>NC_068969.1:79718505-80356318 GCF_026419915.1 Harpia harpyja | reverse complement strand
GTTTCCTAGCTCAGATATTCTGGTAAAGGTGTACATGCTTCCTCTAGTCTGAGCTGTGTGTGTAAACTCTTTGTGTTACTGAGGGAAAAGATATTTTAGCCTTTACTGAGCCAGTGTGTGCCTGTTGGCCAGTTTGTGGTTGAAGCAGAGTGAGCTGGCATCTGCTTACAGAGAGACTGTGCAGGCTTTTTCTGTCTCCTCCTAGCTGGTGGTTTTGGTACTGTGCAGTGTTGCCATAGCTTCGTGTTGGGGAAGTTGAGGGGGAGCAGGAGTACGCGTAAGGCTGTTATTAGTTCTGAAGCTCTTAGATATCCATACCCTTGACACCTGCTCTCTTTTGCTGGTTCATGAAAGTCATGCAGAATAGAGGTATGTTGGAGCATAGCTGTATTTTCTCCATATCGTTCGGTACTGTTTGTGATCTCTGACAACAGCGGCATTGAAAAGGTGGCATTGGATTCCCTTCCCTAAGTACAGTGTAGATGGTTCCCCTAGTGGTAGAGCTTTGTGGTGAAGATGGTGCTTATGCTTCATCTTGATTAGAGCATCCAGAAAACATCAGCTGTATCTTACTTTGAAAAGACATGTAAGCATAAGAGGAGTGAGAGAACTGCTTGGTAGAAATAAATACTTTCTTGATTGTATTTGTTGTTTAAAACAAATAAGCCTCTGACATTTATTTGGAATGTATGTTTGGCATGTTAAATTGAGTTTCAGTATGAAAAAACTATGTATCTGCTGTGATAAAATAGCATATGATATAAACTGATTTTACTAAGTGAAAGAAGAAACCATTATTCTATTAAGCTAGACTTTGTAATGCAGGTAGAATTTAATCTAAGTTGCTTAAACCTGAGAGAAAGCCTTCATTTGCTGCACTCAACATGTAGATGGATAGGCTGTGAAGAGGGTCAACGTTATGTCTACACTGAAATGATCATCTCGTGGAAATTTTAGTTTTAGACATTGGATTCAGAATAGACTTTAGAAAGTGAACCTTCATGGAACTCTTTCTTGAGGTGAGTTGCTGTTTCAGTTCATAAGATCAAAGATCTACAATGATAATTCTGAGACAGAAGCTGTGGAAGAACCTGGTGCTGCCTTTTAGCATGTAACTAGTTTTCGTTTTTCTGGATTGCAGATTTCTGTTCCTTGCTGTGAAACTGGACTACATTCTTTGGATGTTGAATGTTTTCTGCAGTCTTGAAACACAATACTGTGCTTTTTTTCTGATAATGTTAGGATTTTTAAATCAGAGCTCCATTATAGTCCAAATTATTTGCCATTTTGGCCTTACTAATTGTAGTGTTTCCCTTAGTTCTTAGATTAAAAATAAGACTTCAGATGTAAAGCTAGAAAGTGAAAAGCCAAGGAAAGGTCACATTTCTTTCCAAGGACCTGACGAAACTGCACTTCTTTCTTCATTCATAAACCTTGGAACTCTGGGTCGTTCGTAGAGTCATATTTTATACAGAAGGAATTGAGGTTCTCATAATAGCCAAATCTTTCCACTAAATAATTTGGTTTTGGTGATTTCTTTGCTCTTAACCAAGGATAACTGGAACATAGAAGTGTAGTAATATAAAGTTAAATAGACATGAATCTGAAACAAAAGACCAGAGAGAGAAATTTCATCCAGCTTTCTGTCTTTAAAAGATCTCTTTTCACATCTTAAAAATTCATGTTTACAAATTCTCCTGATATTTAGGTAAACAAAGTCTTCTAGGCTAGGAAATGTAGAAGAATATTTATCAAATAGTGAAGGATATGTTAGATTTAACAGAACATGATACCCAGCTCTTCTTCAACTGGAGTCCATTGATAAGGAAAACCTTAATTTTTAAATAGATCTCTTCAGGTTACATCTACGTTCTTAGAATTCCTGAAACTGAAGAAACTTCATATGCATGATTTAAAAATTGAGCAGGTTTTGACAATATCGTAGATGCAAATTATATAGAAAGGTCTGTATTGGTAACAGTGATCTGCTGAATATTTTTAGGAATTTTGGAGGTATAAGTTAAGATGTAAGACTGGTTTTGTTGCGTTCAGTTTTCAAAAAAAAAAAGCGTGTGTATGCATATGCACAAAGACTGTTGTAAGAGTTTTATTAGAAACTGTGCCCTTACAGTATTTTAATTTGAAGTAAGTATCACTGCATGGTAATTTCTGGAGGTCTCTTTTGGGAGAAGAAGAGAGTAGGGGAAAAAATAACAACAAAGAACGAACACTGTTCATATAAAAGTCCTATTAAAGTCAGTAGCAGAATTTCATTGACATAGAGGAGCAAGGATTTGATATATTCTGTGACTCTTAAATGGTTTACATTTCAAAACACTCTGCATTTCATTTTTGAAAGAAGAGATTAAAAAGTAGTGATACAGTAAGAAGTTAATCATTAGCTAAATTTGTGTAATTCTCATGGTTTAAAAGTCAGCAACATTTAACAGTTGTAGACTTCTTAAAGTAACAGTAATATAAATTAAAATGATTATAACAGATTGAAGCTGCTGATTCTTTTTAGTTACTAATGTAATAGTACAACTTATGTTACACGTAGAAGTCTTTTACATGTAGCTGAGCTATGAATAATATGCAACAAGTTGGTAGTTGTGTTTCTCTTAATAAGAAAAAATAAAGTTCAAGTAAAAAAGAATTAATTATATAACTTAAGTATAACTACATTTCCTTTATCTACTGGCACTATTTCTGTCTTTTCTGTCTTCTAGGTCTTGTTGGATTTTTTTTTTTCCTTTTTATAATAAAATAGTGCTAAGATTTTGGTGAAGTGAACAAAAAGCCCAGTTTTCTTTTAAATGTTCTTTTCAATGCATGGCTTGTCTACTCCTCATTTTTTTATTTTCCTTTTTTTCCCTCTGTGTAGAGTTTTCTTTTAGTTATAAACTGGCCTTTTGCTGATCATAGGTGGAAATGACATCTGTTTGTAACTACACATGACCTAAATTATGCAAAATGAGCAACAGAAATTATTTAAGGAACAGTCGGCAAAAGCATGGGCAAGTTTACTCTCTGACAACATTCCTGTGCTTGTTTGCTGTATGAGGAGTTATGCTTTTTCTGAAATAAATGCTTGGTATTTCTAACTTGGGATTTTTTTGTAGGAAGTGTGAGTTTATAGTACACTTTTATGAAAATCTTCATGTTCTTCATTTAAAGAAATAAAATGGTAAGGCCCATTAATCTGTTTCTGTCAAATACTAAGCTTACTAGGGTGTCTGCTTGCTTGATTTTAATCAACTTTGGACCATCTCATTTCTTGATTGGCATGAATTTAGAGAAGTTTTGGGTTGCTTAACCTTTTTTACACTGCCTTTTCTGATTTTTGCCAGTGTACCCGATTTGTTTAACTTGGGGCATATCAGTAATTGAAATAGTAGGAACAAGTGATAATTGTACCAGGTTCTTTCTTCTCTATTGAAATGAGTATTTGTGTTAAGAATATGCTCAAACAGTTGCAATGAAGTCAGGTTGTCAGAACTTTGCTAATTAGGGAAAGTATGTGTAAAATAAAACTTTTAGTTAGTCTTGAGAAAGTTGTCTTCTGGATCAAGCTTTGTTGATTGAAGACTTTACTGTTTCCTAGATGCTCATCATTGCTGTCACAGCACTGCTGGCAATAGCGGTTTCATGAGTTTGCCCCAATCAGTGCAGTACAAGGTCAGCTGTGTCAGCTCAAGCGACTTACATTGACTTTTTAAACTAACCTGCCCTTTTATTTATGCAATCGATTAGGGAGGGGGTTTGTGCCATCCCTTCTTTCAGCAATAGTGTTGGGGTGCTAACCTCCAGCTGTCTGGATGCATTGACCATCTGGGAATTATATTATCATCTGGCACAGTTGTTGCAAGGTGAATGTCTGTCCCCAGCCTTAAAGCACTGCGGAGGATTTTGAGCTGAAGCATTTCACTTTGTGATTTCTATAGACTGCCACAACAAGCATATTGCAGTTGCTTATGCTAAGGTAATGATGTTTTGCCTTGTGGTTGTAACGCAGTGTGGTATGATCACAGGCAGTTAATGAAAACTCAACTGACAAAGAGTAATTTATCAAGCCATGGTAACTTGACCACTCTTGGTCACATGTACACACATGAGTCTGCTGTTGGACATTGGGAATGTTACTTAAAGATAGCTGGTACCAACAAAAAAGTGGTTTGGTCTGAACAGGCTTTGTAACAGGGCCAAGGTGAGCAGCGTGCGGCAGTGTTGTATTGTGAACGGATTGATAGCTCGGAAGGGTCCTGGAATTCAATGGCTTCGTGAAGCAACATATCTGCCTTGAGTAATACTGTGATCTAGAATTACCGTCTATTTTTTCACTAAGTCTTCAGTTTGACCACAACATTCGTGCTGTCTTGAGTTTATGGAAATGGTAGATACAAGATGTAGATTTACATTAAAGAGGTACTTTTTTGAGGCAGTTTTTAACTAAGAATATCTTTATTGACAGAATATACAGTTAAGGTGGGGGGTTTTTCCCATGTTTGATAGGCCAGTGATACTTGCCAACTTGAAATTTCACCAGAAACAAGTCTAAGAGGTAAAATATTTTGTCAAGAAATTTTGACAGCATGTGAGATACGAAATGGCATAGTAGAATAAGTTGCTGCAGAAGAAACATCTGTATAAAACAAGCATTGTTAAGACTGTAAATTTGGATTTGGAAAATAGGTGGTGATGTGAAAATGTTAGTTAACACTTTGGGGTCTGGTTTTGATTATGGATTCATGAGTCATTTACAAAAGCAGAATTATTTACAGCTCTCACTTTTCTGTAATATTGGTAATGTTGTGTTTCTCTAGGCAGTTTTATGTAAATGATTTGTTATGCTTCTGATTTTTTGTTACTAACATAATATACCTGTACTATCATTTTCTAGGTATTTCAACAGCCATCTTTAAGTGAGTTAGAGTGTCTTATTACAATGCAAAAATCTGAAATCGAGCTTTTACAGGAAAAATTGAAAAAAGCAAGTCTTAACGTAGCAGAGCATAATTTGTATGCCAGAGATACCCTGGAAAGCAGCAATATAAGGACAGGAAGAAAGCATGAGGTAGGATAGTTTTATTGTCTTGTGTATTTGTGTCTAAGTCAGGCTGCTAAAGCCAAGCATTTTTGCTCAAGGGTCCAGATAATAATTTTAATATCTGTTGATGCTGCTTACAATTCTGGAAGCTTGTTTCAATGGTTCTTGTGTTATCTGCCAAAGACTTGTTAAAATAGCTGTTGGGAGTAGAAGGTTTTACCTTATTAAATAATGAATAAGGGATTCTTAATTAAATGAAATATTTGAAGGATAAATTCTTTGTAGGTTCATTAAAATAAACATTTATCAAGTATTTTGTGGTGTTTGTCAGAATAACTGTATTTCCCTGGAAGGAAAATGAGAGAAATAGAAGTGTTTATTACAATGAATTTATAAATGAAAAAGATTTTTTTTTTTCAAATTCTAATTTTTGAAGTATGATGTAATATTTTTTCTATGAAGAATGACAACAATGTCCTTCTGAAGTTTGTACTTTTGACTTTTTATTACTCTGTATAGTGCTAGACTGCCTTTTTCAGGATGACTTGCTGTTAAATTTAGGCACCAGGTAACAGTAACATCTATAAACTATAGCTAATGAAATAAATCTGTAAATAATTTTATGGCTTAAATTGATTTATTAAATTAACCAAAGTTACAATGTTTTTCACTGTGTTCAGCCTCTTTATCATCTAATTTTTTTTTTTTTATTGTGATTGTATAGAATATGGGAAACTTGGAAGAGATTTCTGTAGCAAGGAAGCAAATAAGAACATGCTTCTGTGTGGTATAATCTACAAGTGTCAACCATCGTGTTTTGCTTCCTTAGGAATCTCCTAGTTTTCCCACATTTGGTATCTCATAACATTTCCATTGAAAACTGTATGGCTTGTTCTTTCTCAATACCCTGCACTGTATGCTATTTTTGGGAAAGGGCATATTTTAGAACATTTGTTTAGGAGCATGTGGTGGTGCCTCTGTGAAAATGTGTTTAAGAAAGGACAAAATGCTGCACAGGCAGTGTAGAGTGAAGAATAGAAGGTGAGAAACATCCCTGCAAACACCAAGGTCAGAGAAGGAGAAGAGGGAGAAAGTGCTCCAAGTGCCGGAGCAGGTATTTCCCTGCAGCCCACGGAGAGGACCACCATGGAGTGGATGCCCACACTACAGCTTGTGGAAGAGCCCACACCAGAGCAGACATATTCACTCATGGAAACAGCAGTGTGTGGAGAGGAGTCCATGCTGGAATAGGTTCTTCTGACAGGAACTGTTGACCCATGGAGGACCCACTCTGGAGCAGGTTTATCCTGAAGGACTTCAGCCTGTGGAAGGGCCCCGTGCTGGAGCTGGGGAAAAGCGTGAGGAAGAAAGAGCGGCCAAGAGGAGCTGTTATGGACTGACTGTAATCCCTGCTCCCCACTGCGCAGCAGGAGGTAGAGGAGTCAGGAGTGAAGGAGAGAAATTGAGCCTGGGAAGTAGGGTGGGGAAGAAGGTGTTGGTTTAATATACTGTTTATTTCTTACTACCCAAATCTATTTTAAGTGGCAGTAACTTAAATTAATATTCCCCAAGTTGAATCTGCCCATGACGGTGAATGGTAAGCAATCTCCATTTCTTTGTCTCAACCCACGAGCTTTTTCATCCTATTTTCTCCCCCTGTCCTGGTGAGGAAGGAGAGTGAGCGAGCAATCAGGTGGGTATTTGACCCTTTGCCAAGGTTAACGCACCACAACGTCACTTCTTGTTTCCTCAGAATAATGTGAATGAGAGTACTGTGTTTGCCATGAACTGATCACTGTGTCAGGAATAAAGCCATTACTCTCCCTTGAGTAATACTAAATACAAACTTTAAAATCCTATTGTAGAGAATCTTTTTGTGTTTTGAGATGTAGATCCTAGTCACGCTCTTTCAATACTCAGGGTTGTTCGATAATGTGCACTTCTTCACATATGCACGCGGTCTCTATTAAAACTTTTGGGAACTAAATTGACAGGCTACAAATCCTTTGTATTTAGGCAAGACAGTAAGGAAAATTGTAGAAACATTCTGGCTTTAGGATCACAAAATATATATATAAAATAGAAAACGTAGTACTGCTGTCTTTACTGATTTTCCCTTGCAATGAAATATCTTCCCATTACCTTGTTTTTCAGTCTTCTATGACAGAAGTATTCATGACAGAAGTTATTAGCGCATGATTTGACAGGAAGAATAGGTTGGATTTGTAGTTCTTGTTTTACAATGGTGATCCTTTTGGCCTCGCAAAGACTCTGTCATGTTAACCCTTCATCCCCCCCTTATGTGCATTCCCAGGATACAAGAACAAATAAGCATGGAATCACTTCTGATCAGAATGACATTGCTTTGATTACTTTCTGCTCTGAAAAGCCAAAGATTTTGAAAGAAGAAATAATTGGAAAGATGTTAAAAAGAAGGGCCTGGCACAAACCAGAAACTTGCCACTAGTGTGATAAATTGGGATGTGTGGCCATATGACTGTATGCTTCTACCTATGTTTGGTTCTGCAGAATGCAATGACATATATACATCTATAGGCTAGTGGTGTTTTTTGTGAATTGCAAAAATTCAAATCCCTTGCTTACAGTCATACAGAGTAATAGAAACAACTTACTGTGTGAGGCAGATGATGTGGTGGTTAAAAGCTTTGTTAAATGTGCATGTGTGGTGTCATTTTTCTTGATACTGTTAAGCGTGTACTTAGAGGCAATGGTAACCCTCATAGTCTAGTCTCTGTGGAAGGTGGTACAGCTGAGTGCCATTTTGTATGAAGACTTAAGAGTCAGTTGCTCGATCTTCCTAGTGCTCTTTTTGGAGCTTAAACTTTGTAACTTTGTGAGCTATGCATGATTTCTGTTACCTAATTAAACTGCCACCAGTATGTCTGCTGGCTGGTTCAGTAACACAGACCTTGTTTTTTTATAGCTAAGCTTTCCCATTGTATGATGCATGGGAATTATAATTGCCTTTTATTGGTATACATTGTATAGCATTCTTCTAAGTCTATAATGTCAAGATATTAAAAGGCATGAGTTAACTTGCAGTGCTGATAAAATTCCTGTTGAAACGTAGTGAATCAAGAATTTGCCATTTTTCCTCTCCAAAAAAACCCACCTGTATCTTGTCAGCCTCTGGTTCAGCTTCAACAATGTTTCTGTTTCTTCAACTGATAAAAAAACATCAAGATTTCTGCGCATTGTCTTCAGTGCTGTATCCTGGAAGACATTGATCTGAGCTGTGTGTGCAGAAGAGCTCTCTGAGAGATTTCAGTAAGAGTTCCAGCTTCCCTTGTGGCTTTTTTTTTTTTTTCCTTCTTTTGGGACTCCATCCAACACAAAACCTGTTGAATTCAAGAACGTGACTATTTCCAGCTTTGTCCCATGGTGTCTTTCACTGTGCAGACAGGTATCAGAAGGTTGTTTAGAAAGAGGCATCTTTTCTTTTTCTGCTTACTGTACCTCCATTAACAGTTAATGTGTGTCACATCCACTTACCAGCTATTTTTTGCATAAAATCTTGTCACAAAGTTTCATATCTATTAATATTACAAAGCCTGTTTATTTCTGGTTTTCTGCTATTTGGCTTAGTCTTTGGTAAACATGTTTTAGGATCATTTGATGAAAAATCTTTTGTTACCCTTTAATGACCTGGATTAACATTCTTCGCTCATAAAACCGGACTTTTTCTGTACTCCTAAACATTTAGGAGATGTTTAAAACATTACAATTTGTGTATGAATTTAATACAGGAATGTCTAAATTTACTGTAGAATATGAGGACTGAATTAAAAATTAGATGCTTAAACCTGGCAGCAGCAGCGAAGTTTGCAGTTGTGAGAAGGGTATTACAGATGCCATCTTCCAAACTGAGTTTTGCAGCACCCCCAGGCAATCAAATTACAGTGTATTTTACTACACAGTCTCTTCTGTCTTGGTAGGAAAATCAAACTGCCTTCTTAGCAAAGATTGCCTTCAAACTACTTAAGTGTAGCTGTAAAGCCCAGACCCAGCTTCTTCTATCCACAGACCTCTAGTCTGCTCACTAAACAGGTAAAAATGTATTCAAACAATAGAATGTTTCTTAATACCCATCACCAATCCCACATGTTTTCACAGGGAATTATTTCCATGTCCACGAATAGTTAGAATTCTCTTTCTCACTTTTTTCCATGCCTTGGCCCTGTGAAAAAAATTCACAGCGCAATCCCAGGTAGCTATATATAAAGTCTGTGTGTGTGTGTGTGTGTGTGTGTGTGTATATATATATATATATATATATATATAAAAAGAAAAACTGTTGTGTATTAATTGTATCTGATCACCTTTGATTAAAGCAGCAAGACTGAATTTTTACATTGTTCTGCTTTTTCTTCTCTTTTCTCCATTCCTCCGTAGACTCTCTCTACCTAGTTAGTCTTAGCAGTCTGGTGCTGGTTGGTCCACTTCTTTTCCTTTGTTATCCTTCTCTTTGGCAACAAATGCAGTACTTTGAGCTTTTATTCCTGATTTCAGAGAAATTTATTCCTGATTTTAGAGAAATCATGTATTTTCCAAGTCTTCTGTATACAAACATAAAGTTTAACTAGGAGACATTTCTTGAAAAAATATTGCATTCTGGATTTTTAGGAAAAATCAGTATGGGTATGCAATAATTAGGAAATGTGGAATATAGGAATTTTATTTAAATCTTGGTTTTATTCAAGAAATCTGGGATTTTGAAGATGAGTATGTTTTTTGATATGTTGGTCTTCAAATGTTTTGCTTCAGACACCTGAAAGGGATCAGTTTGGTTTTGTGCAATGTTAACATCTTTACTGATTAATGTCAGCATCTATTAACTGAAGTAAACTTTTGGATCTCTCTACCAGAATTATTAGAAAAAAAACATAAATCAGTAATTTTACTATTTCAAAGAGATCTACTCTTAGTTAGTACAATGTTATACTGACAATATAAACCCATAAATTTGGAAATATTGTTTTAAATGTTCATTAAAACTTTCTTCTAGTTTTATCTGTTATATAAGGGAACTGACAGGAATATACAAAATATGTCCATTTGTCATTCATATTTTAATTGTACTAAAATTCCTTCCAGATGTTAGGGTTTGGGTTTTCTTTTTGTTTCGTTGGTTTTGTTTGGGTTTGGGGTTTTTTTCCATCTCATTCAGGCACATTTCAGAATCAAAAGAACCGAACACGAAATTACAAAATAACCTTGGCAATATTTAAATTCTTAAATATGTGATATTGTTATTTTCTGATATTTCATGGTTATTATTTTTTTCCTCCTTTTTGGAAACTCATACGATTTAAAGGTAAAGTGTGACATACAGTGTAAAAGTGTTGAAATATATAGTATTCAAGAAGACTTTATCCTAAATTTCTTTTGTTGTAAATCAGTTATTTTACAGTGGAAATGGCAGCATGCAACGACAATAATCACAAATAATCTTAAGTTTTGTTTGACTTTATGTATTTACGTAATAGCATTTTACCTTATTGGTATTAAGTGTGTGTTAGTATTTATCTGTCCTTAACCAAAGTTATTCAGAAAATCAGAAAGTCTAATTTGATGAGGTCTGTCTGTCTTTGCCATAAGGACATATGACATAGAATGAACAAGAAAGCTGCCCAGTTTAAGTGTTACTTTTGCATATTCTTTCTCCAGATTGCTATATGAAGCTGTACATAATATAAACACATATTCTTGTCTCTAGTTAGTCACATTATAGTTAATGACCATATGGTCATTATGGTATAAGATCTACTGTCTGTTGTATTTATATTCCTCAAGCATATTGTTCCTTCAACTTCACAGTGTGTTAAACTATTTCAAAGGGAAAAAATCCTTTCCCTCTTGTTTCTGGTTGTCCTATCAAGTGTAACCTTGGACCCTTATAGAGCAATTAGACCAGCCTCTATCCCCTCCTTTGTAATGAGGTTTCTTGCATTTCTGAGTCTATAACCCTTTAGTCTTCCCTAATGGGACATCATTATTCTGAAAGAAACAATGTAAATGTAAATGAATATTCTCATTAACGAGTCACAGAGAAACCTTTAGTGGTAGCGCTGTGGTAATTCTGCTTGTTATTTCTCTGGTATTCCATGCAGATTTTTTTTTTTATAATTCATTATTAGTATTCAAAATTACTTCTTCTTTAATTCTGCATGTCTTTCATAATCCGGTGTTCCAACTAGTTCAACCATGTCCTTGTTTTATTCTCCAGGAACCACCTGTGAAACGTTCAAGGTCTCTGTCCCCAAAGAGCTCTTTTAGAGAGTCAGAGGAGCTAAGGAAGCTTAAAATAGCTGAAAGAAAGATTGAAAACTTGGAGAAGACACTACAACTAAAGGTGAACATTAAAAAAAAAAACAAAACAAAACCAACTCTCTAGCTATAAGCTTGCATAGATAAAGATATACCAAAATAAACAGACATTTTAAAAATGCAAAATGCACATATCGTTTTGGCCTGTAAGTGTGTTAGCATAAGAGAGCACTCTCCATTAGTTTGCCTTTTTTCTTTACTGCTAGAGATCTTGTGTTGGTAGTCCTGCAGTCCTATGGAAGCCTAATTTGAGCTGTCATCAAGATTATGTACTTGTTAAATACATTTTCAACATTTGTCTGAGAATATATATTCTGAGAAACTAATGTATGTATAAAGAAATAAAATGAAGCAGAAAGTACAAAGATTTTTTTTTTTTTTTTTTGTACAGTGAAGCCAGTATTTTAAAATGCTGAAGTCAGTTAGTTGGAACAGATTTACCCCTTGTACTCTGGGAAGTTATGGCTCAGAAGTTGTTGTTCTAACAAATGCTGTAAAAAAACCCAACAAACACCACCCGCCCCTCCCCTTCCCAACCCTTGGTAGAAGAGCTTAATTGAGCATGTATTACAATTTCCCATTTTGTCTCCATTTTATAGATTTTTGTTCATCTAGTTTTTTTACTTCAGAAATAGTACCTTTTAAATGCCCCATTTGTTTCAAATTGCAACTCGGAATGCAAAACCCAAACCCTGTTTTCTTAAACATTTACAATTCATCTACTCTCCCCTCTCCCTGTGTACTTGAGAGAGTTTACTGTAGTGTTTTAACACACATAGAGTATATGACCAGGAAAGATGATTTACATTTCAAATTCAGTCGTACAGGCCGTCTTGCTCCCTTGTTCCTGGGAGTCAGAAGATTGAGTTTGTTTTGTTTTTCTCTCTGTTGAGAAATCTGAGGCAGCTCATCCTACCAGCTCTACCTGAGAACTGGCCTTTGGTAGGCCTCCTCTTAGTTGGCCTGCCAGATGCTCAGTCATGCTACAGATTATTCTGGCACTTTGGACTACTGCTGCTCCGCCCTTGGCAGCAAAGCTCTCGCATCGGTGTGTATGGTTGCTGTCTTAAATAATAGAGTTCCACATTTCTTAGTGTTTTGTTCTGGAAAGACGAGTGAAGAGAAGCACTTAGATTTTTCTAAGCAGATACAGGTCTGATGACCTCGTAACATAATTTTTACCGGTTGCCATACTGCCTTTGTCATTTCTTCCCTTTCATCTTAAAGCATAATTTAGGAATCTGTGTAGCTTTATTATGTTGCAAGTATGGCATCTCAATTTATCACAGCTGTTAATCCATGAGGCCTTTAAGGGCTAAGTCTTCTATCTCCCTTTGAAACTGAATATATGAACTCCTTGCATTTTCTCTAGGAAGCCTACTTGGCTTCTTTTGCAGAATGTTTTAACTGATTGAAAAGAAGCTTTAGAGGCCCAGGTATTAAACACTGTTGTGGCACTACATTCAGAATTCAATGAGGCTGTTGCCAGCATGACAGTGCACTCAGCTGTCGTAACATTAACATCAGAATAATTCTGTTGGTATTGTATGATTTCTTGATATTAACCTTCTCTCAGGCATTACTTCCAACAAAGAATAATGCATGTGATTAACATTTTCGAAACTGGCGCTTGCATTATTACCTCCTCAAGCAAAGTGTTGACTGTATGATTACTTGAAATATACTTGCTCAGAAAAAAAAGCTTGCTCTATCAATAAACATACTGATGATGCATATCCTGAAGATGAAATTGTGACTTTATCCATCAGTCTGTCTGAAAAATTTGTAACAATAAAAAAAAAGATGAACAGCTTTATTTATGGGGTTTTCAGGAACAGAAATATTTGATGACCGTCAGTATTACAAAGGAACAGAAAAGGGCAAGGTCCCATTCATAGGATTTTTCCAGTTTTCCTCAGCTGACTCATTTCTGGTCAAGGAATTGGCTCTTACTGTCTTTATTGCTAATAAAAATACGGTAATCATGTAAGTGCAGCATGTCCTTAGTTTTGGTACAGAATTGGCTTCATTTCTGCACTCCAGGACATACTAAAAAGCAATAGATTTACTTATTACTTTACAGTAATACCTGATTGCACCCTTGTTTAGGGAAGAGAGTGTCAGAGTAAATAAGAGTATTTCATGGATTCTGAATAACAAATTGTCAAGCCGTTACTTAGAATGGTCCAAAGCATTAGTACATCAATCTACTGTTGGTCTTTAAGAAGTGGGTAGGAGTTTGGGTGCTGAGAGTTGGATATTGTTATGAACAAAGAATATGTTCTCTTCTCCCATATTATGTTTCTAGAACTGTGATCTTTGCCGTAGCCTAGAGGAGATATTCCTGGCTTTAACTGGAACGTTTTCAAAAGCGATGGGAGATCTTCCCTTTAAATTTTCTCATCCTTTTTGTTTAAAGTTCTAAAATTTTGGAGAGAATTAGAACTAGAATATGTATATCAGTCTTTAGGGCCACCTTAATAACTTGTTTATGTGAGCGAGGGCACACTGTTATATTTAGTTTAGATTTCATATATAGTCCTGTTCCATGTAGGTGTTAGATGCCAAAAATATATTAATATTGTGGCTTTTCCACATAACTACTTGAGGAAAAAACTATTTTTGTAATGGTCAGGTTCCTCACTTCTTGTCAGCCTAAGAAGAGTAGTCAAAGAATTGAATCCGTATGGTTTTTAAATTCCCTTGTAGTTCAGTTTTTGCTGTAACAGAAGTTGTTACAGGTCAATTTCAACAAAATTTTAAGTAGTGATTAGAATCTTCTGGCTTGTCTGAGCTGCCTGCAACTAACAAAATGACTTTTTTTCACAGGCAGTTGGGTTCTTCTTCTTGCAGATTGGACTTTGTCTTTTTGTCTTTCATTATGTCATGGGAAGTACTATAGAATGACAGTGGAGAGCTGGAGAATAACTTGGAGATCCAGCACTGCTAGAGATGGCTGTTCTGTCCCATTTCTGTCAATATATAGAAAACTGTATACAAGACAGTTTAATTATTAAAAAATACAATGTAATTCAATCAGAGAGAGATGGAGCTAACATTGTGGAAATTACAGTGTAAATTTAAAATTCTGAAGTGCTTAAGAATTCAATAAAAGAGGGTGATTAGGACAGTTAATTGTCTAATTTCTACTTCTGGAAGGGCAGAGCAACTGATAGGGGAAGGGAATAACTGTAATGGAATGGATAATGGAACAGGTAAGCAATAATGAAAAATCTAGATTCATAAATAGAAAAGGCCAAATTCTACACTTGGTTGCATCTCTGAAGGGGCACTGACACTAATAAACTTCTGAGGATTTATGTGGAAGACGTTATTTTCCAGTACCTTGCCAGACTTGATCAGATTTCACTAGCAATATCAAACAATTTCAGAACAATGATTTCATGAACTTCTCTTGAAAACACAGCATCTGTAACTGGGTTCTTGTAAAAATTTCCTGTTGCAGTGTCAAGCAAACCGTGGTAATAGTCTCTATGTCCTTTGTCATAAATTTATCTTGCTATTTGTGCAATTGTTTTTAATATCATTGTAGTATTTATATGAGCCACTTAAAACCAGTCAAAAGTACTTTTAAAGCAATTTAAATTTATAAATGTGTCTGGTTTAGAGGTTGTTTCAGAACAAAAAATCTACCACCACTTTGGGAAAATATTTAATGGTAAGGTCACTTTGGTACCTGCTTCTATACCTAAATCTGCTTTTTGTGTTACTTGAGTCACTTCCAGGAAACTTCTGGAATTTTATATATAGTAGCATCTGAAATTTTAGCTGGTATTTTTCAGCTTTGTTTATGCTTCATGAAAGCTGGGCTGTATTTTAGAAGCCAAGCTTAGTCTAGGTACTTTGTAGTTAGCACTACTGTAGAAACCTTTGCCATGTTTTTATAGTGGGATTTAATTTTTGTTGCTTGCAGCTCTGACTATTGATGGATCTTATTTATTGAGTAATGCTGAAAAGCCCTCCTTGCATATAAGAAGTAAATACATGCAAATAAAGTATTGTGATTTACCTAGAGGTTAAAGAACATGTTCTGTAGTTGCTCTACAAGCAGAGCTCCCATTGAACTAGAAATGAAGCACTGAGTGTAGATTTTACTACAGGATAATGTCTGGTGAATTCTTTACTGCTGTATGCCAGAATTTGACTTGCTTTATACTGTGGAATGTCCTCTTCTTAATGTTCATTTTTTTCAGAGCACAGTATTGTCACTTAGGAAAATCTCTTTTGTTATTCTGTAATTTAAATCAGGGTATATCTTAATTTTCAATCTATAAAAAGAGAGTACATTTTTTCCATATGGTTTTGATTGTATAAAAGCTATTGCAAAATTTGTTTTTATTTCTGGTTTGTTGCATAACTAAAGGACAAAGTCTGGGTGTTGCAGGTTTATATATATTTACAGAAATAAATTAATATATGAGGAAATCTTGAAGCCATTTAAATTTAGGGTTTTTTTGATGTGGACTTCAGTGTGGCCAGTGTTTCCCTCAAAAATACATAGATTAGTTTTCCATGGGGATAAAAAAAAAGAAAAAAGTATTTTTAAGGAAAAGACACTACCAACAGTCCTTTTTCAGTCTATGTATTTTTTGATGTATTAGGCCAATGCATTCACAAGATGAAAACTGACATTTTGATAGTAAATTTTTTAAAACTTCTCAGCAACATGAAAAAAATATTTAAGTAAATTTTGCCAAATGAGCAAAATTTACCAAGGTAGCAAGAAGAAAAAATTGACCTTGGGGATTGTGATTCCTGATCTTTCTCTTTAGATTTCTGAGGCTTTTGATAGTTAAACAGAACTTTTGTTTCATATGATCCATGTGATCTCTTGCATATTGCCCAACTCTAATTTTGTTTTTCTGGTGCTATACAGACTCAAGAAACTGATGAGCTAAGAGCAGCCCATGAACAACGGAAAGAGAGGCTGCAGATGTTACAGACCAACTACAGAGCACTAAAAGAGCAATTAAAGCAGTGGGAAGAGGGCGATAGCAGGTAAGTTACATAGCTCATTAAAATCATTTCCCTTACACAAGAAATCTGAGCAGAAGTATTATATAGGTATTCAAAAGAGAATTTGATTTGAAGGAAGAAGCTACTATGTGGTGATCAAGACTTTATCCTTTGTTAAAGCAGAATACATGGCATACCCCTATATGAGAGAAATTGCAGTTGAAACCAAGAGTAAAATGTATTGAGCTGACACCTTGACTTGTTTTATTTAGGATCTCACTGTAAGCCTGAGTACTGGACAAAGATCTGCTAGGGCTGCTTATTTATGCTTGTTTAATTCCCCAGTCGATTAATTTGTTGACTGTGTATGTTTTTAATTTTCTATAACAGAACAATTGCTCCTTATGTTTCAAATAGTTTTTAAAAATAATTCTATTCATTAAAAATATAGAAATAACAGCTTCTCTAACATTTAGTGATCCAAACATTAACTGAAGCTAATCCTAAAATCCCTTTCTTAATAGGGAAAAAAAGAGTATGTGCATGAAAAGCAGGGTGTTTTCGTCTGTTAAATGACTACAAAATCAATTATTTCTGATCATTCTACAAAAATATTGCAGTAACATATCGTTATTAATGGAAAGAAGAGTCTACCACATCAAAATTTAAATAGCAATTATTCTCTATATCATCCTCCCTTAAATTCTATACAGAACAGTGAAAATTTTATGCAGAGATTCTTTTTTTTAAGTCCTTAGCGCAGAGAATTTTTGGTAAACAGACACATCTGGAGGTATGAAGACATTTCTTATCGTTGCAGTTATTAGACACGGCTGAGGTACAGTTTTTCAGGCCCTGTTTCAAGAAAGTAATTTGAGCAGGTCCTTACATCCTAGTGGCTTTAGTAGGACTTCAGCATGCACCTACAGTTTAGTAAACACATATGTGTTTTACTAAAAATAATTCATTTTGTAATTAGAGTAATATTGACTAATCTTGACACAAACTTTGTAATTCTCTCTGACTGAAAAGAGAGTCACAGAAATTGCTGCAAAACTGGTAGCTGTTCAGAGAGTCCAGGATAACATAAAGTGTCCTATTGTGAATGATAAACTGTCCCTCATATATAAGTAATGCTTTGGCCTATCTAAGTAGATTTGCATTGCTTTGTAATACTATGGTATTTACTTAAGAATAGTTTGTCTTTTAAAAAGAAAAAAAAGTGTGGATGAAAATAACAGTAGGGTACAAATCTGCTACAGGCATTGGTAGCACAGGAAGATTTTTTTGAAGTATCACAGCATAAATAACAAATAGATTTGTTTAAATAAGAATGCAAAGGTTTTGTTTATTTGTGAAAAACATGGCTGATTTTATCTTCTAGCTCACTGTTTTAAATTCAGTGCAAGCTGGAAATGACTGAAACCTACTGAATGATAGTTACTTTATGCAATGAAATTATTTAATTCTGTGTCTAAAGCTAAGTAGGTGTTCATGGTCCACCAAGAGGCCAAGGCTCAAAAGATACAAAAATTCATCCTAGATAAAGACAGTAAAATCAAACCTGATACACAGTGAAGCACTGAGTGTTCTGGTTCCAATAGTTGAAAAAAAGGAAGAAAAGGAAAGGGAAAGGGAGACAAAAGCAAATTGCGTTACTGTTTAAAATAAATGTGACCAGCTTCTGTCCTGACAGGAATGTATTTAGCAAAAGTAGATACTGGGGAAGGTGTAATACTAAATCTTTATTCGGTCATCTGATTTTTTCATCTGTAATTAAGATGAGCTGAAAATTACAGGGTTTTGATAATTTTTGTCATCAGAACAAAACTGTATGAACCCACCATACTAAAAGAGGCTTGTTTTTCTTTTTTAATATGCTTAAACAAAGGACAGTAGCCAAGACACAAATAAAAACAGTCTGTAAATGGTCATGCCTTACAGTGTTACTTTGGTATCTCAAAAAGCTTTGTATCGCGGGTGTAATGTAAATAGTGCATTAAGAACTCACTATCAGGTACTTATGTGGCACTTCTGATCCTCTGTAAGTGATGGAGGACTCCATTCTTTCTAATTCTTCATAGATTAGAGTTTGTTATTGAGATGGCAGCTGATGGGACCTAATCTACCTGTCAGTGTACATACAACTTCCACTGACGTACGTGACTGCAAAGATGATAGGAGCATTAAGAGGTTACCACATTCTCGGAGAGTTTATTTCTATGTCCAGTAGGAATTTAGATTGCAGAGAGTTTTAAATTCATTTTATAAAGGATTTTTTAAATACAGTTTTTATCTTTTGCATTATTAGAGTATATAAAAATATTGTAATGACAGAAAAATTGTGAAATATTTTTGTTTTCTTTTTCTGTGCTTCTAAATTCAGTATGCTTTTTCCTGCTGCATCATCTTATCCATAGAGAGCTTATTCTCTCATTAGACTGTAGCTCAACAGTGTGATTTAGAGTGGACATTAGTGTAACTTCCAGATTGGTTTGCAGGGGCATTAGGGGACCCGGTGGGTCTCCCATTTTTTTGCAAGGGATTGTGTGACTGTTTCACCCTCTGCTTTCTCATACCAGTATTGTAAGGAATGTTGACAGAATGAATGTGGGTGACACTGCTCTGCCACATGTCAGTTGAGAGCCTTGGTGCCATACTAGCACGATGCCTGTCTGAAACTAGGTAATTGAACTTTTCTATAACACAGCATTTAAGGTTTCATGCCTCACAGAATGCATACATCATACAAGATTTGTATTCAGTAGATGCCGCAGTTTAAAGTTTTTATTTTCTGAAAGCAAGGATACTTTTATTCATGTGGTCCTAAAACATGTAGAAATTTGAGAACAAACTCTTTTTACTCATAAACAGGATTGAAAGCAGTAAAAGCAGATACCGGCATGCAGACCCCCATCAGCTTTGTCAAGAGGATTCTGATGCTGTGTGGAATGAACTGGCTTTTTTCAAAAGGGAACACAAAAAGCTGTTGATTGAAAAGTGAGTTCGTTTCTTAGATGGTGTTTACATAAAGAAACATTCTGCTCTTTTTTTCTGAAGATAGTGCTTTGCAGGCCACATAAGAGGAATTCCTTGCAAAATTCCAAGATAAAACCATCTTCTACCAAAAGCAGAAAAGGAAAACATAGGCTCTTTTTTTTTTTTTTCTTTTTTATTTTTTATCCTCTCCTCTTAAATCAGTGACAAGTTACAAGTTTGCTAGCACTAACAGAAACTGTATTCCATGATCTAGGGATTGTGTTAATTAATGTGGCTCTCATCTGTTGGAGGTGTCGCTCTTCATTAGCCTGTATTTTACACACTGCCGTGCTTCATTTTTGGAATGAGGTGGTGAGGGGATAACCTAGCCAGCCATCCTTGTTTGATCTCTGTGATACATACGCAATGCAGAATGCCTCAGCTCTCTTGGTTCCCTGCCCTGTCCTGCTAATCCCAGCTGAGCTCATTATGGTGTAGCCTTGCTGCTACTCCTGGAGCCAGAGCTGTCCAAGCTAATTACTGGTAGCAGCAGAGCTGCCTGTTAAGGGTCTGGTGTGGATCTGCTAACATGGTCCTTGGTAGTGACCTGCAAAAAGCACGAGGGAGTTGCTCTCTTTCTTGCTGTGCACAGCCTGTCCTTTGGGTTTAGTGCTGATCCCTTCACACAGCTCTTTTAGCTGTAGTAAGTGTAAAACTTGGTGAAGGAAACTCTTACTTTAGAAAACTTTGATCTCATAATTCATAGACTATTATACTCAGCCAGGCAAAGTAAGAAAATGTCCTTTTATACTAGACGAAAGGAAGTTAGTATGATATAATTAGCCCTTTGCTGCTATTTAACACTTTCTGTAAGTTGATTTTTTTTTTATTGAAGAATCAAGACATCATAGAAACTTTTATTCAGACTTTGTTTTTGTCAGCATTAAAGAAAATGTGTTTTCCCAATGGATCACAGTGTAAACCGATTTTGTGGAGATACCATGAAGGCTGCTATCACAGAATTTCAACAGCAAATTGTTTTGTAGTATATAAGTCCTTGGGTTACCCATAAGCTGCTTTAGCGTATTACATACAATATTGCCAGTAGCTGTGTTGCATGGGGTATTCCTATATCTGCCAGTTACAATTGTGTGCCTGTTCTTGTCACTTCATTGTCACATCTTTGTTTGCTGTTTTGAAACTATCACAACAAATTATCACATGTACTTCTTTTGTTTATTTTTATTTTTATGTAGGGAAGAGCACTTTCTTGTATACACATTATTGCAGTTATAATTCTTCTTCCATCACTAATCAACACATGCACCATAGGCAACGCTAACTCAGGAGCAGTAACATAAGCCTCTCCTTTTCACACAAAGCCATGAAAGAGAGATTGCTTGTGTATTGTGCACACCCTGAAGGTTGGTACAGTTGGACTGTTTTTCTAAAGCTCCTGTGCCAGTCACATTTATGGGGAGCACTCTTATGCCTAGTACATTGCAGATCAGTGGCCTTGACTAGATTGTGGTGAAGTGGCAGGAGCAAACAGTTGAGCTCTTAGAAATACAGAATTTTTAAGTCAAAATGAGTTCTTAAATTCTGCATAGTACTTGGTAAGAAGCCAGTGCACCATTGTGATCATTAAGGTGAACTCCTTGTCTGGGTTTAGGTGCTTTTTACTCCTTATGGGCAATGTAGCTTATTGGTAGTTGAAGTAAGGAAGGAATGAATACATAAATCCTGTGGTTTTTATATCTGCCTTCAACGTCTTTCTCTAAATAATGACTGTCTTTAATTTGTTGAAGCAAGTCAGCATGTCAAGATCTGAGCCCATTTTCTTAAGAAAGTCAATACTAAATTTGGTGTACTTTTTAGACCTGTGGATAGGTCTGCTTTATATTGCATGTATTCTTTCTTAAGCTGTGTGGGTAAAGGACATGATCTACAGAGTTGTACCAATTAATTATGTGTGATTTTACAAGCAGTGTAAGTAAATCAGGTTAGCCCGTAGTTTTTGTGGATGCACTTAATTTGATAGATCCTACTGATTGTTAGCTTAAGTTGATATAGAACACGTGTAAGCCAAATCCAACTCAGCATTGCTTAAAGAAGAGTGTCAGTGTATGGATTTTATTTTGGTTTAAGTCTGTTTTAACTTCTGTCTCTGATTAGGCCAGAGAATTAATGTTAGGAAAACACGATTATTTGTTCTTTGTCTTTAACTTGCATGTACATTGCTCTGAAAATAGATGGATAATAAATAAAGTATAGGGTAAAACCAAGGAAAGCCTATTGATGCATGTCCCAGGCTCCAAAATACAGTCATTACCAGTATTGGCACACTGTAAACAATCTGCTTGTAAGTTATGAAATTTGTTTTTAAGTCCGGAAAAACTGGAGTTACTTGGGAAGTCACTTATTCTGGTGGTGCCTAATTCCAAATCCTGTTGAAGTTGGTGGAAAGTCTTTGTGTCAGCCACTACTTTCTGTCAGGTCCTTTCTTTTGTAGTTTTCTTATCACAGGCAGGGATTGCTTTGACTTTCATGTAAGCTAATAAACACTGCACCTTTCAACCTGGACACTAACACACAAACAAATACAGGGTTTAGGATGTAAATTTAAGCATGTCTTTTTAAAAATATATAAAGTTTTCTGTTTTCCTGAAGTTCAGAATGCCTAATGTCAGAGTTATTTTTTTGAGAATGCTGATGCAGAATGTGTGGCATTGTTACTATCATTTTTTAACTTTTTGATTAGTAAAGAATAATATGTGCATATTGTATTACTTTGCAATTAATAATGAAATATGTTTCAGAGCCATGGGCTGCATCCTCTCCACAATTAATGATGTATAAATTTGAGCCATTTGTGCATATAAAAGACAGTATCTCTATATAGCTACAATCCCATACTAGATTAGTAAAATATAATAAAATTTAATAATCAATAATCTGTGATTATTCAGTGTGTGCTCAATGCTTTATGCATATATTTCTCCTGATTTTCCCAACATTCCCCTGGAAGGAAGAGGGTTTTTTTGCTATTAATATAATTTATGTTTGTACTAAGTGCATTAGAGAATAATTATTCTCTGACTTTATAGAAACCATTTTTGGTAATAGTTTTACCTGACTTCTTTATTAAACCTCCTCCCCTACTATTTACGTCTTCACAAAGAATATCAGATTATATTCCACCATGTATATGATGTGGATTGAAAGCTGCATTTTTAATTTGAGTTATAAAATCTCATCTTTTAAATTCTTTATTATTAAAACAAAACAAAACAAAAAGGTCCAAAATTTAAGTTCACTTTGAGATATGAACCAGTAGCTAAGAAAATAGTTGCAACTCATTGTCTTAAGAAATCCTATGGCAACTACCAGCTAAACTCATGCCAAAATTGAAGAGTTACAAACAGGAGCACAAAGCAGTAGTTGAAATAAATTCCCTAAGTATTCTTTGAAGTGTTTATTAATGCTAATGGCCAAACGAAAACAATTCCACAGCTTTGCTAGGATGTCCCATTTTGGTCTTCTCAATCTGGGTCATTTTCCCTATGAAGTATGCAATACCTGCAGTCATTTCCTGTTAAGTACCATGTTATTGGAGGCTACAGAAGCAGGTATTGTATTGATGTTCATGTTCTGTGTTTCGAAAAATATGCTATTTGTTCACTTTTTCTCCCCCTTAAGCAGACCGAAAAACATAGTAGAGTTCAAACAGTAGTTAACACTTAGCTGAGGAAGAGAGTGACCCATGCTTGTATAAATACAATATTTGTATTTAAGCTGCATAAAACTGCTGAAAACTTGCAAGAGAAAGATCTAGTAACATAAAAAAATTGAAATTTCTTTTATTCAGCTGTGTGACCCTGGTGCTTTGAGATTCAGCATCTAGCAGCTGCATAGAACTGGAATATCTTCAATGAAAATAGGCATATCACTTTACAGATAGATAAATTTTTATAGATACATATATAAACATACACACAGATATATATAAATCTAGTATAGTTCTCAGTTTTAGATGGATTATTTTTAATCTTGGCTATTAAGTGCTAAATGTTGTAACTTTCTGTAGAATTGTATTGACATATACGTCCTTCGACATTGTCTTCCCAAATTAGCTAGATTCATCTTTGTATCTATATTATTTGGATTTTGCTGAAATTCAGGATAAGTTAGTGTGTAGCATGTCCAATTGAACTGCTACTTGATTGCAAGCTAGCTAATTGAAACTACTTTGGCATTTTGTATTAAATTCTTGTTTGCTGAAATACAGGGGTACCCTGTCCCTTTGGCCTTTATGTACAGACTTTGGAAAGCTATATTTGACTGTGTATAAACTATTGTGGAAGCTTTACAATTTTACATCTTTTGTTCTGGATTACCTTGTAGGAGGTCTTGTAACTGATAAAAGCAACATTGAATTATTAGACCTAGTACATTCTTCAGCATACAACATTATGATGTAAGTCATTATCTTCACAGCTAACTGGAAATTGATTGTCTGTATGGTGTGGTCATACGCAGCTAGTGATAAGGAGGAAATGCGTATAAAGTGAAAGAGATAGCCACATCATTCAAAGAACCATTGGTAGTCATTCTTTCCTCCGAGTGCCTGAGTAGTTGTGCATGTCCTCCATGTAGGAAATGTGCTCTGGATCTTTGAAGCATGTGGAGTTACCGTAAGCTTGGTAGCATCCTTACTCGGCTATAGCAGCTACTTAATAAAGGGTTTTTATTAGCTTTGCTTTTTTAGGAAAACAAGACCTCATGATTTCTTCTTTCCTTATTCTTTGTAGAGTCAAAGCAACTGTTCTATACCCTGTCCACTGGTATCTCACCAGCCAGTTCACAGGAGCCTAACTTGGGACCAGCAGCAGCATGTGATGCCTCTTGCCATTTCTAGCTATCAGAATGGGTATGGTGGAGGAAAGCTAAATTTACCGTTCTGGAATGGTGGCAGTAAGAGACACAAGCCTAGGCTTTATGAGTTTCTCTGCTTCCTGAATGTGCCTTTTTTTTTTTTTTTTTTCTTTTTTTCTACAGGACCTGCTGAAAAAATGCAGTTTTGATCACCTTGACAGTCTCTTTGGCTAACCAGGAAATATCTGGTCATCAGAGACTTTTAGTTTTTAAACCTCTGTTGTGTGCGATGTCCAAATACCACAGTATTTTTTTTCTTTGTTCCACTTGATAGCTATGTTGTGTACCAAATTAATTTGGAGCAAAGCACATTCATGCTACATCAGTGTTAAAAAGTGTCACCTACAGAGTATAGCCCTTCTGACATATGTACTATCTCTGTAGAGTAATCTTTCTTCATTTTTAGGAGTGCTGGGACATAGCAGGCTTCTTACTGCAGAACAGTTAAATCTAATGTCTCAGGCCTCTTGTTTACTTTTTACTGCAATTAGTAATTCTATACTGCAAAGCCAAATATAGTTAAAATAATGATGTATTTCTTTAGGTTTTGGATGGATAAAAAGATTGCTAAATCTATAATACCACCTTTGGTTCCACTGAAAATGATTAGAGCCTAGATTCTGCAGCTGGTGTTAGGGAGTTCTAACAAAGGTACATGCTTACTGACTGGACTGAACGTTGCTCAGTGGAAATGACAGGCTCAAAGTGTGAGAACTTGAAACACTGAAGTTGTTGGCTAAAACCACCCCAAATAATTTAAAACGTAAGAGAACAGCACCATTAGTTGTACTACAGGGTGCAGTTTTTAAAAGACATTTTTAAAGGACTGAAGTCGGAAGTGTAAATGCCACATGAATTCATTTAGGGGCTTTTGCATAATTAACTTACATGGCCGCCTTTTGTGAAGAGAATTATTTTTGCTTTTCTAGCAAGCTTCCAGTTACATTTTCACAAGGCACTGTGTCAGCTAACTGAAACAAATATATTGTTGTTTTCCAGTGAGAGTGAACCATCAGGGATGATGAGATTAATGATCTTTAATTGTTAAGCTTGTCTCTAGAACTTTTCTTACCTGTGTCCACCAGATCTTGTAATTTCCTGTGTCCTAGCTAACAGACAAATTTGGGAGCTTGCTGTGGTTCTGGAAATCAGATGTGTTGATCTTTTTCTTTTGTTCTTCCATATTTAATCAAACTTTTCTTGTCTGTAGGTATTAGTTCAAAATCCAATTGGTGTTATCAAATCTTCATAAGCAGCCTGTAGTACTTCAGGGCCTTCTCATACATGACGAAACTGTGTCATACTGAAAACATGCAGTCATGCTGTTAAAACATTCTTCCATAATACATAAGCAGGGAAAGGCAGAATTAAAGTTGCATTAATGATAAAATTTGGGCATCATCAGGGACAAGACTAGCAGAGGGATGTTGGAGAAAGGTAGCAACTCTAAGTTAGTTTTCTGTAGTGTTGCTTGCATAGAAGTATTGCCTGCCTTGCTGTTGAATCACAGTGATTTCTGTAGATTATCTGAATGTTACAGAAATGATATATTGTACTGTTGGTAAGCACACTGCCTGTGAGAGTGCTGTTTTTTTCTTATCTTTATTGCCTAGACAAAAGTTCTTCAGCATTTAGAAGGAAATGTCTGATTTATCAGCCGATGTATATATGTATAGATAAAAATAAAGAAGTACTAAGTGTGTCTTGTTAAACTGTACTGAATGTTCATAGTAAGAAGCCTATGAACCTACAATCTGTAACACCAAAGCACACCAAAGCTAGTTACATAAGCTGTCAGGCTGCTATATTACAAGAGTAATGAGGAATTGATGAATATAGGTTTCTCTCCAACACCTCCTATGGAGTTCCTGGGAATTCTGGTAATGGCAGCACTGCTTGGTGCTTTCTGGCAACAGCTCAATTCAGCATACAATGCTAGTTTTCCATTTTCCTTGCATGGTACTGCTTTTGGAAGGGAAATAACAAATTTTCAAGTTTAGGTATATCTCAGCTTTGGAATTTCAATAACTGAATTTTACAAAGAAGTAGACACATTAAGTTTCTTCAAAGAGTGCAAATAATATTTTAAAATTAAAATTATTAAGCAATGTATATGTATTCTTGCCTTGTCCCTTGAAATTTTTCCTAAAGTGTACAGTTCTGGGATTCCAGAAACTCCAATGTGGAACAAAGTGGACCTTTATTGTGGCCCAGCATGATCTCTGTGATGAGCTCCTTGGCTCTCTTTTGCTGCATGAGGCAGAATGTACATACATTTGCATATACATACAAAAAGTTTAACCTATCTTAATGTTTTTGGATCTTTTTCTAATTTGTAAAGAATTCAGAATGCGTTTCCTAAGAAGTATTATTGTATCTGCTTTTTTCAAACACAGTCACATGAGAATAAACATGGAGTCTTCCAAATTTTCCTAAAACTCAAATATTTCAGTGTAAGAAATAATTTAAGAAATTGATTTGCACCCTTACTTTGCATTATTGGAAACTAGCTCCATACTAAAAACAAGCTGTAGGTAATAGAGACTTTGGTGTATTGGTGATCTGAGGTTTATATAAATGTTAAAAGCACTGATGGGACAATAAAACTCTCTTGATATTCATGCAATGGAGTCCTCACCCTGTGTGCTTCTCTGGGTTATGTTGATTACACTGGTACCCCTGTCATGGCCCTTCAGGCTGAATTCTTTGTGAACTAAGTACAGGTAAACACTGTTTATGATACTGTTCTGATGGTCTTGTTATAAAGGAATGAAAAAAAATTCAAATTAAAATAATGAGCATAATTCACACAATGTAACTTTTTTTTTTAAACACCTTTTGATCAGTCAGCTGGGTTTTGTGCTACAGTAAAACAAATAAAAGATTACTAAGTGGTAGATAAAATTCTAGACATGGGTTTCTGCCAACCTTTTGCAAGCTAAAGGTTATGCTGCATGTTGAAACTATTTTCGTTGCTAGTGCATCTTTGGTTGAGTGACTATTAATTTGAAATATATCTCAAAACTCATTCTTGACAACTGTGACACTGTTCACTTTTTTGTTATGTGAACAGACATTGGATTGGTGGGG
Organism: Harpia harpyja; assembly: GCF_026419915.1. Lineage (NCBI taxonomy): Eukaryota > Metazoa > Chordata > Aves > Accipitriformes > Accipitridae > Harpia > Harpia harpyja. The sequence continues at coordinate 80,328,942 of NC_068969.1, read as the reverse complement.
GGGGAGCTGCTTTTATCCTTTTTCGCTCCTGAATGTGGGTTGTAAATCAGAGAGACTTTACTTAGCACCAACAGATATTGCTTCCTGCAATTTTCATCCATCCTATAAGTGACTGAATTGGGAAACAAGAATGATAAAGACATATTTCTGGGAAGTGAATGGACAAAGTAAGATAGATAGCTCAATGACTCTGTATAGTGAAATATTCCATTTCCTTGGTTAATTAAGTCTACAACTTTCTTTGTGTAAACTGTAAGTTTACAATTTTCTACCTGTAAAGGAATTCCAGTAAATCATTCTGAATAGTTTGAATGTTCACAAAATGTAAGTAACACTAGTACTTTTTTGCTTTACTCTTCTTTTGGCAGCGTTATCCCCAGATGTATGTAATGGTTTTTGTTCTCTCACACAGTCTAGATCAAACACCTGCTCCCAGGTTTACTCTCACCTCCCAAGGCTGTCAGTTGACACATAAATATACAGACCCATGAAAAGAGTGTATTTTGCCCTTACTGCAGGCAAATGTTCTCGAATCATAATGCTGTAGGAACAAAGTGAAGAATTTCTGTCAGAGTAGTATTTCACATGTAAAACTTGGATAAAGTTTTTGCCTAGCTTCATTTTCATGACTCTAAACTATTATTGAGTAGTAGAAAATTAAAATCAGTGTATTATGATGTATCAGACTCCCCATCCTAATTTATGACAGCCTCTTCCTATATTTTCTGTATAAGCTTGTTACAAAAGTATGTGTAATGTGCATTCTACTCTGGTTTTACAGAGTAGAATTTTTACCTTTTTGAAGACTCTTGAACAGAGTACAATTCAGTTTTGCTTACCTAGAAGACCTTTCTGTGTTGATTTGCTGTCTTTCTTCTCAAGCGCTTTTCTGAGGGGAAGAAAACAGAGCTTCTTCTGCTATCCCATTTTCCTTGAAAGGATTTAGGCTATTCGGCTTAAGCTTTGGATAAGAAAAAATTCCCTGGCACTACTTTGACCCAGTGTCTTTAAAACTTACTTATTTTGGTTACTGTCATAAGCAACACTACTGTCCCTTTTTAAGAACCCTGATAAAGAGCATGCAAAGCTTGCTCAGCAGTCTTTTTCTGTCTGATTTTCTTCTTAATTTGGCTTTCCAGTCTTAAACAATCTTCCATGACTCTGGAGGAAAACATTTGAAAAGGCAATAGTTAACCTCTTGGACTCAGAGGAAGGCTTCCCCGACTGCAGCAACTCCTGTACTAACCCCCTGATATCTGTCCACACCAGCAACAGTACGCATTAGGAGATTGTGGTTGGTTCTGCTTATTTCTCCAAAGAGTCGTCCTGCTGCAGTCGTACAACATGTAATCCTTGGGAAGGAGTCGGTTTCCTCAGTGGGTTATTCCTTCTTATGTATTCAGCTCTATTAGAAATGAGATTCTCTGCTTGGTTTTATTTTCCAGATAAAATTCCCTGGGAACAAATGGTCTTATTGTTTATTTGTGTGTTTATTTTAGACTGCCATGAGCATCGTCTCTTAATTCCTTTTATCTGTATGCAGAGGAGTGTAGGAGTCTCCTGCTGGCCCTACCTGTGAATGTGGAAAGCTGCTGATGAGCAATGGCTGACTTATGGGATGTGTATTACTCAGGAGGCAATGGTTTGCTAGAGGACTAACTAGAGTCCTCTGGCAATGGGTTAACCTAGGGTCGGCAACTCTTGAGGGAGGGAGCCCTTTAAACTGGTAAGTGCAGAGAGAAAGTTTATGCTATAGTTCAAGCTATCTTTCTGAATTACCTTTACTTTAATGCATTGAGACCCAAGTGTGCATGTATATATGTACCTTACATTTGGAGCTGTGTGAGGGCTCCTGATGGTATCTTTAGAACTGCTGACAATTAAAAATGATGAGTACTAGGAAATTTTGTTCTAGCAAGAACGTATAATTTGCAGAAGCCCTGCTTATATGCAGATGGTACAAGCATTTCGCCTATTCTAGTAACTTGATAAGTAAGCAACTGTTACAGAGCATTTCTTGCTGATGCCTAGCTATAATCTAAAAGAAATGAGAAGTAATTCCTTTGGCAAAACTGATTCTATAGCACAGTTTTTATTATGCTACCTCTTCCTATGTTCCAAATGGGTGAGTATTACAAAAATAACTAAATAATGGAGGAGTAATCAAAAGGGTTATGTTGCCATAAAATAGAATTCAGAATATTGTATGATACTGGAAAGAGCAGATACTATAATTGTGGGTCAAGGTCAGTACCTTTAAAAATGTATGCAATACCAGCATAAACTATTAGCTGGATAGATTTGATCTCTCTTGATTTCTTACTATCCTTGTTTTGATATTGCCAAGCGAGACTGTGACAATCATAGTTGGAGGACAGAAGTGAGGCCTTGGTACATAAAACAGGATGCTGTGTGCTTTCCTGCTGCTCTTGGTGCCTTTTGTATGTATATGTTAAAAGCAAGAAGAATGACTTCATGAAATCATTGATAGTAAACAAAACACTTTGAGTTTGGTTTTGGGATATGAAAACAAAGACATGATTCTACTTCTGACCTGCCACATTAGAAGATACTGACAAGTCTTCCAGGAAGTGCCAGTAGATTCCTGCTAATTTAGAGTGCTGATGCCTGTTAATTCAAGGACTTGGTGGCTGCTTCTTGGCTAGGAAGGAGTTGGAGGTTGTTCTCTGACCATATAATATAGAGCATCTAAGACTGCTGCTGACCTGGACTGTTACTTGTCAACAGAGTAACCTTTAAAAGTATTTTGGAGTAGGTTATATTGTTAGAAGGTCTCTTTGAGTTTTTTACTTTTTTTGGAACCAGATAAGGAAATGCTGATTGTTGAGAAAGAATTACTGAAGCAATAGAGTCAGATTCTACCAGATATACTTACAAGCAGCATAACCTCTCTATGCAGAATGCTCAAAGCCATGAGGCAATTTCAGGTCTGCATAAAGGTGAAAAGCAGTACACCAGTTTCCAGGCTTTGTATGGCTTTAAGTCACTTTTCTCCCATCTGATAGGCTATCATTCAAACTTAGCAAAGCTGCTAGAAAATACAACATTTGAATATGAATAAGAGCAAGGCATTTTTTCTGGAAGGAGTCATAAATTCTGGATTTTTTTTTCAGTCCACTAGGTTTTTTTACTCTTTCAAGCACATTGCAAAACCAGTCTTTTTTTCCTCCCTCTTTAAGAAATGGTCCTGAGCAGAAAAGTGTATGTAGGAGCTGAATACATATTTTAAATAAGATTTTCAGTTCATCTAACAGATACATATTAGTGTGTTTGTTCTTAAAATTAGAAACAGCAATCATGTGAGTCACTCATAGTTATGTAACCTTCATTATTGGCAAATTTGTTATGGCGTTACTGTAAATTTTCTGGGTACATTTTTCAGTTATACAGTCTTCTTCAGGACTCTAGAAACCTTGACTATAAACTAACCAGGACTGAAAAGACTTTTCCAGTGCCATCAGAAAAGAGTTGTTTACCATGATTTGAAAATGTTTTTACCTTTTCAGCTTAAAAAATTGAAACCAAACTGATTGAAATGATCCTGTGTAAAGAATGCATCTAGATACAGGCCAAGTGATAATTTCAATTTCAACATTGCAGACTTTCAGAAGTGGCTCACTGTGTTAGCATTACCATTGCAGATAAGAATTTAGACTTTGAGTTTACTGAAACTTAATGAAGTTTAACACTGAGTGGTTACTTACTTTCTTTTCATCTGCATTGCTGATAGTTATTCCTAGTAATGAATCTCCTTTGCCTAAGGTTATTCATGTATACAGCTAGAAGATGTTTTATGTGAATTTTCAGAGACAATTCTGAGCCGTTTTTTTAATTGCTTTTAAAACATATTGAACTTTAGAGAGATTTTATTTCTGTTTTTAGCTTTTTCATCAATTTATTACTATTTAAGAGCTTATTTGCAGAATTCTGGAGTTTCAGTACCCTGCAAGGTTTCACCTACTCCACATATCAATATAAAAGATTGTGTAAGTTGTCAGAATACTTCACAGCATTTGATAAACATTTGCACAAAGGTCATGTCTGGTATCTCTCTATTGCTTTAAATTATATCCTAAGAACTTCCCTTTTTTAAAGTTGAATTATATAGTAGAATGAATACACAGCAGGAATGTGTATTTCTTGTTGTCAGGAGAAAAGCTGCGAAGATGTGAATTTATCATGAGCTGGAAGTGATCAATTTATACTCATGCTTTGGTTTGTTTGTCTTTCCTCTTGACCTGCATATTTCCATTGTATTCAAATCCCATCGTTCCTTCTTGAATTATGGTTCAAAGGTCTATCTTCTCTGAGTCTATAGAGCAAACACTTTTTTCCAAAGAAAAGGTTTTTGTTTTCCTATTATGATTACCATAGGCTTCCTTTTGAGTTCTACATTTCTGTATGTATTTAATTTAGAACCTTAATCACTTCTGTTGTCTATGTTAGGTTTTTCCATAGGCCTCTTCTTTTTCCTTTTTTTTATTCTCCTGGTTCATCAACCTTAACTACAAGACTGCATAGTTTCTCTTTGTTCATTCCTTACCTGTTCGGGGCGGGGGGGTGGCTGTTGATGTTGCATGTGGTTTGCTTAGCAGCACTTTGGTACCTACATACATCGTATTTCTCCTTTTGTACAGGGGTATCATCTCTGAATGAACTTCAGTTTCTAGCTTTTCCCTGTACAAATGGAGCTTAAAATCTGTTTCTTGTAAAATGCTTAGAAGGTTGAGGCTTTTTAATCACGTAATAGACATAATAGAGAGATCATATTTATGAGATGCTGACTGAAATAACACATAAACTTAATTAAAAGCATAGAATTTGAAAGTTTCAATTTTAAAAAGGCAGAAAATCAGTTTTCCTCAAAAAATGCTAATCTATAAACATCATACACTATATTTTTTATTTGTTTGCTCAAGCAAAAACTTACATAGTATGAAAAAGAGAACTAAAAAGCACCCTCCTTGTCAACAGATACGTTGTCATTAAGAGACCTGTGAAATGGTAAACTGAAAGCATCCTCTGTATTCTATGTTGCTGCTTTACAAAGCAGAGTGGACTGTTGCCAAATTTTTTTAGGTTTGTTCTTCTCCAGTGCCTAAATACACTCATTGCTGAATTTCCCTACTGGGAAAAGAGTTGTGCTCAAATACTTGTGCTATTCAGTATTGTAATCTGAAATAGGAAAGATAATTAACCTAATCTGCAATGTAAATTTGTAATTTCTTTCACTTTGTTTAGTAACTACTGGATTTATCAGGAGAAAAATGATTTGCTGTTATTTTTTCTTTGCTTTTTTAAATCAAGCTTGTGGTTGTATCTAATTGAAAATATGAAATTTGTGGAGCAGTCCTAAAAAAATTTGCTGGAAGCACAGCTAAGTGGAGATTAACACAAGGCATCTTTAAATATACATCATCCTCAAAATTGCTGGCTCTTGAAACATCTTCAACTCCCAGCATTTCTACCATCAAAAGATGGAGGAGGCAAGTACTAAAGTTCAGAGATTTCTTTTCATTATCCATGCCTCAAGACTATGGTCAGCTAGAAAGACTTTACACAGAAACTACCTTTCCACTGTAGAAATATCTTCAAAGATTCTGTCTCTCAGCTTCAGTTTGTGTCTTGGATCTTTTCAGATGACATAAACATGATACCCTTTGCTCAGCACTTGCTAAATCAAACACAAGTTCTTCAATGCACGGAGAAATCCCCTTTCAGTTAGGATCAAAACCTGGCGCATTTCTTCTTTCCATTGTTTGATGTGTTAATTGAAACCGAACGATGCAAAAACCAATGCAGTAAATCCAGTGAGCATATGCTTAAGATAATTACAGCAAATAATAGCTTCATCTGCTAAAATAGTGTTGGAAGCTCTTATTCACAGTATCTGAACTTTGATACTGCTGTTCTGACTCTCTAGTTCCAGTAGTTTAGTATTCTGCATTACCACACACAGAGCTTATTTTTGATCCTTTGAGTTGAAGGATTGCAGAGGCAATCCTTTCTTCACCCTCAGTCAGTGAGGGAAGCATCTCATGTCACTAAAATCTGTGCAGCTGGATCATAGGTCTCTTCATGTACCTAATCTGCTTTGTAAAAGAGTTGAACATGGATCATTTAAAAAGACTGGTGGGTAAGATGTCTGTTAAAGGGAATGCCACTTTTGGGGAGACACACACGGTTGTTTATCTTCAGACCCACTTGAAATGTTTTTTTGGAGGGGGAGGGAGAGTTTCATGAAGATAAATCAGTTCTTACCTGTTAGGTTGGCACATCTGTGTGATGGGACGCAGAGGGAGACAATGGCGTAAATGAAAGGCTGGAAAGCCAATATCTCCCCCCACCCATGCTTTTTACTGCTGAGTAATTTCTTTCAATGTTGCATTATACTTCAGCAGTTTTCTGTGACTTCTTCAGTTACCTTGAATTTCTCGCAGTTCCTTCTTGCTCCTTAGAAATTTCTTACTTGACCCTTCTTTGATGCTTCTTCCAACTGATCGTGTTCACTTGTTCTTGGGGAAAGTAGCAATCATACAGCCTCTGCAAAGAATTGTACTCTTCAAGAAGACCACATTACACCCTTTCATCCTTTTTGTTGAGCTGCAGTCTTGTAACTAAATATGCAGGATACAGTACTTTTGTGGTGAATTTTAGAGGACTGAACTAGATGTGTATTTTTTGTTAAAATGCATATACAGGTGCTTTTTTTTTTTTACAAGTTCTAGCTAGAATAGCATGTCAAAAATACTGAAGTATGTCAGAGCACATTTTACTACTGAGTTGGGAACAAACAGAAGAGAAGAGTGACTTGCTTCTGCATGTGGTTCCTCACATTGCAATTTTTGCTCTGTTTTTTGCCTTGAAATGTAAAAAGACTTAGTAAAAAACCACTTGACTGCACAGTCATGATAAAAAGCCACAATTACTTGTACGTTCCTTTTTCATCTTCTGATTTTGTATAATGAATGGAATATGTATCAAGACATACAGATTATATATTTTTATTTTTCTCTGTTAGCACTATATTTGTCATAAAAATTCTCTAGAAAATAAAGTTTGAATGTTTTGTTGTATTACATTTGTTTTTTCAGAGAGAAAAGATTGAATAGAAATCAGTATAGAATATGTTCCCAAATGAGTTACATACTTAGAAATTTGCTCAGTGCTAAGTGTGTTGGCCTTGAGTGGCCCAATCTGTGCATTCAAAACTTAACAAGTTTGTGATCTGAACATTGTCAGGCTTCAGAGATTAGAAAAAATGAAAGAAGCCAAGAAGCCAGCTAACTAACTAATTAGGATAGGATACGATGACAGTAATTGGTTCAAAGAGGGAGGCTATACCTGTCTAAGCTTCCCCAGATTGAAAAAAAATTTAAGCTCAGATGCAGGTAGCAGTCTCCCCAGTGGAATGCAATTTATTCAGTTTGGTTTAGTGTGACATGTGTGATTATCTACATATGAGACATGATGTTTATGTGCTGCTGCAAAGAGCATCAGTCTTGGGAAAGGAGAACATCCTGTTTGCCAGAAGGAATCTAGTCTCTTAGATGAGACCATGAATGAGATGAGACCTGCTGTCTAGCTGATGTGACAATGTCCTCTTGCACCAAGAATGCTCCTGCAGTAAAGGGACTCTTTTTAAGGGTAGGAGGAAGCAGGTGTTGGTAGAGGGAGGTTACAAAAGATAAGGAAAGCTGTTTTAAAATAGTGTCAACAGTAGCTGACTGGCATATTAAGCAACAGAATGAGGAAATAATTTACAAGTACTACTGTGCTAGAAGCCCCAAAAATAAGATGTGGAGCTGGACTGCTTGGCATCAGATGACACTCCTGACACACTAGGTGTCTCAATGACCTGGAGGAAGGAGGGTAATCTGTGGGGAACAGTGTTGCCTGGGTACTAGCTTTGCAGGAATGACAGAGTAGGATTACCTGGTGAGAGAGTGGCACTGTATGAAAAGGATTATTTAAGTGTAATACCGGACAGTTATTACAGAAAAAAAGAGTACTGTGTAATGCTTTTGGATAGAAGTCCTATATTTTAATAACAAATAAGTAGCAGTGAGGTTGTACTGCTGATCTTTTCATCAGGATGCTGATGGTGATGCAGAAATGCAAAGCGAAATTCGATGAATTTTGAAGGACAGGCTGTAATCATGGAAGGTTTCAACTATCCACATAGAGCCTGCATCATTATCTTGCCAAGGCAAGATGTAGAGATACAGGTTTTGTATGGAATAAGTAACTTTCTAGAACAATCAGTCTCAGAAGCTAAAAGGAAAATTACTGTTCTGGGTTTTATTTTGAGTGGTATACAGAACTTATTTCAGAAAGCATTAGAGAGAAAGCCTCTCTGTAATATTTACCTCAATACAACAAGAAGCACAGAATTGTGCAACTTGGAGGGAACCTCTAGAAGCTGTCTTGTCCAACCTGCTGCTCAAAGCAGTGGCAGTTTGGGAAGGCTGCTTAGGATCTTGTCAAGTTTTGACAAAGGATGGAGGACATGGAGACCAAGGATGGAGATTTCAAAACCTTCCTGAGCAACAGTTCCAGGGTTAATGAGTAACTTCTTTTTATATCTAGTTTGAATTTAATGTATTCTGACTTGTGTCCATTGGTTCTCATACCATCCATGGTGCTCCTCTGGGAAAAGTCAAACTCATCTTTTTGACACCCTTGCGTTAGGTAGACAGCAATAAAATCTTGCCTTCTCCTGGAGCTAAATCAACCCAGGTGTTTCACCTGTCATCATAACTTATGTGCCCAACCCTTGACCATTGTGATACAGCTTTGCTAGGCTTAATCTAGTAGGTCAGTGTCTTTATTGGAGGAACCCAAAAATAGGCACAGCCACACATGCAGCCTCAGAAGTGCTGAATAGAATCAGTTTTGTAAACCAACTGACTCTGCTCCTGTCTATACAGCTAGTATGTTGTTAGCCTTTACCACAAAGGCACGTCACTACCTAATGTTCAACTTGTGGAACCCACTTTTTCTGCAAAGCTGCTCTCTAACTGGGTGGTCTTCTAGAATGTCCTGTTGGAAGGGGTTATTCTGGCAGGACTTTGGCTTTGGTGAACTTCATGAAGTTCCCATCAGCCTATTTTTTTTACCTATGAGGTCTCTCTGAACAGCGGTCCGGCCCTCTGGTGAGTATATCAATTTCTCTCCTCCATTTTCTATCATCTGTGAACTTGCTGAGAGGCACTGTAACTCATCTTCGAGGTTGTTAATAAAGACATTAAACAGTACTAGCTCTGTTATGGATCCCTGAGGGGTGCTTTTAATTTTGTTGAACTCCACACCATAGATCATCACCCTTTGAGCCTAACAGTCCAGCCAGTTTCCCAGCCACCTTACCTACTTTTCAATTCAGATCTCAACTATTTGGCAATAAGGAGGTAGGAGACCATCTCATGCCTTGCCAAATTCAAGGTATACACCATTGGCTGCTCTCCCTTTATTCTTACAGCTGGTCATCTGCTTACAGAGGCAGTCAGGTTGGTGAAGCAAGATTTTTCCTTGGTAAATCCATGCTAGCCGTTTCCAATCACCTTCTTGTCCATTAGGCAGCTGGACATGATTTCCAGGATGATTTGCTCTGTAACTTTCCAAGGAAAAGAGGCAAAGCTTGTATTTCCCCACATCTCATCCTTTATGAAGATAGGTTCATGTGATGTTTGCCTTTTTTTTTCCCCCTCTTTTTTTTAAAATTATATTTAAATAGTAGCAGAAGAGAGTAGACCAAATCAAGTGGACTGGCAATGTTCACTTTCCAGAAAGGGAACCACATAAAAATGAAGCAACTAGTCAAAAAACCTCCAATCCCCCAAACACAAGAACAAGCAGTACAGAAAGTCTGTGAACAGTTGGAGACTGTTAAGCAAGGTACTGTAGCTGAAACCCAGCTGAAGTATGTGCTAAAATTTAAAAAATGAAATTTAAAAAAACCCCAAACCAACCCCCACCCCAAAATAGTCTTAAAAAGCTTTCTGTAAAGACTCAGTGGGGAAGTTTTTGTGGCCCTCACAGAGGAAAGGTCAGCATTTAAAAGTTAAGCTTGCATTGGTGAGAACAGTTAGGCCAATAAACAATGGCAGGACAAATGCAAGTGGAAAGTTGAGAAGGCTAAAAAAGCTCTTGAAGAGTGGTTTTCAAAGATGCCTAAGCTGTGATATTAAAATTTTGCTTAAATAAAGTGAAAAAGAAGCCAGTTAGGAAATTTGTAGGTTTGCTTAATGATAAAAGTGTAAAAGCATACACTGGGTTCACAAGGCCATAAAACTCAGTGAATCTTTGCATCAGTCTTCCCTGCTGAAGATGCTAAGAAGGTGTCAACAACTTGGCTATTCTTCGTAGCAGATGAGTCAAAGGTGTTAGATCTGTTTGAAGTAACTGTACAGCAACTATGAAATCAAGTAGATAAGTTATTTGTTAATATCTTGATCTTAATATCTTCACAAGATACACCCAAGGGGTGTGAAGGCACTGAAGTATGAAATCACTGAACTGTAACCTCATTGTAAACAGTCACTGTGCTAGTGGACTGGCAGGCTGCCACTGTAACTCCCATCTACAAAATGGGCTCCAGAGGCAGCTGCAAACCAGTGAGCCTGGCTGCTTCCATACTTGGGAAGATGGCAAGTCTGTCTTTAGGAAAAAGGCGGGGCGGGGGAAACGACAGAGAGGGAGAGAGATCGCTGTGCACAGATCAACACAGTTTTGTTGAGGAAGCATCAGTGTGGCTCCTGTAAAGGGAAATCCTGCTTCATTAACCTGCTGGAATTGCAGAAGGGTGACAGTAACTATGTGGATAAAATCTGGTCTGTATTTTCCAATTGCCTTTGACAAGGCTCCACATGAAAGGTTATAAAGAAAATCCATTCTGCAGGATTGGAGGAAAGGTCCTTTTAGCAACAGGGAACCTGTTAAAGCAGAGGAAACAAAGGGTAGTGCTTACATGCCACTTTCAGGGTGGAAAATTGGAATCAGACTGCAGAAACTGTTAGGCTTGTGCCCTCTCCTGAGTAGCATCTGCTTTTGCCTCTGCTGGAGACAGAGCACTGGTGATGGATGGACCCAGCACTGGTCTAATGCAGTTGGGCATTTCTACCATTCATGCAAGCCAGTTATTGACTTGTGTGGGTTGGATCTTGTATTACACATTGTAATTTCTTGTCTAGGCTTGCCTGAAATATTTCTAGCTTAGATATATCATAGCTTCAGTTGGAGAGTATTTCACAGACAAATGAATTTATTTGGAAGTGTTTCAGATATTCAGACTATAAACCTACCCCTTTACTTATTTCATGTCATTTATTTACTTCTGCATGTCTTTCATCACCCTAGAAAAAATCTTTATGTAAAAGTTAACTCTTTTAAAATATCTTGTACAGTTATCATTGTATGCTTGTCACTTAGTGTGTAGGGAGGCAGTATGTATGTATACATATGCATATAAACATATGTTCATTCAAATAATGTTTTTAAAGGTGAAAAATAACATGCTTCAGAAGATAAGAGTTTCAAGCAGGAAGCATGTAATGTTGAATACAGTCTTTAATTATGTAAACAATGTTTTTTTAAGGAAGCATTTTGCCATTCAGTGCAAAAAGTGAACATGCTGGGAGGAGTTAGGATAATGTGGAGGTAAAAGCCACTGTAGTCTGTGTTACAGAAATTGGTGATGACTGATGCATGGAGAATGAAAGAAGAGCAAAGGGAGTCAGCCAGTGAAGGCAGCTGAGTGATCCTGAAAGTAGCTGTAGTCTTATGTGTCATGCAAAGCAAGTTACTTTTAACTTTTTACATTTCTCATTTTCTTTGTGCTTCTAGTGTTACAGCTGAGTCAGAGATGCGTTTAAAATATAATGTGCTTTAAAATACTGCGTATACTGAAAGACCTCTTGTTTTAAACCCTTTTCTTAAGTTTGCAGGTATCTTGGCCAGATTTTCTTTGTGCCTTATCTCAAGGGGATTTTGTGAAGCATAAATTTACTGTGAAAGCAGTTAGGTGCTGCTGCTCAGAGTACAGCAGAAACGGCTGGGAGGATATTAGCAATCCAACCTTCAGAACAGAGCTAGAATAATGTGTATTTGTATAGGATGTGAAGTTATATTTTAAGCAAAATCTGCATATTAAACTCCGTTCTGTGTGCTGTAGGATCCTAGGCTAAAATAGGTGGGGATCTTACTGCTAAAGTAGTGCGCGACTATATAATTAAAGATTGTGTCAGAAAACAAAAGTGTAAATGAACCATATAAACTAATGTCTTTCATTCCATCATTTCCCACTTTGACTTTGAAACTTTAGCATTCGTATCCTGGCAACTTTATTTGTATGTAATTTTAATAAAGTGAAAAGGAGTAATGTAAGTATTGTGTTATACTGACTTCAGCTGGTTGATATTACAGAAAAAAACTATAATAGTAATATAGTAGTAGGTCAGGGCTAGAAAAGGGGAGGAGAGATTTTGTTAAAAAGTTTCTCAAATAGCCGCTGAAAAAGATTAATGGTAAGATATATGTGTACAAGGTTGGCTGGTGGTTTCCCCTGAGACTGAATACTTTATTCCCCTCTTAACAGGATTCCACCTCCTGCCGGTCTCCTTTTCATCTCAGGCATTTCCTTACCTAAAAAGGACCAGTTGAAGCTTCTTAATTTATGTTACAACCAGCACTATATCTGAATTTTGTAAATTCAGATTTATAAATATTAATCAGCTGTTGTACAAATGACTCCTTATGTTTGAAGTATGCTAAGTGTCGTCAAATTAGAACTAATTTCTGGGTGTTGACAACTTTCTCCATAGTAATATATTGATATGGTTTTGGTTTAATTTTTTAAATGGTTTTAGTGGCGTCTATGTGAATGTTCTGTCGTTCTTACTTTTTTATTTCCTCTTTTGTAGACTGAATCTTGAAGAAGAATTGGATCAGATGAAAGTACACCAATCTGTGGGTAAGTTCACAATGCAGGAGTTTAACTGTGTTGACAACAAAAAAGGGAAGATATAGTATTTTATATGTGTATATGTAGTCTATTAGAAATACTAATTTTAAGGTTTTTTTTTTCTCCAAAGGTTAATATATTTTTGTTGAATGTGTATTTTGTAAGCATAAGGCCATATATATTTCTATCTCAAAGTACTTTTACCCTTAAGTTCTCCACGTGCCTATTAAATCAATGACAATTTTTATATACAGATATACACTACTATATGTTTGCAACTTATGTGTATACACTACATATAAAAGTAGTTAATTATTTTGTTTAAAATATGTATGTATATAAATACATATGTGTAAAATCTAAAACATGTTTATATCTTTATGAAGCTTTTTCCAGAATCTGAAATGGTTTTTGCAGTATTGAAATACAGTGATACAGAAATTTCATGCTCATTCAGACTTCTTTTTTAATACTAATCTCACAAAATATGTGAATTTCAACATAAATCGATATGGTGGAACTCTTATAAGAATTGATCATTAGTATCTTCTTTTATGTCTTTACAATCTTTACAATAGTTGATGGTTCTGTGAAGATGGGTCTTTGTCAGTTGGATAGGTCAATATATTACCATTGTCTCTCTATCACTCCTCTGATTCTTTGTATTATTCACTGTTCCTGAATCATCTGGGAGAAGTATTCAAGAATGCATAGTTACAGTCCAGCTGGGTGTCACGTCTGTGGTGTATTCTTTATGCACAGTATTGTGCAAAGGAAGGGAGTAGGAGACTTGGAGAAGTACTCTGCATGTTCTTAGCAATAAAGCGTTACCATTCTTTATCCCAATTTTCTGCTGGTGGGTGTTCTCTTTTTTGTGGTACTGTTGGCCACTTGAATGAAAAAATAATTTTTTTTCCCTTTATTTTAAATTTGGTTTATAGTATCTATAAAACTTAAGTGGAAATATCCAGCTGCTGAAGACTGAAAGTTACTGGTTTCTTTCATGTTACTTCTTATGTGTTACTTTCATAGCCCCAGATAGAGCTGAAGGGAACTAGTTAAGGTTTCAAATACTGACTTTAAAAATCATTTTTTTGCTTTTGCCAATTTAGTCAGTCTTTGCACAGAGAGAAGTGGAAAGGCAACCAGCGGTGAGAAGGAGTTGAGGGCCTGCTGAGCAATAACCATGCATTTCCAAAAAACAGTCAGATCCCTGAAACTGCCTGTTCTTGACATGTTTAGTACTTTAACAGTTAGCCCTTTATTCCTTCTTTTTTCATTATCTTTTCAGATTAAACCGTATCCTCTTTTAAAAGTGTGTGGGTGGATACATACTTCTAGTTTGGTTATTGGTATGATGATTAGTTGTTGTTATATTGGGACTGAGAAAAAGGGTTAAACTACTAGTGAAGCGTGTTAGGCAAATTTTACTTACCTTTAACAACAAATGCTGGAAAAGGTATCATTTAGAAGGACATGAAATTTTTTGTAAGATTCAAAATCAAGTCCAAAGATACCTATTAAGCAACACTTTTTGTTAGCACATAAGACTGAGCTGATTCCAGCCATTTCCAAACTTTTACCAATTGAAGTATAAAAAAATAGTTGCTCACTCAGTCTATAAAAAGTAATTTCCTTGTTCCCTTGCAAATCCTAGGGTATTGCAGTGTGGTGGATATGTTTATCAGTTGGCTGACCTTTTCTAGAAGACTATACCGTAATGACTGAAGCTGGATATCCATCTTTGAGCATAAATGAGTATATTTGAGCAATCTTCGATCGTGCGCTAAGAAAGTTTTTACACCCTCTGCCCTAAAATGGGTATTAAGTGTCTCCTCTTCCCAAATAGAACAACCACCTCAGGTCTGTTGTCTGTAATTTGCTAAGAGTCCAAACTTGATACTGTCTAAATACACTTTGTTCACAGTCTCAGTTAGTATCTATTCTTTTCTAAAAGGAAACCTGACATGAATTTACTTAGCTTATGAGTGATGTTGGAATTCATTTTCACCTTAGCAGGTACCTTTTTGTACCTGTTTCCATCAGGCATTCTAGTGCCAAGGGATAAATTCTGAAAAAAGTGGCCAAGATTCCCTGTATTAAAAAAGATAGGCTCTATCCTCTTGCTTGATTAGATACCAGTTGTGTTTGTCAGGAGGAAGTACTGGATAGATTTGTTGCTCACCCGTATCATTTTTCAAACCCTGCCGGTCAAAGATGAAAGAGGTCAGGGAAGAAGGAAACTCTGGCCTTGCTGTTCCCAATTTCTTTCCATTCTGATTCCATTGTCCAAGGTGTCTCTTTCACCATTGCCTATTATTTTCCAGTAGTCATCAAATCCAAATTCACTGTTCATGCTATTCATGTCATTATTTGTGTATGAATGTAAAGAATGTGTTGGCAGGTACTCATGCCGTTTCCTCCAAAAGCAGGAAACTGGGTCCGTCTGATCCTATTCAGAAAAATAGCAAGTGCCTTATTAAAAGAAGGTAAACTGTTGGGCCCCTATTTCTTCAAGGAGGCAGTTTGAAGGCTTCTTTTGTTATGAGAGTTCTTCTGAATCTACAGGATCCCCAGGTCAAGTGTGAGAATGGCATTCCCTTCTTCCCGTCTTCGCAGTGGTTTTTCCCACTGGCTGTTTCAGACTTGGCACGTATTTGGGAGCACAGGTTGGCTACCACTGGAGTAAATAACACAGTGGCTTTCTGCACCATGGCACTTACTGTCTGTCAGGGGAATCCTTCAACTGGTGCATACCGGAGGGAAAAATGTCATTGTTTTGGTGGTTCGTGTAGGTATTCTGTGAGTGACTAATACACAGCTGGTTTTTTTGAAATTGATAGTTTTTTCTCTATCTAAGAAGGCTTTCTGCAAATACTAATAGTGAACTGCAGTATCATAGGTCAAGTACCGTTTTGGCAGCAGTGTTGAACTAACTCATGATCAGATATGGTGACTATTAGTTAGGAATTAAGTGTTACGTTCTAAAGCTGGCAGTTAACTACGTTTTCTCAGTGGGATGTAAGTGTACTTCTGTAAGACCACGGTAATTTGATGACTGCAGATAGTGGGGTTTATGACTTGACTCCTTGAGGGACGACTTGGTATTTTTTTATGTAGGAGTATGACAGGTAGACCATATATCTTGCTGAGTAGACTGATATGATGAACCTTACTGCTATCATAGACAGACAGTTATAGGCAGTGCTGTTTCATTGCCTCCCTAACCAAAATTACATAACAATTAGAAGGGAGAAGGGGGCTGAATAGGCCGTTTATTTTCTGCTTGATAGAAAAGGTTGTGCATCAGTGACCTTTGGCTTTTCTTTGATTTATGTTGCTTGTGACTTCTGTGATGATGCTGAACATGTATAGTCTTTTCTATTTTGCAGTAGTATTCTTTATTCTCTGCATATAATATGTTTATTTATAGATAGAGTTTTAAATTGTATTTTAATACATCCACATAATAAACATAACACCTTGTGTGCTTTGATCAGTTTCTTTGACTATGGGAAATCATTTTTCTTTTCAGTGGAGTACAGTAAATGCTGATATAAAAGCTACAGCAGACATTCAAATGAGTGAATATTTAGAAAAAGATGAAAAGCATGTTCATATTATCTTTGTGTGTTACTTAAAGAATGTTGTAAATGTATGCAGTACCACTGTGCTGGGGGACTGTAGTCTGAAATAACATGGGAACTAACATATTAATATCAAGGTAAAGGTACATATTCCCCAGATGCATAGTTTTACCTTTTTCAGCTTTTATTATCTTTAGAATAGTGTTCCATTTATTTCATGAATACAGAAGTATTAATTGGCCATGACATGTTCCAAAGACAAAAGAAAGGTCTAATTCACTCTAACAAACTTGTTAGTCACTGTTTATATCAAGAGGATTGTGAATCTACAGAGAGTAACACTGTTTTCTTCTACACTTGCTTTGTTTATAAATCAGAAGTTTTTAAGTGACCTGCAGTGGCTGCTTGTAGTTTGAAATGATACTTCTAAAGCATACCTGCACCATGTAGCACAAATATTTATCCCTTAAGTTTAATTCTTTAAGTTAATTTGGGGGGAGGAAGAGCAAGAAAAGAAATGTGAATATTGTGGTGTTTTTACAGTGTCTGGATTTTTTTGGCTCTTTAATGTAATATTTCATATTCTAAGGAAAAGTCCTTTTGAGGTGTATAATTGTTCATTTCTGTGAGCAACGGCAGTTTGTGAATGCTGAGCTCTTGGTTCAAATCTAAACAGAATGTGTTTTACTTCTGATTTACTCTACGTATTAGTACTTCTAAACTTTTTCTTAGCATTCTTCTTTATGAATAGATCTAATTCTTAACTCCTCTTTTTTTGTGGGATTTTTAGTACCTAAAGTGCATAGCTGTCTCTCAGAGTGATGCTTAGAGTCATGTTCACTCTCATTAGTTGTATCAATTTCTAATTGTTATGAGTTCACAGTATTACAATGGAATGATTTGTGTGATTTATCTGGTGAAGTACATGATCTTTCACTTAACAAAAAAGGGGGTTTAAAGTTTTCATCCATCCTAATTCTGTTACTGTTTGCTTTGTTCACCAATCACTCTGATCCTCCTAGCAGGGGACAAGACCTAGAGAACAAAACTGGTAGTGACTGTGTAGATAAAAAGGCAACGAATTCTGCTTTTAAGGCATAGAGGGAATAGTCTATAAAAGAATAAAAATCAGAATGAAAGTACAGTGTCTTTAACCTGCAGATCTATTGTACCTTTGAAAAGCTTGTACTCTGAAAAAACATACTGTGATGCTACAAAGATTCATAATTACGTGACAGAACATTTTGAAAAGAGGTCACTCTTTAGAAACTGACCAAAAGGCTTGTCAAGAAAATAGACCACATCATAAATAATTGCGGAAGTAAAGAATGCATTTCCTTAAAATGTCTAGGTGTTGTTTTAGTGAAATACTAGGTGTCAGAATGTATTCATTTATTCTCTGATAGAGAGTTATTACTTATTTTCTGATAGAGCCACTTCTTAAACTTACTGAAGATGATGGGTTCAAGGATAGTACTCCAAAGAGGAATATGAAAGAAGTTTCACATCAGACATTACAGAAGGTAAGATACCAACCACAGCAAACAGATTTAAATTTTAATATAAGAATCATATATGTATAAGTCAGTACTCATGAATTCAGGCTATGATTTTCCTTTCCTAATTAAAAAATACGAATTTCCAAAATCATGTCAGAAATGAATTCTAGTGAAGTAGCTGTGAATGTATCATGTGAGATAAGCATGGTTAATGTCAGAGAAAATGAAAAGAATGTTTAGAGGTATAATGTTAAAAACTAACAATTTATCTAAATCAGAAGTAACATACGCTTAGCATTTTACCACTTTTAAGTTCAGAAACCTTCATTTCTCTTGCTGGGTATTTAACTTCACATGATATCAGGTGTTAATCTCCATAGAGCTCTTGCTATAGAATAAAACTGATGCATAATAGTGATAAATCCACCTTTTGCTGTATTTAAATTTTAGCACAACATTGTATATGCAAATATTTTCTACATATGTGGGTTTATCACTCTTTTCACAAGATAGTACCGTATGCATTTAGTGTTCTTTGGCTTAGCAAATATGATGAGCATTTAATCTTTACTGCTCAACATTCTACATGTTTTACCTCATGCAGTAACAAGATGTTCTTAACTAGTTGCTATTTGTATTGATATTTGTAATATACACAAGTAGTTTAGTATGTTAACAGGTGTTCACTTAAGAGGGCTCACTTGTATTTTACCATATGTTTCGTTTGCTGCAAAGAAAAGACATCCTTCAAACAGTATCCTGCCTTTTGTTTGTCATTTTGCAAAACAATATTTGTTTAATTACTTATAAATCTTTAAAAGCATGCTTAAATTGAATAAACACAAATCTATAACTTTGAATGTCAGTTCGGGTATGTCTATTTATTTTTTATTTGTGAATTAACTTGTAGGAAGTATGGTAATTTACAGCAGATGATGTGATTGCATATACTTGTAACACTTGCCATATGGTCAGGCAATGAAGGCTGTCATCTCGTTATTACTGAATGACAAACATCATGTTAAAATAATAACACACAGAATAGAAAGTGCTCACATTCATTTATCTTAAGGTAGAGTGAGTAATTGAAATAATATGAATGCTACCATCTGAAATGTCACACAGTTTATGCTTGCTTATCATCTATATTTCAGAACTATAATTTTGTTTGCCATGTACTACATAATTTTTATCTCTATGGATATACAGAATTATGATGGTACCTTAGGGATAGGTGTAGAAGCTATTCATTGTTTGTTTCCTTCCAGCTGTCATATATGACTTTAAGTGCTAGTGAGTGCAAAAGGTTGCCTTAAAGAACTGAGAAAATAGCACAATCTCAGTTTAGGAAGGTGGTTGAAGAAAGGTACTGGTCTAACTCCTTATAATTGGGGAGGAAAGTACAAACTATGATTTTAATCATAAATCTTGATTTCATTGAAGCATTTGGAAAAATCACTTTTATTTCTAATTTCACCCAATAACTTTATGTAGCTATAAGGCAATCTCGCTTCATTGTGGGAGTGCTATGCATTTCCATAAAGGAAGGTAGCAATGGATAGGCGTGCATATTAAAGGTTTCCTATAAAACCCACAAATTCAGTATCAAATTCACAAATGTACATGAAGTTTGAGCAGCTCTTGCCCTAATTTACTCTGTACATTAAGGCCTCTCATTTATCTGAATCAAATCTGTAGTAGCCACTTTGTAAGTAATGCTGTAAGTTTTAAAATAAATTAAATGCATTGGCAAAATGTCCTTGCAAAAACATATGGCATTTATTGAGAAATATTGTGGCTTCAATATTTTCAATGTCAAAGCAAGTTTTGATATTTGATATTGCTACAAACTGATGGAAGTGGCCACTATTTTACAAGGTGAGTACCTGAAGTTGGCAATGCGCTTTCTACTATAGCTCCTTGAAAAATAGTCTTTTCTACCCAAGCCCAGAAAAATCTAGAGCACCTGGCATATTCCATAGTGGAAGAGTGGGGGTGGAGCTTGTACAAAACCAACAAAAATACTTCTCCAAAATGACTAAATGGTTACTGAGCACAAAACTCACTCTGATGCCCTTTGGAAGCTTCTGGGGAATTCTCACAGACTAGGTGTTCATTTTAGTATCTGCTAAAATGAAAATTACCCCTTACTTCTGGAAATTATGAGGTTTGGTTGTAACTTTAAGCAAATATTCCAGAAGAACATTGAGAATCATTTTATTGTTAATGGCCTTGAATATGTGTAAACCTCAAAGGGCTTTACAAACAAAGCATATGCATCATATGTAGGTAGAATATGCTTCTTCAAACTACATATGAGAAGCTTGTAAAGTGGCTTCATTGGAATAGGATAGATTTTCCCTTTCTGTGAATAGAAAAAACATTTCAGCCTTCATATTCTTTAGGTGCTGAGCTTCTGATATCTTTTTCTATAATTTTTTGGAGTTTGTTGGAAGATCAAATGAATATTTAATTTGTGTATTTACAACACTTGAAGGAACTTGTTGATTTTGATAGCTAGTGCAAAATTCTCTGTATTTCAAAACAGTTTTCCTTCTGAAAATGTTTTTTTTTAATTCAATTAGTGTGTATAACCAAATCAGTAATGAGCTCAAGATGCATCAGGAAGGCTCATCAGCATACTCAAACTTCTGTGTCACTTTGCCTGGAATTTTAACTTCTTCTACCATCTGCCCTTTGTTCAACAGCTGTATTATTGCAGCTAAAATGTTTTCATCTGCACTACATTAGAATTATTTTTGAATTAAGGACTATAGATTGCTTTTGTCCTTGTGCTTAATGTAATATTATTGTCATATAATAAATACATTTGAAAACATAGGGTTTTTTCTACTGAATAGGCTGAAATATTATGAATGCTACAATTGCTTTTGTTAGGTACAACAACTAGAAAGAAGATTAAAAGCTATTGAAGGGGATTTAAAGAAACAGAAAGAAGTAAATAAAGACTTACTGAAGGAGAAGAATTATTTGAAAGCATCTTTAGAAGTGCAAAAGGAAGATGCAGACACAAGAGAAAGAGAGCTGGAAGCGCTACTTAAGAGGATTTGTGAAATAAAAAAAGACAAAGCGGAACTTCAGTTAGTGATTGATGAGCAGGAGAAAGAAGCTGCCTCTTTGAAGAGGCAAGTGGCAGAAGCTAACAGGTTGAGAAATGAAAATGAAGATTTGCTGAGTCAAGTGCAGGAGCTGCAGTGTTTGCTGGATGAAGCCAAAGCAGTGGCAACCTCTGGGCAATGTAATTGCAGGATAACAGGCACGAAGGTTAAATTAAAAACAGCCAAGAAAAAGAGCTCTTTGGGACATCATGGAGCTTTTCTCAAACAGTCCATCAAGGTTATGAGTAATGTATTTGAGAACTTCAGTAAGGACGGCTGGGAGGATGTGAGTGAAAGCAGGTACGGCTCTCATTAACTTAGCCCTGTAGAGGGGACACTGTGCATATGTAAAGCACTAGCAAATGGAGATTGAATTTCAAGTACTGTTGATTTGGTATTCAAAAAAAATACTGTCAGATCCTTTGAAATATCTTGGGAGGTCTTGTTCTGAGCTTATTGACTGAAATTTGCATGCAAAATTAGCCACAACTGCATGAGTATTTGAATAGGTGCCAGGAAACCCAAAAGAAGGCAATGCTTGATTTCTTCCAGTGATGCTATTTTCATGCAGTCATGAGGCTTGAAATTGACAGTTTGGCAGGTTGATTTAATTTGCTGGCCCTTTGCATATTCACCACTGACAGCTAAGGATTCCCAGGCAAGCCTACTAAGTCGGTTTAGTTATCTTGTGACATGCCGACCCAGGAGGAGAAACATTTTTTCCCCTTAATTTAGTTAGATAAATTTTGAATGACCCATTTCAGCTTGCTAGCAGATGTCTACAAGCTGTTTAACATCCTTTAAATTAAGAACCATCCACAGTAATTATTTCATGTATGTTTTATGCACAGTCATTGTACTACCTTTAATTGAATGATAGTTGAAAATCAGTTCTTTAAAGGTAATTGTTACTGCATAGAGTCCCACTCATGAGTCACAAGACCCTCAGAAAATTGCACTGGCAAGCTTCATAAATGTTTAGAATTTTTGCTTCTGCTTCTGTTTGTCCACACATACTTGAGGAGGCAACAGTAAGCCACTAGGTAAATGGGTATCACGCCTTGTCTTTCAGTACTTTGTCCTAAGAGACATGCAAATAAAATTCTCAAGCCTGTATTTAGCCAAAATATGGAGAAGGTGACAAAAGAGTAAAGAAAATGGAATTGTCTTTGTAGGCTTCATGTTGGCTTTATATGTCATATGGAGCAAATCAACAGTGGCAAATGAAGCCCTTATGGAGCAAATCAACAGTGGCAAATGAAGCCCTTCTGCTGCTTCTCCCTATGCAAAATAGGGGGCTCCTGAACACAGTATCTTGAGAGAGAAAACAAATTATGAACCATGTAATTTGTCGGTTGCTATCATTAATGTAAAGCTGTCTGTTTTTCTGTTTAATTTAATATTGCAGATCTGATTTTACAGAAGACATACATGTTTTTCTGTTGCAATTAGTGAGCTTTTTATTTAATTTACTATGTTTTGCTCTTTTAAGAACAAAATTGAGCACACAAATAGTCATTGCAATTTGAGTTTGAAGTTAAGTGGAAAGTAATTGTATGGCTTCAGTTGTTGTGACTAGCCATAAATACCACTTTCAATAATTGTACAACTGTCGGGTTAGGGAATTCTTGTTGTATAATAGTGAGGATTTTTGAAGGTGATGTTTCAAGGTGTCATTCTCAACAAGTTAGGGAAATATCTTCATTTAGTTCCCTCTTCTACTTATTTATAAATACTTTATCACTTTATCAAGTTCTTTATCACTAGCAGCTGTCGCTGAGTTTCTAGATTCAAGCCTTCCATTTTCTAAATAGAAGGTTCCTTGAAAGCATTCAGGTGAGGGAAACGTGTATGTACTGTGCTACTGCAGCACCTTCAAACTATTACATTGATTTCTGTTCTTATCAGTCAATAAGACATACCAATGTGTCAGGACAGGTTTTGGAAGGTATAAACATGTTTCTGTAATAAACTCTTCTCTTCAATTTGAAGCCTTTTCTCTATTTAAGTAGCCTCCATCTCTAAACCATTGATTTTCATGACAGTGCAACTTAATTTGAACTCAGTTGTGCCTTTTTAAATGTCTTGGTTTAAAAAGTAACAAATCAAAATTACCTTCTGTCAAGGGATCCCTCCACAAATCTGTTTGCACAAATGATGATGAATAGCCGCTGATGGTATAGAAAATATATCCAAGACTTCATGTTTTAAGATAAACTTCACTGAATATCAGAAAACAAATGATAATCTGGGGCAAGGTAGTGAAAAACTGGTAATTAAGAGCACATTGAGTGCAAGTTTAAGGAAGAATTTGGAGTAGAATGAAAGTTTCAGGTCCAGTTTCTGTGCATGGCAGGCAATTTCAGTAGAAGGACTACCAAGCTTACAAAATTTAAAAGCACTCTAAAGGCGTGCTAGGCAGAGATTTCACAGAAGTGTGATTTCTGAGTTTGTCTCAGTCAACACTACAGATAAAAGTTCAATTGAAAGAAAATGTTATTGAGTGAAGTATCGTGCATTTGTTAGTTTTGTTATTAAATGTGTAAATGAAAGAAAGTAGAAACATAGTATATCTTTGTGAGCCATTCACAGACTAGAAGTGCTTTGAAGTAGTTTTTAATGTATGTCACTGCTGTAGACTGTAATTAAGCTGTCCTTTAAGTGGCAGTTGAAGTCTTGGATCTCCGTGCATTGTACAGTGAGATTCCATTTGACAGAGTAGAACTTGATAATACAATTTCAGAGATTTCTTCTATATCATATTTGTAAACATCTGTTGAATAAGTCAACTTAGTACTGTTTGGTTTTTATAGTATTTTCTCTTCTTTCTTGCATGTGTGATTTTCTATGTGCTCAAGCATTGGCCGTTTGGAACTTTTAACATTTAGCTTTATTTTGTTTTGTTTTCCTCAATGTGCTGTTTTAGTGACTCTGAAATACCAGCTTCTGAAAGTTTGGAAACAGTGATTATGAAGACAGTGCAAAACATTGATCCACTGCCAAGCAGAAGTAAACAACAGGGTAAAAAGCAAATACAAGGTAGTCAAAAGCCCTGCAATGTTGTTCGTTTAGAAGGCAAACACCAGCAGTATAATAAAAAGGTATATAATAGAACTTGTTTTATTCTCCTGTGCAGAGTGTTGAAGTTTAATAGTATTACCACTGCTGTTTCCCTCTTAATTAATTTGACTCTTCTTGTAAACGGAAAAGAAAATCTGTTTCTAGATATTCAGTGGGTAGTTTCACTATAATTTAGAATATTTTCTGAACAATTAGTCTACAAAAGTATTTGGAGGGGGTGTCAGGAGTGCAAGAGCTGATTAAAAAATGTGAAGCTGCTGTAAGCTAGTCCGGCTGTCTCACAGTCCAGATAAAGAATGCCACTGACATTCCATTAAACTCTCTCCCAATCAGAAAAGCCATACAGAAAAGGGTGACCTAACCCATAACAAGGGAACAGCAACATCCCCTCCTGTGCTGACTAATCAAGCACGAACACCTCTCAGTTTGCTTGGTGTGCGCAGAAAGACTTGTTTCCATCTTAGAAAGATGCTTTTGGCTCTGTCTCTGTCCTGGAGATTCTATCTAGAGAAAAGTGTGCTTTTAGCTTCTTCTTAGCCCATTTACATTCATTGTCTGGGATTTGAACTCCTTGTTTCATTCCTAACATCTATATGCAGTTTCCTCACAAAAGAGGGCCAGCTGGTCATTTCCCAAATCTTTAGAGGCTCCATACAATCTGTAACAGATGACTCATCTTTGGACTTTTGAACAGTGTCTAATACTTTTTCCATCCTGTGTTTGCCCAGATAAATCACTTCATGCAATTTAAAACAGAAGCAGATAATGTTATTTCTTATTTCAAGAAACAGAATATGAAACACTGAACAACTTGCTGCTGGTAGAAAACTAGCTTGAAATTCTGTTATGTATCGTGATATAATATAGAGTTTGAAGACAGATTATATTTTCTTAGTCTCCAAAATTTTAAAGCAAGTACAAAGTCTCTGGTCTTGTTATATATTCTTGATGGTGTGTTTCCATCAAAAGATCTATTTTTCTGGCAGAAAAGCTGAAAAAAAGGGAAATTCTTCTGCAACCATCTGTTGGTATAGAATACACAGTATGAGCAGGTGCACATGATATATGTGAAAATCTGATGGAATATGCTACTCCTGTTACCTCTGCTGCTCCAAAGTGAGGATATACAAGGCAGGGAATCCAGAAGGCTCTGGTCTCTCTTGCTTGGTAGTGTAGACACAGCCAGTACCTCTCCTGTTTGCCTGTATTGCATTTACTCTCCATTCTTACTGGAAAAGACAAACACTTATATTCTGATACATGTATGTAACAGACTGGTGGAGTTGGAGCATACACAGGAAGCATCCTAAGAGCTCTTAAGCAGGTAAATACGCTTCAGCAGAAGTCCCCTATTGCAGGAAAAGCACCTGAAAACATGGCTTGTGAGTGCAGAAGATAGCACTGCAAAAAGGTTTAGTATTGAGAATTGGGAACACCAATTTTAACAGAAATCTTAAATCCCTCCTGAGGATTTAAAGACACTCCAGCTGGGTCATGGTATTCTCATACAAAGAGAGGCTAGAGAAATCTCCTAAGTCCTGAGCTGTGCCTGGGATTGGAGATGAGATAATTTATGACACAAGGACTTTCTCAGTTTTGCCCCACGTGATATAAATACGTAATACCCTGTGCAGTATCAGGAGAGTTATTGGCACTGTCTTATAATTCATACATTTATCAGAGCTGTGGCTTAGTGTAGAAATCTCCATCTTTTTGCTGCAGGCATAGATCGTTTGCTCATTGTCTGCTGAGAGCTCAGTTCTCTGTAGCATATAATCACCATTTTAGACTAGCTTCAGTCATCCAATTGCATGTCTTCAGTGTTTGCAGGATCCACTGGTCATACTGATAGGGACTTGGTACTCGTTTCCATTGTTGTCTTTGAGACATGGAATAAAATAATTAAGAGACTACTCAAAGGAGACAGACCTACAAGAGCTTGACCTCCTTTGTTTTCCTTTGCTTTTGTTTTAGTCTGAAAAGTTGGTACTTACATTTCTTTTCTTTTTTTCTAGTATATCCTATTTCCCCATCCTTCAAATTGTATGGCAATTGTACAAATCTAGAATTCATGGCTAAGCTATCCTACAATGTCAGTAATTTGTTTAATGCAGTTAATAGATAATCCGTTGCTGTTTACTCTTTTGAGTCCGCTGAACAGCTATTTTAGTTATGAATATTTCCAGAAATACATTGCATGAAATCACATAGAAATTACAAACTGAAGACTTTAAAAATTGGATAAATGTTGCAGAATTCCAGAACAAAAGTGTTTCAAAATACACTGAGAATTTAAGAGCCAGGGAAATAGTACTTTGATTTTGGAATAAGCCATGCTCTGGCCATTTTCATTTTACATATGGCAAGCAGCATTCTACTTCAGCATCCGCTTCTGTCATTGAACATTTGATAGATGCTCGAAATAGCTGATTTTTCAGATCAGATATTTAAAAGGCATGCAGCTGACTTTTGTTAAACCCTGTACAGACACAAAGATTGTATTTGCATGTTCATATATATTCATGCATCTTCCAGTTACAGCTCAGCATCTAATCTGATCTTCCTCCTTTTGAACTAATAAGACCACTATTCCTCTTTATTTTCTGTTAAATATCTTGAAAAATAGGTTACTGTGGGCTTTCAAGTAATACACACCATCTTTTTTCCCCTATGAGGAAATTCATATCTAAGAAAATAATGTAGGCATTAACAGACACTTCATTTTTCTCTGGGATACTTTGGAAAGGGGTATAATTTACCTGTAACAGTTTGTTATTTATTCTACATTTGATGGGAAAGACAGAAATTTGTACTCTTCACTGGCTGATGTTGTAAGACTGATTTTCTAATTAAAATTCATTAAAATTTTGTGTATTATTTGAAGTAATTCTTGTTTCAATTCAAACTGGAAAGCTTTGGAATATTGTGGTTGGTGTGCCATAGTGAAGAGTGGCTAGCTTTGTACTTCTGCTTTTTATTTAGGGCCATTCACAGAATAAAGACCTAGAAAAGTTACATTCCAAGAGGAGGAAGATCTCCTGTCTCATAACATCTTATCCATCAATTCTAAGTAAAGGTAAGAATATTATATATTTTTGGCAACTCAAGTTGCCAATAAGTAAGATTGACAAAGCATCCCTACCTCATATTCCAAAACCTCTTCTATATTACACAAACTTACTTATATGCTGTTGCAGGATTTGCTTGTTTAAATTTGCATGAGTTTATTTTCAAAGATATGGCTCATTATTTTAAAGTAAAATTGTTGTATAAAAAGTGACTATCAAACATCATCTTTTCGCAGAGTTACAGTATACTCTGTTTTTACTAAGTGCCATCTATTGAATCTACTGACTAAAATGTGGCTTTTCACTACCTTTTGTTCTTGTTTGCCCCTTGTAGCCAACACAGCCAATGAAACAAAATTAACTGTACTTTGGTTTAGACCTTAAAAAAATTCTGTTAACGAGACACTGAAGCCTTTATTTCCAGTAATACCGATCAGAAACTTGAGCCACATTTAACTTCCAAGTCTTTGTTGAGTTTGCATCTTGGCACTTCAGAAAAAGAACAACATAGAGCACTTACAGGTTAACTGAATTAATTTACCAGTTTGCTTACTGAGAAATATTTTAGAAGCTAGAACAGTGTTTTGAAGGGCCAGAGAAAAATCATAAATTATCTTATTTATGATGATCTGTCAGTTTAGTAACATGCCATTTTATATTTAGTGAACAGAACAAAAAGGAGAAATACTGTCCAGAAACCGGGCTACTCTGTTACTCTACTGCAGGAAAGAATTAAATCATTGCAGCAGCGGATAGCTGTTTTACAGAATGAAAAAAAGACAGCAGTGTCTTCTGTGAAGGGATTTAAAGAAACCAATGAAAAACTAACAACTCAGCTACATTTGGCTGATCAGAGACTTCAAGCTACTAAACTGACCATAGAGGTAAAGTACTTTTCATTATGCTGTCTTACTATGTTCAGCTTAATTCTATTGTCATTCTGTGAGATTTTGATAACGTTGATTTTTTGTCTCTTGTTATGATCAAAATTATGCAATGTTATATATTAGCATGCTTTATATGAGATTCTGAATCAGTTATTATGTACAAATGATAGAGGCCTGATTTACTATTATATCAACACAATTCATTTATCCTTCTGAAAAAGAATTGGTCTTCATGCTGACATTTTACCTGCATTCAAATGGGTGAGGAAGTTTCACTTTTAGCCTGTGGTCTGAGAAGTTTCCTGAGAAACTGGTCAGTCCACGTGAACTAGCACCTGTTCCTCTCTGAAGAACAGGCACTCTGGGAGAAACCAACTGTCTCTATACGCCCCAAGAGTGGAGTGCTCAAGCCAACTAGAGTTTTCTTCCAAAGGGGGCTCAGATCAGTTCCATATCTATTTCATCCCATCTCTCTCTGTTAAGATGGAAAGCTAGAGAACAAGATTTATGAAAATAGACACTAGTAAACTATTTGGTTAACAGCCCCAAAGATGCCAGCTTTCTTCTCTACTTCAGTCTTCATTCCTACTTAATCCTTTCCCATGCTATTACCCCTTTCTGGTTTTCCCCATTCTCATTTATATATATGTATTTTGTGTTAATCTATATGCAGCACCTCAGCTGGAATTCTTTTCTATTCATACTGTAGTGATTGGCCTGCCCTTTATAGAGCTGAATCAACAAACACTTTTGCAGTAATTGTCTCTTGTTGGTCACACACACATCCTGCTTCCAGAATTATAGTGCTACAACAGATGGACTTGCTGGAAGGAGGCAGACATTAAAAAAGAAATCAAATCCCCTCCCCTTCAAACTTCTCTGCATTTCTGTCTTTGCACAGAAGGCAGAAGCAGTATCAGGAGCAGCACTTTTCACTTTCTTAGGGCTGGGGAACTGCTAATTTCTAGAGGAGGGAAAACCTTATTTCTGTTACTCATTTTGCATAACTATATATATGTAATGAATTGTTCGAAAAGAGTTTCCAAGGTCATTGGAACCAATGGAGATCTGCCTAGCTCACAAACAGTATCATAATGTAAAGTTTCATGGACAGTATAAACTTCAGAGAGTTATGCGTATAATTTAGGTAAAATATTCTGCTTGCTCAGACATCTTCATGATTTGCCTTCCTAGAAGACTACAACTTAGGTGTCCCTAGGAGAGCAATGTGAGAAATAAAATAAAAAAGGCCATTATCAGGAAACACTTAAAAAAAGGGGGGGGGGGGCAAAATTTGTGTCAAGATAAGTGCTGCTGTAATGTAAAAGACTGACTAAAAGTGCAATAGCATGGCCTTAAAACCAAACAGTTTTCTTTCATTCAGTTTTTCTGGAAAGTTTAAAAAAAAAATAAAAATTGGTCACTGGTCTATTTGAAGGGTGGTGCATTCTAAGCAAAAATAAATAAATGGTGTTGCAGGTACTCAAGGAAAAATCTTTATTAGGCATGCACATTTTTTTCCTTCTCAGCAACCAATTCAAATTCCCTTTCTTACAAGTAATTACTCTTCAGGTGCCATACTAGTGCTACCAAGTGGGAAATTTAAAGCAGAGGCTTGGGCTACTTGCCAAGTGAAAATTAAGGAGGTAAAGAACCTACACAGTCACTGCAGGGTACATGCATGTTTTAGAGAGAGAACCATGATTCAGACAGATCAAATGGTTGTAAAGCACACATTTGTGTGGGCTTTTTGTGGTTTTTTTTATAAGAAATACTATCTACAAGTGAAATTTTAAGATATTGCAAGGGAAATGACATTTAAAAAAAATATTTTTTCCACCAGCAAGAACATTTTTGTCATTGTTTCTTCTCAATGCTTCTGTTACTTTAGATTTTAGAATTTTCTTGGGCAGGTATAAGGTAAAAACCAAGCTAACACCATGAAAAGCTAAGAGATTGAGACAATCTCTGGATTTAGGGAGACTCTTAAACACTTCAAGAGTATCAAAATTACTAATATCCAAAAATAAGCTTCCATATGTAATCATAAAGTTCTGAGTAATCTTATATTAACAGTGAATGTGATGCTGGGCTAAGGTACATATAGCATTCTAGCAACTGTAAATGTTAACATCATGGCTTGGATGAGATGCCATGTTGCCTGAATTTAGCTAAGAAAATAAATCCATTAGCAGACAAAGGCAGATGTTTGTGCAGTCAGTCCTTCATTATAATCCCCAAGGAATCTAGTGCTAGAAGATCGACTCTGGATTTAAGATTTAAATGTTCCAGATGTTCACTTTGAGACAGATTTTACAGTTCATACAACCTAAGGACTGTCTGGCATCTGTTGATTTTCAGAATGTATGTACATGTGTGGTTTTGTGTATTTTTCTTGAAGATCCACACAGACATGTATGTATGTATATATTTTTTTGTCTGCTTGTAGGAGTTCAGAATGCTGGATTCAAGTTGTTTTTTTTGTTTGGCCTTATAACTCTTTGCAATAATGTAGATTTCTTGCTTTGTTTTGTTTCTGCAAAAACAATTCTTTGCATATTTCTGAAAAATGGCTGTAAAGTGACTGCACATGTGAGAATCAAAGCTTGCATTCTCCAAGGATTCACATCAACACTGAGTCAAGATCATCTGTACAGAAATACAGTAGTTACATTTCGCTATCAGTGCATAGAAATCACAGCTGGAGCTGATACTTAATGTAGAAGTGAAGGGATTTAGCATTTCCTTAGTTTCTTAGAAAAACGTCTGAAAGAAAGTGTTGCAAAAATTCAGGAAAAGTTTTTTCTAAAATTTATTCCCACCTCTACTCATTTCTATCACCAAGGGACTGCTTATAAGAAGAGTGTATCTATTGCATACAGCACAGTAACTATAATTAGTTTTATGCAGTAGGTGTCATTCTTGTTGCAAAAGTTCAAAGTATATTGAATAAGAAATTAAAATCTCACAAGCAGGTTAAGTCATTAGTGCTTATTTTATTCATGTCAAGGTCACTCACAGGTCCACTGCTCAAAAGTACCGTAGGACCTTTTGCATCTGTTCTCCAGTGTTTCTCAGGTGATGTCACAGGAAAAGCTGTATTTCTTAATGGAACAACATAGGCATTTGCAAAGTGCCTGCATAAGTCTACTTCAGCAGGAAACATGAATCTCAAAGAACAGGAACAAGTCAACGAGTCAAAACGCTGACAGATTCTTTGGAGAGGATAATGTGAAGGTTTAAGTAAAGTTTTTCAGGTGCATTCCTGCAGATATGTAACTATGTTTTTGCTGAATTAGGAAGAAAAAGCAGCTTTACTTTTCAGCTGTAACTTGGCCTAGGATTTTTTTTCTGATAGCATTGTAAAAATCTCTCCAAACTTTATTTTAGCCATTCAATTTTCAATTTTCTTTGAATTTTAAGGTAACTCCTTTCCCCTGAGCTCATACTGGGCTTTTAAAATACAATTTGCTTGCTAAAAGTTTTAGTGGATTATCTCAAGCATAGAAAGGTATGAGCATGAAAAGCAGAAGAGTAAAGGGCCAGAGAAAGCTTTTTATTCTTTAAAGTTTGTGACTTTCTCTACATATTCTCTTGACTATTTTTTACTGCTCAATCTATTGGAGAACAACTCAAAATTCAGAACTGCATCTGCAAATTCAGCACCACAGCTTCACTCTTCTTATGGTACCCAAGTACGAGTAAACCAGCCAGTCTAGCATTATTCAATTACACTGAAACAAAGAAGAAACTGATGATGAATTTAGATGCATTGTAAATCATTAATGTAACTATTATTTACACAAAGATCTCACTTTGATTCTGGTTTTCATGAAAGGATTTTTCACTCTTTAAAGATGTATTGTTATTTACATAAATATTTTTGCATGTCTGTGGTTTCCTTAAAGTAAATTTTAGGAATAAGGTTGAAATTATAAACTGAATGCTGCTTGTAATTACCCTGTAGTAAGCTAAAACTGCTTTTGGAATGTCCTTACTTTTGTTCATAACAGCAAATGTGTAATTGTTATGACAGTTTCAGGGGGCTTTCTACATAAACATTGTCCAGTTAGAAATTCTTTTAGACACATCCAATTTTTTTGTCCCAAAACATTTTTACATGTGTCTTGTTTTTCTCTTTTTAGTTCCTCTTTCATGGAAATACTTCAGAGCATTTGTGCTTTTTTTTTTTGTAAGTTCATAAGAAAGTTTCTGCAAAGTGCCATCTTTTCTAAATTAAGTGGTTTGGGGTTTTTTTCCCCTCTGGTAGCACAAAAAGATATTTGTCATTATGTACATCAGATAATATTAATCATACGTACAGAATATCTGAATGATAAGTTTTTACAAAAGTTTTAGAAGAATTAAAATTTGGAAGACTTTAAGTTAAGCATAAATGGTACTTTTTACAGATAAACTGTGCCAGAGAATACTAATACATCAGTGGTATATGCAACAATTCTGACTTTCATACGTAGAAGTAATAAAAAAAAAAACAAAACAACAGAGCTGCTGAATGACCTCATATAAAAAAATAATCTAATGAGCATTCATTTTGTTTCTGCTCTATTCAGCAATGTCCCTTTCCATTCTTGCAGGGCGCACTGAAGTCTGGAACATCTTACTTGTATCCATCTTAAAAATGAAAAAGCTAAATATACCCTACTTAACACTTTTGCCAAACTCAGTGCAAAATAATTTCTGCAACCGTCCACCTTTGGCACAGAGTGTAATGAAACAATCAAAGAATTCTGTGAAGCCGTTTAGGAAAAGTCTGTTCCCAAAAACATTAAAAGAAATATAATTTCTCCCCCCTCTCCTTCTTTAGAAGCATACAGATTATCCTTTCCTGACTGCTTTGAATAAGAGTAGTGTTGGTTAATTTGCAGGAACTATAATCTTTGGTCACAATATTCAAAAAGAATTAAAGACAGTTTCTCAAAAATATTTAAAAGCAAACCAGGAAATTTTCTATTCTACCTTTTCTTAAGATGCAGCAGAAGTGAAAAGATAAACCAGAAGGGATAAAAGTATGATAAAGCGGGATATACTGCCTGACCTTTGCAGAGTTTGCAAACACAATCTAAGACAGCAGAGGTTTACCTAATAATTGAACTAAACTATGTGCCAGTATGAGACTGAAGTCTTCTCAAAATTTCATTGGATGTAAATTCTATGTTTTTTTCTTCTGAGGTCACACTGCTGTTATCATTGTGTATGCATGCTTTGAAGAAACCTCTTTGTGGGCACAGTATATAATTCAAAACTCACACCCCCAAATCTATGTATTCTTGAGAGAAAGCCACTCTTCCTGGACTCACCACAGTGTTCCACACCTGAACAGCAACATTATCTGTAGGTAGGAAAAATTGTCTGTAATGTATTTAAAACTTAAATTTTATGGAATTTTAGTTCAATTTCTGGGCCCTACCTGTAGTTTTTGAAGGCTTTGCATTAACAATACTGAGAAGAATAGATTCTGCTATATTGTAGTTTTATTAGAACTTTGCTGAGCCTAATAAATTGAAAATCAGTCTATGATGTCACAGTTATAAAGGCTGGAAACAGAGACAGACGATGCTCTGTGACTCTGCGAGACTAGAATTCAGCTCTTCCCTAGTCCTAGTCCAGAATTCTGCCTGGAATGAAACATGATCAGCTAGTTAAATATGTTTGTTCAAACTTTTTGGTTACTAAATGGGGAAATCTCTATGTAATTTTTCCTCTGGTAAACTACTGATTCAGCATTGCTGCTGATATAAAACAGTTCTCAAATTTCTATTTTCTATGCTGTCAGAGAAGTTGACTTGGAAATAAAATGAGGAATTGCCAAATGGTAAACATGAAAGTAACTGCCCTTTTAAAATGCATCTACTGCAAAAAAAAAAAATTTATTATTTTATTTATTTTTATAGTTTGCTGCATTGAAAACTTAGAGCATCCTGAAGTCAGTTCCGTTAACAGAACTACCCTGTAAAATATATTTATCGTGAAACTGTGCTGTCATTACAAAACAAAAATAAAGCAAAATACCTTTTACATTTATATTGATCTCTGAGGAAAAATTACAATAGACCTGTTGAATTATTGATGAACAACAGTTGAAGTACATTGCATGTAGGAAATGAGTCTCATCTATAAATTAAAGAGAACAGTTGGCATGAACTAGAACTATGAGAGTTGTATTATATTGCTGTCAAAATGAAATAACTTAGAGGTAGGTAAATTCTAGAAAAATATATTGTAAAGAAAAAATTGTGGAGACTACATAAAGTTCATAGAATATACTTAAAATCAATACGATTTATATTGCTGTATCATGTAGAAATCCTAAAAAGCATACTTCTGTATTAAAAGACAGAACCTGTATCACAAGGGTTAGCATGTTCTTGTAGTGTTACAAATAGAGATAGTACACATATCTATAAGCATATCTAATATACTTATATCTGATAGTATAATACAGTAATAGAATATACTTGTATGTATATTACAGTAAACACTGGAAGATACTGTTCTGTAAGTTTTACTTTATGGATTTCATGTGATATGTAGGTCATTTTTCTTCACCTTCCCTGTGATTTGATCAAACTTGCCTTGTGCATTGAATCTTATTACTAGACAAAAAAATAGAACTCAGTTTGCAGTTTTTTCCCCCCAAATTTCCTGTATAAGATACTATTTGAGACCTGGAAAAGCTCAACAAATACTGTCGTAATAGGATTTCCTTTTGTGCTCACAGGATTGTCTTCATTGAATTCTGTGTGATCTGGTCATTTAATTAAAATTAAGCATAGAGCTAGATTGGGTTCTTGAACCTTCTCTACTATGTAAAGTTTTGTGGATAATATATGGTTTTGTCAGATAATATTTATTCACCTTCAAATTTCGCCCCCCCAAATCCATTGATTTGGGAATAATTATTCATATGTAGACAAGAGATTACATTTCAGCTCTGGCAGTCTGATTTTCTCATAGAGTGTCATAGAAGACCAGTTTGGGTTGCAACTGGATCAGTACTCTTAGGCTTGTTCAGTGGAGTAGTCCATGAATTATTCATTATTAGTATTACCAGTATTAACTATGAAAGTAATTTACTAACCACTTTATGCATATGCTTATTTCCATGGAATTCAGTGAAATTTCAAGACCTCCTGGGT
Organism: Harpia harpyja; assembly: GCF_026419915.1. Classification (NCBI taxonomy): domain Eukaryota; kingdom Metazoa; phylum Chordata; class Aves; order Accipitriformes; family Accipitridae; genus Harpia; species Harpia harpyja. The sequence goes on along the minus strand of NC_068969.1, from coordinate 80,293,562 downwards.
ATGGTGGTAAAAATAAGTTTTATTGGCTTTAGTCTTAAATACAGAACTCTTTATGGTGAGGGGTTCTTTTGTGTTTTGAACTTGCAGGGAAGGAATTACAATAGAGAATGTAGCTGCATAATTTTTTTAATATTGTATGATTTAGTATTCTGATAGACTATGCAATAACACCTCTGTGTACCATTCTATATAGGTGCTACTAAAATGCAAGAAATAGATGCCTTGGGTTTCTATCAGCCATATATCCTACCCTGGAAGTTCGAATTCTCTCCCCGGGTTTGCAATTGTCTGTTTCACGTTGGATTTTTACCTACCTGTCTCTCTTTTCTCTCTTTCCTGACCTAGGTAAAGGTTTTCCTGCTTAAGTTCTTATGAAAAGTTTTCAAGAGTCCTGAGAAATTGGGGAAATACTCTTGCATTCCTTCATATTGTGAACGTTTAGGGAGTTGATTCTCCTGCACTATCCTAATGCATCCTTTTACCTTACTTCCCTTTCCTTTGCTCCTGTCCTAATCTGTTAAATAAATTTCCCTCATTGTGAAGTGAGGGAACATAAGGTTGGTGCAGTAGAGTGCTCATTATGGTTAGCAAGGTAGATGCATGTAATAGGTGAATTGGTAAGAGACAGTTTTGTTCCTTATTTGACGAGATGGATTTCCGAAGAAGTTGAAGGAGCAGGGTCATGGGATTGCAAAAATAGCTCTATGACCTGAAAGTATCTAGACGTCTTCTAAGCACATCCACTCATTTTTGTTGTGTGCCCCTGTGCAACAGTGGTTGCTTGTATTAAAATGCATGTAGGAGATTAAATTCCAAAAATGATCTTCATCATGATTGGTTTTACTTAGTATTTGGATTGGAGCTAAGCACTGTCACATGGAACACAGTGTAGACTCAGTGTCTCAATTCATGCCTTAAGGTTAAATTGGTGCATATAAGTACCACTTAATCATTTTCACTAGCTCAGAATCTCACGTACCATGAAATTAATTTTTCAGTTGATCCCTCACATGATTGATAACGTTATTTTTTTCCCCAAGATAATGGTTTACACCTTACACATCTATTCTATTTGGATATACTATGAAATATATGACAGTCTTTTTGCTGTTTGTTTTAGAGGTAAAATCTTTCAATCATTTTTTAAAAATTAGTGGCAGTGTAAAAAATCCAAGCCAATGCAAGAGGATATCTTCAGTCATTGACAGCTGTTCTAAGCTTTCAATCATCCACCAGAGGCTGATTGAAAAGTATAGATCATTATGACCTCACAGTGTTTTTAATGAGGAAATCATTGCATCATAATGAAAACCAATACATTGCTCAAGTTCCTGTTGAGCGAGGCTGAATGGCTGTCTCCTGGGAACCAGGGCTGAAGAAAAATGAGAGTCCTAGTAGGTAATGAGCTGAGCGTGAACTCCTGTTGCCGTTGTGAAGAACACTAGTGTTGTCTTTGAATGTATGAACTGGAGGCTATACAACAGGAGCAGAGAGAATATGTTTTCTTTCACTTGGTGTGGTTTGACTGCTCCTAGAATGCTCTATGTAGCTCTAATACCCAGAATCCAAGAAAGACATTGATGGAAGTAAAAAGCATTTGAAGAAGACTTATGAGAAGGATTTGAAAATACACCATTGCAGAGAACAATTTGAGGTTTTCAGAGAGGAGATTAAAAGGTAACTTAAGTTTAAATACCTAAGAATAAGAAATTTGCTTGTAGAGTCTTCAGTCTAGCAAAAGAAGATTGAAAAAAGATTCAAGGACACAGAACTGAAACAAGATAGAATCATACCAGATATGAGGTCTGTAATTTTTATGTGACTGTAATTGACCAGTGCCAATTGGAGTCAGAGAACTGCAGTGATATTGGACAATTAATCTAAAAAGGAAGAATTAGAGAGAAATCAGCTGCTTGTCGTTTGCACTGGGCAGAGTCTTTCTGAAGGGAATAAAAAAACTTGTTTTCTGTAGGAAGCATAAAAAAATGGAGACAGGAAGAGAGAGTATATGTTTAATGACATGAGCTGAATTAATGAAAAGTACAAACAGGAAGGTATTTTCTCAACTTCAGTAACACTGTTCATTTATCTGAAGAACTGATGGAGGAAATGCATGTACTTCATAGAGTACAGCTGGGCAACAGTATTTTTGTGATGAAACCCAGAATGTATTTAATAGTGCTGTGGTGAAGAGGTGTAAACATGGATGATAAATTTAAGAAAAGTCAAACCAATGCTTTATAAGGGTCTAACTGAAGCCAAGGAGGAGTGTTATAATGGTGTTCAAACATCAGGTTATAAAGAGGAGAAATTCTGAGACAGGGGAAGAAGCCATCACCGCTCAAGACATACAAATACAGAGTAATGGCACAGGGAAAATGGGTAATGAAACAAAGGGAGTAACCTAAAGGAAATGAATGTTCCACAGTGTGCAACAGGAACATTAAAAGAGAGTTAGTCTTTAGCAGAAGAAATGCAAAGAGAAGGAAAAATAGCTTTTGTGGTGTAATGTACACAGAATTTAGGATTACATTGGTCTAGTACAGCCCTTTAGAGCTGCTGATTGCAGAGCTGAAAGAAGACTAAAGCTCTTTAATTTAGGTAGTGCATAGCTTGGTAAGGAAATTCAGAAAAGAAAAAGGTAAATAACTGTTTTTTAATATTTCTTTCATATTCTTTGTCTACCTGTAAGGAAACAGTTTTTTAGTGAGGCAGTAGTGAAATATTTAAAGGAGAAAGCTTTTCATTTTCATTGGGAGCATAGAGACAGATTAACCTTTTTTGAGTCAAAATCTTGATAAAGGACTCAACTTGAGATATTTTGTTAAAGGCTTAGCTACCAAAGAATAAAAATACTTACTCTTCAAAGTATTGTTTTCAATAGAACCTTTGGCAGAAAAAAAGAAAACTAAATTTACTATGAGAAATAAATGAAGGAAAGACATTCTGATAGATAGTAATTTCAATTAAAAATCTACAGGTGCTGCACTTCCTTGAAGATACAAATTTTACAAACTCTGTCACTAAAAAATAAAATTAAGATAATCATGAGGAAAGCTAAGCAGTAGGAGACATAAATTTCTGTTGTTTCCTTAGGAAAGCCTATACTGAGGCCTGAAACTACAGGTAGTATATGGTGATTTACAGTCTTAAGACCCCTAATTTGAGTAGTTCCCCTGAAGAAAAGTTTTCTGATGTTCTATGTTTTTAATGAACATAATTTTGATAAGAAGGCGTTACGTATAGCTTAGAGTGCATTTTATTGCAGCCCACTGTCATACATATTATTGTGTACAGTTCAAAAGGTATTTGCATTTTATAGTAAATTTCTCAAAAGATTATGAATATTGGATTGTCCTGACTCTGTTTTTATTCTTCTTTCAAGAATTGTAAAATTTTAGTCTCGGTTGCATTATTCAGCTGCTGCTTTGTGACATTTGTTCTTACTTTTCATAAAAAGGAGTTAAAAACTTCTTTATATATACAAATACATATTTTCTTATTTACATATATTCACTGTGTATCTCTAGACTTGTGTTTACACTGGCAGCTTTTGTAGTAGGCATCCTGTGTAGGGTATTCAGTTTATATATGTCAGATCCTCAAGGGCCATGGCTTTTGCCAGATGAAGCACTTTTGATTTTGAGGCTGATGAAACACAGTTCTATTATTGATCTGTGCATGACACAGCCAGTCTCTCTGCTGGCAGAGTGTAGCAACATTTATCCAGGAATTTGTGAAATGTCACTCAGATCATGTTCATAAGGTAAACTGTGCAAAAACCAGGATCCAAGCTGAGAATCCGTGAGGAATTGGATGTGACTCTCTTATTTCTTCATCCCATCTTCTAGGTCAGCCAAGTGGTATTTGTTAAAACAATGTATGTGTTTTGTATTAGGTGTTGAAGAAAGTATGATTATTACTATGAACACCCTGTACAATATAGTCATACTGCTATTTTACTCAGTTTTTTAGGTCACTTGGGAGAACAATATTTTAAGTCGGTGAAAGTGATCTAAATATTGCAAGTCTGTAACTTCTGTTCTGTTTGTAAGAAAATGATGGTTCCTGTACAGCTCCAACCAGGAAACTCTGCCTATATTTTCTAAAGAATTTAACTTTTCTTGCTTCATTTTGCCTTTAGAGATGTGTGGCGTTAACGTGTTTGTCATTACGATCTCAGTGAGCAATAGTGGTCAAAAAGGGTGTGTGACTGTTTCTAGACAGAAAACTGCCAAAATACTGATATTTATGTTTTGTCTCTTTATAAATTATCATTGAAAAACGCTGCACATTTTTGTTAGCATCAAAAGCATGTTATGTAAAAAATGCAAACTAAGGAAAGTGATAAAAAAAACAAACTTCCATTTACCATGTATCTATTTGTAAAGGGTCCAGTGTGACTTTTCCAGACGTTTTTAAAAACTAGTGTTTCAACAATAGACTCGCTGTTATCTGCAAATGGATGTTGCACCTTCTTATTAAAAAAAAGGTTGGTTTAAAGTCTAAAAAAGACACAAAAAGCTGCAATTCTTAATTTTCATTTTCTGTTTATGAAAGAGTTCTAACAGTGACAATTTGAAAGGTAGCCATGAAACAAAAAAATAATTATTGTGATACTTGCCAACAGTTTTCAATTTTAAACATTAACATCTTTAGAAAACTCTCTAGATAATTTAATTTAAAAATCAGTTACTAGATAAGGTAAGAAGAAACAGGTTATATTGAAGTTAAAAGTTTGAGTTTGGCTATCTTGGGATTTTTTCCCAAGTATAACCAGGATTTTCTTTTATTTCTGAAAGATAATTTCTGTAGTTTGAATTCCATAAGGCCAAATCAAGATTTAAATGAAATATCACTTGTAAATGACCACTGAAATATACTTAGTCTCTAGTTTTTAAAATGTTTTCCCATCTTTCTACATAAAAAGTATGGTAAGCCAACAGGGGGAGAGTTGTTGTTGGTCATGAAAATATATTTGCATACGTGATGCATATATTTTTACATGTTATCCCTCCCTTTACAAGATCGATATATGTGAGATGCAAATTCATGAGTTGTGGAAAAAGCCAAAATTGCAGTTCATTGGTTTGAGGGACTGTTTGGTTTTTTTTTTTGCTTATGGATAAGTGTGTTTATTTTGCAAAGGTCCACAGGTTGGACAAATACTGGTGTGTTTCTCAGTAACATGAAGATGGTATTTCATAGCATGAAGGCCACCTGCTTGTCAAATCTCCTGCTTCTCATAGTAGAACCATTGCCAGCTTGTCAGGCATTATTTCTTACAAAGAATTTCAGAGAGGACATTTATTTTGCTATTTAGCAGTGTCAAGGCACTCTGTGAAATATTGTGTCTTGTTTTGGGCACCGCACATAAAATACACATATTGGAAGAAAGGAACAAGAATTCTAGGAATTTTTGAACACGTCAACTATGAGAAAAGATTGAAGGAGTGTAATTAATGAAAACTATAAAATAACAGATCAATAGTAAAGACTGAAGGACTATAATAACCACTTTCCAATGCATAAAAGATTTTTTAAAAGGGCTAGTGGTCAGTTTGTGTTTCCATCTCCTTTAAGGAGAATGGATTTAAGTTTTCAAGAAAGGTGATTCAGATATAAGGCAAATTTTCTCTCTGAGGGCACTGAAGAACTGCAGAAGGCTGCCAGGAGAATATTCTCTGCGGTTAAACCAAAATTTTCAGGAGTAATGTACTTATACTCTTTTGCACAAGTGCTAAATTTAATGTATTCTTGACATCATTACCAGTCTTTCTCTTGTAGCAATTAATTTTTTTTTTCCTCATTCTCAAATGGGAGGACTTTTTTTAGGTAACTAGCACAGGAAAAATATCTTAATACTGAAGACTTTGAACAATGGAGCTAGCAGCTAGTCCTTGCAAACTTTTACTCCTTGGACACCAATTTTGTCTTTTCCTCCATGCAGCTTATTACTCATTGGTTTCTAGTAAGATGTATCAGTGATCAGAAAGCAGGACCATAACAACAGCTCCAACATCTTGTCCTTGGGGGAGCAATGTCAGAAAGAAACATATTTGGTCCTAGAATTCTTTTGAACTCCTCCAGATTTCAGAAGGGCAATCTTTTCCTTCACCAGTTCAGCACTGTTAGGTCTTCTGCAAAGCTTCAGTTTCCTGTGTTTGACCCTATTTTCTTACCGATCCCTAACTGAGATTTCTTTGTCTAGTTTATTACACAAAGGGAATTGGCATTTTTGTTAGAGCTTGCATCTTACTCTAACTTTCTCATTCCCACAATCCCTTGTTTAAGCTTGTATGTTCAAAGTTAATGCTTGGGCTCTGTTGTCCTGGCTACTCCCTTTCACTACAGGAAGAAACTTCAAAAGACACATCCGTAGCCAGGAGTACAAACCAGAAGAGTACAGCCGTTCTCATCACTTTACCAAGGAAGATGCATGAGCCTTCAGACTGCATTTGATTTTTTTTTTTTCTTTTGGTCTCTCTAGGCATAAAGGAATAGGAGTCAAGAACTAAGTAATCTTCAACAACAGTAGAAAAGGAAAGTGTTACAACTAAGACTACTTCTGAAACAAAAAAAAATGGTATCTGGGAACTACACCTGAGATTTCTTTTTAAAAATGGTTGTCTACAGCATTCCCTCCTTGGGATTGTCCTCATTTTTCTCTGCCTTAGATCCCAGTTGTTGCAGACAGTGAGTACTGGCTCACAGGATTATTTGGCATCCCTACAGAAGTCAGACACTATTACTCTCCTTGTAACCCTAAGGGAAGAGTTTTTGTGGTTTTGAAGTCATGTTTGTTTGCCTGAAGTGCCTGGACCTCGTGGACTCAGTTACTGCTACAGGAGGTAGAAGAATGTTTATACTTCCTTACTAATGTTTTCCACCATCTGATTTGCTCTCCTACAGTTTCATTGGCAATTAATGAGGTAATCATGGACTGTTCCCATAGCTTGTGTCATGTTCAGGTTTATTTTTTATCACTCCAGGCTACCTTTAATACCTAATGTGGCAAGAGCTTCAGTTTCTGTCTCAGCAATGGAGACTGTATGACTAGCATGTCTCAAGATTTGCAGGCACTGGAAAAGGATTTACTTTTTGGTGGCTGAACTGGTCTGCCTGTGCACAGTTTTCTGTTCATTCATAGATTCAAATACAGTCCTGTGGTCTTTAGGGTATTATGTCCACCAAAGAGAAATGTGTGACTTTGTCTATTATCTCAGTGAAGCAAGCAGAAGAGAATGAGGGAAGTACTAGGAGACAGCAGCTGTAGGTCTGGTTCAAGCTGGGACATTGTATTGCAGGGATTAGGCACAACTACAATGTTGTCCTCAAACTGTTCATGTATGTGAAAATAATTAATTGCCCAAATGAGTCATAATATTGATGATAACCATGATAAAGGAAAAGTGTATTTCATTTTATACATTAGGCTGAAAACATGGCTTTTTCTTGTTATGGTCTCTTCAGCTGTTTAATATATAAAGTAAGGAGTACTTTACCCTAAACTGTTCATTTATGCTTGTAATTTTAGCAAGGGTTCCAATGATAACATAAATTACAAATTAAAGATAAGACTGTGGGGGTTCATTTGCAAGAAACCAGGGATGAATTACCACTTTAATTTATATGCATTACATTGTAGTGGTAATTTTTAAATGCATTTCATGATTTTGAAAAATATCCCTGTCTTTGCATCCTCCCCAAAATTATCTGTCATCAGCTTCCTTATACCTCTCAGAAGTGGCTAGCAATATGCCTTTATTTTCTTAAATAGAAATGTAAATAATACATTAATATTTGTACAGTAACACCTTTATATGACTAGAAAAATTCCAGGTTTTTTACCTTTTTTATTTTCCCCAACTCTTTGTTGCATATTTGTATTTTTGTCCTGCTCTATGAGAACATTGGACTTTTCCAGTAATTAAATTTGTTAAAACAGTTTACACTTAAAATGTTTTGCTTTTACATGGCTGTCTACATAAAAAAAAAAAAAAATAAAAAAAGCTTCTAAGGGCATTTTTTTCAGCTTTTCTTGATATCTGAAGCAGTTATAAATTAGATGTTTAAATAATTGTATAAAATTAAATATAGAGCTATCTTTATAAATTTTGTTCCTTGAATATTGCTACGCACTTCTAAGAATACCTCTGATTTATTAGTAATTTTCATCTCGAAATACTTCTATCACTTCCTCAAACCTTTGTATCTTTCAGACACATTTTCTGTAAGTTGACAGAAAATGGTCTTTAACAGTTGAAAAATTGAGATTTAAGCAAACGAAAACAATACAGAAAGAGGAGGCCAGAGTATGGGAGATGGAACAGCTTTCCCTACAAGCACAGAATTCCTGCCCACTTACATTTGAGATGCGGAAGTATTTCAATAGAAAATGGTTCACTCTTTAAAACAGATGGAAATGAGGAGGGGTTAAATTAATATTTCACCATTCTTTCGGCTGTTTTGTTTCTTTCTTGCTTATATATTCTTTTAAAAATAATTGTAATTTTTAAAGATATGAAGCTGTATGCGTTGGAAATAAGCAGGTAAATCAAAAGAAGGTTTAAAAACAGTCTTTAAAATAGCATTTTCATTTTGGTTTCTCTCTATTTTATGTGAGCTATACGGAAAACAGATGGAAGCATTATTAATTTTTTCCCCCAATGAGTTTTAGTGCAGCATATTTGTATGTGTTATCTGAAACATATGAATACTTAGTATTGCTGCTGTTAAATTCGTAATGAGTTGTAGGGATTGTGAAATTCCCTGACTGGCTCTCATGCAAGTAGTTCATTTGCAGTGCTTAGATGTGTTAAGATTAAGCAGGGGGAATATGGCAAGCACTATCCCTGACCCTAGATGAAAAATTCAAGTTTCTAGCTTTATGAGTTTGCCCCAACTCTCGTGTTTGGTGAAAATCAGATAAATACTGTGTAAGCCTGCAAAAAATCTTGCAGTAAAACCTGGTCCTAACTGTAAAAGATTGCATGGATTCCATGTCTTATATTGAAAATTCTCTAGTAAGTAGAAAGACATGGAAATCTTGGGGCAAATTTTATGCATCAGATGGAAGCCTTTGCTTGTATATAACAATACTTCATGTGCACAGGCATGTTAGTGTTGGAATACCCAAGTCAACTTGTATTTGTTTAAATGGCAATGGTGGGTACATAGAAACATTGGTTTTGGACTTCAGCCCCATCTTCACAACTGGCTTGCTGTAACATTCAGACATTTTCAAGTGGGACAGGGTTGTGATATGTCTCCAGTTGTATTTTCATTTTTAATTTAATTGTAGTAAAACTTATTTGAATGTACCATGTTGTGTCTGCGTAGATATTAATACTTCAAATAAATTAAACTACGTATGTAAGATATAGTATAATATACTGTGATCTTAAATATTTTTCTTTTTAAGAAATATTAATTTTTTAAGTTCTGTAATTTTTATCTGGAAATGTTAAGGCCTTGTAGACAAGGTCCTGCACATCTCTATATTCTGGCAGCTTGCATCTCCGCATTGGAAACTCAGTCCCTGCAAAAATTAAAGCACATAGTTGTGATCATATAATTTATCATAATGAAACTACTTATATAAGTAATGTTACACACATAGTTAATAGTCCTTATATTACTTTGAAATTTGCAAGGACAGATGGAGTGCTGCATCTGCTTTAGTACGAAAGCAAGACAGTGTTCTTAATATGTACACAAATTAGGCATGAGATACAGCAATATTTACTCATACAGAGACATGAAATGAAAGCGATAGAAAAGGCAAGCTAAAATAGAATTGCTGCAGGTCAAAACCCTTATCTTTAAACTAGCATTATCGTTATACAGATGACATGTTTTAGAAGCATTTTCATCATATTAAAAAAATTGTTACCTATATCATTAGTAAGTTTTTTCTTATTTCCATAATTTATTTGAAAAATCATTGGTTGCACAATGTGAAGTTCTGTATTCAGGCTTGTCTGTTTATAACAGCAGATGATTTCTTGGAGAATTGGGCCAGAATATATTAGTCCAAATCATTTATACATGAGTGTTTGTGTGTTTCTCTAGAATAGATATATGTGTTCTGGTCTTGATCTATGCGGTATTATTATTCTTTACAAAAGGAAAAAAGACAAAACAAAACAAAATTTAAAGTGGACCTATCTGCTCTGATTTTATTGACACTATTTTTTTATTTCATAAGATGCTGTAGCCCGATAAAATGTTGTAATATTAGGCTTTTATAAGTTGTAGAATAAATTGAGCTATAAATTAGCTATAAAATAGCTAAATTAAAATTACAAGTAAAACATTTGTTTATGAAGTGGTATACAGTAAATAGCCCTTTATAAATGATGGTTGCTCTGATCAGTACTAGCACATGATTAAGAAGACATTCAAAGACTTTGATAAGAGTCTTTGTTAGTGATTACAGCTGTATTCCCAATAATAGCTGAATTTATAATTTGTATGTGTGAAAGGGCCATTTGTACATAACAGTGTAAACATTGCTTTTATAAAGCTGATGAACTGCAAATGTGTTACAGTGACATTATCAATAGGACAAGTATATTTTTTCTTTAGTAAAATACTTGAGATGAGAAATACACCTCTTATCTGCATGCTGATATCTGTATTTCTCTGCTGGGAACTAATTTAAACACTTCATGAGAGATTGACATTTTCAGTGCCTTAAACATCCTTAAAGGCTGCTTTGTTCATTGCAAACCATATTTAGTATGACCTCATAATAATGTAGCACACCTCAAGTGTCATGGCTGTCTTTACTATACACATTGGAGCTGTGTTCATCTATACTAGACAACTGCACTTCAAGGAAAGATTTTTTTTTTCTTGATAGGCAATTAGCAGTAATTAGGAAGATTCACTTCAGTAAGATGTCAACATGAGATTGTTTAAAAAAGTTGAATGTCAGTGGCTTTAAAAGAAGTTTTTTTTTTTCCCTGACACATAGGTATGGCATGTGAAACATGAAATGTTAATTTAACTTTTCTGCTTATTATTCATGCACAATATTATTTTGTCATTCAGATATTACACTGACAGAGTGCAAAGGGTGTTAAAATAGTGCTGCTAGAATAAAAGGAGGATTAATCTACCATTGGCCAATTAGCCAAAGGGTACTTAATGGTCTCTAAAGGCTACTGAAGTCTAACAGCTAGCTAAAGCACTGGCACAAAGTCCTCTGTATTACCTTCATTTACTTGACATTTTGTGAAACAGTCAGCTGCTGATAACTGCATTTGGCTGAAAAAAAAATTATAACTCAGTGATACGGTAGATTTTAGTAAAATTTCAGAAGAATAAATGGCAAATAACTTTCACATTTTAGAACTATTTCTTGCTTTTGGGGGGCCTTGTTTCAATTTAGGGATAGGATATTAAGCCACCAAAGACTTCTGTTTCATATTTTGTCTTCATGTCTGGAATACTAAGTAATCAACCACTTACAGCACTTGCATGAAAAAAACTTTCACTGAGGATTTGGAGTTATTTGCCTTTTCTCTATATGACCACATTAAGTATGCAGCACAGTTGGCTTTATAGTCTGGTATATATCTTTTCATATTTTCAGATAGCTACATACCACCTTTATTAATTTTAGCTTTTTTTTCTGTGACCCATCAGGCAGAGGTAGGTTTTGATTCAAGAGATCAAAACAGGGTCAAGATTAGTGGGACTGACTCAATAAATTTTGCCTTGGATATTGTAAGTAGGTTTATCATTATGTTATAATAACATTTGATAGAGTGTGTAAAATCATAAATACCTAACTCGGTGCCGGCAAATATATTTTGTAAAGTTCTTTCATGGTTTATGTGTGCAACAAGTACTGCTTATCTTGTATATTTTTCATGGTCAAGCTAAAGCTGTGAGAAAATAGCATTCTATTTAAAACCTTCAGACTGTTAGATTTTAGAATAGAACTTGGTACAGTAGCTATGCATATAGCAAATGTATTTTATTACCTACTGTAGCAAGGTTTCTTAGAGAAAAGAAAAAGGAATATGTTGACTTCAGGTTCCTTATAGACATCTCTACGCACATTGTAATGTTTTCATCTGCCATGATTTTAGGATGGGAAGCTTCATAGCAAATACGATTTTTACACATCTGAGGATATTTATATTAGTTATAGTTGGATTACAAAATGAGTAGTAAAATAAGGTTGTGTCATTGCTTAAAAAGGGTTTCAAGAATACCTGATTTACATCCTATTTTATAATTTTGCCTGGAAGTACATGCTATATAATATATTCTGCAAATATAAATGCATGGGATCACATACAGCAGTGGCAGCACAGTATCAGCCACCACCAACAGAAATGTCATTTTCATACATGCCAGTTGCAGTAGGAGGGTGACTCTGCTGTAAACTGAGCTAGAAGCTTCTCACAGGTTCATTGTGATGCCAAGGAGCAATAGGCTGTTCCATGAGCTTCTTACATTAATCCATTGGGCCTTCCACGTAGCTGTCTCTCTGAGCAGAGGGATTATGGTAAAAAGCCTTGCTGAGTCACTGGAAGTTTTACATTGACTACATAGAAACTGGAATTTTCATCACTTATCTCTTTGTGTACAGCAGAACAGAGTGTCATGGGTATACCAGGAGCAAGGAGATTAAGATAGATGGATGTTAAAATATTGAATCTATAAACATCTGTTAAACCAAAATACTCTGGAGGAGGTGCAGCAGACAAAGGCCTCTACATCATGGAGGAACAGCGGTAGCCTGCCTTTACCAACATCTGGTCTAGCTGGTGTTTAAGATTCTACCTTTCATCCTGGTGACCTCTTCCCCTGGAGTAAATCCTTTTTACTCTGTCACTCAGGATTTGTGTGCATGGTAGCATACACACAACCCCCCCCTCCCCTCCACCCGTGTCTAAAAAAGAAAAGTCTTGACCTAAAACTTAGCAAGTGGTGAGGGACAGAAGGGTAATGAACTTGCTTCTTAAGTACGTAAATGCAAAGAATATCTTTTAGGCATAAATACCTTGTTGGGACAGGGGGGCTGTTTTTCACATCCTACATAGATTTACATGGAATTTTCACATACCCTTTCAATATATTGCAAGTAGAAGAATAATGCAATAGAATTATCAACCCTATAACACCATTTACATTGTCTGCAGAGCTGTTAAGAGGCAACCTTCTTGATACGTCTGATTGCAACTGTGTCTCTGGCTTTATCTGCTTTTGCAAGTTGAGGGGTGTTTGTGTTGTACATCATATACTGCTTTCACTTCAACCTCATAGTTCTGATGCTGTTTCTGAATTTATGTACATTCATATTTTAAACAATTTTTTTTTACCTCCTCACTTAAGTAAATTCTATAATCAGTGTAGCACTGTCCTCTTTGGCACCTGTCCCGTGAAAGCCCTTTCTTTTTCAGTATATTTACTGTCATTTGGGGGAATGTGGGAACATGACTGCAATCATGGCATTTTAGACCAGATGCACTTTGGTGGCAGCAGTAGCCTAAGAAACTTCTGAGAGTCACAAGGTATCTTGGGCAGATATGGGGGCATTTGTAATTTTAATCAGAGCTATTGATCTAGCTATGATTTTTTTTTGCTTTTCTTTTTATGAATAATTTATTATAGAGACACTGAATCATGAAATTCCGCATGTAGAAATATTGGCTATACTGGACAAATTAACCTAATCCTTATATCTTTCTCTACTACTACTGTTGTTGCTTATTAAAGTAGCCTTCATTTTGTGTTTTACTCGGACTATTAATTGTGAGAATAATATATTAAATTAAGGAATAGCCAATTAGAAAATACATTAACACTATTTATCTTGTGTTCAATAATGACAGCAGATGCAGAAGAGAATGGAAAGATTAACCCCTATACTAAGAACAGTACTTACCTCAGATACATATGTAAACTGCCCATTGGCTTTAATAAATGCACTTAAGTGTGAAATACTGTTAGATTTTTGACTTTAAATACAGGATGCTTTTTCTTGTATCCATGATATTTTTTTAAGCTAACGCAAAAACTACAAGCATTCTCATGTCATTCATAATGGGAATAAACATGACCATAAGCAGTTTTTCTTTTATTTGGGTATATATGTAATCTTCAGATGGTCGGTATGGAAGTGTATGTGTATACAATAAACACATGTATATAAAAAGTTTTTTCTAATAACATCAAACAGTATAAAATCTATTTTTGAGTTAAATAATAAAATGCTTGGAAATAGAACACTATCTTTAACTTTCTCTCACCTCTGTTTTTTGTGTACCAGCATATAATCAGGCACAGATTTAGTCATCTCAAGCTGTAGTCTCTTCTCCAGTTTCTTATAAAGCTTCTTCACAAAGAAGGGTTTTTTTGCCCTTTGAGAGATTTCAATACCATTTTGTGTAATTGTTCCTTATGTAAAGTACTGTATTACAATCTTGTTTGGAAAAACAAGATAGTACTGTAGTTACCCTCTTAAGAAGCAGAGAGTTGTTAGGCCATTGGTGGCTTTCAACTGAATACAGATTCATGAAAGTTAACCACTAGCATGAAGATTATTTCAGTTCCCCTTTTCTCAGAACAACATTCAATATTATTTAAATTAAAACAAATATTTTATTTAAAAGATTAGCTCTATAAGGAGTACTGTGAAATATATTGTTACAAAGATTGAGTAAGTCTTGTCAGTTGTCAATCAAGTGCAACAAGACTAAGAGTTTGTTTGCATGTTATTTATTTGAACTAAATCCCTAACAAGCTTCGTCTGCTAATTGGACTTAGCATTTATGTTGTTAAATGAGAAGCGTTTTGGCTGCAGCGTAGGGTGGTAAGACCTACCCAGTGGAATAAACAACTAACATCTGTTATCCTGTCCTGCTCCAGCTTGGCTTTTACCACTTAAGTACCTCAGCCTTAGAGTCAAGGTTATGGAATATGTGGTTCTCTGGCTATGGTGCATATATGTGAAAGGGAAGAAATAACACAACATGGGTAAAGACCAGCCAACCAGAAGATATTTAGTGCAGCTGGTCCACTTTGCTTTAACCTCTACAAGCCCTACAAATATGAAAACAAAAGCCAAGAGAAGGGTATATGTTTTATAGCAGTTGTCAACACAGCAATTCAAGTGAGCTTAAAGTGGTCACCATTAAAACAGATTTGACATTTAACCACCTTTAATACGCATTGGTGTCTGAGACACCTTGGTATTTCTTCATGCTCTGTGTAGAAATAATTGCTGAATCCCAGAGAGGCTCTAGGTAAACAGGTTTCAACAGTAACTACTGTTACAGTTTTGTATGATAATTTTTGCCTGTCATGGTAAAAATAGAAATGTGTACAGTCAAAATTGAATTAGCTTGCCTTTTAAAAAAATTGCTTGTTTTTAATGTTAGTTGATTTCTCTTTCCTGCTGGGTTTGATCTTCACGTGGACTAAAGAATTCAACCAAACGGCTATGCAATATAATTACAGATAATATATACTCTTTCATTTCTCTTGAAATCTGAACCAGAGAAGCATCATATGATCAAGGAGAAATATTTTTAGGATGCAATTGTGATTGTTTCTTCTATTTGTAAAACAGGTGTTGACCTCCAACCTGGCCAAGTGGCAACAGGAGAAAGAAGATTTACAAGGAAAATTGAAGTTGAGAGAACATCTGTCTCAAACTGCTGGCAAGAGTGATGCCATACCATCTCCTTCAAAGAACATTGATTTAGAGATTAAACAGCTGCAGTGCAAACTAAAGGTGACAGAACAGATTATCTAGTGCTGAGGATAATTCGTATGAACAGTATTTCATAACTGGGTCAAGCAGATATATGTATACTCACATGCATATAATTTATGTATCTTAGCCAATGATTAGCAACTTGGGTGTTAGATAACCTTCGGTGTTAAGTAGATATGTAGGCATAAGCAGGAGAATTAAAAGTTACAATTAAAACAATTCTTGCAGATCAAATAGGCCGGACAAGGGAGGCTTTCTGGGTTTCACACAATGATTAAATGCATCTTGTTCGAAAGTGCTGTGGAATTACTGCAATGAGAATTGTGTTGATTCCTTGCTTCCTTTAAGAAGGAGGTAAGCAATAGCTATCTGTAAAAGGGGAGCAAAGAATTTGGTCTGATGGGGCAGCTCAGGTAATGTAACAGTGTTATGTTACCTATATGTCACTACTATTCTTGTCTTCAAAGAGACATCATTCTTTTTGTATTTGTATTTCTGTAGATTAGCTGGTAGGAAAATACTAACTTGTTGATTTCATTTTTCATTCTCCAGTGATTCTGTTATATGTGGATGATGTAGGTGCTGGACTGTATTTATCTGAGAGCTTTCTCAGCAGGTGGCCTGGCTTGAACATAATAATTCTTCCTCCCTTCTCACTGGAGGAAATATATGTGCAACAGAATGTCTTAAAGTTGTTTTTTTCCATCATTTTTGTTTAATATTTGAGGAAAAAGAAAAGGTCAAAATGGTATAGCTTCTTGCTGCTAGAAGAAATGGCACACTAGCAAGCTGGCTGCCAAAGGCTCAACTACAAGAAAAGGCCATATATGAGCAATATATCTGGCTCTGGCTCCGAGTCCTAGATTAGCTGTGCTAGTGCATGAGATGCAGGTAGTGCTCAGACCTCTTAGCTGTTGATGGTAATCATGGTATTACAGATCTTGGCTATACCACACTGAACGTGTAACATCTAAATTCAGGGATTAGTAAAGGTAGGTCACATTAATAAAGAGATGAGGGCAGCAGGGAGCAGCCCTGAAAAGGTGATAATTTGATCTACTTTAGTTATGAGAAAGAGATCTTGAAACCATACGTGCTGACTTCTTGAGTGTTGATTTCAGATTTGGGTTTGACTAATCTGCTTCTATTGCTGGTGAGTGGTAATTTCTGTTAATTAGGGTTGTTCCTTTTAGATCTGTGTCCTCATTATCCAGAAACCTAGTAGTCAATTTCTCTATGAAAGTAAGAAAAATAAAAAATGAGGATTTTTTTTTTAAATACTCTGAGTAACACTCATGCTAGAAGCCTACTTTATTTGTCTGCTGCATGTGAATTGCAACATATATTGCTGAAAAAACAAAGTTTTTTTTGTTTCTGCAGCAGAGGAAACATAGAGCAAGCATATATAAATCTGATGTCAAAAATACTAACATGACTTTTAATTCCTTCTTAAAGATATACTACATTTTTAATGTAAAAAATAAGCTATGTATGCAAAACTACATTTTAGAGTAAACATAGTCTGTGACCCCAAATCCAGATTAGTAGAGTAAATTCACTAGTTGCTGAATTGGGTGAGAGTTTTGACTATAAGTGCCTCAAAAGCAACTTAAGTTACTGAAATTCTTAGCCTTATTTTGACCTAATAATTTTTCAAAAATTTAAGGCCTGCAAGTCATTTTTAGCAGAATAAATTGGCAATAGTTGTCAACTATTCCTCCAGGCTATCTGGCATACTTAAAAAGGAGATACAAAGTTATTCCCCTAAATGTCTGAATGTGAAAGCAGCAAAAGCTTTATAGCTCAAAATCTCAAAATACCTGGGTTTGTTAGTTAATTTTTTTTCTCAGAGCTATCTTTGCAATGTTTGTTTATGTTGTATATAAAGACTCCTTTTATCTTTGCCAATAGGAAGAAATGTGTTAAGTGTGGGTGGTGAGTTTGGAAGCAAAATACCATAAGCATATGTCATTGCCTCTGAGCACGTGCAGAGGCCCATCTAAGTATTCAAGTTTGTATCTGGTGTGTACACCATGTAACTGGGTGCTGTGCTTCACCGTAATGAAGCTCAAGCTCAACAAACAGGTCTCAGGAATATTCTGCTACCATACATCATTTTAACAATTTTCTGGTTATACCTCACATTATAATAATAGTAAATAGACTAGACAAGTTATTAAGAACAATATTTTACATCTAACTATGCACACAAGAATATATACTCCCCTTGAGGTGCACAGAGTTATGTACAATACTCCCATTAATGTTAATAGGTGTTACAAGTCTGCACTGAGCGGAGAAATTCTCCTGAAGTATCCTTGTTTACAGCATGTCTGATCTGTTCGCTTATTGTTTATACCTAATGAGTAAAAAGCTTTAGTACAGAGGTTGAACCTGCATGCATATATGCACATATATATATTGTGCTTACACTTAACACGTATGTATCTTTTGGCAACACCTTTTGGAGTTCTGAAATCTCTATATGCGGTATGTTTGAGCTGCCATTTTCAGCAATGGCATTCAATGCATATGCTCAGATTGCTAAGATGGCTACTTAGTTAAATTTTGTATTTTTATTTCTGTAGAGTGATTCAGTTGTTCTATATTTACATCTTGGGTAGATAATCTGTGTGTTTGCATGGAGGAATTGAAGCTTTTTTTTACTTCCTACTATATACAATGAGGAAAGGCCAACAACTGTGTAATTCTCCTTCACTGGAATTACACATGCCTGAAAGTTAGAGTGATAGAAGTATACTGTTCAAGGATGTAGTTCAGATGAAGATCCAATTTTATTTCTGTTCTGTTCCCTTTTCAGCTGACCATGCTATGCAAGAGAAAGTATGGTCCTGATAGGTGCACTGGGCTTGCAGGTATCTTGGGGAACATCTGTTAGATGTAGAACATACATTCTTAGAACAATGGAAAAGTACTGATTTTGATCATATTTTCCAAGGAACGTACTTCTGCTTAAGTGTTGCTGGAAAGTAAGAATGCTCCTTTTGTGCCAATTTCTAAGAATATTCATAAAACACATGGAAGTTTACACAGCTAATTATTTCAAACAAATTCACTGTTGACTGCAATAATATTCAGTCTGCTTTATTTATGTTTTAATATTTTTTCAATACAGAGTTCAAATAATGAAATAACTAAGCAATCGGCCACCATTAAGTCACTAAAAAAAGAAATCCAGGAAAAAGAAGAACGGATTCGGGCACTACACGCTAAGTATGTTCTCTCTTCTATCCATTGTGTTTGGTGCCACCCAGTGGCAGCTGTATAATTAACCGTTCTTAAATGGATTTTGTAAGAGAATGTTTTATTCTTCTTTTTATTGCAGTCTTGCAGACTGTTACAGGGGTTTTTTTTTGAAACTGGAGCAGTACATGCTAAAATTGCATTTTGTTTAAACTGATGAGTGATTAGCTAGCTACAGTATCTGTATTGCAATAAGAATACCTTAAATCAAAACTCAGACTCTAGAGTAGAATATTTTATCCTTGATGTAAGCCTAAATGAATTCCTCAGCACTGTTAAACACAGTCTTTCAAATACAGTAATTCTTTGCCTAGGGGCTAAGAGACATGTCAAGGTTCAGATGCTCAAACAAGATTAAATATCCAGTCTTACATTCATAAAAAGTTCAAAAGGACAGTTGTATTTGTTTTTATTTGAATTGATTAAGGTTTTCTACTCATTTTGAAATTCACATGTATGGTTGTGAAGTATGCAACTGAGATTTTTATTCTATCTTCTTGAACTCATATAATACTGTTCTTCCATTACATTACTATATAAACATAAGCTATTAGTGTATTCTGTGAATTGCTTGCCTGTCCCAGAGTTTCACTCCTCTAACCATTCTAATTTTTTTATTTGTAGAAAGAATGCAGTTTACTTACCTGAAATCAGTTCATTTAAAAAATGGAGAACTCTTAAAATTGTTAAATTGTATACATTGTGTATTTTCTGTTTCAAAGTGAAACCGAATTTTTCCACCATAAATTTTAAAATAGTTACTGGTTATCATGCTTCCTTCATAAAATAGATACTGTTTTTTCACAAACTGTAAAATATAATCACCAAAATAACATTAATAGTATAAATGTGAAATAGATGAAGAAATTTTAAGATGCACTGTTTTCCTGGGTTTTTTTAATGTTTTTGACATGGTATCAACAATGTTGTATTCCCAAACATATTACCATCATTCATTTTGCTTTCACTAAAAAAAAAAATAAAAATCCAGAAGTCTGAACATTTCAGGTACTGCTTAATATTTAAAATATTAATTTGTATCATAATGGTGGAGGCATCGTGTAAGGCATAATTTTCTCACTGAACAGAGATTACGTTGTAGTACATGAGAGTTTCTTTTTGTTAGAAGTTTCTGAAAAATGCTGATGTTATTTCTAGGTTTTGCAGTTTTTAAGAATTATTATCCTATCTGACATATTATAGGCTAGAGATTTTTTCATGTATTTCTGTGTATTAGTTGGTTGAAAGGAGACTTCCCCCTTCCACTTTCTTTTGAAAATAATTTTGTACAAAATAGTGTTTGAGTGATACCTGCCTGAGACATCAAAGAAATTTAAGTAATTAAATTTTGCGTGTTCAATAGGTTTTTTGCCTTTTTCTGATAATAGCTTAAGATGAATTACTGTGATTTCAGATCAGACAAGTTAGAGCATAAACCACAGCAAAAAGCAGATCACAAATAAATTGCATATTTAGAAATAGGTCTGTTTAATAAGAGACTTGAAACTGGTTTTAATGGTTGAGAATAGGGTAAATTGCACGAATCGCATCAGTTTTTATTTCAAAAAATATTCTAAAACTACAGGAGTGATAGTTTGTCTACTGCATTTATACTTTTTAGTTGTTTAAAATAGTTGCATATTAACAATATTTTCTAACAGTGACATGCAGTGTGACTTCTTCCCTTCTAGGATTTCTCGATTGGAGAGGGAGCTTAATATGAAAAGACATTTGGTAGAAGACTTAAGGTCTCGTCTAAAAGCAAATCAGGAAAATGAGAAAACCTCTAATGAAACATTAGAAAGCCTTGAGAGAAAGGTACTTCTTTCTTGCTATTGATAGTTTTAGGAGAAGCAAAAGCTGGTGGATTTACAGAAGTTATTTCAACACGCTGTACATACTAAATCAATATATTGCTTTAAGCAAACAACATACAATTAATTTAAGGGTGTAATTCCCTACACTGTGATTTGTATGAAATCAGTATATGGTGATAGCTTGGATGGATTCAGCATAATTTAATGTATGTTCGTAAGAGGTATAATTAAAGTATTCAGAACACTGAATTGCAAGGATATGCTGTAAGTAGTGAGATTCAGTTTTATTCACTGTAAGTTCATAAAATACAGTAGACCTGAAAGTAGGGTTATTTTACATGACATGCTAATGAAGTCCATGCACCTCTCCTGGCTATCGTAGTTAAATGCTTTAATATGTTAATCTGTTTCCTACTGCAATGTTACGAATGATTCACAGTTCTTAGCTTAATGTAATTCTGTCTGTGTAGGTAGAGCTTAATTTCTATAGCAAATTATTTTCTCCTGCAAAATTCTAGGATGATTTCACTGAAGCTAGGAGAACTTGTATATGTTTTGGCATCTTTCTATATTATCCAAGCAATGTATTGCATTTTGGCCTTTAATACCAGAAAAAGATTATGACATTTTGTTGTCTGTGAGGTTATGCAGCATCTGACCCTGAAATTAACAATTTACCAATTTGCTTCTGTTTTCCTAGAATGTGGGTACTTGCTGAGTATCAAAAGCACTATCTCTGCTTGCAGTCATATAGCACTTTCAGCTCTAGGGAGAGCTACTGTCTTACCCTCCATGCCAAAGATAAGGTGTTATTAAGAAATCCACAGCCAGAGAGTGGGAGCATAAGTAAGCAAGGGAGCTAAAGTATGAAATGAGAAAAATACCTTGTTTTCATTTTAGGTGAAAGATTTAGAATGGAATGATGTACTTTACTGCTGTTCTTTGGGTATTTTAAGCACTGCATTTCTCAGATTCTAGAGAATCAAATTCCATACATTAATTTGATTATTCCATGTGGAAAATCAATGTGATAAATGCTACATTATCTTCAGCAGAAGATCAAAGAAATTCCCTGTTACTTGATATTGTCAGGAAAACTTTGTGATTAATGATGTCAGGAGAGCTGAATGATTTTCTAGGAGCATTGGTCTATTTCGTTTTACCCCAAATCAGTGTTTGGATTGTATGGCAAAATGATAACAATTATCTAAGAGGCTTTACAGGATATTAACTTGTACACATCTATCATTTTCTCAGCTGAGTTTTAATTAATGTTTTTACCTCTGATAGAAGAAACGAGTGGAAGTTGTGGTTTTCTCCCTTTTACATGCACCGTAACAGTAAAATATATATAAACAAATGGCTCTGCAAATGAAGAGCTTTTCTTTACACTTAATACAGGTCAAAACTTTATGTAACAAGATTGTGTGCAAACTGATCTCTACTGGGTAAGCAGGAGAGATTTATTAGAGACTGTAATTTCAGAAAAAGGTACTTTAATCAAATTATTTACATAATACAGGTATGTTTATGCCATATAGGTAAGCTTAGTTTTGATTTTAATTTTTAAGTTTTATATCTTAATAGTCAATTGCTCTTGGCCTTTCATTATTTCAGATAAAGGCACTGGTTGAAGACTGTTCGAACAAAAAAACTTCCATTGACTCACTGAAACAAAGACTTAATGTAGCTACAAAAGAGAAGTCTCAGATTGAGCAGATGTATCACAAGGCTAAAGACGAGTTGGAGAAAAAGGTATGTTAGAGTTGTGATGGCTCCACTATGGAACTTTCATATCTCACTTTCAAATGAAAAGTTGCAAGGTTATCAGCTTAGACTTTTTAAATACAGAAAGGGAAAAAAGAGCAGAATAGTAGTAGTGTGTTTCTCTGATTTAATTTAGTCACGTCACTGAAATTTAGATGCCAAAACGTCTGTAATGACTAAAAATGAAATTACTTTTTCCTATGAAATTACATTTTATGTGTTGCAAGGAGAATGTTCTGTGATGTTAACCATTGCGTGCGAGGTTGGTTTGTTCATTCATTTGTGGTCTACCATACTTGCCTATCAGCTTTTATCATATCACTGCTGTTTCTCTGCGGGTGTATTTCAGGAGCTTAAGCTTACCAACCTAGAGAGCAAAATGATTGAGACTGAACGTGCCATGACTGAACTTGAGACTACTGCATCTCAACAGCTACATGGCTTGGCTAAACAGAGCGGACACGCTTTGGAAACCCTACAGAAGAAGCTGCTGCTCACCAATGACAAAATAGAAGAGTTCATGACATTTGTGAAGGTTTGTGTTTTGATTTCCTTTTGAGTGTTCAGCTAAATAAAGGTATTCTTGAGTGAAAGCAAAACGAAACGTATTAAATGAGGCTAATCTTTGGTGCATTCCCCTGTTCTGGAACAATCTTTGAAGTTCCTGCACTGGCCTGGTGTCAGTTCTGGACTGGGCTAAACAGGGAGAAAGAGTCTCTCTCTAGGTGTCTGTCCTAGACTTCTGAAGACTTCTATAATTTTTATTGGTCATCTTTTTGTATATGGCTGCCATGTACTTCTTCCCAAGAAAAAGTGCTTAGTTATATAGCAAACTACTCTGCAGAAGACAATTTCCCAACCCATTTAAGAAAATAATTTGTATCTGTTGATTAGTGTGAATTATCTGATTTTCTACATGCATGTGCTTTTTATGGCAGAAATATTAAATAAGGAAGCCTCTATATTGCAAAATTGAAAGCAGTTTTAAAAGCAGTATGTAGAATATTATTTTCTTATTTTGGTTAAATACTTAACAATCTGCTACAGTGCATCACGCAATAATACTGTGTCTGTGGTGTTATACAGATAGCTTTATCATACTACTTCAGTGTGAACTTCTACAGAGCGGACTAATCTGTGTTTTGTAACTTAGTATTTGAAATATAAATATTATTTATTTTTCTGAAATATCCACTATGTAACTAAGAATTATAATGCCTAATCAGTATATATCTAGCTTGAATTTCACATATATACTATATACCTACTTTCAGACAAGGTCATATCTTACTAACCCATGAAACAGATCCACTTCTCTACTGTTATTGCACTTCTGTAGAGATGAGCTGCTTTCAGATATGTTTGAGCAAGTCTGATAGCATGCGAGGTAAAGAGCAGTGGTATTTTGATGCACTGTAAAAAGAAGGCATATATAGTTATCTTTCATGAATAACTTTCCACTGTGGATTGAAATTTAGTAACTTAATTACTTGTGCATTTTACCTTCTTTCTGTCATCATCAGATTAACAAGTCAATATATGACGGTTTTCAGATCTCTGGTATTGGCCTGGAACCATCCCATGTTCAGTTCAGTTGTAAAATTCACATCAACTTCATTATGAAAAAAGACTGAACAATGTTGAATGCACTTTAAAATCCTAAATTCAAAGAATTTATAAGCTAAAATATCTAAGGTGAAAATGACAATTGACTTTCATGAAAAAAAATGTGCCTGTTAGTTAAAAAGAAGGGTTACTTTATTTTTTAAGCTTGTGATTAAAATAAAAGCTATCTTCTGTTTGCCTTGTTTTGTAACCCTTGGGAAAGTGGTATAAATCTGATCACTGTGCCTCGTGTTTCAGAAACATCTTGCCTGTTTTTGAACAAACTGTTCGTTTTCAGGGGGGAAATGTGCTTTCTTCTAATACAGAATGCTTCCTCTAAGAGGAGGAAATAAGTGTTCTTTCCACAGCTGCATGCTTATTTTTGTATAAGTAAGGGAAAGTCTGAATTAATCTAATGTATTATCTATTTTTTGAAATTAAATACTCCTATGTCATTGATGACAGAGAGATGAAATTCAGTCTCCATGCAGGCTGCTATGAATTTTGGAATTACTTCATTGAATAAATTGCAGTAGAAATTATAGACAAAGGAAACAAACAAGTGTTCCTACTATCAGTACTTTTGTATCCTACTATCAATACATACCTCCATAATGAAAAGTCTGTCAAAAATTAGATAATGAGAAAGTAAAAGATCTGTTCTCAAAAGTAGCTGTGATGAGGAAGATCACCTATTAGCAACCATTATGATACTTCATTCATTGTTGAATAAGATGACTGCTTCTCTGTTAGTTACCATGAATATTCATTAGCATTTACATGGTCATACTGTATGTGAAAAGAATGTTAATATGTAGTTTCTCTATAAATGAAAATAATATTTAGCTAATAAAGCTAAATATGTAGTTTCTCCCCTGCATAAAAGAATATGCATGCATATTTCAAGTAGTGTTTTTGCTGACTACTGTTCCTCTGCAGAAAGATTTTTTTAAAATAAAGGTGCTGTCTCTAAGTCAAATATTGATGAACAGGGAGTTCCTCAGTAGACTGCTTTGTTTAGCTAGGTACTAAATATTTATGGAAAAAAAAGTTCTCTGAGATCTGATTTTATTCACAGTATACTGCTGTAAAAAATAGAGTTGAAAATCCTTGGCTTTTCAGTGGAATTTTGTAGTATATCAGGTAAATCCTGTTAAAATACCCCTTACATATCTGATGCTATAACCTGAATAGGAAGATTGAGGTGGCACAATAGGTAGCAGTACTCTTTTCCTCTACCAGCTCTTCCTTTGAAGCCTGGTCTGTCTCATTTCTGCTCTCTCCTTCCAGGTAGCTGTCAGTTTTCCCCTGACCTTGGTTCTTACTCAAGTTTCAGTAACTCAGATAAGTTTTTCTGCATACAGATCAAGTTTAAACTGTCTCTTGCTTAACCTGTTTTACATATTTGTATGACCCTCTTATCTTTGACTGCTATTCTGATCGCTTCACAAGCCTCACTTGTTTTTCTGAGTGCAAGTGTAATCTCCTCATGAATCAATGGAATGTTACTTTTTCTGGCTGTTCCATGTCTCTCATGACATTATATAGTTCTTCTTTTAATATACAGCAATTAAATAATTTCACTGTTGCTAATTAATAGTTACAGCTAATAATAGGACAACAGAGAAACTTCAGAGAAAAGAGTGTGTCTCTTTCTGTTTATAGCAGACACTTTTACTTGCCTTTAGAGTTATTGATAACTCAGAACCACAGGATCTTGAATCCATTTGGATCAATATACCACGTTACAAAACCTGGCGGACAGGTTTCTGGTAGAAGTCTGGTGTATACCACTGGATCAAATTAGATGATATGATGAGTTACTGGTTAAGCGCATATTTGTAATGTACAATAAAGCATTGCATTGCTATGGGGAGCCCAGTTTGGGACACTTATGCAACTAAAATTGCTAGATTGTAAAATCTAGTAATAGTTTCTAAAAACAGTGGAAGAAATAATTATAAACAAAAGTTGCTGTATCCAGTATGTTGTAAGTCATTACTGGACTTATTTTTGTTGGAGTGTGGTATAGGCATCAGTTGTGATGCCCTAAACCACGTTCAGTGACAACAAACAGGGCATCTAAAACAGTTTGACTGGGAGCAGCTCATTTCTCCAGAGCTGTTATGACTGACAGACAGAGGCTGGTAGAAAATATGAATAGAAATTGTGCACTGTAACAGTTTATTAAGTAACCAAAAAACACAGTTCCATAATTAGAGGGTAGCTCCGTATAAATATCTTTTTCAGTTTGATAGGAAAGATAACACAATATTTAGAAATAAAAAGGCAATATAAAGGAAGTGTAAAATGTATTATAGATAATAACCTGAAAATATGAGCAGCAATAGAGTATAGAGGCTAAAGAAATCAAGAGGAAATCTGTGCATAGCAAGGCCAAGAACAATAGTAAATGGGCAGGATTTAAAAATGTACTACTAATAAGATAGATATTACAGGGTGGATATGACCCATTATTAGATAAAACAACTCTGTAACTGTGTAAAGTTAGAAGTCTTGTATGAATATTTCTGTTTTGTATCTGGAAGGAAGTAGGCTGATGTTATATGAAGATGATGAAACATTCCCAGTCTATTAGTAGCCAGTGGAGGATTTTAAACAATTTCTAGAAAGAAGTAGTATTTTTAAATGGAGAACTTACAACTTTATAGGACTGGTTAGGGAACATTTCTCTCGATGATCCTCATTTTCAATAAGTGTTCAAAGTAAGTGTATATATACTGTAACACTGCCATGAGCCTAAAAGAATGGTAATATTGAGTCAATATTCAGAAAGGGCAGTCAGGATAGGTATTTTAGGTCAGTTAGTCTGACCTCACTTCTGGCTAAAATAATGAAAATCTGATATGAAATTCAATTATTAAAGTATTAAAACATCAGAGTATAGTTATACTTAAAATGGCTTTATGGAAAGTAAGTTGTATTGAATAAATCTGATTTCTGCAAGGCAGTTCAAGTCAGTTGATAAAGTTTACTATTCATTTTAATAAACTTTTTAGGATGTCTGATCTATCACTGAGACATTCAGATAAAAAATGTAGGCAATGCAATATCAATAATATGTTAAATGGATTAAAAATGGCCTATGCAGTTGATCTGAAAAGTAATTCATGAAATTTAGGTGTTTCTAGAGTTCTGTAAAGATCAGAGCTAAACTTGATTATTAAACATTTTCACAGAATTAGATATCAAATCCTGATAAAATTTTTCAATGGCATTTATGAAGACTAATAAATAATAATGAAAGTAAGTCTGTAACTATAATGTAAGCTAGGCCCAATAAAACATTTTTATTACAGAAGAACACAAACTACTTTTAAGAGGGACCAGGTGACTGTGAGAGTATTTTAGATGCCTTTTATAAAGCTACATGTTTTCATCCCATCCAGCTTCCATCGGCACCATAAATTCTCTTTGAACCACGCATCCAATTTCTATAGTGTACCATTGTTCAGTATTTTCTGTACATGTATTGCACTATTGGTTCCTGAGGTGGAGCTTGCCAGTTATGTGCAGCACAGCAACCAGAGCAAAATGTTCTTTGTTGTGTTTGTAGTACCTGTGACAACACATGCAGAAAATGGCCATTGGATAAAGTTAAAAAACTGCTATTAGACTACTTGACTGGATGTCTACTGAACATAGGGTACAGCATACTAGTTTACTATGAAGCTGTCCAAAATCCTGCAGGAATTCTGTTTTCCTGCATTATTATACTTCTTTTTTTTGTTAGCTCACCTAGACTTTGACCGTATATTGCTGTTACGGACCCTTGTAAGCTCCAGACTCAGTAGTGTTGTCTGTCTCATTCAACTTGTACATTAGCAAAACTCATCTTCAGAAATTAATCTGCAGTGATGATATCTGCCTGAGCATGAAAATATCAGAACTTTTCTGACTTTGAGAAAGATGTTTTGAAGTTTTGATAAGGTACCTATATTCAGCTGTGGCTGTAATAAATAGGTGATGGCGGCTGAATGCTTTAAAGTCATCTGAGTGCATTTCTCACTTCCATAATGCCTCTGTGATTTGGGGCTTATGTGCCCTCCACAGAGGATACCCACCAAAGCACAGTTCACATCTGGTCTGTTCTGGCATTGTTCTTGATATGTCTCCAGTATAACCATCTGATAGAATTGACTGCCAAAATCAAGACCCATGGCAGTTTAGTTGGCAAGCTTAGTGGATCTACCCGGAGATCTAACACTCTCTTAAGGTATCTGCCCTCATTTCTGCTACTCAGAGAAGGGCTTAAGCTAGGTGCATTTCCCCCTTGCTCTGTTGTTTGACATACAGCTACACATGTCAGAGGCCTTATTCCACCTCTGCTTGTCCAAGTAATGTTCCGTCAGCTATTTGCAATTCAGTTAGCCTACCTTATATCCCAATATATGTCAGCCTCTCTTACCTTTCTGCAGTTTACTTTGAATCCTGGCATCAATTTTGCCATGGCATATTTTCTCACTGCTATTTTGGGCTGTAGTTTAATATGCAGGTTAAGGTAAGTTAATGCTTGTTAAAAAGTTCCACCTCTGAGTGACCCTCACTGCTCATTTCTGCCCCTACGAAACTTCCTCCCTCCTCCATTTATGAAACGTCATCATAAACACTATATGGGTCAATTGTGAGCTAGCTCATGAAAATGCAGTTAACCTTTTGAAAACCCAGAGCACCAGCTTTTGTGTACCACAGAGGGTCACAGCAGGGACAGGTTTACACGGTTGCAGCCCAGAGATGCTGGGACTGCCCTTTAGTGGCAGTGTTAGTTGCAAATGTCACATGAAACTTCCTCCTGTTACAAAGAATAAGTCTTAATTAATGACTCACCACTTTCATGTTAAAAATTCCTGTCATTTGGCAAATTCCTGTTATTTACCATTGTTTTCTTTTCTCTTGAGCTGTTCTGTGTTGGGGAAGATAGAGCATTGCCAGGAAACATGTTCTTCTTAGAATGGCAATATGCAGATGACATCCTATTTGCTCTTTATCTCAAAAAAAAAAAAAAAAAAGAATTGGCAAAAATTAGTAGTTGGGTTGGGAGGCTCAAATATTTGGGAAATATTCTGTTGTTTTTTATCAGCTCCTTTCCAACACGAGAGCAACACAAGTACACTGCTACTGCCTGTACCTCTAGCTACAAAGTCAGTTCTTTGGATAGAAGTAAATCCTTGCAGGGGACTCTCAGAATTCTCCAGTTACGGTGAGACAGTAAGAAATATACTTCATAGGATGTTTCCATTGGTGAATGTATTCTTAAACCCTATGGATTTAGTTTTTTTGGCAGTACTACTGCTCCAACCTCTTCCAGGCCCAGAGTGTGCAGAACATGCTTTTTATATGGGTACCCAGATCAGATGCGGGATGCCGTTTGAATGATCATATATTTCTTCATCTAAAAATGCTAAGCATAATAGGTCATTGTAAAATTTTATGATCGGCAAAAATGGACTAACTTTTTATGGAAATAGAACTAAAGTTTGCTGTGCAGATGAAAATAGATTTATTTTGAAAAGTTACACAATTGTATATGAACCATTCCAATTTGGAAGTGTTGTTTGACCAAACAAAGGTTTCTTCAGCAGGTCACTAGGTCATTCTGCAAACGACAGCAGATAGTATCACTTAGGTAAATCAGCACTGTCAGTTTTTATTTAAAAGTGGACACCTTTAATATGACTTCAAGTTGCTAGAAATTATTCCCCACTAGGTACACTTAAAAGCCAAAAAATAAGTATATTTCATTTATTACACTCCAAACTGTCAACACTTTACCTAGAAAAGTATACTCAGAATGATTATTTTGTATTGTATGGAGTAGATGATGAGTCTGCCAATCTGTGTTCAGTCAGAATCAGCGTAATATTTGGTTACAGGGATGTGTTGCAGTCTGATGAGGATCAGTATTCTTATCTGAAGAATACACACCTTTAAGAGAAGGTGTCCTATACACAAAGCAAAATTTGTGTAACTGAAAAAAATCTTACCATTAAAAAAAATCAGGCACTTATTACTTCTTTTTAACTGTGTGTGCTGCTTCAGGAAAAAAGGAGAAACACAGCTTTTATTATGAAATACCAACCTTTCTTGGTTCTGAGGAGAAATTGGTGATAAATTAAGCTAATCTCCATCAGGATTACACTGCATCTGGGATTTAGGCAAATTGAATCAGAGGCCTGAATAGTGACAGTGAATATCTATTAGACTGTAAACAGAATAATAGGCCCTGTGAATTTTAATGAATGAAGTGAATGGCTGAAGTCTTACAGTTTACAGAAGGCATACGGTTAGTGATGCATACAGTGTTCCAGGAACAGCATATAATGTAGATGTCTTAATGGATAAAATCTTGATTATAAAAATGAAGAATGAATAGAAAGACTTTGAAAAGCTTTTCCTTACTCTTCTTTTTCTTTGCTTTTTAGGCTTAGAAGGATAGCACTTCACTTTGGTTTTTGACTATTATAGGTAAAGATGATAACAGATGTAGCTTAAAATACGTTGGGTTTTTTTAAATCCCCCTCTGTATTAAGAGTTTAGAGGAATTGATTTAAATGATTCAACCTATGTAACCAAATTGCAAGGTATGTCAGGTTTCTGTAGCTGTGCCTGTATGTCTCCTGCAAAGTTTAGATGCACGTCTGACTTACGCAGGTGATTTTGTTAATATTAGTGTTAATTTTATTTTTCTTAGAGTGCCTGGGAACCGTTCTCCTAGACTGTGACTCTCTAATAATAGATACTGTGTAAGCAGATCCAACAAACTTGAGCTGAACAGGAGACTCTCTTCACCAGCTTGCAAATAACTTCCTTTTTTGCCTCAGGAAATAAAAAAAAAATCTTCTAAGTTTTTCAAAGAATAAGACTGCAACAGGCTCAGCTGGGAGCTACTTGGAGACTCTGCCATGCACTCCCTGGAACGGTATAGATCCACCTGTGATTCCTATCAATCAATGGCTTGGAGAGACTGCTTTCTAAAGCTGATACTAAGCCCTGTGCGTGATCTGGAGATAGTTAGGAAGATGCCTAGTTTA
Organism: Harpia harpyja; assembly: GCF_026419915.1. Classification (NCBI taxonomy): domain Eukaryota; kingdom Metazoa; phylum Chordata; class Aves; order Accipitriformes; family Accipitridae; genus Harpia; species Harpia harpyja. Next base: position 80,262,315 of record NC_068969.1, on the reverse strand, counting down.
AAGATGATGGCCAGTTCAGGATCCAAAAGACAGAAATTATGTTGACTGGAAAAAGGGATAACTGGAAGACTTGGGGGATGGATGCGTGAGTACAAAGTATATAGTAAAAGCTCTGGGCTTGAAGTGATTGGAAAACTTTTTGGCAAAATGACAGGAGAAGTAGCAAAACTTGGAAGGGAGAAAGGTCTCCAGTAATGATTTATTTAAGAGTTTATGTAGAAATAATTATTCAATGTAAGTTGATCAGATTACTAAGAAAGCAAGCTGAAGCAGAGAGAACAGAAAGCACCCATATACAGAGCCTTGTGAAGTCTCCACAGTAGTTTAGAAAGGTGGGAGTGGGGGGATTCCCCAACGGACCTGCCAAATGAGCTGCAGAGAGATGGGAATTGCTCTAAGGAGGATGGAATCATAAAAACCAACAAGTGACAGTATTTTAAGAAAACACTGTTCATAAGATTTATGGAATTTTTTTAAGAATATAAGGAATGTCAGAGCTGACCTCTTAAATTGGGTTTCAAACACATTTGTTTCAGCAGTGCAATGGTCTTACACAGGGCACCTGGTTTATAGTTTTTAAGCTTTGTGTGTGTTTCTGCAGAAAGATACCACAAGCTCAGACACTGAACTGAGTATCAGGAAATCTTGATGCTCTTCACATCTTGGTCACTGACCTGCTATGTGACCTTTGGAGAGTTGCTTCACCTCACTACTTCTTGGTCTGCCCTGAATATTCTTTGTTTGCCATGTCCGGTATAACTGTGCTGACTTTGTCTGCCCTAACTGTTCAGATAATAAACTATCTGAGATCCCAGGCATCTCTTACTACACGTGTGTGAAGCTCTAATCTCTGTCAGTGCCTTTTTTTTTTCTCTGTGTAAATAACTGTAATATATGATGTTTTAAAGGAACGATGCTAGTTTTACTAGCACCTGTGTAAATCAGAGGTAATTCTGTTGAAACCAAAGAATTTACAGCAGGGAAAAAATTAATGTAAATGAGGTAGGACTTAAATGCTGAAGTAAATAGGACTTTAAATTATTATTATTGCCCATTTCACATAAATATAATTTTAGAAACCAATATATTTTGACAGAAATATTCTGCCTGTCATCTCATGCTGATTATACATATTTCAACTCATTCTCTGCTATAAAGGAAACTATTATTTTTTCCCTGTTATAGGTCACAAAACATGGTAATTGTGTTGAAAATTTAGCAACAGTACAATGAAAACTATGGAATGTTTGCTGATACTTAAAAAAGAAGCATCAGTCTGAAAACATTTGGGTCTACAACTTAAGTTTTTGACAGTCTTAAAGCTTAATGTACTGGAGAGATTAGATAACTGTGAAGCTGTAATATTATATATAACCAAATGTCCCTCATATCAGTAAGTATCTGCTGTATGCTCTATAAATGAGGTGCCTAGCTGATGCAGTAAGAGGGGCTTCATTCTACCTAAAGTCATGTGTCCTGGTTTCAGCTGGGATAGAGTCTTCCTAGTAGCTGGTACAGTGCTATGTTTTGAGTTCAGTATGTGAAGAATGTTGATAACACACTGATGTTTTCAGTTGTTGCTCAGTAGTGTTTAGACTAAAGTCAAGGATTTCTCAGCTTCTCATGCCCAGCCAGCGAGAAAGCTGGAGGGGCACAAGAAGTTGGCACAGGACACAGCCAGGGCACCTGACCCAAACTGGCCAACCATTCCATACCATGGGACGTCACGTCTAGTTTAGGAACTGGGGAGTGGGGGTGGGGAATTGCCACTCGGGGACTAGCTGGGTGTCGGTCGGCAGGTGGTGAGCAATTGCACTGCACATCATTTGTACATTCCAATCCTTTCATTATTACTGTTGTCATTTTATTAGTGTTATTATTATCATTATTAGTTTCTTCTCTTCTGTTCTATTAAACCGTTCTTATCTCAACCCACGGGTTTTGCTTCTTTTCCCGATTTTCTCCCCAATCCCACTGGGTGGGGGGGGGAGTGAGTGAGCAGCTGTGTGGTGTTTAGTTGCTGGCTGGGGTTAAACCACGACATCATGTTATAAGGAATGCTATGAAAAGAGACAGATTTTTAAGACAAGATTTCAGACATAAATGAAAGTGTGACAGCTAAACAGTTATCAAGAGAGGATTAGAAAAGAAAAAGAGAAAATGCTGATCAGTAATACAAAACCCCCTAATTTTGAATCACAAAGGGAGTTTTAAAACATAGAAGTAAACTCTTAAGTATATAGTGTGTACTTCTCTACAGAAACATAAACTACATTGTAATTGGCCAGAATAAGTCCACTGCTGCTTTTTTGTTTAAGTATGGTATGTTTTGAAGGCAATGTAAAATTAAAAACTGGCCATGACTTAAGTCACTTTTCTATTAATTTGTAAATAAATTGAACTATCTTTTAGAACACAGCACAATGTATTCAATTTCCTTTTCTTATAAATGTCAAATATAGGTTGAAATATTTTTTGTATTCTTCCCTATGGTTTTCTGCACCTGGAGCTGTTTAAGAAAATGCAGTCAAAAGAACATTCTCAATTTTGTATTTGAAAATAAATGGTTATAAAGAAATCATTTGTTTTCAATGGTTTTGAATCAAGAAGGAATGGTATTTTGGTAGAAGATGTAGGATGAGATTGGTAGCAAAGGTATTTTGGAGAAATGTGGAGAAATACAGTATTTAAACAGTTGCCAGCCAAGTGAGACTTTCTTCGTTGTGTTCTCATGGCAAGCAGGAATAACACAGCTTAGGCCAGCATTGTTGTACAAATTCAAATCTTACCTGTGATAGGAATCAGATATCAAATTTTATGCAACAGTTTCTCATTTCTGTCATTGTACCTTAATATTCTTCTACCTTATTGCATTTTAACTGGTTTTGGGGTCTGCAGTTCTAAATGCCAGGAAGCTGAGTTTTGTGATCAAATACTGAAATCCTGAAGCTCCTTTTATATTGTGTCACTCAAGCGCTTTGTCAGGAAAGCTGTGGTGGGTTTAACAATAGTAGTTGCAAAACAACACTGTGCAAATCTGTCTACACTTCTGCAGATGTTCTTACTATAGTTGGGTTTGGGATATTACTGAATTCACCTTTTCTAGTTCACAGTCTGTCATCCCTACTCAGAGCCGTGAAGAAGGCAGGGTTGGGCTAGGATGTTGGACTGCGAACTGAGATAGCTTTTGCCACAAGGGTAGAAGAGGCTGGTGATATTTTAAGTTACTTCAATTAATTTTTCAGATCTTGTCGATAGATCCTTAGTTATGCTCATGTGTGTTCAGAATTGCTTGTGTTAATGTTTGTGGAAAATCAGGTTGTAGATGCAACTGCAGTATCACATTATTTTGTATGTATATATTGCAATTTCTCAATCTTTATTTAAAATGGAATTCTTACATGTCATCAGGTGAGGCATTTCTTCCAGGCAATGTGTGCTTTCATCTTCCACTGATCTCTGTGAAGTTGTGAGAACTATTCTCAGTGCCAATCAACATAAGATTGCTTATTTTAAATCATATATATCAATGTGATACCTAGCTTTTCTGGACGTATTTCTCCCTTTCAGCTCTTTATTGAGTTAGCATTTGAAACTTTGCAGCTCTGCTAGCTTTTAGGTAATATTGTCACTCTGATAGTCCCTTGAGTGTATCTTTTTGATTTGGTTTGGTTTTAATGCATTCTACACCTTGTTTACTTTATTCTTAATGGAAAAGATAATAAAAGCCAATCTTAATTCTTCCAAATATGTACAAATAAAGAGCTGAGCCATGTAGCTTGAACATATATGTTAATAAATTTTAGAACTAAAGCAGAAACTGTGACTGAAGACAGGTAAATAAAACCAACACACCACATTATAAATGTGACCTATGTGACATTGGTAAAATAACGTTACTACCACTTTAATATTTGGCAATACCATTCTTCGTCGGTACTGAATATTGAAGTTGGCAGAGGAAGGTAAGACTGGTCTATATCTCCTCTACACCTTTACACTCTACTTTCAGGGCATCTGCTGTAGTTTCTGAAATCACATGTGGTCTCTGGGGATCATAAGAATTAAGTTAATCTCCTGAGACTGACTCATTCCTGTGGGTCAGAATGCTACATGTTATAGCCCTTGGCCAGACATATCTATTGCAGTGGTCTGTCTTGTGTTTATTTGTCTACACTCTTGTCCCTTTTCTGATCGAAAAAAAGTTATGCCTAGAAGATGTATTTGTTCAAGTGAAAGAGCTAGCTGAGGTAATTTAATATATATATAAGAAAATGAAATTACTATAGAAGATATCTTTTCTCTGACCTACAGCAGTCATGCTGTGAGATCAGTTTAAACATTATTACTGGAAGTATTTTGAAAGTCATTTTCAGAGAAGCAATAAGGACCAAATAACTGTACTTTCATTGAAGAAACTTGAATGCTTGTTTCAGCTGCTGAAACAGTGCATGACATCATCTCTTTCTGTCACTTTGTCCATTTATTCTGTTTTGTCATGTTGATCGTGAGCTATTTGGGGTGGTAGTGCTTTCTCAACCTTTCACAGCACTAGAATCTGCCCTAACCAGCAATAATTGTTCTACCAAAAATGATGGAGAAGTTCTTTAAACTCAGCATTCAGTTCTGTGAAATTCATATCTTGTTTTCCACAGACAGCTGCAACATCTTCACAACGCTTTTGTTTCTTTAGGAAGCTAACCTTGTTTCAGAAAAGATTCTTCATTTCATTTTTGGTGTGATGCTCTGGGTCACATCCTTACACCATTCCAATCTACAAAACAAGTGAGTTTCTAAAAACACATTACTTGTTCATATTGAACTACACACAAAATATTATGTATGGAATTGTTCTGTATATTACACTGTTCTAGACATTTGTGGTTGGTTGACCCTGGCCAGCAGCTAACCACCACATAGTTGCTTGCTCACTTCCTGCCCCCAGAGAATAGGAACGGCAAAAGCGAGAATACTCGTGTGTTGAGGTAAGAACAGTTTAATAAGTGAAGGAAAGAGGGGAAGAAAACGCCAAGGGGTGTGGACCAATGCCCAGCCAGTCTCTGAGCAATGGATACCTGCCAGGCTAATCCCCCATCACCCTCAGGTTTTTTGTTGAGCAAGGTGCTATATGGTATGAAATGTCCCTTTGTCAAGTCAGGTCATCTGTCCCAGCTGTGTCCCCCTCCCTGCTTCTTGTGCACCCCCAGCCTACTCACTGAGGGGGCAGGGTGGGAAACAGAGAAGTCCTTGATGCTGTGCAAGCCCTGCTCAGCAATAGCTCGTGTGTTATCAACATTGTGTTATCAATTCAGTCACAAATCCAAAACACTGCATTGTAGGAGCTGCTAGAAGACAATTAACTCCATCCCAGACAGACCCAGCACAACATTATTACTATTGTACAAAGCACAGTAAAGCTTACAGTTTTCCGTAACTAATGTGAGCCATGGCTTCTGCCATGAGATCTGCACCAGTGCAAGATTTGCAAGAAATCTAGCTATGAATAGCTACAGTGCTAGCATCAGGCTTTAGTTTGTCTTAAGGCCATTAAGTTTTATTATACTACAAACAATAACAATAGAGTGTGTAAATTAACATGGTAATTACGAGAATAGTTTTAGGCATTGACTTCATCATATGACTTTACTTGGGGCCATTGATCAATTTGTGTCAATTCCAGGATCAACTAGTGTCAGAGCTTTTGGGGATGTGAAGACCTTATTAATAGTGTTTTGTCAGGGTCTGTGTATCACCACAGCTTCTTTGAATGTTTAATTAAATATGACCTTTTAAATGAAAGAAGACCTTTGCCTTTATACATATCAAAACTGGCAAAAGATGTGGTGCTAAAAAGTGGTTGCATGCTGAGACCAAAATCGAAAACTATTATAAAGAATGAATATTTTGGGTTGTGAAAATAAAGTAAAAAGTCTTATAAGGGAGATATTTTAGAACTGTATGCAACCCACTAGATGTAATATATACTATATAACCATATGGAGTGGGTAGATAATGCAACAACTGCTACTGATTAAAAAAAAGCTGGGTACTTTAAGCTCATGTTGTTAGAATTTTAAGCTTAATATTTTTCTAGTCAGACCAGTAGCAATTGCACTGGTCTGACAAGATGTGTTGTAGATTTGTTTTCAGGAATTAATCAGGGATTCCTATTCTAGTTGGCTGGTAGCAGCTAATTGTGTTCCACAGGAATAACTCTGACGGTAACATCTAAGTTGGGAAAATGGGTTTACTAATAAAATATCACCTAGATTTGACACCAAAGAAAAGCAAAGAGAAAAGATCAAATCCTAGTATTACTAGTACTAATAAAGGCATTGTTATCATACATCAATACAGTACTGAAGTCTGTGCTCTGCCTTGATTTCATTGCAGGCAGTTTGTATCACCTGTGTATGCTTATAAGTTTAAAACCAAGCAATTCTGAAATACTGTGGGAAGTGGTTTGGTTTAAAAAACCCTACAGTTAGCTCCAGAATGCATTGGATCAATTTCTTAATCAAAGAATGATATTATACTGGCTGTACTGAGTGAGTACACTCACCAACAAAACCTGTGTTGGTAAACTCTTAGGTTTTTGTCATTTTCAGTTTGGAAATGGTTCTTCCTAACTCAGTTAAAGACCTGTGTGGCTTTGACATTGAACATTTCTGTAGTAAAGCATGAACTGACATATAAATGAAATCACTAATAAGTAAACAATTTAGCACATGAATACATTAGTGTATGACGGATGAGGATATATCAACAGAAAAAACCAACTTAAAATCATAGGCTATCATTTTTTAAGGCACTTATCCAGTGAAAAATGTATATCAAAACATTATTATTACAACTTAATAATGTGAAGAAGGCAGGTTCAAAAATATCTGGTCTCTGAGAGTCCAATTTGAAAGGCCATAAAGTAGCCTTATTTTTCACATATGGTGTGTATTTCACACATGCTTTAGTGTATTAGAACTGCTCAGGGAAAAAAGGAATTGAAGTGTAAGTCCTCTATAAGTATGATCTACTGTGATTATACATAACGTGTATGCTTGCATATCAAATCTATTAGTTGTAATTTTATCTTTCCTTGATTTTTGTTTAAACTTCCTTTTTCCTTTTTTCTTTTGTTTTTTAAATTGCTGCTATAGATTCTTGAGGGTCTTTCTGGTACCTTCCTTTCTGGAACTCTGAACTAAAAGACAAGCACAGTGGAGTTGCAGTTTCTGGGATCCACTGTTGCTATTGCTATCAGCTTGTTCACTCATCATGAGCCTCTTTCAGAGTTTGGATACACCAATAAAGTTTATCTAATAATATCGTAAGACTGTTGTCTGGCAATGTTTGTATGTCTGAGATGTTCAAGTCAATGTTTAACTTTGTTTATTATCATGCTTTTTGTTTGTCTGTGCTCAGCTGTTTATCATTATTTGTAGGCTTTCCATGTGCCTTTGCAGTTAATTTCCTTGGTATTTCACTCCTTTAATTTACATTTCTTCTTTGCACCATTATATCAATGTGCATCTTCTAGCCTGATCACCTAAGTCTGAGAGAGATGTTATTTTTAAAACTCGGGAAGCTGATTCAATTTGATTTAAAAAGTACAGTTGAGCTTATTTTTCCATTGTCAAATACATTGCATACATTTTGCACGAGCCAATTTACTGTTGGACCATTTCAAATGCTACAAAAACATGTTGTCATTTATCTGTAATTTTTTTTTTCATAGTGTGTGCTTTTCTACTTGGGGCTCTCTCCTCTCTTAGTCTACTTCCTTCTATAAGCTTGATCCAAGTTGCCCTAGCTCCCTGCCTATAACATTTCAAGTTTCTTCATCTCAGCTCTGTACTTGCAGACAGGTCTATATACAAGATATTTTGCTGGAAGTACTGTGGATGGAGGGACCCACACTTGAATCAGAAAATGGGACAAATTTCATTGTACCTCCTCTCCCCAAATTTATGGTAGGGTAATTTTGGTTTTAATAACTAAATTTTAGATAAGTACAGAAAAATGTTAAGTTGGGAAGTGGTAGAAAAATAAACAAATCTTGGAATCAGATGAATCTGTAGTGCTTTTTTGAAATATATCAGCAAGTCCTCTCTAATGACTGTATTTTGAATACACTAGAGGCTGTAGAGTACTTCACCTCAAATGCCAATAAACAGGCTTCATAATTCTGCAGTCAGTTTCTGTGGGATGAAGGCATTCTGCAGAAAAAGAATTTTCAGGAGTTAGTCAGCTACTGGTGAGAGATAGTTTAATAAGATAAGCCCCATATATGACGATCGAAACAAAACCTTATTCTCTCATTTTAAACTCAGCCAAGGTGTCTGTGTTGACAATCACAGTTCTGCTTGAGTCATGGAAGTTGAATAGGCTAGGAGGATCTTCTGACAATGAGTTACTGCTCTTTTCTCTCAGCCAACAATTTTTAAATAAAGTTGTCTTGCTCTGCTTTTGACAAAATGCTTTTGTCATAGTTGCATATTGAAACAAAATAACTTCAGTTATACAACTGATGATTTAAACTAACGCTTAGTGTTATTTCACTGAACGGGAGAACTTCAGGAATAGGAGAGGTGGGAACTTGACCCATCAATTCTTTGTTGTGCAGTTTGGCTCATGTTTAGCTGCGGAAGGTAGTATTTGAGCTCAGTACTTGTGTGGTGTTGGGGAACAAAAACCAAAATCAGGTTTGAATTCCATTCATCTTTCTTTCAGGTCAACAAAGTCTTTCCAGCAGGAGTTTTCATACTGTTTCTTTTATTCTAGTTTTAAATAAACAAAGGAGAGTGGCCTCACTCCTGCTGGGTTTCTTCTTTCCTGTTAACCATGAGTACAATTTTTTCTCTAGTCATCTCGCTATTTTTTACTTTTCCTAGTCTTTTACATCAGCTTTACTAAATCCCAGTAATCGCTTTTTTCCACTCCAGATAGTGGTTCTCCTTTACTGTCATTTAAACCTTTCAAACAGTTTTCTTTCAATAGTATTATTCTGGTTTTTTTGATTTTTTTTTTTTTTTTTAAGCTGCGAGCATCTTTCTGGCTTAGCCAGATCATTCAGAAATGATCATAGAAAAATTGTCCTTTATTATTATTATTCTCTTTATTAGTTACTAGTTATAGTAGTAATGATAATAAAGTTTCATTATGCAGCATTAGCAGCATCAGACATCCTATCAAGCTCTAGTTCTTGCTTAAAACTAACTAAAAGTCTTCAACAGCAGAAATGGGATCTAAAATTGAGGCTTCTTTTGGCACTCCTGCTTCAGACCTTGTCAAAGGCGGGGTTAAAGAACAATTGCAGTGGTTCTGGTCTGGCACCTGATCTTCCTCCCGCTGCCTGAGCTGCTATCTGTTTAAAACATCTACTATCTGCTGAGAGCACCCTTGCAAAGAGACTGCCTGGCCTGGCTAGGCCTTCTGTATGGACCAGCTGCATGGAGGATACCACCCTTCCTATGCAAGCCTTGAATAATAATGATATGGTGGACTTGTGTGCTCTAAGGGTATGCTGCTTATCAGCAATGGATAACCACTACTGTGATGATTTAAATTGTAAAAATTACATCGGGAAGAGTCAGTAGCCAGGACAGTGTTGAATTACCCTGTCTTGGTGGGAACCAAAATGTTAGGTTTTGAATAAAGAAGTATACTGGTGTTTTTTCATGCAGTGAGGTATGAATAAGCTTTAAAAAGATTTCTGTTTGACCAAAGTAAAGCCTGACAGTTCTGTTGTTATTTCAAGAATATTTCTGGTAGACTGGATCAGGAAAGGATTTTTAATTGATTCTGTGGAAACTGCTTTGTTTTACTACTGATGGCATTATGAATATAGTTATTTTGCTGAAGACACACAACAAAAAATTGTATCTATATTTAAGAACATTTTCTGGTTTAATGTATTAATTAATATTTTGTGTTCTAAATACCAGGTTATTTAATCTTACAGCACGTATCCTATTGAACCAGTAACAAGGAATGAAGATAAGTGCCATGTAAAGGAGCTTAGCCTAAATGATACTGTTTTTTCCCTAGTGTTTGCACTTTAAGAAAAATTGCAACAGAGTATTTTTTGCTTGCACCTTCCAGGCTCTAACCAGAGAGTTACAGAACAGTGTACAAGAGCTGAGAACAAAAATCAAACAGGCAAAAAAAATGGGAGAAGTGAGAGCGTGCAAAAAGAGCCTTTCCCAAGAGTCTGTTCAGTTGGCAGCATCTATCCTTAATGTTTCAACAACTGATCTTGAGGAGATATTAGAAGTAGAAGATGATGAGGTAAGTTATTTTAAGGACTCTTCCGTAAAAAGCAGCTAGATCAGAAGATGCTGTATATTTGCATTCCTGAGGAAAAGGATTTCCTGGTAAAGCCTGGAATTTCATTGTGCAGCATCCAGCACAAAAAGAACAGAATGGTTGGATTTAAATAAAAAGGTCGGGTTAGAGACTCATAAGGTGGCAAGACTTCAGGCATGCATAAATAAAATATAAATATACTGGTTTGAGCATGTAGATGTAGAGACATTATTTGAAAATCCTTAGCAGTTTCCTTTTTCGTGAGACTATCTGGCAGGGTTATACATCTTAAATAGACCTCTACATTAATGAAAATAAAATTAGAATGTGTCTTGCTGTGCCAGATTGATTCCATTGATGCTTCCTTTCTTGAATTGATACCTATTAGAGGTATTTCTAGTAGACAGATGGTTTCTGGGGGAATCCATTGCCTTTTTTGGTTGATTCTATCATACTATGAAATATTTGATAGTGTTTCATCAAATCACCCTCTATTAAATAGAGACACTAATAGGATTTCTTATCCAGATTTATTTAGGCCTGATCAAATAATACATGAAAAACCCTGTACACTAATAATAGTGTCTAGGAGTTGACCATGACTGGGCTGTAACAGTACTCTGGTGATGACTTAGGTAGAGCCTTATTGGAGCTTTATATTAACAGAAATCACAAAAGAGAGTTTTCACATTGGTTAAGTAAAGGTGCATCGTATGTGTATGCACTGATATGGATTACATTCCTGAATACAAATAAAATGGACTGATTCCTGCCCTGTTTACTAACATTTATACACCCCTGTAAAGTGATTCACTTTGACAGAATTGTTCCATGCTTACCTCATTCTCAAAGTAATTTCTACATCCTGTATCTTTTGCAGTAATCACTGTTGTGAATATATGTGTAAAACATAGAAACATACGTAACTATAAATAGAAAACAAATTTAAAATACACGTGATGAATTTATACCTCACATTTTAGATACATATTCTGTTTATCAGTGTGTAGACTCAGGAACCTTTACATTGAACTCGTAAAATTTACACATAGATCAAATGTATATTCATGTGAAAAGGACATGCCGTACACGTTTCTAGGGACACACAGAGACAAGGATAGGTTTATAAATTTAACAGAGCCCTCATACTTGAGGTATGTTTCAGGTAACTAGTTTTGCAAGCATGGTTCCCACTTCCACATGCTGTTTAGTCAATGTATACCCAGTTACACATTTCCTTTATTGTTCATTATGTTCTTCTCGGGTGGCGTCGAAATATTGTGTCTTTGTTATATTTTTCTGTTTTTAGGAAACGGCAAAGATGAAAATGGAATTTGAAAAAGATAAAGAGTGGCTACAGTATATACAGAAACTTATTGAAGCACAGGTGCTAAATTTGCATCTTCCCTTGATGAATTATAACTTTCTACTCTGAGCAGCTAAGTGATTTTAGTTTGTAATTAATCTATTGCATTTGTAATTATGTTGCCACTGATGGTCCCAAACTATACTGTGATAAGGCAATGTAAAATCCTTGTTCTGTAGCGTTTCCTTTTTATTTCTCTTAAAATAACAGTCACTGGATAAAACTGAAGAGATGTTAACCAAGGATTTGTGATAGCTAACTTAGCAGCTGAAACCAGTGAAACAATGCTGGAGAAAAACAGCACAGATCTTCGCAAATGTGTTAATTGAATTATTGAAACAGTGTGTAATGCTTGCTAGAGTGAAAAGGATCCATTCTCTCATACCTCTTAGGAAAAAGAGATTTTTTATTACGTGCCTTTAAAGTTAGTAGTTGATATGGACACCTGAGGAGTTCATGGGTTTCAGTGACCTTTTACTGTGGACCTGTTTCCAGTCAATTCATGTTTTCCTCATAGCCAGACAGCTGTTTATTATCGTGTCTTCTCGCATTCTCTACAATATTTTCTACTGAGACCTCGAGCAGCTTGTTAGTGGGAAGTAAATATTGATTTGGCATCCTGTCAATGCAGAAAGAATGAAAAAATTTCCACCAGAGGCCCCTCAAACATTTTCCTATCGACATTTTCTGGGCAGAGAGGAAAGCTGCATAGAGGATGACAAGGCTGAGACTAGCAGAAATCCCTGAGGGGTCCATTGAGACTGCCGCTGTGACCTGTGTTATACTTTTTCTTCTCTTTCAAGTCTTTTTTTTAATACACACAGAGTCTGCTGGGATGCTCCCCTCTTGTAAGTGATCAAGGGCAGTTTATTGGCAGGTGAGAGCCCTGCTTTTCTAGCCACAGTCGGCTTTTGTTTGGACATCACTGACAGCATACGCTGACTCTTGAAACTTTTCCATTATATTTTAGTTGTCTCCTTTATTCAGATGATGGGTAGCTGATGTCTGAAAAGAAATAAACTTTGATTTATAAATCCAGTGTTCCTAATGCATATTCACTAGCATGGGTCCATTAGCAATGTAGTTCATTTCAGTTATGAATGTGAATGATTGAAAATATTTTGAAAGCCATTTCAAGGGAACATTCACATGCAGATTTATATATTTTCTCATTAATAGCTTTTGTGTCTAGATTGTGTCCTGTGGCCAGATTTTTAAGAAATGACAGTTTTTCCCTCTTTCATTATCAAAACTTACTACCATTAAGAGTGCTTAATTGCTGCAGTGGAAGAGATGGAAATACCAGTTTGCTTTTACTGGCTTTGTCAGAAATACTGGCATTTTAATTTAACCTCATAGTATTACATGGCGTTCAGCAGTAAAAGCACAAATATTTCTATTCACTAAATTGCCTTAATTTTAAGAATTTTTTTAAAAAAATCTGTAAATTTCAAGATTTTTTCCATATTATAGACTCAAAAATAGGAATCAGATTCATGGAATATGATGAAGAATTTTTATTCTATTTTTTTGTTGTCATTCTTTGGTAAATCAATAAAAAATCCTAAGCAGAATTTTATCACTGCTCTTTGTCTGATATACACAGGGAGAAAAAAACAGGGCACAGGGAGTGAGGGTGTTTTTGACTATGTAACCAACTATATTAAGATTGCAAAAGTTAACTAAGGATAGAGGAGCTCATTGCTCTCAGCTGTGTAAGTTTGTGTACAAGTTAATAGTGGTTTTCAGCAATTTTTGCTCCATCTTGTGGGGTTCCTCAGGAGGAGCTCTGAGGGTAAAAGTAATTCTTGGCAAGCTGACCATCTTTAGAACTGCAAAGGGATTAGTGTTTCTTGGGAGCAGCCAGCTCTGCTTTTAATTTCTGTCTATGCTAAGTCACATGGATGGAAATTGCTAAAATTTCTTGGTCTCTATTTGGAAGCAGCTCACGGAAGAGCTCTATGCCCTTTAAAATGCTTAAGTCATATCTCGTAGAGAGTTTGGTTGTGGTTTCCTTTAGTAGGCATTGGTAACAATTTTGATCAGAAAACTAAAGCTCATGGTGAAATGAAGGCTTTGTGTCAGGACTTGGCTCATATCAGACTGCTCGCTTAGTGTTTCAGGTTGGCAAACTGTGTACCAGTTTGCATCTTGAACAAAGATGCAGGTTTGCCCCTTTTCTATTATTCTGAGAAAATGTTCGGTTGAAAATTGCATCAGATCACTTAATATTGCAGTTTGATATAGTGTCTTTTTGTGCCATTGAGCCAGGACTTTGGAACATAATTGCCCAGCAGTATTGATTTAATTGCCTAGGTTTATTTGTGGACTCCTAATTATTGACTGGAGGTAAATTTAATGGGGAAACCTTTATGAACACTGGGAAACTGCTGCTGTTGCTGTTATACATAATGAACTGCATCATATCCCTTTAGATCATTCTTCAAGCTAATTTTATTCCACTGTGACAGTACGATAACATTTAAAATGTCATAGACATTTTATTTTTATTACTGACATACGCCATTTTACTGCTGCATTAGAATTTAGGGGGGGACTGAGGGAAGCACTAGTTGCTTTTTACTGTCATTTTATAGATTCCCCTAAAGTGTAATGATAAAGGATAGCATACCTCTGTTTTACTCTTCATCTGTACCTTCATTTTCTGTACTCTTATGACTTGAAAAAGTCTAATTTCTGTCAGCTTTACAAGTATGTTAATATTTCAGTGATAAATATTTTTGCATTCCTGAGGCTCACAGACACCAGTCAGAGTTTGTGTTCTTATTTTATCAACTGCTATAGAAACACATGCAGAAAAACTACACCACTGCTAAGAAGCTTACAATTTGATAGAGACATCTCTGCATCAGGATGTTATTATGTAAATCAGAATCATATAATTGAAAAGTACAGTCATGTTCTGAATTCTACAGAGCTGGTAAAAATCACTTATTGTCTAAACCTACGTCTGGAATGGCCAAGTGTTTTCTCAGTTGCCTTTTTGTATTTGTACATTAACACCCAATGACTGAAGTGTTCTCACTAAAGTATAAAAATGAAACATCTTAATAACTGACATTAGGATACAAAGTAAAATGTTCACTTACCTATGAAGAACCTGTGTGTGGAGAGGCTTCACAGGAGCACATGCAGGTGTCTGCTACCTGCACAGGGATGTCTGAGTCATGTATAGAGACATCAGAGTGATTACGCATTTGTGACTGGGCATGGGAGAGAGAAGCTGGAAGAGGTAGTGTGTTATAGACCATTGAGTTTTTACTGGTTTGTGGTATTTGGGAGAGGAGGGAACAAGTATGGTTATCTCAATATATATGTGGGTTTACAGCTTGCATGGCAAGTGATGAAGCTTCTACGTACTTTCTTCCTCACATCTGGGTGTATGTCTTTTTATTTGAACCTGACACAGGATAGTGGCACTCTCTTTTTGTAATGACTTCAAAAACCCAACAAGCCAGCAACCTTCTCTAGCTTTTTCCCATCATAGGAAACTTACATAGCTAAACCAAGAGAGTGACTTCTTTTCACATAACTTAAACAAGATTACTTGTACCACCCCAGACTTTCATTCACTGTGGCTGATTGTAAGGAATAGCATCTGGGAACAATCCATTAATAATTTTGTATGTGAGTACAGCATGTTAGCCCAATCCAGATTACTGCCTGATGTCTCCAAGAACTATTTTTTAATAAAATACAAATCATCTGCCTAACTCTTCCAAGCATTGAAGCAAATGACAGCATTGATTTAGCATGTCCCTTATCAGATATACAGCGGCACTTGCCTTCCCTCCATCCTCATGTACTCCTTGGGATATCACATCTCACATAAGCAAAGGTGCCTAATAACATCTTTCCTCTCATGACCTCATTATGAATCTACAAATCATATTCCAATGGTGAAAACTTCCAGAAAAATTCCCTCCCCTCTGTTCTGTGGGCACTTTGTAGGTGTGTGTATAATCCATCTCTAGAACAGGTTTTGGAACTGTATATTCATTCTTCATCAGTAGGGATCTTCCCCAACCCTTTTCTAGGATTTGCACTGGCTTCTAAATATAGATTTCTGCTGGTGTCAACTGGGAATGTGCACCTAACAGCTACTGTTGTTTCCTTTCAAACTTCTTGGGTTGGAACTCGCCTACTTTGCTTTCGTTAGTCTCTCCAGCCTGTGTCTGTCTTCTTTTTGAACAGGTCTCTGTTCTTTGCCTGTGTTCTGCTCACACGCACACATATGTATTCACCCATGCACTAACACACCTGTGCACACTTGCCACTGCCACCATCACCAGGTTTTTCAAGTACCTGCACGTTAAAGAGCAGCACCAGTGAACCATATCCTGGGGACCATTAACATTGATATCAGCCCATCAGAAAGTAACCATGATTTTCTTGTCATTATGAGAATAAGAGCTCAGTCCTGTGCATTGACAATCCATTATGGTATAAGTCTATGTTTTATCTCATACACATAAACAAAACCACATGACATCACTTGTCTTGGACTCAAAACAGGGAGAGATTGGCTTGATTACTCAGGATAAGAGTACAGACAGGCACATACATATTTATATAATCATGTATATACAGCCATCACAAAGTAGAATGGAAGAAGAACAATAGTGAAGCATTTCTCTAATTTTTTTTGTAAACTTTGGCTTTTAGGTCATAGTGAAATTAGGAGGGGTTGGTAATTATAATCTGAGTTTCTTTAGTTTTATTTCAGGTTGTTCTTTGTGGTTCACTTAATTCAATTTGAGGCAGCTCTGCAGTGTGTTTAGATGGCTTTGTTGGGCAGATTTATTATACTGATGATCCATATGGGGAGATTTAAAACAGGTGTAACCACTAATTTGTGTATTCCAGAAATTAGATCCTTTTATTTTTATGTTAACACATTTTAGACTTTGTGAAGCAGAGGCCAAGTAACGCTGTACTCTGTGAATGGAGATGTTGTGTCTCATTAGAATTGCCTTGCATTCATTGTAAGTCTTTTCACTGGCAGATCAGTGTATATTTATGTGCTTGTGCTGAGTGAGACTTAGTCATGTAAGGTCGATATATATTACTAGTTTATTTTTTACAGAAGGGATCTCCAAAAGAAGTGTACTCAAGGTCAGAATAAATAGGTGAGAGAAGTAGAAGTAACTGTCAGCATTCCTGACTTTAGGATTGTATTACCTTACAGTTATCCATACACCAAGATATCCGTCTGATAAGTTGTATAAGAAATATGCCATTTCATTCATATGGCTTTCTAGTATCAAAGAAGAAATCTGTAATTCTTGTAAAGATAAAGAAATAAATAAAAATCTTTAAATCCACATGTAGTTTGTGCTTTCAAATGTTTGGAATTTATACAAATGAATTAAATACTACTTCTCTTAAAGCCTACCATAATGTACTGATTTAGGATCGCTATTATTGTTTATGCGTAGTGTTCAGATAAATTGGTTATGGCACAGATAACTGGAAAACATTTGAAGGAAGTATCATTCTGTATTAAAATATATAATTATCAGTGGTATAAACAAGCTTTCACTCCTTAGGTGTGCACTTAGCACTCACTGAATTCCCAAAGCCTTTCCCAAGCATATGGCAGGTTTGGAAGCTGGGATGAATACTTTGGAGTAGAGACATTTTCAAAAATTGTGAAGTTCTGGAGAGAAGTGTAGAGGGAAGCTTCCCAGGATAGTTACAGAGCCATCATTAAAAGTAAATCTGACAGGCTTCTGTTAAAGATGAAGACTGTAGAGATCTTCCAGTTCTGGGTGTCAGTATAGAAAGAAAACCAGATAAAAACATACAGCACTTTCTCTGCTGCATACCAACAAATGTTGAAAGAATGACATAATATTCAACTTTCAAATGCTCTTGATTTAAATGAATTATTTAAATGGAAAGAGTTCTTGAAAGATCACTTTGCTATGACATGGAAGCCACAGTGAGTAGTAAGCAGCAAGTAAAATGTAGCTAGAATGATATGAGCCAGAGACATCAATAAGAAACCATTCATCTTAGGCACAACATTAAGAAGGTGAAATGTATCAGAAATGAATGTAGTTCAAGCTAGGCAAGAAGAATTAAGAGACTTTGAGGTAACAGTATACTGTTCTCGTAAAAAAACATATTTCGACAAGGAGGGGGAGCAATTAGAATGAGCAGGATGCTGGAGTCAGTGTTTTTAAAGCACAGTAGCAAGTAAGTGTCACAGAATTTCAGCTTAAGATTATGTCTTATATTACTCTGAACAGATTTTTGCTCAGTGAATTGGATCCCTTTATTGCCCAAAAAGTCATCACAGTAGCGTACAGGAGAAGGCTGACAGGTGTAGATGACTAATAGAAAATTCTTGCCATAGACAGAAGTTATTTATGACAGATGGAGACACGTCTGGCCAGCAAGTACCAGCCCTTCAAAACCCTATTCATTGTAGAAAAAGGAAATAATGCATATTATCATCCTTTTTCTGTAACTGCAAAGTGACTGTTGAGCAACATGTAGGATTGCCATTGCAGTCACCTAATGATAGATGCTTGCTATTAACAAGATTTTCCTTGCTACATTTTTTTTTCTGACTTGTTAGTGATTGTAAGTATCAGTATATAGATTCATATCTGTATATCGGTTCAGACATTACACCAGCATTTGTATTTGATGTACTTTTACATCTGGGGGGGTTTGTTTATGTTTTTTGTTTCATATATCTAGGAAACAGGCAGTACTCCATCTGGTATAAGTAGCATACAATTTTCTCTTTAAGTTGGAATATAGAAGTGAAAAAATAAAATCAGAGCAATGATACTCGAGTGTGGAACTAGAGAGTGGTTCTAGACGTAAAAGTGTTGCCTTGAACTACAGTTGTGAAAAGCAGAGGTGACTGGCCTGCCTAACCAACTGCTATATTTTACCTAGTTTATTTCTTGTGGCCTTATTAAAGTAAAATTATCTCTCCTTCCGATATGAGCATGAGCTGTTACTTTTGGTGTGGGACTGATGCCTCAGTCACCGCTGGTCTCACCAGCAGTTCAAGAAAGCTGACAGAGCTCTGTGAAGCTGACAGAGACTTTCCAAGGGTGAACGAAAACTGTTCTGCTCTCCTCTGGCGCAGCACTGACCACTCTGGGTGGAGCTGCAATGCCTAGTGTTTTGTACCACCTCCAAAAGTACTTCCCAGCATACAGCACACTGATGCACCAAGACTGTGAAAGAAAACCTCTTTAAGCATTAAAGCAATGATACTGAAAAATATACCAAATCTTTCTTAGAAGACATCGATTGTGCAAATACATCCTGTTTATCAGAGCAGATATAAAAGAGGTTTTCACTTTTCTCTAAATATGTAAATACATTTTTTCGGTACCGTGTTTTAGAGGAGCAGATGTTTGTGTCATATCCCAATCGATGCAATTGGAACTTTTGGGCTTTGGGGTTTTGTTTTGCTTTGGGGTTTTTTATTTACAAGTTTTCACATGTGAGTCTAACGCAGTTGCCACAGCATTGAGAGCTGTACTGGTAGTTCTATCTGATCCTCCTGAGAGTAGTGAACATACACTACCATTTCTGCATGCCCTAGAGATGACTGTAACCTTTTATTGATCAGCTGATTGAAGATAAATGACAGAGATGCTGGTACTGCAGTTTACATCATTAACATGGTCAGTAAAGCATGAATTGTTCAATAAGGCGTTTATCTTTTTTCATTTTACTCTGTTCTTTTATCATTTTTATGATAGAGAGCAAATTTTCAGACACTAACCAGGCAGGTGAACTTTAAAGATCAGATATGCACATGTGTGGTAGTTGTCAGAACTAAGAGAAATCTAACAGTTTAAAGATATTTAATAAATGTTTTTCACATGAAGAAAATAAAGTTAAATGATCATTTTTCTTACTATGTTTCTCTTTCAGTTTCCTTTTGCCTCATACTTAATGGATGCCATACTGGAAAAATTAAATGAGAAGAAGAAACTGGTAGAAGAATACAGTTCTCTCATGAAATGTACTGTATGATATTGCTAAGACCTCTCTTTGCAAAGTGTGACTAAAATATGCGTGCTGTTCCCTCATGTCTTTTCTCTTCACATAAAGAGCTGTCAATATGCATGTTCAATACATAAGCAGAAACTGTGAATTAATTGTTGAACAAGAGGAATTAATTATGCTCCTATTTAGAAAAGTGTGGAGTCTGATTCCTGAAGACAAAAATTGCTGCAAATCAATGCAAAGTTAAATATTATTTTCCTTTAAATGCATTAACAGGGAGCACCAGTGGAGGCTTTGTAGAGAAAGGATGGTTTTGATACAACCAATACACATCTGTACAATTCAGAAAGTACAAAAAGCAGCTAAGTAACTCCCGGTTGTACTAGTCAGAGCAGTAGAAGTAGGATTTACAAAGGAACTGGGAATATCATTGGGATTTTGAATACCTAATTTCTTTTAGCTTCTTTGTAAATCCAGCTTTACGGTATATGCTACATAAAATGATATGCTCTCTTTTTGTTGGAAAAAATGAGAAAATGAATGATTGTAGAAATAGAGTATTCAATGTAGATGAATACTCCTGGGAAAAGCTGTATTTTCTTCTGAGTTGGAGTGTGTTATGTACAATGTATTTAGTTGTATTTAAAAAATTCAATACAATAAATTTATTTCCACTGTGGGTTTTTTTTCACTAGTAGTCCAAGTTCTTTCTCAGCTAACATCAAGCTGCAAGCCCTCACTTTCCTTGGGAAAATGGTATAGTTTTAGTCATTACCACCAAGATTTATCTGGCAGTACTAACAAATAATTGCTGTTTCTTCATATCTTTTATCTTAAGAGTTTGTATTCCTCTGGACCAACCCACCTGAAAAAACGAAAGACCCAGGTTTCTGAATTCATGTGGTAATAACATTTAACTCTCATATATGACTCTTCACCTATGGATATCAAGTTGTTTTACAACAGATATCATTATCTTTATTTGTATTGGGTGGGGAATCAGAAGCAAGATCTGTTTCACCTAAAATCTCTCAAAAGAAGCATGAAACAGAAAAGTTTTCTGCATGTCAGTCCAGTGCTTTTCCTAGGATGTCACCGTGCTTCTTTTAATTTATGGAGTTAATTAATTGGTGTCTCTAAGGAAAGGATGAGGAAGGGAAGACATTCACTAAACTACACCTGATGACAACAGGGGCTTGAGCTAATTTTTATTGGAATTACTGAAAATCATGCAAACATATTCCACCTGCAGCTGTAAACGAAGACCTGGAACTAGCCCTATATAAAAAAAGAAACACATCTTTAGGAATGGTTGAACACCACTTTTTCCAAAGCAAGAAATAGAGGACATCATATGAAACTATCAGGTGACATATTCAAAGCAAGCAAAAGGAAGCCACTCCCATGCAAAGGGAGTTGAGCTATGGAACTATTTGCCTCAGGGTTTTCCTGAAACTAAAAATTTACATGGGCTCCAATGCCAATAAAATTATGCCAATAAAAATTACAGAAGATAAATCCATCAAAATACATGGAAACCATGTTCATATGACTTTCAGTAATTCCAGCAAAATGTATTTGAAAATAATTTCAACATAACATCTATTGCTGGGCAGTGGAAAGAACTTCATGAGGCCAAATCTCTGTGAAAATTAGCCCTGTTGTCTTCATTTCCATGGTCTGCAAGACTTGCTGGTGCAAGACTGATCTTAGCGCTTGCTGATCTTTCCTCTTAGTGAAAGAGCAGGGAACATCAGCTAATTCACATGGAAACCAAAGAACTTTTGAGACAATTTCCCAGACTAGTACCTTCTTTCTGTAGCTTAAACATCTTGCTTTACTGGCCTTGCAAATTTCTGTATCTCCTGGGCACCTGGATATGGAGAGAGCTCTTTTCTTGGACCAAGAGTAAACAAGAGCGGTGAATGCTGCAGAACCAAATTATTATTCACTTCATCTGAAGAGAGAGAGAGCATGCAAAACAAAATCCTTAAACCCAGGTGGAGCCAGAATTATCACCATTTTTTTCAAGGAATGGAAAATACAGCAAGTGTTATTTATTTGCAGCTGTTTCTTTTGTGCATCATGTCACAAGAGACCCAAAACTGCTCTACAAAGAAAATTAATTCTCCATAAATCTCTGTGGCATAGGTCTTAAGGGTGGAATTCATTTTCTCCCTCTTTTCAAAATTAGGGTCAATAAGCCTGATAAGCTTTCTTGGCTAAAACATCGTATTTGGACTCTACCAAAACAAGTTCTGCAGGATGTACCTCGGTAGAGATACATCTCCTCTTTCCCTTCATCCAAGTCTTCTGCAATTGTCTGCCACTTCTCTGATGAGACTTTAACTCCTTGAAGTAAATGTTCACTCACTAACAAGTGAGCCTGCAGAGCTGCCATCAGCGCTTGTGCTCCATGGAAGAGGCAGATGACGGCTCACTGGGAAAACGAGCGAGTAACTGATGGCAGCAGCATAGCACTTTGATCAAGCGAACAACAAGCCGGCTACGTGGGAGCTGCATATACCCTTCCAATGAAGAAAAAACTTCCTTACTTGGTCCAGCAAAAAGCCTTTAGAAAAGATCACTGAAAAGACTTTTGACCTATCTTGTTGTCACAGGCAACAAAACAGCTTCACGTAGGGGAATTTCCATCAAATTAATTTATTGGCAATTAACAAGCTTTTAAGTACTGATTCTGGTATTGAGAAAGCAAACACATACACATGTGCTTAGGACAGTCCCAAACCTGGTCCCACACAGGTCACCTGCTGCTGCCACCAACACCTGCCAGCTGGACCGTAAATGGATGCTCTCTCTGTCCCTCCTGCTGGTGTGTTAACCTGGAAGCCTTACCGCTAAACAAACTTTAAGAAAAGGTCTCAAGTTTATACAGAGGAAGCACGTGGTTAAGTACTTGATGTAAAGGTTGGAAAGAAAACTACAAAAATTTGCAGTTTGTGCATTATTTTAGCTACCTTAAGTATGCATGGCATCGCATCCCCAATTGCTGCTTCAGGATTTTGAGTGGGGTAGCAGTCTTTGGCATGGCCTAGCAAGCAGTCCTCAGAGAGCTGCTCTGGAGACCTGGCTGCTTTCTTTGGTCGTAGCTCTTAAGGCTTGCTAATCCAGTAGCAGATTGAAATGAATTCTCAAAATAAATCATGGCTGCTATAGCGTTGGTTTTCAGTTTCTAAATTTAGAATTACAAAATGCAGTCCATTTTTACCATTCCTGCCTTTCTGCTCAGGGAAGCTGGTTCACACAAGCCTTGTGAGCCATCAAAAATGCAAAATGAATGGTTGCCAGGTCTGTTTCATCAGTCCCTCAAGCAGCCTGTTTCTTTTTCTCTCTAACGCAGACGTGGAGAGCAGCGGAAGAAATTCTCACTGCATTTTCTTTGCTACACCAACTTGTTCCTTCTGATGCAGAGAGTATTAACTTAAATTGTGTATTTTAAGAAATGTTTTTTAAAACCCTAGCCCCGGCACTAATATCTTGTTACTTTGGCCCCTCTGAAATATAAAAAGTAAACATTTTGAAAGTGGGAGCATGCAGACTAAGGGATGTCTTCCCTTGGATTCTGGTGTATTTGGTGTTTCTTTCATGGCATTTATCACTTTCTTGGGTCAGTGGTGTGTCCTTTATCTCACAAACCAGCTTCCAGCTTCCAAGAGCATCAAACCAGGGGACCAAAGCTCAGATTATAGTTTACTGTCTCAGTTGTGCAGTGAAAATGCTGGATCAGCCCACTTGGATCTAGACTCAGCCTAGAGCCTGGGAGCTCAGTGTCTCCCTCACTGTGCTTCAGGGGCACCTTCGTTATGGGAGAGATGGGGCCTGGGCATCGGTGACATGGCTTGAGTGCTGGCCTTTAACCTTCAACACCTGCCTATAGACAGTGCCACAGCACCCACTGCAGCAAGACATAGGTTGCTATAGCAAACCAGTATAGGTAGCAGTCATGACCCCAGTCTTTAAAGACCATGGGACACCAGTCATCTGCTTATGAAATTCAACAGTAACTTTATCTGTTCCTCTTTGTACATTGTACCAAACAAGGTATTTTGAGTCACCAAGGAAAATGTTGCCAGCGAAAGAATACATGCATTGTCAGTACCAGTTTATCCCTATAAAAGCCTCTGGAGTGACAGGGCCGGGATGGTGTCACAGTCCACTCGGTGGACTCGTGATGGTTCGTTTGCTACGATCTCGAAAGTGCAAAATTAAGGTGACCAACACCAAAGGGGATAGCAATAATCACACAGTAAAACTTTATTGTATTGCCTGTGAAGAGGCACACGATAGTTAGAGATGGGTGAAAGAAAGGAGAAAAGTAAAGTAAAGTTTAGAGAGAGGACAAAGAGAAGTTATAGCTACCACTGCTGATCTCAAGATGTCCTAACGGTCCCAGATCCAGCTAATGCTGCGTTGTCGATCGTCGTGGTCCTTGGTGGGGAAGCTTCAAATTTCCGTTGTTCAGAAGTCATCTTTTATGCTTAGTAACACACCTTGCTCCACCTCTGCCTCAGGAGTCTCCGCCCTTCTTGAGCGAGGCTATTACGCAGGCGCGGGGTCGGTGTCCGAGGCGTGGTAAGTCTTGGAGGTGTGTTTTGGTATTATAATGAAGCAAAGTTCGTCTAAAGTTCATGATTTCTTCATCGATGTTATGGTAACAATTGCAATCCATCCTTTTTGGACAGTAGCTGTGCGGTTATCTTTAACAGAGCATTGTACCGCGCGTTCTGTTCTTGGGATCGGCCACTGCACTCCCAAACAGGCCGTTGTCAGATAACGTACTGTTCATGTTCCTGATGACGATGTTGAGACAATGCTGATTTTCTGACCATACTGTTCATGTTCCTGATGATGATGTTGAGATAATGCTGATTTTCTGACCGACTCCTACAGATGGGAGGAGGGGGATTATCACTTGAGATAAAACCAGTGTCTCTGCTGAATACTTCATTACTCTCCTAAAATTATCAGGCCTATTCTGGCAAAGATTTTCCTCCTTCTTACATTTTAAATGGTGGTAGGTACAGTCTAGATTTTTAGTACAGTTTTTTTAGGGTGAAAATGGAACCTAAGTACCCTAATGAGAAAAGGAGGGGGAAAAAACCTAAACCATAAATTAGATTTTATGACAAAGAGGAAGAAATAAAAGAACTGTAACTACTTCACAGGTGCTCCTGAAATTATAGCACTGCTAGTCTTTCTGCAAACTTTGCTGGAAAGGTTGCCAAATACCTTTAAAGATGTTTCTTAATTTTTTAAAATGTATTCTGAAGGTATTTCCAGTCAACATTTCTAATTTGGTATAAACAAATGAAAATGGAAGTATCAGCATTTTTCAGTGAAAAAATTTTCATCTGAGATATTTTTGTAAGGAGAATAAAAAGGCTGATATTCCCAAGAAAACACATTTTTACCTTTCTTTGTCACAAATGTTGAATTCTGTCTCTACAATGAACATATTTGTTTGTACTGCTTATTTAATCTTTGATCCACCAGGGGACGAGGAGAGGGCTTCTGAATCAATCTTTCTTACTGTAAAAGGATTAAAAGTACTTATCTTGATTATGTTTTACAAGTATTTAAAAAATCCCTTTTCGCTGGAACCAGGCTCAGCTCACACATGCATGTGACAAATTTAGCGAAGAACTGATTCTGTTTTGGGGAGAAGTATCAGCTCGACACTTTCAGGATAATATTGCCAACAAAGCTAAACATAAAAGATATTAAAGGCAGTGCTGTTTTGAACTAACTGTAGCCACGAATAGCCAGAAAATCCACTTGATCTGTTTATTAACGTAGCAATTTTGTATCCTGGTGCTTCCTGATATGGCCTCTAGATGGCAAACTTTCACAAAAAATGGGTGCCGAGCCGGCTTCTGACGGCAGCCGGTGCGGGGTTTCCCTGCGCAGCCTGGCCGGGACCTCTGATTCCTGCAAGCTCTGAAATACTGTGTCAGACAGACCTGTTAGTCGGCAGCAATGGCTGGTATCTCAACATGTGAAATAAATATATTGGCTCTTTACAGCCATTACGTACAGTGTCACACGGGTGAGTCCCTAAAATATAACGACTTTTATGTATATGTATACAAAGACATATATCTCTGTGTGTGCACACAAGCTTCAGAGTTATGCAGAGCTTCTAAGTTGTTTAATGTACTAACCCTTTCAATAATCTTCATTATGTACTCTAAAATGTCAAAATTAAAGTCAGAGCATCTGTCAATAGTGACTTCTCACACTATGTTTCTGTAGTGCCATCTGTTTAACCCACACAAATCCTTATTTACCTTAGTAGGAATCAAAGACATGAGTTTTCCAAGATGTAGATCTCTTATTACAAATGAGATCCATCTGCTTCTGTCCTGAGGATTTTCCATTAGAGAAGGCGCTGTGTCTATCTCCCTGTGTGCCACAGCACTTTGAATAATCCAGTTATCTTCTGGGGTGCAGTTCTTAAGGTTAGGTATTCTTTACATGAATGAGACTCTGGCTGATAAGTGTAATTATATGATATGACCTAATGATCACAATAAAGAGGAGTTCAGGGAGAAACTGAAAACATTTCAGTGTTCATGTAGCCATCATGCAGTGTCTCACTCTTTGTACTCTTGGAAAAGAAGAAACCTATTTACACCATCATTTTTTTTTTCTGTAGTGCTTTGAAGTAATATACACTACATTCAGTAGAATAAAATATTATTCTAGGTCTACAAGTCCTTGAACCCACTTCATTTACTTCCATGCTTCGCTTTGTTTCATTATGCACTATTCTCATACATAAAATAAGGGTCTATTTTTGAGATTTCCTGATTTGAGATTTGAGAATTCCCAGGGTATAATTATTTGAAATTTCTTGTGGTATAATGAATGAGAGAGCTGGGAACACTCCCTGACTTCTGCTGTAATCACATATTTATAAATCAATTCAGTTGTATTGCTAGCTCTGTTAAGTTTTTGTTGTTATCTTCAGGAATGCAGAGAGGGAGCTAATTTCAGTAGTTGTGTGCCATTGTACACGAGTTTTTGCATCACCACTGGATTGCTGATTGCTTTGTATGATTAAAACTGGATATGAAACTAGTATGTGAAAGGAATATGACTTCAAACAGGTCCAGAGCCAGATAAACAAAGGGTCCAGCTTATTGAGGATATTGGCTCGGTATCTTGAGTTTTTTAGGTCAAGATAACAACCTTTCTGCAATAAGTGGATTAGTATTTGCATCTTGCTCAGCTATGTAAAAGTCCAGCTTTCTGTGAGGGCATGTTTAACTGGCTGGGGAAATTTAAGGCTCACATCTTTGTAAAAGAATGAGCTTACCAGACGAACAGCCTATTCTGATATCTATATCAGATGCTATAGAGAAGAGGTTCAAGTGACTCCAACCTATTGCAGAGCACAGGTTTGACATCTTCCTGAAACAGGGTAACTCCCTTCGTAAAGGAATCACACATCATTATCTGTAATTCAACCAATCCTAGATTTTGAAGGATCACAGTCACATTTCCTTCATGGTTGGTTGTTGTTGAACAAAACAGAACTTGCAGCATAAAAATGTTAGAATTTGTATTTAAAAAGGTACTGAGCCTGGACTGAAGAATTGATGTGATGGAGAATCCAGTACAGTAGCCCTATGATCAATAACTCTCACAACTCAAGATTTCCCATTGAAATTGTCTAGATTTCATTTCAAAGCCTGGCATTTATAACTATCAAGCAAATCCCCCTGTGCAGGTAATCAAGGCTGTGAGCTAGACAGAACTTTAAGTCATGGTGTGCATGTGTGGAGGAGGGGCATGAGTAGACCACAAGCATCGTAATGCATCTTTACATGTTGCTTATTCTGCAGAAAAACTATTTAAAATATGCGCCAAGTAATGATCTCACTACATTATTATTATTCAAAAGGTAGTTCTATTTCCCTATTCTATTTGATCTTCCTCTAGTTACACATGCAAGGATCACATTTAGCCTCTTAGCTACAAATCTGCATTAGGAACTCATGTTGAACTGATTATTTCAAGGGATTAACCCTCGTTCTGTAAGTATGACCAAGGTCTTTTTTCTTCTGTTTATGACCACACCTCAGAAATAACTGTAGTCAACAGGAGCTCTGCCTATAGCTTATCAATGTGAAAATCGAGGTTTACAGGTGTCAATTGAAATTCAAATTATTTTTACTTTGAAAATACTGATTTTCTATACAGTATACCTTTTACAAATGTAAATGGGAGCATAGGATGAATGGTTAGTTAAATGCTTATTTATGTGATTTAGTATCTCTATTAAATTTAATTTAAGGTGCTCATATAGTGAAGCTACAGATTCTGCACTTGTTTTTCAAAATCATAGTTTTAACTTCGGAAAAAAATACATTAGAAATGAAAACTGGTTGTATTAGCAGAATATCATATACATAAGAAATGTACGGATTTGGGAGTGCATTGCTGTGTTCTCCATACAGCCTATACTTGAGCATCTAGCTCAAGACAGGAATTTCTCTTGTCAATTTCTCTTATTGTCGTGCATGTTTTCCCAGCACTAAAAAGCAAGTGAGGCTACTAGCTGGCACAAGCAAGACAAGAGCTAGCCCTGGGGACCTGTGATCTGTTTCAGACAGTACAGACCAGCTTAATGCTCTGAAGACCCAAAGATCCTATGGACTAGGGCTCCACCCTATTGACTTCCCTGGGCCCTGCCATGTGCTTACTCCAGAAGCACAGTCTCCTCCAGCACCCAGTCCCAGACGTGGTGAGATGGCTCCCATAGCGCCTGCCAGAGACCTGCAAGAGCAGGTTGCTGACAGCCACCAGCTGAGTGACAGGCCTGCAATCGTCAGGCGAAGTGAAGTGATGACTCGTGTCCAATGTCAGCCCAGGAAAGCCAAACAACAATCCAGCAGCAGCAGGAGACAGGACCAGAGACAGGCACTCCTACAGCATAGCGCAGCCCAGGACAGGTTGAGGGGCTGGGGGTGCCAGGTGAAGGTTCCCAGAAAAGCCTCATGGCTCTGACAGCACTTTTCCTTGCTTTTCCAGCAGAGCAGAGTTCACTTCCCACTTCAGCCCACTGTGAGAGACTGAAGGAGTTAATGTCTCAAACACTGTGGTGGGGCAAGTTCTGCATAATGGTGGAGTCTGTGTAACAACCAACCCTGCCTAGCAAGGAATCAAACCTCAGGTGAGAAGTCGGTCAGGAACAGGACACGGAGGCCATGCTGTGCCAGAGGGTGCGCAGTTCCGTGTTCTGACATGCTGAGCGGGGCAGCTCACCGTGTTTGGCCAAATGTCAAACAACGGTCACACCTGCAGGGAGGGAGAAGTTACTCCCCAAACAACCCCAAAGTCCACCGACCCATTTCCTGAAGGTTATGGAAGCACAAACTATGCATGGTGCCTAATGAGTTTGAGTGCCTGCCTAAAGGAGGGGCAAGGAGATGATAAAAGGACATGAATTGAAGCCCCCCTAATGCAGGCACCCTCCAGAACTGGACTCTTAGGCTGGCTGGACCAACACTGGACCCAGGGCTGGTGAAATCTTTCTTTTTTCTCTCTCTCTCTTTTTTCTTCCCATAACCCCTACTCTTTGTCCCTTCAGACACAGTCTCTCTGTCTCTCTCTCTCTTTTTTTCCATAATCCCTACACCTCATCCCTTTAGACATAAACCGTTGACCAAGTCTGGGACTAGGATTGGATCCAGCCACCCTGGAGCTCCTCTCTGAGAAGGAGTCTAGAAAGCAAGGGGGTCTGCTCTGAACCTCGTGACTCAATGGGAGAGATCTCCTTATTGTCTTACCTGAAGTGATCCCCAGATAAGCAAGACTTGTAGTATACGTTTGGTGACGTATGGTTAGCACATGTTACATAGTTTACTGACATAGTTTCACGCCAATTCTTGTGAGGGAATAAAAGTTGAGGTTTCTGAGTTAAAGGGTCCCTGGTGTTGTTTCACTGTAATCCTGACCTGGGAAATGGTGAACCTGAGTCATCAGCATCCTGAGAAACTGGGATGTGACACCCATCAGGCTCCTTTGTGTTGCTCCTCTCTTAGCTCTGCTTTGATTCCTTGCTCTTTCTTGGCTCCTGCTCTGGTCCTGATCTGTCTTTCCAAGCCTTCACAGGTAAGATTACATGGCTGTGAAGCTAATGAATGTTTATATGTCATTGATCTAGTTGTTGTTGGCTTCATGTATTATTTTGGAAGTAATGAATACTAGATAAGAATGCCCGTGAAGTGTGAGTCTGAACTACTAGAGTTCATGAAAAAAACCTAGTACATCAGTTCAACACTGGCTGAAGAGCATCATCTTTAACAACAGCAAAATGAAATGCCATCTTCTCTTCCTCTGTCTGTCACTTCAAATAGAAAAATAAGCGGTGATAATTTTTTTAAACATTCTGTCAATAAAATACTCTCCTTCAGAGGAAGACTTTAGAGGGGCTTGCTATGGAAGGAAGTGGTTATAGGATAAGTTCTTAGTCTTTTAAGACTGAAACATCTATGTCCTCCACGTAATACAGACCTTCCCCCTGAACAATGAACAAACAGGGAGCACATCATTTGCAATTGATCTGAACTGCCACTAAGACACATGATCTTTCATTTTTTCAGGACAGAATTTCTCAAATCACTGTGATCCTCTTCCTTTTCTATGTTTAATGCTTGAAATTCTGTAACTGAATTAAAAACTATGTTTCTAAAAGATTTTAAAACAGTAAGTGGGTGGATATTGGACATATGTACTGTGAACTTGGAGAAGTAAATCAGGAACTGAACTATTACTTTTTTTAGGTAAATGACCTTGTGTCTAACACTGGATGGCACTGAAGTACACACTATGAAGACAAGTAGGGTACAGGAAGTGGCTAAGTTCCATTACAAGGCTGCTTTTTGCATGGAATTAACTGGATAATGGGTTTTCCTGCTATTAACCTCCCCCAAAATAGCATCTGTACTTAAGGTGCTATGCAAAGAGGATTTATACATCATCCGTGAGGTCCGGTTCAGAATTAATCCTGGCATTATGACAGAAACTCAGCAGACACTTGGCATAGTGACAATTTAATAATTTAGACTAAGACTTCAAGGCAGAGTACAAACTCCATCCTGATACAATGCAGACTAACTTTAGTCTGGTTTCATGTGACCCTGGCTTATCTACTGATTGACATAGGCAGTTTGTTGAGAGTTGAATACATGCTCTCTAAGAAGGAGATTTCAGTATTCATCAATATGAAGGGTTTGCAGTGGTACAACCCAGGAGGGGAACTGTGCATGTGCTGAATTTTAAGCCCACTAGAAGTCCCCTGGGTATTAAACAGCCTCTTGAATTGGTGCTGACCCTGTTGTCAGAAGAATGAAGAATGATGATGCAATGCAGGCACCAGATGAGTGGCAATGCCTTCTTCCTGCCTTCTCATATCTGCATCTGGTGTGTATTCTACAGAAGGAAAGTCTCAAAACAATCCATTTTGGGGTGATTTTGAAGAAGTTGTCTTGCCCATATTTTAAGTTTCACATTTTTGCTACTCTTAGAGCTCTCTGGATCTTGTTAGCAGAGCAATGAAATGGCAGGATCCCTCCTATTCTGAACCTGTCTAAGACCTTGTCGAGTCACTTGTTTGCTATGACAGAGAAGCTATTGGCAGGAGGTTCTGATTCCTTCATATGACTTTGTTTTGTTTTGTTTTAATTTTAGTAGGCAGTATTTTCCTTGATTCATTGTTCTTTTCCAAACTGTAGTGATTCATTATGATTTATTTCTACTTTTGTTCTTGGATGTGTGCTGTTAATTTTGATCCTTGTGCTAACTTGGAATATGATCCTATATTTAGTCAGAGACAGGTAAAGTACCAGACACTGCTCAGTTCTTCGAAAATATCACTGAACAATAAACATAGCCTAGTAATAATTTTAATACAACTTTTATCACAATTGTTACCTGAGTGAAGTCTCCCAGCTTCCTGTATATGCAAAGTTTATTATTCAACAGCTTACCAGTGGCCTCCAAAACACCTTCTTATTTATGCCTTTGAACTAGAGGATGTTCTGTGCTGCAGGTATAAGCTAATCAAAGCCTAATTCTGACACCCTCAATATAAGAAGTACCTTAGTCCACAAACTATTGAGATCGGTCAGATTTTATCTACAGAGTTGTATGATGGAGACTGGCACATGACAGCAGCATCTGGCACCAGACTAGCATCAGTATCTGGCTGGTAATTAATATTTAAACTCAATGATAAAAGCTAACACACTGATATGAGCTATCTAGTATTATTTATGTCTTACATCTGAGGAACACTTTACACCCAAGGAACTGAAGTCTGGGGACAAGACTACTGTGTCCATCCAGAGATATGGAATGAATCAGTCATAGTCCAAAACTCTGTTTTCCAGTGCTGCACCATGCAGATCACAGATCATAATCAGATATGACAGTCTGTGGAGTTCATGTTTCTTTCAGCTGAGATGGGCACCCATGCTGCTTTTGCTAGGTTTTACGTCTCCTGACATGCTGCTTTGCTGCACAGTGTCCTGTGCCAGTAGGTTGTACTTTAGATACCTGAACCTAAATGACTAGTGATTGTGTTTTGAATCTATGCTCAAAGAACTGGAAGTTTGTGCAGATACTATGACAAGGATGGGAAAACTCTGCAGCAAGGAGATAGCCTGAGAAGCACTTTCTAGTGGTTAGGTCATGTGTATTACAAACATTTCCAAGAAAAAAAGCACACTAATATAGAATACGGTTTTAAAAATAAATTTTAATCATTCATAAACTGAGATGCAAGCTTATCATAATTCATATGTAACTTTTACCTTACATTATCCAGTAATAAAATCTGACATTAGTGACTCACTCCTTCACTCCCTATTCCCTCTCTACATTTAAGAGGATTTTGTGACAGGGACAAGTAGTGGCTATTCACTTTTCAGCTCCATTCCTCTGAAACCTGCTGACTGAAAAAGAGTAGTGACTCATTGTTCTTGTGTGTGGTTCTTACTGCATAATATTTGTTGATAATGTGTGAAATGCTACACACATAAACCAAAAAGAATATGCCTCTTGTTATGGTTTGTACGTTGGAATCATAAATCCTAAAACACTGCTAAAAATACAGTGACTTTCCAACAAGTGAATGAAAAGTGTCTCACCTTTTCAGCAGTTGCTGATGCCCCCAAGTAATGAATGACTTTTGGTTTAAAAGGAAGTGTGGATGGATAGAAAAACAAGCCTCTCCTCTTGTGAAATATCCAATGGCACTTACTTTACAGTTACACAGCAGTCTGTCAAAATAGAGAGAGGAAAATAAATCAATTTTAACATGTCTATAGATGGTCCCACAAAATAATCCTGATCAATGCTCATGAAATTTTCAGTAGAGTTCAAGCCTGAGTAGCAGTAAATTGCTTCTGACATTGCAGTGGTTTATATATCATTTTTATTGGCTTAATGAAATATACATGTGTATGTTCTCCCTTGTCTGCCCTTGACTCTTCCTAATGAGCTCACCTGTTTGTAGCCTTCGTTTGCCATAACAACCACCTTAAAGCAAAAGGAAAAATACAAACCATTTGATAACTGTTGTGAGTTAAACTTGGTACTAGATGTAATCTCGGTGTTGAATATGTTCTAGGCTTCATACAGTTGCCCATTCAAGCTACCTGCCCTAATTCTGCTTATGAAAAAATATCAGGTGTCATTGATGAAAAACATTCTCTTACAGAAAATTATTTTGCCATAATTATTCTGATCAGCTTATTAATTATTAATCACTAATATTTATGTCAATATTTTATAACCCAACCATAAAACCAAGAAGGCAATCAGGAAGAAGTGATAGTTTTTAATGAAGAAGAGGACTATGCTTTAGATGCTGATTCCTAATCAAACTCAAGTCACAGGGTAAATGATCGAGTTCACTCATGGGAATGGGATAATGCTGAGATCTTTGCATTTAGGCAACAATTCATGACCAAAAAGCAGCAGTGTAGGACACTTTGCTGGTTGGTTAACCCATGAATGAGGTTAATTTAGACCATGGTTTTGATACTAGTGGTAGCTCAAGGGGAAAGTACATGGAGCAGAATTAATTTATCTAAATTCTGCTAGATCGGCATAACCTCCTCACTCTGAATCTTATTCACCTCCTCTACCGTACTTTCTATTTTACTGTGACACTGGTTTTGCCTCCAGTGTCTGATGTATAAGTACCACAATTGTCCAGCCTTATTCCTTTGCCAGAAGAACTCATCTGAGCACACGGTGGTGTCATCTTTGTACAGTGAATGTACTTCGCTGATGTTTGTAAACTTCTGTATTTTATTTCTTGGTTGGTTTTAATGTATATTAAGAATTGACTTGACCATATATATGTCTCTACTTTTTCTTATTGTATGTAACTTTTGCCCATCGAACCTTCTGTACTTGTTTTGGCGGTATAGAGTTAATTTTACTTCAGAGCAGCTCTTATGGTGCTGGGTTTTAGATTTGTGACTAAAACAGTGTTGATAACACACCAACTTTTTAGCTATTGCTGAGCAGTACTTGTAGAGCATCAAGGCCTTCTCTGTTTCTCAAGCTGTCCCCCCAGCAAGCTGGCTGGGGGTGCACAGACGTTGGGACAGCTGACCCCCAAAGTGTATCCCATACCATATGATGTCACGCTCAGCAGTAAAAGCTGGGGGAAAGAAGGAGGAAGGGGAAACGTTAGGAGTGATGGCCTTTGTCTTCCCAAGTAAGCGTTACGTGTGATGGAGCCCTGCCTTCCTGGAGATGGCTGAACACCTGCCTGCTGATGGGAAGTGGTGAATGAATTCCTTGGTGTGCTTTGCTTGCACGCACGGCTTTTGCTTTACCTATTAAACTGTCTTTATCTCAACCCATGAGTTTTTGCACTTTTACCCTTCTGATCTCTCCCCCGTCCCACCGAGGGCTGGTGAGCAAGTGGCTGCGTGGGGCTCAGCTGCCCACTGGGAATAAACCATAAGACCAGTCTTCCTCAGATACTGTTTCTTGTAGTATTGGATGCTCAGTTACAGAGTGCTGTGAACTGTCACTTAGCTTCATTACAGACTCTGACTTCCTGTCCCTGACAAAGTCTTATTTTTCTGTCAGGAATTCATTGTGTTCCCCCCTCCCAGCCTGGCCCCCGTAATGTCTCTGAGCTTCTTGTCCCAGAATCTGCTCTGGATCTGCTCTCTCAGTAGGTGTTCAGCTCTTCAAAATCATAGGACTGTTTTCATTTTTTTGTTTGTTTTGTTTTGTTTTTAAATTAGGTTAGCCACATGCTCTTCTTACACTTTGTTTAAAATATAAATATTTTCTTACATTTCACTTTTGTATGGAGTGCCATCCTCCCTGGTTTCATAGAACTCAGTTGCCATTGCCCAACTTAACTAAAAGGCATTTAATTTATCATGTACTTCAAAACCAACTACTGTTTTCTTTTCTTCTTGCAAAATGAACTTTTGTTTAAAACTTTTCTGATACCCATCTCTGCAGAGCCAAAGTCTGTACCCAGCTGCACAGATTTTAAACTATAGTGGGGCTTTTAACTGCTCCATCTTCCCCATTAGGGTTTCTTACCTGTGTAAGTAAGTGGTGACCAGGCATTCCTCAGGTTGTGGTATTACAGTCACCCTAAACCAATAGAAATGCTGGCTGCCATTGAAAGTGATGATCTCTCCATCACTCCCTGCTTTGGCTGCATGTCCTGCTACTCCCTTTGGGCTAGTGCTATTTGCTAGGTAGCTAAATGCAAACTGGACCTTTTTTCTTTCCTTTGGTTACTTTTCAGCTGTGTCAGTTTCCTGACCCAGCTTGCTGTAGAGATGCAGAAATCCAGCCAGTCATAGTGTGGAGGGGCAGGGAAAGAGGACAAGAAAAACACAAGCTTGGGGAGGAGGAAGAAGTCGTAGGAACTTTATCCTCATGTCTTAATTTTCCTACGAGAGGTCTACTTACTTTGTGTTCACCTGCAACAGGCTTTGTATAAAAAGATGCCCTGTCCAGACGCAGATGTAATACTAAACTCCTAAATTCAAGTTCTCCTATGCGGCAAGAATGAAGATATGGGTCAGATTCTTCTGGCTTCAGATATAAGATTCCTCTTTTGATTTAAATAGAATAAACATTGCTCTTTGGGGAACACAGAAATCGAACTAGTCCTTGTTGGTTGCTGTGTGTTAAACATATCTTTCAATCTGTTCAAGAATGCTTAGAGTGCTAAGGCTGGAGACGATCCCAAAAGCTTCTAGCAGCTTCTCACAGAAGTGACCCCTGAAGCCCCCCCTACCAAAAGTTTGCCACCCAAAGCCAATACAAATGGAAACAGTTTAGCAAGTGCACCATGGAACTTTTCAGGTGCCTCCTGCAAATTTAGCGTCCTGTAGAAATGCCCTGTGAGGTCCTGGCAGAAATAGTCACAAGTAACAAATTAGTCTTAACTTCAATAGAAAAATTGTTGGCTCCAGGAAGCTTTCGATTAAGTAGAAAACTGTTGTTACAGCAATATTTAAAACTACTTTGTGACACAGAGTTTCAAAATGTTTAACATGGTAAATGAAAATCATTTGTGCCTGAAAACCTTTTCTTCCTTTCAGAACAGTTCTCAAAAGACCTAAATAACAGCACACGAGTTTGCTCCCCCCCCCCCCCCCCCCGCCTTGGAGAAAGATACTAGAGTGCCAGGGTCTGTATGAACAGTCACAGCCCCCCTTGTAAAGATCATGACACAAAGAAGGAGAGTGCCTTGAGGTTAGCTAGTGATGTTGACATTGCTCTTAACTCAAACCAGCTGTTTTAATTTGAAATCTAAGCACAGGACACTGCTACAAAATTTGTAAAGATACAGGGAGTAGAAACAAAGGAAAACAATGCTACATTTATTTGTTTTAAAAGGCAAGTCCAAAGGTCTTCTTTCTATTTCTTTATTTCCAGCTGAAAAGCACAGGTGCTTATCCACTAATAACTAGATCATAATAGACTCAAAGTCGGCAAACTGTTCTTCTGTTGTGCTCAATTTTCTCTTTGGAAACTACATCCAGAATAAGATTACTGCGCTCATCAAAGAGGAGACAGCTTTGTAAATCATCCTATAATTCTGCCTCCCCTTTGGAAATTACCCTGTCACTTTTGCACAGATAATATGCTGTTTCTTGTATTTGAGGAATCATTTTGCAGTAATCAAAATCTCTCACTAATCTTGCTCTCATCTACTAAGGAAGGCAATGTGTAAATTTCCATCTGAAGCCTCTCCATACATCGGCTTTTATATTTCAAATAAAAAAATATATTGGTAACCATTATCTGATAGAAGCATACACATGAAAATCTTACTCGTGGATTGAGTCAGACCAGATACAACAGTAATCAACTTCTTTAAGATGATAATGTACTTGGAGTCACTAATTCCCCAGCTTTATCTCTGAAGGAACCCATAAGCACAGGCCATTGTTTTTAAGTGAGTTTCTTTGAAGATTTGGACATTAATATTTACTAGTTTCCTTTCTCTCCAATGTGAGAAAGAATGGTATCCTCCCACCAGATGCAGGTGACTTCCTACCACATCCTTGTGATTGAAGGGAAGGAAATGGAAAGATCAAAGGGCAAAGATGGCATACAGATGCAGTCAAATCTAACTTGTGAATTGGAGAGAAAAAAGCTGTCAAGACCTGTCAGGAGGTATGTATAGCTTTCTGGGCTGTGAGACAAAAGCATAACATGGCACCCAAAAGATAAAATATGCAGGGAAAGAATGATTATGAAAGAAAAAAAAAGAAAAAGACAGTAAGAAAATAATTTTTTTAATGAATGAAAGTCAGGAGGAAATATACAAGGAAAGAGAGCTTTCATGGCTCTGAGTTTGTCAATGGCTGTTTTGAAAATTTATGTGAAAGACTGCTCTTTGGATGATTAATACAAGCTGGATACCTTATCTGATATACTACACTTCTTTAGCCTCTTTTATAGTGGCATAACTGGAACTATCTAAACACATGATAAAAGCAACATAATGGAGAGATCACACTGAATAGGAACTCAGAAGATTTGTACTTGGGGCTTTTTGTAAATATTCCTTAGAATAACAATTGTGCCTGGCCCTTTCCTACATGCCATCAATAAGTCGAGAAAGCATGATGCTGAGATTTTGGAAGCGATCTAAAATAAGAACCTCTTAAGAGTTGTAAGAACAAAGCTGCAAAAATTTTAGCTTATTATTCTTTGAGCATAGAATCACAATATAGAGCTGTTGGATTTAATTCCTCAGTGGCAGTTATTCTATACTTTTTTCTTTTCCAAGCAGGTCCACTAATTGTGATGATGTGAGTGTTTAAAGCCCTAATGATTGTTCACTCTTAATGCTAATCCACTGACCTTAAGCAGCTTGAGCTGAAGATATTTGTAGTTTGGCACTGCCTGAAGTCTTGGATGTTGAATGAGAAAGCAGTAAGTGCTTCCTTCAATTGCTCATTTCTGACTATCAGCTTGCACTCTTGGCATTCCATCAACATCTGGGAGCAGCTGGCCTACTTTGTCTTGTATGCACTAGTGTTGATAGAGTATTTAAAAGGACATTAGTAAGAATGGTCTGATGACAGTACTGTGCTACATGACCCATGACCCAAGGTCAGTTTCCAATTTTCAAGCATTATGGCAGAGGCAAGTGCAGGGCAGTACCACTTTGAGCAGTTCTAGAGACCCTAATGGGCTCTGAAAGACCAAACAACAAATGGAAAGGAGCACCTAAAGCATTTCTCTTCAAAGCAGGCGTAAGGCAAGTCATTGTTCTTCAGAAGAAGAAGCTAAAGAAGTAGTTTTTAATGCTTGGATTAGTTCATTGCAGAATATACTTTATTTTTTCCCTTTCTTTTTTTTTTTTTTTTTTTTCCAAAGTTACTTTAAGAACCCAAATGCAATCTTGGGGGAAGACTCTTTACTGATTCCATCTCCTTTACAGCAGGCCTGACTTTCTCACTAGGCTTAAAATTCAGTTTGCAAAGGAAAGTGTGCACAAAAATAGGAATTCTTAAAATGGGTTTTCCTCTTAATTTAAGGACTTAATTTAATTTAAGAAGCATAGACCAAGAAGTAATAGAAGCAGAATTCAGGGCAGAATGTCAATACTATGTTTTACGTAATGTGCTGAGCAAGGACTGCACCTCTGAAAGTTTAAAACCACCTTTTAGAAGGTCCCTCAGCTATGCAGAGAGAAATACTCCCTTTCATTAGTTATCCAGACTGGCGTACTTGGAAAAAACTCTTCTGCACAAAGTCATTCAGTCTTCTAAATATACCAGAAACCTGCCTGATCTTCCCAACCATATCCTCTGTTCTAACAACCTACCTAAAAATATGGTCTGTATTCATTTCAACAAAATATCATGGGTACTCAATTAAATACAGTTCACTTTTGCTGTTTGCATACACAGTGTTTATCTCCTATGGAAGTCTCACTGGGAGAGTGTAAATCAGTGCTGCATATAAAAGACACATTTACTGATCAGTAGTGAATGTGGCATCACTGGCAAAGAGCACAGAGATATGTTGCACCAAGTACAAACCCACAAATGATGTTTCTTTCAAGCCATGAGGAAAAGGCATGATCAGAAAGAGATTTTTGCTTCCAAAGGTATCATACATTTTTAAGTTACTGATTTCTTATCTCAAGAACTTTTCTTCCAGATATGATGTAAGCAGCCTTCAGTTCAAGACTTGCCTCTTTAAACTTGCTATGGGGCAGGAAATACAGATCGCTTATAAGTTTAAAAAAAAATAATAAATAAACCAGTGGGTTTTTCAACAAGTAGCTGCAGTCTTCAAATAGTAAAGTAGACTGAAGAGTATCTGAAATAGCTGCAAACAAACAAACAAAAAGTGTTAGTGGAAAAAAGAGAAGGAATTTGGAAGGATTCCCCAAATATTGTAAAATAAGCAACACAAATTAAAATGCTTCTGTCTCTAATTATTTTTCTAATTAGCTCTTCAGTCTCTCCTTTCCTCCTCCATCTTTATGAGGTTTTAGGGTTATTTTTGTAATGAATTAAATAATCCCCTCATAGTAGTTTGCAGAGTCTCTCCAGGGAAGGAATTGCAACCTGTAAGCTTATCAGGTAAGTTGTGAAACCCTGTCTGAATTCACTTATCTTGAGAGTTTAACATTGTCTGATATGTGTCAGCAACTGGTTTAATGCTACAACCTTCAGTTAGCAATAAGTGGAAACATCTATGTTTACATCTGTACCATTGTGAAAAATCTGTCTTCTGCATATCTTTACTACTTTTAATACAATAAACAAATGTATTCGCTCTCCTCCACCCACACTGTCTTCTCTTCTCCTCTGTCCCCAGCAGTATTATTGCCACCTAATTTTAGGCATCTGCTTTGGAAAAAGCCTACATCTAAGCTGGTTGTCTAGTTATCTTCGAGAGTCCATTGAAAGAATAGGTGTATCTGGAAGGCAATTCATGTCATCTGAATACAGACAAGTAAATCAGGTTAAGTTCTGCTCTAGAAGTAA
Source organism: Harpia harpyja (assembly GCF_026419915.1). NCBI lineage: Eukaryota > Metazoa > Chordata > Aves > Accipitriformes > Accipitridae > Harpia > Harpia harpyja. The sequence continues at coordinate 80,222,094 of NC_068969.1, read as the reverse complement.
ATATGTCTCTTTGCTAATTAAAAAGAGAGTTGTAAAGATATCTTAGATGCGCCCTCAGCAAGTTTGTGGATGACACCAAGCTGAGTGGTGGTATTGATAATTCCAGAGGGAAGGGATGCCATCCAGAGGGACCTTGGCAGGTTGGAGAGGTGGGCCCTTGCAAACCTCATGAAGTTCAACAAGGCCAAGTGCAAGGTCCTGCACAGGGGTCAGGGTAATCCCAAACATAGATACAGGCTGGGCAATGAGTGGATTGAGAGCAGCCCTGCGGAGAAGGACTTGAGGGTATTATTGGTGCATGCAAAACTGAATAAGCCGGCAATGGGCACTCACATCCCAGAAAGCCATACATATCCTGAGCTGCATAAAAACAAGTGTAGCCAGCAGGTCGAGGGAGGTGATTCTGCCCCTCTAGTCCTCTCTGGTGAGACCCCACCTGTAGTACTGTGTTCATTCAGCTCTGGGGTGCCCAGCATAAGAAAGACATGGACCTGCTTGAGCGGATCCAGAGGAGGGCCACAAAGATGATCAGAGGAATGGAACACCTGTCCTGTGAATAAAGGCTGAGAGAGTTGGGGTTGTTTAGCCTGGAGAAGAGAAGACTCTGTGGACACCTTATAGTGGCCTTCCAGTGCTTAAAGGGGGCCTAAAAGAGAGATGGGAGAGGGACTCATTATCAGGGAGTGTAGTGATAGAATGAAGGGTAACCGTTCTAAACTGAAAGAGGGTAGATTTAGATTAGATATTAGGAAGAAATTCTTTACTGTGAGGGTAGTGAGACACTGAACAGGTTGCCTGGAGAGGTTGTGGATGCCCCATCCCTAGAAGTGTGTTCAAGGCCAGGTTGGATGGGGCTTTGAGCAACCTGGTCTAGTGGAAGGTGCCCCTGCCCATGGCACGGGGGAGTTGGACTACATGATCTTTAAGGTCCCTTCCAACCCAAACCATTCTATGAGTCTATGATTCTATGCCTCTGCTGTATATATTTAAAGCCAGGTGAGAAGTGTACTATTCCTGAATTTTTACAATTTCTTTTTTTTTTCTTGTTTTCAACACAATATGCTTACATGAATTGAAGATGTCCCTTTCTTTCTCTCTTATGGATTTCCATAGCCTCCAATACTGCAGCACGTTCATGCAAATCAGAGTTGTACTTACAACCTTGTGGGTTTAGCCTTGTGACATCACACTTGAACTCAAAGTAGAGGAAGGCTAGCCCATTGGAAAAACTTATGAGTTTTCTAAATACTGTGTCTTTGGACTGTATAATCCACCACTGAATAGTAAAAGACACCTTTTTTTGCCTAACTTACTTCTTTTGTGCAAGGAGTGGTGGTTCAAGTATTACACAGATGACTATACAAGAATAGAGAAATGTGGTTATAGTGGGTGGAAAAAATGCACGGTTCTCAAATTACAGGTGGAAGTGGTTGTGAATCCCTGCAATAGCTGGATATTAAAACTCTGGCATATGTGGATTCATGAGAACCAGCTAATTTCTGAATTCTCAAATGCATCATTATTGTACTCTGGAATAAGGATGTTTGTTGTGGGTGTATATGCTGGAGGTGGGACAGGAAACACAAAACTGTAACTTTTGGCTATAATCCAGGGAGGAAGGTATTAATTGAGCTAGCCAGTGCTTCAAAGAGGCCATGTATCATGGAATCCCAGAGATGATGTTATATTATAAAACAGGCTAGGCAAGAGTCATGACCTCTTTAGGCTGCTCAGCAAAGGTTGAGAAGTTTGCACAGTGCTCAAGATTCACTCTTTTCTCATTGACTTTTGACTCCCGTTTCTTGTGGGGCATTTACATTTATTTTTCGGAGTACTGAACACTTGCACTGCTATCTACATTTTTGCATTTCTGGAGTTAATGAAGTCTAAATACTGGAGCCTTTCTAAAAAAACATCATGGTCTTGCAGGAGTCTGCTGCCTGCTTTTATGAGGCTCTGTCTCCTCTACAATGCAGTGCAAGCTCAGAAGATGCATACAGGAACTCTGCCTGTTTCACCCTGCCTGCTCAGGTTGCATTGATTCCCTCATGCAGGTGTAGAAAAAGTTATGAGAAAATACACATTGATAATCCCACAGCATTTTTGTGAGTTACCCTGTCACATTTTGGGGGAGAATGCCTGAGAAGCCCTGTAGCAAAGGAGCAGATGCTGTAGGGAAGAGAGAAATAATCTTTTGTTTCCACAGCATAAGACCAGAACTGTTTCTTGTTTTTTGTAGTCAGTGGAGGTGGGGGACTTGTTTGTTATCTATTTTGTTTTTGTAGAAGCAGCAAAATTTATTCTTTTTTCCTTTTCTTTCTAGTTTAAGCCTTGAGGTTAGTCCAAACTGTGATTCCTAATGAATTATACAACTGAATTTCATTCATAGTATAACTCCACTGTAGCCACTGGAAATGCATAGGTGGTCAATTCTTCACTTTCTGTACAAACCCTGTTTGTTATAACTCAAGTCTAATCATACAAATGGGACAAAAAACCCTATACTGGAATTCTGAAAGCCTCTCTTGTGCAGGGAAAAGATGGAATATTAATCATCTTGATAGCTGAGAGAACTGTACTGGTCACTTAATTAACAGAAAGGAATCTATAAAGTGACAGCTGTGTGGGTAATGCCAAGCTCTGGTTTGGATGCTCTCCCTGTTTCAGCTTCTTTGACACAGCAGTCTGTGCAAGTTTGTTCACTAAGGGGAGGGTAACACAGGACAGAGAACCTGGGGCATCCTAGGCTCATATTAACACAGGTGCTTTTACAGTACCAAACCAAGTGAGTGTAGGAACATTCCACTTAACTGGGGCATGATGTATGCTGCACAGCAAACTGCTTTTTCTTTCCAGCTTGAACATCAAGGCTAGAGAACTCAAGGCACATGTGTTTGTGATTGAGGTCCCTGGCTCAGCACTTAGTTGGGATCTGTTACATAGTACAGTACATAGCATTCTTAGATGATAATTACTGCAAGGTTTTTACTGGAGCTGGTAATCCTTACCTAACCAGTGGAGAGAAAAAAAAAACCCAAACAAAAAAACAGTTCAGAAAGGAGGGAGAGGGATCTGGGTGTTTCATTCACACTACTAAATAGTCAAAGCATCAGGTCAAAATCAAGATGTTCCAGGATCATCTTATTTCAGCTGAAGCCTTTGAGTACACCAATTGCTCTTCCATTGCTTCTGTTATCCCTTGTCTGACCTATTTGATCCAGGCAAAAGTCTCAGAAACACCTTTTCTGGAATTGGACCAAACTAACATTAATTTTCAAGTTTGTGGATCCATATGCTTGCATTAATATCTTAACATCATTCTTGCATTAAGGACTGCTGGGAATAGGTCACAATGTCTGTGAACTTCATTACTAATCTGTGTCAGGGGTGGCATATAATTCTTCTCAGGACATCAAACAGGCACAGATGGGATAGCCCCTGGACCTGTGGGCACCACCACAAATGGTTGGACACGATAAGATTTTAATGCTGTCTGGTTACAGTTATTATTGGACATTCAATAGTACAGAAGGACCAGTCAGTGCCCAAAACCTCACACAGATTTGTGGTAGTACTGTGAAACAGAGATATGTGGGCAGGAAATTGTGCATTTTGTTCTAATGAGGTTAAGACCTAATGGCACATCACTGAACCAGAATTCACTGCTTCAGCTATTGCTGCAGAGCTGGAAGAGCTGTTTGGTTTTTAAGGCTCATATTCTAATATAATTTGCTATGACAATTTGGTTGTTTCATGCTGGCTGCACTGGTAATTTGAATCTCTGAAGATATTTTTACCTTAATAATGTCCCTAAAAAAAGAGTACATCGGAGGTTCCCCAGTTCCATCTAGTATTTCTGTAATTCTCTCCCACCCCACCTGTCTGGAATGTTTTGTCCTCTATTAATCAACCTATGCTTCCACAAAAGAAAAGAAATTTGAAACGTGAGCAGAAAGTATGGAAAAACTGGCCAGTTGCTGATTCTCAGGGCTTATAGTCTCAAGAGCCAAAAGTTTCTTTAGAAGGTCTACTTTATTTTGTATTAGCTGCATATGCGTCACAAAGAGACAAAGATAATAGGTTAAAAGTTCCTAAAGGTTAAAATACTTAAAAATATCTCCAATGGACTAAAAATAAAAGCAAATATAAAACAGTCATTTAGGCACAACTGGGATTATAGCATAGGAATGAAAAACTGAGTAAGAATTTTGCAACATGTATATATATTTATATATATATATGTTGGTCCATCCAAGAAATTGCAATGAATTCTCACTCTGCACAATCTCTGTCTGAACAGATTGTTATTCTTCTATATGTAATGTAAGCTGTAATGAACCAAACAGATTAAATGTATCACTATGCATATATTAGATTAAGTTATCTGAAATAAGACTATGCTTGCTGCAGTGCTTTATTTATGACAGTCTTGCTGATACAGTACTGCGAGGAACTGGTCACCAACACAGAGATCACAAGTAGCACTCATTAATTTTGTCAAGAACAAATGATGCTTACCTTTTTGCTGTGCTCTGCCTCCTGGGAGTTGGGGATATGGCCATGCTAACATCTGCACAGCTTAGTAGCTGATAGTCTGTTGCAAATAGGCAAGTGACAGAATATGAGCAATTAAGCCCAATTCTTCTGCTGATTAAATTTTTTATTCAAAAATCTAAGTTAGCTGCATACCTAAGGCACATTTCTTATTCTACTGCACACACGCAAACACATGGATGTGTGTGCATGCCTCTTGTCTGCACAACAAACAACCTGAAGGTATCCAAAATCCACTCTCAGGACTTCTGGCCTACGAAGGCACCGATGTCTAGACAGTGCAGCAAGCATATAAGCAGAGCATCTGTGTAAGATGCTCTGGCATCTCTGAAGTCGAGCTAGGTTATTCTGTGTCGCTAGCTGCCTGTCATGGTTTAACCCAAGCCAGCAACTAAGCACCATGCAGCCATGCACTCACTTCTCACCTCTCCCCCAGTGGGACGGGGGAGAGAATCGGAAGGAAAAAGGTGAAACTTGTGGGTTGAGATAAGAACAATTAAACAGAAAGGAAGAAACTAATAATGATAATAATAACAATAATAAAATTACAGTAATAGTAAAAGAATTGGAATATACAAACCAAGTGATGCACAATACAATTGCTCGCCACTCGCTGACCGATGCCCAGTTAGTTCCCGAGCAGCGATCCCCCCAGTTTATATGTTGGGCATGACATCACATAGTATGGAATATCCCTTTGGCCAGTTTGGGTCAGCTGTCCTGGCTGTGTCCACTCCCAACTTCTTGTGCCCCTCCAGCCTTCTTGCTGGCTGGGCATCAGAAGCCGAAAAATCCTTAACTTAGTCTAAACACTGCTCTGCAACAGCTGGAAACATCAGTGTGTTATCAACATTATTCTCATACTAAATCTAAACCATAACACTATACCAGCTACTAGAAAGAAAATTAGCTCAATCCTAGCTGAAACCAGGACACTGCCTTAGCTAAAAACTGATGCTAGATCTACTGGCCAATGGCCTGTGTCTTGTCTGCAGGCATTTTTCTGATATTTCTTAGTTGTTATGATGAAATGGCTGCTGCTGAAAAACATAGATAAAAACTGCTAGTGAAAAAAATGAAGATGGCTGAAAATTAATTTTATTTGTTTATCTTAAAGATCTATTTATTATCCAGACTAGCCAGCATCCAGTGATTGAGGGGTCTAACTACTTATTTAACTACTGGCAAAGCTGAAATTAAAAGAGACTTGAAGCTTGAAAAGAACCAATCCATGCTATCCCTTCATAACCAGTGGAGCAATTCACAGAAACTTATTAGCTTACTGCTGGTGGTAAAGCACAATGACAAGATTCATGACTGCATTGTCCTGCATTTTTCAAATATGGAATTAAAATGGACAAGGCAAGACATATGTGCAGAATAGCAGGATTAGGAACGGATCTCATTCAACATGGAAGGGACCCTCATAAGTATCTTTAGGAACAGGACAGTGCTCAGCAATAATCTTATTAAAACCATGCTGTCAGAAAAGGCTCTCATCAGCTAAAACAAACAAAAAAATGTTTGTTAGCAAGATACTATGGAAAGAACACAGACCTTTTTTTCTGTTGAGCATGGTGGCAAAAAAACCCGCAGTGCTTTAATAAACACGTGTTGAGGAAGTATACTGTCAGAGTATTGGTACTGTGTCCAATTAAGCTTTGGGTACTTTTATAAAGAAGAACTCTTAGACTTTATAGGAAACCTCATTTGTCAATCATCGATCAAGAAACAAAACTGAAGTTGTAAATCCATGAGGCTGGAGATGGATGATTTGGAAAGGTAAATCTATCAGGACTAAACCTGGATAATCTATGTTAAGCTTGAAACAAACACAAAAATTTAGCTATTTAATTTGTAAACTACTGTGTGTGGAAGAACAATAATACTTAACTGATAGGAACAATGCTGTTAATCCTGCTTCATTTTATTCGTTTGTGTGAAGTGAAATGAAATGGCTCCTGTAATTCAAACAAGAGGATGGGGGTTACTGACATTTTTCTGTCCTGCTTCTTTCCTTGTTAGATGTTTCCATCTTCCCTTGCTTAGAACTTAGTGCCTATGTCTTGCGTACCTTCTTACCTTCAGAAGCTGCCAAGACAGTTCCTGATCAATGGAAGAATTAAATTTTTTTAAGAGATAATGCAATAACGGATTTTTTTGTTTGTTTCCTTTATGTATCACACTTCCATGGCCATCATGTTTTATATTTTTTTAAATTAAACATTGGTTTAATGTTCATACAATTATTCTGTGCCTGCTGATTTACGCTCCTTGAATTCACCCATATTTACTAGCTGCCCTGTAGTAGAGTAGCTCAAAGTAGATTTCAAACAAGGACTCTGATACAGAAGTTTTAGTTTCTGGCTTAGTTTCTTCCTGAGCTACACAGTTCCTGAGCAATTGTGGGTGATTGACTAAACCTTCCCCAGATCCTTGAATTCCCATTCATAAGGTTGTTTTATATTTTTCTGTCTTAAACAAGCATTGTGAGGATAATATCAACAAAGATTTCACGTAAAATCATTGACTGAGCACCATAAGGGACTTTATTCAAATTCTTCCCCAGTGAAATGTGAGTGAACACTCTAAGTACATTTTGGTATTTCTGTGTTACTTATTTTGAAAAACTTGTATTCATAATGCCTGAAGGTTTCTTTTTTGTTTGATTATATTGACCTTTGGTTTTTCAGTGTGCTTTTATTACCTCAGTGCTGAACAGAGTAATTTACTTCCAGTGCACATTCTGCAAGGACCTAGAATGCAGAGCCACACCACCTTCTCCTGGAATTAGTTTTTTAATTCTCTGGCTGAAGTACTTTTTCCTAATGTTTTTATTGTATTTTTAGCATTTTATTTTATTTTGGTATGCAACTTATCAAGGGACTTTATTATGCCTTAGGTCCCTTTGTGCTGTTGAAATATTAGCTAGCTGAGTTTTAAGAAAAAAATCTTCTAAAAAGGAGCTTGTATCAAAAAAACATTGATCAAATTCTTTGGGATCTACTGAAATGAATTTTTCCACTTATTTTGCAAAATGACTTTCAGATTGAGAATAGCTCTGCCACCTTGCATAGTAGCAACATATAGTTTCTAAAAGAGATATTTAACTTGCTCAGAATTTGGATGTGAGATTTACAAAGAAGACTCAGGAGACAATGGTGCCATTCCTTTTGACTCAAGTTCTCCAGTATGAGTTAGTGAGTGCTGGTGCAGATTTAATTCTTACTGGCTTTAGAGCTCAGTTTTGTGCAGTAGAGTTGCATCTTTAAATCATCTTACTTAGGAAAGGAGTTACAACAGCATGGCGGCTATTCTGCCTCATGCCACTTCTGGAAGGTTCCTAGATTTATACCTCTATCTCTGTTGCAAAGACCCCAGCAAATACCGTATCTGTAGAGGCTGCAGTTGGCTGGCGCTCTGCTACGCATCTTCATCTCCGGACAACAGAAAGCAGACCAACCCCCAAATCCCTACAAATGACCTAGTTGTGTCACCCCTTTACTCTCTGTCTGTAAAATGGATTTAAGTTCCTTGGAGGACATTATGAGGGAGAACTTGAGAATTAGTCTAAGAATGGCCAGACAATAGGAGTGAAACGTCACTGTAAAAGAAAGAAATGAAGATTTTGAGAAAAACTGGGCACATTTAGTTTGTCTGTGCCCAACTGAAGTAACAGAAACATAAGACTGAAATCAGGGTGCAGAGTGAATGGGAACAAGGCTTAGACTGTATGTTAAAGAAAACATTGATTACAGGCAACATTCAAATGTTGCAAAGAACTAATGGAAAACTTGTTCTGCCATTAGGCTTAACACTGTAGTGATCTGCAAATTGCTACAATGACATTTATAAGAGGTTTATTTACTATCTAGATAGCCATAAAAGATTTTTACACCATGTTTTGCTGAGTAACACAGTTCAGGTGACTTACATTGTCAAAAAGATAGTGAAATTTTGTGCATTCTGCTGGAGAAAGCCAAGGTAGGGTTTTCAGAAACGTTCTGTCCCAATAACTCTGACAACGCTTACTTGTCAGAGGTTCTGAAAACTGGGCATTTTGAATCTGTAGCTTAACATCTGAACTACCTCAACTTAGTTGCTCCCTTGAAGATCAAGTACAAGATTGCTCCCCCCCCCTCCCGTTTTCTTCTTTGCATTCTTTAAAAAACTGAAGTGTCTATGACTGGGCAACTGGCAGAACAGAGAAGAACCTCGTTCTAAATTCTTTGGAATTATATTATCATGTAGGTTAATAAAAGCATTTCTTGTATGATCTTTACCACACTATCAGTATTTACAAGGTCACACTACAGGTCTTTGCAATTCTTTCTGAGAGGTTATTTCCTGTGTATTACTCCCCATTGTACGTGCATGACAAGTTTAAGTTAGCAAAGATTTTTGCTCTTCAAATCATCAGATAATGCAAACCAATACTGCTAGAGGTAGCACGCAGTTCTAAATTTGGAGAATCAACTATGTGTTTTGTAAGAACGATAGTGATAATAACCTGAAGTCATAACAATGTATGCAAAAGACAGGATTGGGGTTGCACCTGCAAAAGCACTTACTGCATTTGGTTATTGCTTGGATATGCAACAATGACATTTTCTTAATTTATTTTTTTGTTAGAATTTTATTTTACTGTATGGAATAAAAAGTGCTTAGCCTATTACATTTACTAATGTTAAAATGGGATTTGGAGTTAGAATATGTAGAGGTACACATATATACACATAGATCTCATAAATACATATGAATATTTTAAAATGAGATGTGATACATTATAGGCAAACATCATTTGCTATTGTTCACTACAGTTTATTAAAAACAGAAGTCACCTCACTGAAGCTCATTTCAAAGCATTATTCATGTAGATTGCTCCAGGAGAAGAAATCAGAAACAACATGATATACTAAAGAGCAGACACTAAATTAAGTTCCCTTTGGCCGACATGTGTCACCATTTAATTTACTCAAAGTAGTTTTAAGTCCATTGACACTGACACACGTAAATTGTGTTTTAATAAAGGTAATACTTTCTGCTCCCAGGAATATAGATGTTCTAGAAAAAAAAAGAAAAACAAGTGTGAGCACAGGTAAAAGTGTTAGATTCAGCTGTGAGAATACAAATATGCACAGCCAGTAAATTAAGGTGAATCAGGGCATTCAACTACTATTTGGGTTGATTTATAGCCAGGCAGCATACTAGTAATTTCAATTGACATGCAGTAGGAGCTGCAGGGGCATAATACCCTTGAAAATGAGGCCTTGTATCTCCAGCTTATCACCCAGAAACTGAATTTGTTGGACATTTCTATGCCCACATTGTCTCTTATTTATTATTTTATTCACACAATTTTCACGTAAAATTTGTAGCAGACAGGAATGTACTCTTTTGAAATAGCCAGCAAATGCCAGATCCTCAAATGTAACTGTCCAATGCCAGTTATTTAGTAACACAGAAATATATTATTCATTTTATATAAATAATTAAAAGTACGACATTTATAATTTTCATAGGTCTACTTTCTACCTCTCACTGTGTCTGCAGACTATAGAGCCCTCTCCCAAGTACTAGGTACAATGGGAGTTTTCTGTCAAAAGGACAATGGCTAGCACAAGAAACTCCCACTCCTTGCCTGGAATCTCCATATGGTCTCGTTTTTCATCCTTTAAAATAATATTAATACTGAAGTGGTTGGAAGTGTTCTATGTGGACTTGGGACTAGGCCAGAAACCGATGCCTCCTACTGTGCCCAGGATGAGGCTGTTATAATTTCCCACCCTACAGTGAGCAGAGGGATATTCTCGGTTTGCCATTCCTCACGATGAACAATTTCGGTAATACTTCCAAAAGCACTGATGTGACTTGCGTTCAAGATCCTTTCTCTCGTTGCAAGTCGCTTCCAAGAACTGCACGAAGTCAGTAAAACTCGGTGATCTGGAGGCATTGCTCTGCCTCTGGATGCCCAGATATGTGGTGTAGTTGCTTCCCCCATACCTCATAGAGCTGAGATGGTATGTGGGCCTGAAGAGTGAGGCAGTACAGCTTGGCTAGGTGCACCAAGCCTGTGTGATGCACCATGGCAAGTCCACATAGAGTTTAGAAACAGCTTTAGGTACTTTTGGAAAATGCTGTCATCCCATCTAACTAGCTTGAGTGTTTGTTGTGACGGAATTACAAAGCCAACATAGCATGGCTGCTTTCAACCAGCTGGCAAAAGCTTTGTGCGAGCGTGCATCCTGGTTGTGCTTATTTGCAGCCCACGTACACAGTGACTGGTCCAGCCTGCAGAAGCAGATCATCATGTTTGGATCCCATGGCTCACGTTGTTTAGTCTTTCACTGGCAGAGCCTAATAACTGTTAACTACTGTTCTGCTGGCGTTTATAGCACTGAACTGCTGAAGTACATGGCTTTCATCTGGGGTCTAGGCTTTTTACCTTCAAGCCAACAGCCACACCACCAGGTTAGAGCGACGAGGCTTTAGATTTGCTTTTCTACACGCCACTGACATTGTGATGGGAGAAGAAAAACAGTACTTGTTGAGGGATCCCTATTAGCCAGGGTTCGACTACCACCTGTGGTCCGAGGCAAATCGGGCCTGAAGAAGCCGCTGTGGCTATAAACGTTTCTTCGGGTGTCTGGACCACGTTGATCTCCCCTCTGCTACCGCTTTCCTCGCCTTTCCTCGTTCTGTTCGGCCAGTTGCTTCCCTCCGGGCTCACTCCCGTGGAGGACGTCCTGAGGGAACAGACGCACCCCTCCTTGCCGGGGGGGCCGCTGAGGCGAGGCCGAGGTCCGCGTAGGCGGGGGCGGCCGAGGAACCCCACGCCTGTGGCCCAGGCCGGGGCGGGGGAGCGGGGATGGCCACCCGGGGCGGGGGGGGGCCGTACAGGACGAGCGCGCACCCTGGTGCTGCGGCGGCTCGGAGGGGGGGGGGGGACGACGGGACCGGGGTGGTGGGGCGACCGTTGGGACCGGCCGTTCGAACGCGCGTGTGGGGACGCTCGCCCGCGAACTGCGGGCGACTGCCGGGGCGGCCAACACCTGGGGGGGGGGGGCGGGGGGCGGTGGCGAGGGGCGGCCCCGCGCGCCCGCTGGAAGGCGGTGCGTCCCGCCCTGACGTCACGGCGCCCCCGCACCGCCGCCGTCTGGCAGCCTCCGCCGGGCAGCGCGAGCGGCGCGGGCAGGTGGCGTGCCCCGGAGGCGGCGGCGGGACAACCGCATCACCCTTCGGCTCCCCTCGCCTCGGCTGCAGCTCGCCGCCCTCGCCATGTCGGTGGCCGGGCTTAAGAAGCAGTTCCACAAAGCGACCCAGGTAGCCGCCGGCCCCGCCCTCGCCCCGCGCGGCAAGGGGTGTGCGTGGGGCGCACGCGTGGGTGCGCGGTGCCCGGCTGCGCGCTGGGGTGCCCGGCGGTGCACTCGTCGGCTGCGTGGTGCTGGGCTGCGCCTGGGCTGTGCGCCGGGCGCCCGCGTGCGTGGGCATGCGGGGGTGTGCGCGGTGCACGAGCGCGCGTGGGTATGCACGCATGTGCGCGGGCGTGTGTGGTGCACGAGCGTGCAGGTGTTCCCACGGTGCGCGGCTGTGCGTGGTGCGCGAGTGGTCCGCAGGTTTGCATGGAGGGGCGGGAGTGTGCACGCTGCCTGAGTGTGCGCGGGCGCGGGTGGGACTGCACGAGTGTCCGGGGATTTGCGTGTGTGTGCGCGCGCGCGTTTCCGTGAGTGCCTGGGCTGCACGGTGCACGCGTGCGGAGGGCCCGGGGTTGCCGTCCGGCTGCAGGGGCTCCCCGCGCCCCCCGCCCCCCCCCCCCCGCGGTCCTCGGCCGCGCTGCGGCAGGCGGGCTGGGGCTCCCGGGGCGCGGGAGCGCGTCCTGGGCTCCCCGCCGGGGCCAGCGCGGGCACGGAGGGGGCTGCGAGGCTGCGGGGGTGGCCGCTGGGGCAGATACCCGCCGGGGGCCTCGGACCTTCTTTACCGAGGGCTGTGCGCTGTGTTTTCGTCGGCATTTCCGTGGCCTGACTTTGTAAATCAGCAATAAACGTGACCTCTGTTTGTTTGTTTGTTTGTTTTCTGGCTCCAGACCACAGCTGCAATCTGAATAATGAGGTTTGGTCCTGTTGTTTTAGGCAGGGTGTGATATTGCAGGAAGGTCAAGCAGGATGTTTCACCAGTCTTCGAGTTGTTTCATAATATAAAATCTGTCCGTTACAGACCATAAGAGTACAGTTTCTGAATCAGGTTCTGACTCAGCGTGCTTTGGGGATAAATCTAAAATGATTTCATAGAAGTCAGGCAAATTTGTTTGGATTTAGAGATTTGAGACCAAGACCAGTGTAATGTGCCTTTTTGTTGTTGTTGTTGTGTGCAACTAAGTACAAGATCCCCGGTTATTTCCTGCTAATTGTCATTGCAGGCATTTTCAGGTAACGGTCTTGGTCACTGTAAGCAGTCTGTAGCCGCAGGTGTTATGCTTTTCAACACCCATGTTTTTCCCTTTCTCATCCATCTCATCTCTTTCATCTCATCTTTTGTTGCACTGTGGGGAAGCGTTCCTGAAAGAATGGTCCCTAATACGAGAATTTGTCCGAATTCCGATTCTCCATGCCTTGCAATTACACCGATACCCATCATGACTCTGAATGCAGTGGGGTATGTCAAGTCCTGCATGGGCCCATGCAGGCATCGAATGACGACGTTGCGTCTCACCTTTCATACCACATTGTGCTGCATCATTGGTAAAATAAGCTTCACAAGAAATCTGCTGTACTCATGACAGATGTGGTAACGAGCAGTTAAGAGTGCCTGAGCCCATCCTGCAGCACCCATTTGCTGCTGCTACTTTGTTATTTCTCCCCCCTACCTACAGTGCTATCAGAAGCCCAGGAATCATCATTGCTGCACTGAGTTCTGGTACCGAAAATAAGAATTACAATGTCTGTGTCATCCAAATTTAAGAAGCAGGCAAGTAGAAGTTCACTTTTTAATAACAGAAGTCTTAGTTCTCCATTATTGTAAGCTAATGAGTATGCCTCTGCAGCAGCAGAGGTAAACATCTTTTTTGGAGGGAGCATGGTGTGAAAGAGGCCTGTGATGCTGTTCTGCCCTTCAGATGACACTCTCACACTGATTGTCAGCAATACTTCAGGAAGGAAGAGTTTTAGCTGGCTGGAACCAAAATATCAAGTTTTTGATGCCAGATGCAGCAGCCTGACATCAGATGACCCAGGGATTTTGGGGCCCAGCCTTCACTTTCACAGATTGTATGCAGGCCACGAAGACACATTCATGTATGAGAATGATTCACAAGTAGGTTGATCTGTATGTTGGCTGTTTTCAGTATGAGTGAGAAATCCAGGACTTAGTCATGCTGACCTTACTCTAGGGAATAATCCTTTTGGCTAGGGATTAATCCCCAGGTGAAATATGGATTGACATTGCCAGTATGAATAAAGCTTCCCAGATAGGACCAAACAAATTGGAACTTTTAAAAATTCTGAATTATTCCTCTGGTTCTTAGTCACATAAGAACTTGTGTATGATGTGCTGTCATAATAGGGTCCTAAATCATACCAACAACAATTTCAAGTTATTTCTCAGGTTGCTGTGTCCTTTAACCCAGTTTAGCATTGTGAATTCTTGAAGTCTGTGGTGTAGTTTCTTTCTGTCTTTATTGCTATTATTGTTGTAACATTTGTATGCCTTACAGAGAGTTTATGATTATGAGCATACAATTTACTAATACAAAATACAGTTCTAGTTAGAAGTATAAAGATTTGTGGCACAATTTAAATGTTATAAAAAAGTTTTTCTTTCATCCAGAAGTCTGCTTCCCATAGCATAACTTAAAATTATGTGACTTCCATGTCTGGATTGTTTTATACAATGCAAGCATTTTGTTTTCATTCATCATTTTTTGACTTGTAAAATGTCAAACTAACCTGCATGAAATACTGCCATTCTGTTTTTTACTAGAAGCCACGCTGAAGAACTTAATACCTGTCAAATTCCATGCACCGACTGCAGCAGCAGTGAGTCATTGAAAAGTGGGAGGAAACTTCGCTCCTTCTAGAATGAATGGAGTGTTCACCCTTTTGCCTTTTAACCGTTCTACCTCTGTGCAGCATTATAAAGTTTAGAAGAAATATTCCTGAGTTTGTAAAAGGAGGGTGAGTCTGGGAAGTCATGACATTCATGCAGAATTACAAGATGTTAAACTGACAAGTATGGAGCAGGTTAGATTATTCATTTACCGCTGTTACCCACAGAGCACCTAAGAAGAAGTAACCATGTTTGAATGTTAACTGTGCTGCTGCAAATCTGTCAGACATCCTGGAGCTAAGAAGATTGCTCCAAAGAGTGTTCTTCCAGAAATGGTCCCTTTTTATTTAGGCATGCAAACTCCTCTGCCATTAGTGCTATGTCAGTGTGACCGAGAGACTGTTGCTTCCTACAGGTTTGTGTACAGTTTTAAAACCACCAGAATAATTTTGGGTCATGCAGATTTGACAGTCTGGGGCATTTGAACAGAGTTGTTTTGAAATAGCATGAGCTTTGTTTCCACATGACTGCATAAATTGCATAATATGGCTCTTGTGAGGCACACTCAAGCTTTCAGAAAATAATAATTTCGTAGGGAAAGAAATGAACAAAAATGCTGGGAATGGCCACATTCGAGGTTTGCCTGGGAACCACTGAATAAATGTGACCGACATTTAAATAGCGGTCCAGATGTAGTGATTTGAACCAAAAGGCCTGTAATAACGATTTATTTTCTCTGTATTCTGCTTTTATGATACAACTGTTTTAATTTGTCTTAACACTGAGACGGAAGTCATCAGTTTATACAGTTTTATAGAGAAACAGGTTTATTACTGAAAGAAACAGCTGAAGAAGTGACTTCCGCTCCACTCATAGTTGTCAGTAGCTTGTTACATGCCCTGACTTTTAGGTGGAAAGTGTCACGCTTCCCTCTTCAACAAGGCAGCCTGTGAAGTAAGAGTTTGAGCCTAGTGTTTAATAAGCAAATAAGACACCTGCCTTGCTGTGCTATTACCCCCATAGCACAAAATCCTGTGGGCTTCATAGGGATTCTGCATTGATTCAAATCTGTCTATGTACGTTCATTTGCAAAAGAGAGCACATTAGGGTTGAGGCAGAGTTTGAAAACATTGATAATCTGTTTTGGAAGCGTCCTGGAAGAGCATCTGCTTATTAGCATGGATCCACCAAACCTTCTGAGTGTGCGGCATCACCATAAACTCGTGAGCAGTTCCATTAAAATCAGTGGGAATATGAGTACGATGGAAATTAATCTCCTTGTCAAATGATTTTTATATTGTGGTTCATCTAGCTGAATGTTTTTTAAATTCCTTGGTCAGAAGTGTGTAAAATATTTTTCACTGGAACGGGTGAAGCAAGCCTCATTTACGCACAACATGTTTTCTACACATGCTAGACTCTCAAACTGCAACTAACCAATTGTTATGATTCCTTTCATACTGATAGAGAATGTGGATAGTGACGTGTTGATACCAGTATTTTCCTAAATCCCCATCAAGCCCCATATTCATAGCATGTTCCTAACTGTCCTGCAGTGTTGAGTGGGACCTGTGCGTACTTGCCACCAAGTCTTTTCCAGTGAAAGCACCCCACCTGTCCGTTCCAGCTGACTGTGATTGGAGCTGGACTCACACTGGGACTGCCTATCTCCTTCCATGTTTCCTCTCAGCCTTACCCACCAAATTATGGTCAGTTCCCATGTATGTATGCGAGCTGGTCTGGGAAATTGGACAGTGCTATACTTCTCCTAGTGTGGCTGCTGCACTGTGTATTGCTTATGTTGGACTTAAAAGAGCTCCCTCCTCCTGTGGCGTGGAAACTTGTGAGCAGGTGGAGGAAAGAGGAGAGTTGTTTGCAGAGTGGTGTGGCTCTGAGGGTAGTGCCCAAACGGGCTGTCAGAAACTTCTCTTCGAGAGCCATGTACCACCAGCAGTCTGTTGGTGTCTCTCGGTGTGGAGTAGTACAATTTGAGATTAAGGAGAGGGAGCAAATTTTTGATCTGGGAATAAAGAATATTTTTAGAAAAAATATTTACTTAACGGTGGAGGGGATTATTTCCACAGCAGGTAGGGAAATTCCTTTTCTTTGGGCACTCTAACTTGATTGCCAGATACAGTGTTCACATTTGGCATCATTCCCATGTGTCCTTTTATTGATATTACATAATTGAAATGGTGAAAAATTGACCTTAATCTAAATTGCCCTTTAGTTGAATACTGTGTAACCCTTCCTAGCTGTTTATGGCTTAAACAGTCAGCTCTAACTTCTAACCCTGTTTCTAAATCTAATTGGAAGAACTGCTGCTTTGTGTACAAAAAAGATAATGCCTTGTTTTTGGGGGAGGATTTCTCAAGTATCTGTCACTGCAGTAGCAGTTTCCATTTGTATGTATGTATGTAATAAGGCTGGAGCACTGATTGACACCCATCTGCAGTTTTTCTCCCAGTGATGTGTGGAGGCAAAGAGTATCTGTGGACACTGCTCAAAACACAGCCTGCATCAGATTTTTGTTTTATATCTTGACTTTCATCTTTCCTAGAAGTATTACACAGCAAGGAAGAACTAGCTGCTCTTGGTCATTTGTGCAAAACAGTGTCTTTAAGATTTAAATGTGCCCTCATGACTAGCATACTGATTGATAGCATACTTCATAAAAGTGCTGAAGCAGCATGAACAGGTCTAATTGAAGCAGATTTTGCAGAGGTTACTGTGCTGAAGATTCTGTAGTTTTACATAGCTGTCAAGTGGAAATGTAAGAGAGGTGCTGGGGTGGTCTTACACATTTGTTGCGGAGGATGGAGGGTCAAGGAGCTTGAACACTGACTGTCATGATCTAGTAGCGTGCCAGTGAAGTCTTTGACTTTTAAAAGCTCAGCAGGAGGGAAGGACTTGAAAATATGCTTTGCAGGCCACAAGGAACTGTTGCCACTCTGTGAGTACATCTGAAGAGAAATTGTGAATGGACAGCATTTGGTGGGAAGTGCCCTGATGAAGCAGGCCCATGGCCCTCTTCTCAGTGAAAGTCTGTGGTACCCTCAGGGGCAGCCGAAAGCATCCTTCCAAACTTTTCTTCTGGAACTAAAAAGTCTTGCTTTGTGCTGCTTTCCGGCAACTTCTGTGACTCTGGTCTTCATTTTCTTCTCACTTAGTGGTCTCTGATCGTCAATGGTGGTGCTGATCCTCTCTTAAATACATGGAGGTATGCAGACTAAAGAAAAACTGAGCTGCAGTGTGGTATTACTGTGATGATCTTTGCCACAGCAGAATCACCTAGCCTTCAGTGCTTATCTAATCCTGCACTTAATCTTGGAGGCAAAATAGTAGCTTTTTTTAAACCTGAGGTTATAGCACATGTCAGAGGAATCCATCCAACCTGTCACAGAAGTGATAGGAATTAAAATAACTTTTTTTTTTTTCCTCCTGAAGCGGAGAAAAAAGATGGAAATTCATATTTACTGCGCTAACATTTTTCACAAGCTTTCCCTTTATGGAGGCTCTATAGACCTGCATGGGAGAAAATAAAAAATAAGAAGTGGCCATTTGAAGCTCAGCATAATTTCACTTTGTCTGTGGATGGAGACCAATGTGGCAGACATGGGCTAAATGATTCATGGATACGTAGTTGTAATTGAGGTAATACTGATGATGCTCTTGTGCCCATGATGGCAGCCATATCTATATAACTAAATATTGTTTAAAAAAAATTTCCTGTTATGTAGACTGAAATTGGGCTGAAGTAGTTGCAGCATCAGATGGGTCACACTGATGGGCAGCAGTTTGCTCTCACCTTCTTTCTCCATCACCATTCCCCCACCAAAGAAGGGGTGTTATCTGATCCCAGCAAAGGTGCTGCTGAGGCAGGAGTGGTGTAACCTTGCTAGTGGCAGCCTGTAAAGGCGGCATGGTGTGATGCCAGAGGGCCTTCTGAAAGAACAAGAAATTCAACCACTGGTTTGGCTAACAGGGCTATCACCAGAGGAGGGCTGGTGAAGTGAATCCACATCTATTTCAAAATAGATAGGTGCCACTAGCTAGGTTCATTGTCAGCAAAACAGCAGGTATCATAGTGAGGTAATTTCCACTGGGCTGTGTTTTGGTCATACATTCCTTGGGTTTGTTATCACTTTGTCAAATGGAGATACTATACTGAATCCTTTGTAAGCAGAAGTTCTAAAATAGAGAAAAATATTGGCTTCCCACCCACCCCTTTCCCCCCTACTCCAAGGGCAGAAAAGCACTTTACACTGTAAAAATGTTTACATCGTCCTCTTCCTTCTTCATCTTTTTGTGGCTTTCAGTTTGATTTTTTAATCATTTGTTATTTATTTATTTTTCTATCAATTGTTATTTTTTTGATTGCCTAAATTCCAGTTCCCAGTGGCTGCAAAAGGTCTTTAAATGTGAAAACAATTTATCTAAACATTTCAAAATAGGACTTGTTTTTCACCTTTGTGTTAAGAAATTTGGTTAGTGTTGTGCAGTATCACTGGGGGGACAATTTATTTTCCATTTTAAAATATCCTTACACACTGGACATCACTTCTGTTCTGATTCTGTGGGGAAGAGAGCCACCACAACAAAACAGGGTGATAACAGAACATGTTCCAAAAGAGATTGAGGTGCGATTTTTTTTCCCTAGAAAGAAAATTGAAAATTCTTCTGAAAACTATTCATGATTTCATCTTTTATGACTTTCAGTAGACTACCAGGACTTGCTCTTTTAAGCAGCACTAGCCAATTAGACATTTTTGCTGAGTTCTTTCACAGTCTGTACGATTTTCAGCCTTCAAAGTATGTGCCAAAAATTCGTTTTCATGCAAAATCAATCTGGATGCAGCAAACCAGTTAATAATTCATAAGGTATAAATGTCAAAAATAGTGTTTGTCTTTCCAGATGAGTCACTTAGAGCTTGGCTGTCTTGGAAAGTTATGGCACCATAATTTAAGGACTGAATTTGAAGTGCTGCAATTTTACAAGTATAACTCCACAATGGATGGATTTCTTTCTGCCAGTAGAAGAACAGCTTTTCAACTTCATTGATTTTGTTTGGAAAGCGATCTGAGGACAGCAGACTGAGCCCTATCCTTCCATTGGAATGGCAGTGTTTGCATAGAACTGGCCAAGGCATTAGAGATGAGCAGTTAGTGTATTTTTCTCAACTAATTCACCAGCTAAATTTGTGTTTCTCTAGGAATGCTATCTTTGTCATCAAAACAGAGTTAGTTAAACCTGGGTCTTGCTCCAGTTGAAGTGAAATGAGGTTTCAGTACTTAGGAGCAAGTCCTAAGTGAGTTTTCGGTTGGTTGCTTCATCCCATTTCTAGCATTGGCCAGGAATGAGTGGAATTTGATTTTACTTTCTACTGTTATGAAGGGAAATAACAACTTCTAAAATAGAGCTGAGGCACCATGAACGTTCAACAATATGCAAATATTTTTAGGAACCAAAACATTTGAATGTGGAAATGTGCCTTGACATGCAGAATAACCACGTGTACATGGTTTACTGATTAGACTCCATCCCCCAAGGATCCTTCCACTAGCATTAACAAATGGAAGTTTGTCTCTCAGGAAGGATGGCTGGATCTTTGTTTATGGTTTGTTGTTTATGGTCTAAATTTCATAGAATCATAGAATTGTTTAGGTTGGAAAAGACCTTTAAGATTGTCAAGTCCAACCATCAACCCAACACCACCATGCCCACTAAACCATGTCCTGAAGTGCCACCTCTACACATTTTTTGAAGACCTCCAGGGATGGTGACTCTACCACTTCTCTGGGCAGCCTGTTCCAATGCCTGACAACCCTTTCAGTAAAGAAATTTTTTCTAATATCCAATCTAAACCTCCCCTGGTGCAACTTGAGGCCATTTCCTCTCATCCTATCACTAGTTACTTGATAGAAGAGACCAGTACCCACCTCACTGCAACCTCCTTTCAGGTTCCTTGGTTTTTAAAATATGACCATGTTGCTCTGAGGCTGACAGGGAAATCTCCTTCCTTTTCCACAGAAGTGCTGAAAAGCATCTTGCCATATATGAGGCAAATCTGTCAGAATTGGGTATGACTGTTGCAAGCAGTAGGCATAATATGCCATACATCTGGCCTGTCTTAAGTATAGACAGGTAAAATGTGAGTTTCTGGAGGAGAGGAAGACTTAATTGCTGAAAGCAGAGGCAAGCTTAGATAATGTAGATTTTTAACTTTTATGCAGAAGAATATATTTTCCTCTATCAGTTTTGTCCGGTTTGTTTCACCTATGTAAACTGCTACAAAAAGGGCACATGGCAGCAAAAGTTAAGCTTTGCATGGTAGGAATGGGGTTCTCTGACTAAAGTAAGAGCCACAAATACCTGATATCAAGAGACACATGACTTCTTTTCTTTGTTTTGCAATGTTGTAATTCAAAATAAGTCAAGTCAGGGTGATTTGAGACCTGTGATTTTCACATCCCTCCTCAAAGGTCTGGATTGGCACGTTTCGGAATGGCTGCATTTTGATGGCCAAAAAACCTCTAACACTTGAAATAGACTATAGAACTTTTGGTGTTCTCTGGAGAGTATTCTCATTTTTATTTAACTGTAAAGATGGGTGGGAGTAAGATACCTAAAAGGAAGATGAAAGAGGATGAAAGAGTGGGGAGGTCCGCAACAGGAATCCTTGAAAACTGAGCAGAGGCAGTTTCTATGCTCTGGTATGTATGGATAACTCCGACTAGAGGCAGAAGAAATGACAGACACCGGTGAATGAAGCCAGCACTTGCTATTTCCTGCTTCATTGGCCTACTGTATCCAGGATTCTCAGTTCCTGATCTGGACACTGTGATACTGTGTATTGTTCCAGCCCAGCAGAAGAGACGATCAGTGTTCCCAAAAGACATACAGCCTAAATAACACCACTGGGTTAAAGAGGTCAGCATGGATTTAATGGTGTCTGTCAGTATAGGTGGAATCAAATGTGACTAAGGAGGAGAAAAGCCAACGTTGTTTCTAAGATGATGAGCCCATCTGTTGCAGATTTCCTGTCTCAAGGGGAGAAAGAATAAGGAAAAGGAAATACTCCTCCACTGCCCTGATTTGGGGGTAGTCTTTCAACAAAAACTGCTGGACAGTCACTGGAAAACAAGCCCTCCATGACTCAGGTGCTTGTTCCTTCCCCTAGGAAGAGTTTGCTGTCCTGAGCAGGCTGTCAGAGTCTTTATGTTTTGCATGTGGGAAGTTTCCCCAGTGCTGACTGCCAAAGGTTCTGCTAGGTTTTGATCAGCAAAGTGCCTGCTTCAAACCTCATTCAAACACCTCAAAACTGTGCTGGGCAGAAGCTGATATCTGTGTTAGCATATTCCTGGGGCTCCCTGCAATGCCATGGCGTCTGCACTGCGGCCTGCAGTGCTGTCAGTGACTGAAGGTGCCTGGCTAGGTTGCAAAGGCAAAATGCAGTAACATACTAGCTATGCAGACATATGGCTTTTCTTGATTAAAGGCAAGATTGTCCCAGTTTGTCTTACTTCTCCATAACCCTGATGTAGGTAGAAGACTCTGTTACTTTAATGCGAGAAAGCATTGGTGCAGATTCTAAGATAAGAGTTTCAGTGTATCTTTAGGAAAGGAGCTATCCTTCTGGTTTGTGCTGCTCAGTGCTTAACATAAGTGATGAAATGATATATCCTCCTTCTCCATATCACCATTAATCGCTGGACATAGGTGTGTTTGTGGTGCTTAAGGTCTAGAAGGCTGCAGCTCCAGGAGCTGGGGTTTTGGCTGTTGTACTTCTTGATGCACATCCCAGATGTACTGGTCAGGAAAGCAGCCAAGCATGCTTGGGTTGAGTTTCTGACTGGGACCTACTGGTACCACTGCAGAATCCATTTTAATAATAAAATAAGTTTCTGAGATAAAAACAAATTGGAATGTGGTTGGACTTAAATTTGAAAATATCTGCTAAACTATAGGAGAAATCTCAGTGATGTCCAAGGGCTGGCCTTACTCTCATTTCTGTTGCTGTAATTTTGGCACTAGTAGGAAAATTGCTGATTTACTTCTCTCATCTTGAGAACAAGACCGCTTCCCAAATCATACATTAAAATCGGCTATATGGCATTTTTAGCAACTTTTATAAAAAGCAGACAGTCTTCCCGACCAGTTTCAGAAGGTTCTCTAGAGACACGCAGACACGTGCTGTTATATCTTGTTCACTTGTGTTCTGTGAAGGACTTTTTCTCTCTCTTCTTGGACAGCACATTGAAGCAAGAGAGTTTTGAAAATGTAATGAAGATGCAATAAAACAGACTATTCTAGTTCCATATTTTTCTTATTTGTGTTTGCAGATTAACTACACTTGTGTCCAGGGAAACTTCTTGATCTGCAAGAACTGAAACAGATTCACTGCTGTAAACTTTTTTTTTTCCTGATTTCCTCCTGATATTTCTTTGTGATACACCTTTGTAAAATATTATTACTGAGAATTGTATTTCTTTTAAGTGCCATATTCATTTTCTTGCAATAAAATTGAAGTTGGGAAGGTAAATTAATCAGCTGGGGGAGAAGCCATGCGTATCAAATGAGCTTTTTTTTAAAGCATGAAGGCCAGATGAGTAGTTTTGAGTAACAACCCTGTGAACCACTGAGCCAGAGGTGAAACATGCTAGAATCTTAGGGCTTTTGAGAGCATGTGAAGGAGCAGGTAGCAGAGAGCCAGCAACAGAGAAGAGTGGGAGCAGGTGTTGACTTCGCATGCTGTGTTTTAGGAATTTTATTAGCACTACACTGAGGACTTAACAGAAGAGCATGTGAGGAAGATTATGACTCTTTAATATTTTTTTCTATTCTCTAATGCAATGTCATGTAAATAGTCATGGTAGGACAGCACACTGTGGCTGTATCACTGTCAGAGGTCAGCAGTTGGTTGAGGTGTCCATTTTCTGGTTTAAAGATTTAAGATGTGCTGCGTTGAAACTTAGCAGCGTGAATAAGCATGGATAAGCTAATGCCAACTTGCTCCTTAGTATTCCCAGGTGAGAGCTGAGAGTGCTTTGACGTGTTGTTGCCCCATTTTTGCTTGCATGGGCTTGTCTTGGAGGTTACCTTCTGGACATTGAAGCAGCAAGTAGTAGCCATTTCTGGCTGCCCTGTGCTAAGCTGTGGGGAAGCCTTGAGGGAAAGATACAGGAACTCAGTCTTATCCTATCATAGATAAACCTACCTCCCTGACAAAAAAGCGCAGGGATGAGGCGTGGGGGGTGGGGCGTGGGGGGAGAGACATAAAGAAATCAGAGCATAGTTACAGCAACTTTGTTTCCTACCACAACCCTCTCCAGCTGGTGCCAACAGGCAAAACTGCAGCGCTCTCTTCTGCAACCATTTCCCTTCCCACATCTCTGCCGACCAGGAGGGAGGAAAAACTGACCTTTGCCTCTTTTTCTCTGCCATCCTTTGACATCTGAGGAATTTCTGGCAGGTTTTGTGGGCCTAGTTTCCTCTGCACCATCTCGATGTCACCAAGGAGCTGGGACTTAAGCAATTAATTCATTGTGACTACGATTGTGACTCTTGGCTCTGCTGAAATAATGTGTCCGTTTTGCAGGCTGGAAAGGTTGGGGTTTGTTCTGATACCTTATTTATTCTTAAACAGCAAGTGTGCTGTCATTAACAACTGCTCTAAATTATGAAACAGAGCAGTATGGCTTTTAATGCTTAAATGTAATATTTAAAAGGTAGATAAATCAAAAAAGTAAAAAAAAATTTAAAAAAATCACAAAAGCAGAAGGAGTTCTTATAATATCAAAGGTCTTGCAAGCAAGCAATGCAAACCAAGACTTTCAGAAGTTTTTGCAGAATTTTGTCTGCTACTGAGACTTCTTGCAAATGAACAATGGAGGTGACCTGGGTGTTGATAGGAGATGTTCACTAATATGTGTGCTATATGCCTTTAATCATAAGCAAGAAATTATTCTGCAGACTAAATTCTGCTTATTTGGGGTATTTTGCTTACTTATTTTATTTTAAGTGTTCAGAGGTAATTTTTAACAAAGTTTTTGTTGTTGTTGTTTTTAATCAAGTGTTTTTGCAGCATATAATCCCAAACATTAAGAAAACATTACAGAATCAAGCTATTTTAAAAATTAATAATGCTGTCTCCTTTTTCTTCTTATCTGAATTGTCTTGATTTCAGGGTTTAAATTTTCAGTTCTTTTAAGGGTAAAAGCTAATGTTTTGTTATAACCATATGATTATAAAACTTAAGAGTTTTGAAGGGAAAACTACACATAGCAGGAGAGAGATGACAGCCATTGCAAAGACCTGGCAATAATTCCTCTAAGCCATTTTCTTTCCATACAACTTACCTCTTCTGGGAGCGGTTCCAGTTTAAAATGCATGCCAGATCTTTGACGGGTGCATAGTTGTGCCTGCTTGCTTTCTTTCAGATTGAGTGATGTAGCAGCTGACCTGAACTTCTGAGGCTATGTCTATGTTGGAAAGTAGTACAGTGCCAAAGGCATGGGTCTGTAGAACAAAACATTTGGTGCATAGGACGCAGTGTACCCCAGTGGAGATTTATGATTTTTTTCTAATTTTATTTTGGACTAACTCTACTCTGGTCCTGTGGACTGAATGGCTGCTAGTGATTGAAGCATATCAGGTGAGCTCTTGGAGAAAAAAATTCTGCTTCAGTTTCATTCAAAAGGAATCCAGTTCACATGCTACAAGACTGCTCTGCAATCTAAATCATAGTGGAGGAAGTGGGGATGACCATGAGATTTATTTTAAAAAGTTAACTCCTGATCTGCACTGAAATGCTAATGCATCTGGAAAAGTACTTGGTAGTTGTTAAGCATTTATCTTTTCAATTTTATTTGCACTACTTAAAATACTTTCACAAGCCCAATGCTAGTGAAAACTGCAGGAAATATTTGAAGTCCAGGAGGGCTTTTCTATGTCATGTGAATATTTAAAGTCTTGTTTTCACACAGGTGTGAAAAGCTCTCTGTTCAGCTGATGGGTTGACTTGAGTTTTAAATTTACTAAATTGCTTGGCTACTACTAACTTCCTTTGCAAGCAAGGGTGCAGGTAGAAAAAAGAAGAGAAGTAAAATCATCCACAGGGAAAGTAAATCATATATATTTGTGGATAGAGAGGGCTGTATTTTAAGAAACGGTGTAATAGTGAACAGATGTGGCAGAGCACGTTTCTTTACCTTGAGTGCATTTCAAAGAACTAGATTGTGTCTTCTAAGGCACAGACCTGCATGGGGACTGTTACAGAGCCATGAAATACTGAGAGGCTATTGACTCCTGAAAAGCAGCGTGTGATCTCCGGTGCTCTGGTTAACACTGCCACCTTGCCATCGAGGAGTATCCTTTTCAGCAGATCCAAGGAACTGGGTGCCATGCTACAGCACTGATTGTTCACGTCTCCAAGGTTTGGATCATGCAGACCCAGGAGGCTGGGGAGGAACAATTTCTGTGGTCTGTCGTGAGCTCTGATATCTGCCTTAGTTGGCCTAAAAAGTAAAGGATTCTTAATCACTCCTTTCCTGCACACCCAGCTAAAAGCTGGGCAATAGATATTCCTAGTAACTAAGGGATCCCCACTGGCAGTGCAAGCTTTGCTGTGAATTCCTCTCCCTGTTTTGCATCACTTGTCTCACCAGTATGCCAAAGCTGTAACACTGAAAAACCAGCTGCAAACTAGTGAGGAAACTCTCTGAATTCTTGATCTCTTGGTATGCCAAGAAGGATGGCTATTGTAAATGTGGCCCTGAGGGCAAATGTCTGTTTATACTCTTTTTTACTGCTGTTACATATCTCTTTGTTTATCGCTGATGGGAGCCATTGCTCTCATGGAACCAGAGCCCAGAGAGTGGAGTATGATCTTGCCTTATGCTTATGCTGGTCTTGCTACAGAGGCATGCTGTGTAATTCCTGACTTGCTAAATTGCCCAAGTGTACTGGTACTGCCATACCTGCCTCTTGTCAGTGATCTGAAATATGTTGTTTTAAAACTACACTTTTCAGCCAGAGATGGACCTACTATTTCTCCATGAGATGCCAGCTGAGATTTTGCCATCAGTGGGGCTGGCAGGTGTGAAGGATTTAATCTATACTCAATAGGCAAAGCACCTTGTAGGAACTGGAACATCTTAGGTGAGTATAGGAAGTCTCTGGACTCTGCATCCCTCTGAATAGTCAAGAGCATGATGCTTCCTGGTCTCTGGAGACTTATTCCCATCCTTCATTTGCACTGCAGCTAATTTGTTGTGTGTGATAGAACAAAGATGGGGACATCCTGTACATTTATGTTATTTTTTTAAGTCCTTATATTTAATTTCTTTGTAGAGTTGAAGATTTAGATGAAGAGAGTTTATTTGGAGAGGTAACTGCATTGAGAATGAGTTGATAATAATTCATCATCTTTTAAAATTTGGGCTGTCTGGCCGCACTTCCCCGAAGTTCTCACAAAAGCTTGACCAATTGTAATAAACACTGCTTCTCATGAATAATACTTTAATCCATGAAGGAATTTATAGTTTTTTTAATATATGTGGTGAGAACCATTCTCTCTTCAAACAGGTAGGTGTACCTCCTATTTAATCATAGGTTTGCTCAAGACATGAAAGTTAAAGGCTTTTCCACAGGGTCACTCCCTGAATTTGCTTTTTTGTGGGGACTTTCTTAACTTGCTAGACATGTAGGTGGAGCAGACTTGGCCATGAGGTGTAGGAATGTGACCTTCAGGTTTAAAAACAGAGAAAAAGAGCACTTCAGGGTGTCTTCTATTTTATCTATGCAAAAGCTACATGTCAGCTAGCATGCGAAAGTGTTTTCTTGGTGAAAGAGTGGGAGATGCCTCAGAGCACCCCTAGGTGTGTCTGTCACCTGTGGGGCTTGGAGAAACCCTAGGTAGTCAGGCTGTGGTTTACAGCATTTGCCACAATGAAAGGAAGAAATCGTTCCTTGGTATGTAACCTTTTGAGCCTATCTTGCCCTGCACTATCAGGAGGACTATGACCACTCCTGGAAATGAAGTTGTGGGAAGTCTATGGGATATTTATTTGGTGTCTATGCTGGCTGTAGCAGTTCAAGTGCAGAAGTCCTATTGCTAGTACGTAAGTGAAGTAGTGCCCATCTGTGCAATTTTAACTGTTGTACCTACCCACAAGTATAGTGTTCGTCATCTTTGAACTGGAGTTGTGGATTTCAAAAGGCTTGAAAGACCACTGGTGAGAGTGAGCAGTTTGAACAAACTTAGTATTGTGTGTTTTGACCATGCAGTTTTTGGGAGCCTTTTCTTTTTTGATCATGAAGTATGTTAATGATTATGAAGAAGATAAAATGATTTTTAATGTCACAACTTCTTCTAATGCATTCAAGGTCTAAATGGTACCCTACAAATAATTTTGAGAACAAAAAAAAGCTGAAATTCAGGAGAAAAAGCAGTCATTACTTTTTTTTCTTTTTTAATACACCATCAGCATTCAACACTAGAGAAGAAGTTAAAGGAAAAGAAATTTTTAAAAACCCAGTAACAGTTTGTTACACTGTCCCAAAAGGATTAAAAAGAGACAGTCCTACTCCCAATTCCCTGAATAGTGTTAGAGCCATGCCGTTGTTCTTGATCTGTTATCTTTCATGTCTGTGTTCCTTAGAGACAGGTATTATTAAGTTGTAATTGTGTGGCTTATGTGCTTTCATTGATACCTGAGAATAGAATGGTATGGTCATGCCATTAAAATATATAGGTAGCTAATACTTTCTGTGGATCAGTTAGGTATCTTGTCTTTGGTTTAGTCTGTGTTTGCTATTGGTAATACTGACTCCCAGAGCTCAGTATGCACTGAAGCCTGAACATACTGGTGAGTGGGGTGAAGAAACCATTAACAATGCTCTACTTCCTTTTCTTTATGTGGTGGGACATTTGTATCCCTGCAATAAGATGATACAGTGTATAGGAGTAACTGCAGCAAATACACTATTTTACTATATATCTCATTATATGTCTCTCTGGTTCTATAGAGTCATTGTGATCTCTGCAGTCTTGCTTGGTAGGGGCATGTGGATGTCAAGATTTTCAAGGCTGCGTGTATCTTTGACGTTTTCAGAAAGCCCTTTTTGTTACAGAGTGCTTTCTTCTAAAGCGGATAGATATTTTTTTTTTCTTTAAATCTTTCTAAATGAAATGTCAGCTTTGTGGTGTACTTTACTGTCATGCTGCAGAAAGGATGCTTATCTGTACTTAGGCAAATAGCCTTCATGAGAGCTCTGTTCCTTCTGTTTACTTGTGTTTTCTAGGGCTATTATAATCTTCTGTGTGTAAGACTTAATGGCATCACTGAGCAGCACTGCAAGTGATCTTGGTTCTTTAATATGAACTAATCACTTGCAAAGAATTGTCCAAGCAGTGGACCTCAACGTGACTAACCTGTGTTGTATTTTTTCAGTGGACTGTTCAAGGGAGCCGCTGCACACAGCGGAGGTCCAGGAGAGCGTGTAAGAACACAGAGGTTGCTTTGCCCTCAGACTGCTATAGCTCATGCTGCAAGTAATGATAAAGATAGGCGTATCCTAGCAGCATCTTACATATACACCCAGTTCTCTACCTGTGTCCTTGCTTCTGTGAGGACAAAACCAGACAAAACCAGAGTGTGACAGACATTTCCTTTATACAACACTAACTTGGTATGCACAGTTTTACAGCTCGATTGCTTGAGTGACGTCATGAAAAGTAGCCGTGCCACTGAGACTAACCCAGCTTTGCCTGTTTTCAGATGCCTTGGCAGTTTGCTGCTTTTGGGGTGATGCTGTATGTGGCAATTACTCTTCCTCTGTTCTGGTCCTGGTCCTCTCCCAGGAACTATGAAGCTCCTAGGAGCCATATAAATACATTACTTGTACTTGCTTTTTTACACTACAAATGTATTTGTTTTTATAGCAGTTCTTCTGCCCACATAACCCTCATCTTCCCTGCTGCTTTCACCTCCACATGCTCTGCAGAAAGGCTTGTGAGTCACTCTCTGCGTCTCTGCATTTGGAGATGGATTTAAAATTCTTGAATCCAATTAGAGTCTCCCCATAGACATGCAAGCCTTTTTCATTTCATGTTCCTCTGCTTTACTTGTCCTTGTGGAACTAGCAGTGAAATTACTGCAATGCATCCCCTATTCACAGATCTGTATATGATTATGTATGAAGCATTCCAGCCATGAGGATGTGCACATTGTACTCAGACAAAGGAGATATGTGTTTTTGTGTATTTGTCCATTTTTTCATGTGTCAGCATAGGAGATATTTAGATGTATACATCCTGCGTCTGGTAATCTGCAGTACCTCTTTGGACAGACTGTAGAATGAAGGGGTAGGTCAGAGGAAATGACAAGCTGCTGCTACCATCTGACCAGTGCACAATATCTAAAAACTGTGGTTCTGTTGTATATGTATCCACTGCAAAAACAAACAAAAGGGCAAGATGTGGATACTAGCAGAAAAGACATTAGCAAGCTTTTTGGAGCAGACCTAAGCAAAACATTATCCTATTACAAATTAAGAGATAAAAGTGGCTTCTGAAGTGGTGATTAATATTTTATGTTGCATATCCAAGTTGCAAATTATGGTAGTTTAATGAGACAAGCAGTACTATTTTGATATATAGCATAGTCAGCTGTGAACATTTAAAAATCATGAGGTGGGCCATTATGGTACTGAGAGGCTGAACTAAAAGCATGAGTTTAAAAAAATAATTCTGGACTGGTTTTGTATTGTTCTTGATTTCAAGATTTGGGTGTTCATGTTTCCAAGTCTTCCAAAAAGTGCAGGGGCCAAATGCTTACTTTAAAAGTCCATGAAGTAGACATTTGCAAGTAATAACTTGCCTCAAAGTGCATGAGCTTTCAGGAAAATACTAAATAAAATTGCAAGATTTCAAAGTAATAAAAGCACAGAAATTTCAAAACCAATAAAGTGAATTCCCCCATAGACTAAGTATAGTATATGGCCTTTTCTTTCCATTGTTGGTGTTGGGATAATATCCCTCCTAACAAGTGACCTCAGCTGCTCCTTGTAATTCTTGCCCTTGAGGCCTTTTACCAGCATGGTTGCCCCCCTCTGCACACACTGTAGTAGTCTGATGTCCTTCTTATACTGAGGTGCCCACAACTGCTCACAGTACTCGAGGTGGGGCCGCACCAGTGCAGTGTAGAGTGGGACAATCACCTCCCTTGACCAGCTAGCGATGCTGTGCTTGATGCAGCCCAGGACACGGTTGGCTCTTTTGGCTGCCAGGGCACACTGTTGACTCATATTCAACTTGCCATCAACCCAAACCCCCAGATCTCTTTCTGCAGGGCTGCTCTCCAGCCTCTTGTCCCCCACTTTGTACGTATAATCAGGATTATGCCGTCCCAGGTGGAGAAGCCAGCACTTACTCTTGTTAAATTTCATATGGTTGGTGATTGCCCAGCTCTCTAGTCTATCTAGATCCCTCTGTAAGGCCTCTCTACCCTCAAGGGAGTCCATAGCTTCTCCTAATTTAGTATAGCAAACTTGCTTAATGTACATTCGATTCCTGCATTAAAGAGCACTGGCCCTAAAATTGAGCCCTGGGGAACCCCACAGCTGATTGGCCGCCAGCCTGATGTAACCCCATTTACTATAACTCTTTGAGCTGGACCCATCAGCCAGTTCCTCACCCAACATATTATGGACTTGTCTAGCTGTGTGCTGGACATTTTGTCAAGAAGGATACTGTGAAAGACAGTATCGAAATCATGGATAATGGATGCTTTAATTAAGAACTACACATCCTCTCCATTGCATAATATGTTTTTAACTATTTATGTTCACAACAGCAGAGTGTGAAACTTCTTTAACCAATCCTTAAGACTGTCAAGAAAATTATTCTTGAGTCCCCTATAAAGTTTGCTTTAAATCTCACCTTCTCCAGTTCTACTTTGTGAATTGTTTTCCCATATATAAAACTGCAGAGATGACTCAACTGTGCTGGGTGATATCTTGACCCCAGTGGAGTAGTTTTATAAAACCAGCAGGACTGCAACTTGGTTTTTCTGCACTGAGTAGAGGGAGTCAGCTCCAGATAAATTTCACAAAATGAGCTCTGCATGCCAGAGACTCTGTCTATAGGGTGTTGTTCGGTGGCAGTGGAAAAGAAAGGCTCTAGCTAAACAAGGATCACTGTACCAATATGGAAATACTAGTATATGACCCTGGCAAATACCCGTGATTGCTGTATTAACAATACCATTGTGATTAAAGCTACTATGAAGCCCATCCAAGTAAAACAAACTATAGAAGAAAAAATTGCTTTGACATTTCTGTGCAAACGACTTCTTTTGACAGAGGTCTGGAGGTCAGGAGTTAAGTCAGTTCCCAGCCAACACTTAAGATAGTTATGTCAGGGCAAGTATGCAGTGTAGATCTGCCAGAAGTGGTGAGTGTGAAAAAGGAAGGACAGGAGGATGGTCATGTAGTGTCACTCATGCTGGCCAAAGAGCCTGAAGCAATACTGAGTTATGGCTAGCTTGGGGGATAGACCAGGCTGCAGAAGGCTGCTCAGGGGTACAGTGTCTACGTATGTCTTGGAGATCAACCCAGACCTCCAGGTTCTTAGAGGATGCAGGGCCTGGTCTTCAGGCACTGTGCAGGTGATGAAAATGACGTGCTTCCTGAAACATTCAGTTGTGCTTTCAGATTTTTCGTCTAGGCTCAAGATTTTTATTTAAGACTGGGAAGACAGATTTTGATACGTTGAAGTAAACAGGAGCTTGTGAGACAGATATTTATACATAACACATCAAACATTTTTGTATAGGTAATTTCTGTAGCTTAATTCATTCTGACTATAGAAGAAATTTTTAATCTCTTAAAATCCTAATGTTTATTATTACTTTATTGTAATATATTATAGAATTTTTGTTCTGTGTATTTTGGGAAAGAAAATAGATTATTTTTCTACTTCAAGTTCTGCACAGTGGTTTTCTTTGAACTTGAATTCTCAAATAAGTGGTTCTTCCTTGAGCTACCTCTGATGTGTTGAAGAATATTCAAAACACAAATAGTTCAAAATTTCAGTGAGGACATGTGTTGTGGTTTAAGCCCAGCCAGTAACAAAGCACCACGAAGTTGCTCACTCAGTCCTCGCCCCTGCCGGTAGGGTGGGGAGGAGAAAGTACAAAGGAAAGCTTGTGGGTCGAGACAAGGACAGGGAGGGATCACACACCAATTATAGTCACGGGCGAAAACCAGACTCAACTTGGGAAAAAAAGACAAAATCAATTTGTTTTGTTATCAATCAAACCAAAACAAGGATAATGAGAAGTAAAACCACATCTTAAAACACCTTTGCCCCACCCCTCCTTCATTCCTGGCTCAAATCCACTCCCAGTTCTCTCTACCTCCTCCCCTGCAGCAGCACAGGGGGACGGGGAATGGGGGTTGGGGTCAGTTCATCACACCTTGTCTCTGCCGCTCCTTCCTCCTCAGGGGGAGGACTCATCACCCTTCCCCTGCTCCAGTGTGGGTCGTTCCCACGGGCTGCAGGTGGGCACCTGCTCCCCAGCTCCCCTCCATGGGCTGGGGGGGAACAGCCTGCCGTCTCACCACGGGCTACAGGGGCATCCTTTCCTCCTTCTGCACTGACCTCGGTATCTGCAGAGGGGTTTCCCTCGCATTCCACTCCCCTCTCTGCTGCAGGTTTCTCCTTCTTAAATATGTTATCCCAAAGGTGCTATCACCGTCGCTGATGGGCTTGGCTTTGGCCAGAGGCGGGTGCCACTTGGAGTCGGGGAAGCTTCTAGCAGCTTCTCACAGGAGCCATCCCTGTAGTCCCCCTCACCTGCTACCAAACCCCTGCCATGCAAACCCAAAACAACATGAAATAATATATCCAGCAATGATGCCAACTACTGTGGTGGTAGTGGGAACAGCTGTCTGTGATTCTGAGGTAAGCGGTAGGTCAAACTGAGAGTGTTACAGCATCTTCTTTCACTAGTAAACAGTAATTGAACAGTAGTTAAAGCCCAGTTAGGCTTGTGATATATTTAAAGCACATATATGTGCTTGGGAGTAAGTATTCTCTGTATGACTAAATGAAATGTAAGTAGATATATATGTGGCTTTGTATCTTGGAAGACACTCCTCTCTTACTGATTTTCCTCCCTGATCCTCACTGGTATGTTCCAAATCCAGTGTTGCTTCTTTTGCTGGTGAGGCCCCTGGCTGATTTGTCCTGTGGAGATGGTCTTGCTAATAAGTAATCACGTGACACAGGAGTAATGCTTTTACACCAGCTGTGGAATAGAGCAATTTTTGCTGAGAACTACAAATTTTCACAAAACTTTTGTGAAGTGTTGATACACTGAAACATTTATCCATGGGATGTAGAGGATGTAGGCAGAAAGTCCTTAGAAGCATTTGACTGGGGCACAGAAGTTTCAGTTTGCGTTTGCAAGCATTTTTTAAGCCAGGGTTTCATTGATTGTCTGCTGTTCTTTCTTAAGCAGCTTCAGTTTCTTAGAGTGGAAGGGTTATTTAGAAGTGAAAGGCTCTGAAAACAAGACAGACATCCACTGACACTGCAAACCACAGCCTACTTGTTATCAAGTAGGGTATAGTAAGAGCAAGGGAACTTACCTGGTGATAAATTCTGTCGCTCCTTTCATAATGGCAGAGAGGACCACATCCTCTGGGCCTTTCCCTGAAGCCCTGGTGCTGCCTCAGTCAGCAAAGTCAGTCTTGATTCAGATGGCTAAGTGAGGGACCCCTCGGATGCAAGTGGTAGCAGAATTACTGTTGTGGGAGGAAAAGGAGGCGGCTTTGGTAGAGTATTGCTCCGGAAAACACTGTGTTCAGGAGACAAAAACAGGTTGAAGACAAGCACAACAGTGAGGATTAGTGGGTGAGACTGGTAGATGCAGCCTCACTGGCATTTTAAAACAAGTAAGAGTGTTTACTATCCTTCTTCTCAGGACCCGCTCTGGAAGCTCTCTAGTTGTGCAAATATGAGAACTGGGGATTTAATTTTCCTAAAACAGGGATACTGAGTAAGTCCTTTCATATAAATAATGACTTTTTCATAGGAACAGAAAAAAAGAGCTCTTGAAAATTTAAGTTTCCATTGTAAGCTCTCTAAAAGGGAGAAACACAACCATTCAAAACACAAATGCTGGGGTTAAAAAATACACATTTTTAGAGTTGGCCTGAGGGAGGAAAAATGCTGCTGCATTTCCAGATGGGAGTGCAGTCTTTACAGGAAATGCTGACATACCACAATAATCCCCTTCATGTTCACACAAGTAACTTTAGGAGATCGTGGTAAACAATTAGTTAAGAAATGAGTCATGCGTGGTAATACACAAATACTTTTGACTGTAAAGTCCAAATTACACCAACGACAATTGGTATTTCAATCTTGTTTTGTGTGATGAGACTGTCTTTGTGATGCAATGATGGCTAAAGTTCTGACACATCTCAGGCTCTGACACGTTCAGTGATGCTCATTATCAAAGTGCCACAGCTAAGCCACCGTAACTATTGT
The DNA here is from genome assembly GCF_026419915.1 of Harpia harpyja. Taxonomy (NCBI): domain Eukaryota; kingdom Metazoa; phylum Chordata; class Aves; order Accipitriformes; family Accipitridae; genus Harpia; species Harpia harpyja. Next base: position 80,186,938 of record NC_068969.1, on the reverse strand, counting down.
ATTGCATGCTTTTAGTCTGCAGCAAGCACAAATTCCAGTTAATTTAGTAAATAATTTTAAACTGCTTTTGAGCACTAACCTCTGCAGAATCCAGCACTGTCAAAGGGATTATTCATTGTTCAAGGCTTTCAAGCTTATTATCTTTTCTCTGCTTTTCTTCTCCCTAAACTATGTGGAGGCCTACAAAGGGGATCTGAAGAAAGTGGATCTGTAGGGAAGATTAAAGCTAATTGTGTTTTGTAGGAATAGCGTATCTAATTAAGACAGGAAGGGAAATGATTTGAAGGGTATTGTAGAAGTTCAACAGCATCAATAAAATAACAACTTTGTAATTTAACTTTATATAGAAAAATCCATTTGACATTTTGGTCATGTTCAAAATACCCAAATCTCAGTGCACATGCTTGAGATTTAGGTACTTACTATGCCAAGTAGATGAATTAACGGTGAACTAAGGGTTAAATGAATGTGATTTATTGCAGTCCATAGGTAGAGGAAGCGAAAAAAAGGCTATTCCATTTGTCAGGTGAGTTTTCAAATGAGACAGTAAAAATAAGTACATTGATTTGTTGGCTTTATGGATGAGACTACATAAATATATTTATTTTGAGCTTTGGCAATTCTAGAATCACAGAAGAAGATACTCGGCTGAAAAGCCAGTACTGACCTGAAATTTGCATCAGCATGTTAATGGTGTCTGTGGGACATTACAAAGTCACATTTCTTCTAGGCTTCCCCAGAACACTGCTGATTTGAAAATCGAGTCTTCCACTGTTCTTTCCTTCGTGCTTACTTGCACAGAGATCAGTGACATTGGAACAGTGATGCCTGTTTTGGCTGGGGGCACTTTCAGTCAAGTCTGTGGTTTCCAGTATAGAGTGTGCTGTGTGTGGGTGGCCCAGAGCATATTGCTCCCCTGCGACTTTCCCTTAAAGGGAAGCTGCATTTACTCTCAGCTCTTGCTTTTGTTTTATTTCAGCCTAAGAAAAAGCTCTCTGTGGAGAAGCTTGACTGTAGTCTACTTTTACCTTTCTTCCAGCAGAACGCTATTTAGTGTACATCCCTTTTCCATTCAGAAATATTTAAAATGTCCACTACAAGAGGGAGACTGAAGGAAATCTTGTTTTGTATTAGTGTTCCATCTTTCCTTTGAACTCTCCTGATACTAGTCTTGAAGAAGCATTGAAAAAAATAATAATTTGCAGGAATTAACAACACATGCTAAGAGAAAAGAAGTTCAGACTTTTTGAGAAGTCCATCTTGGCATAATCATGTTGCAATAAGCTGGTGGAAGACAAATCTGATACTGTTCGTGTATCTGGTTTGGTGGTGTATAAAAACACAAGCATACGGGAAAATACAGAGCATTCACAGAACTATCAATAGGACATCTGCATTTCTCTAAAAACATCTAATAGTAACCTTGTTGATATAAGCTGGTCATAGTAATAGTATGTAATAGTAGTATTATCATTTAAGATTAATTCTCACCATGGTGGTGAAGTCCAATGAAATTTAATAGGAACTTGAGTTCCTTCTGTCAATGTGGCATTCACGGTTTGGTTTTTCAGTCTTTCTAATAGTACCTTATGTAGAGCTCATTTTCATTTTTGATGGAATCATATGAATTCCTCATAAACAACTACACAGAGGAATAGTTTGCTTTTAACAGCAAGAACTTAGCTAATTTGTACTGTTGAACTAGTGGAAAATAGTTACCATTTTCAGCAGCAGGTAAAAGGCTCATTTTCTATTTAATTTTTTTTTTCCACTGAAAGATTTATTTTTTAAAAACAGCACCATCAGTTGCCTACTAGGTGAAAAAAATGATCTATACTTCCAACGATGATAAACAGTTGTTTCAGTGGGGAGATCCAGAGCTTCAGCCAAGTACTTGTGGGTTTACTTTTTGTTAATTTTTACTTTTGCAGACTAAAAGGGGAAAAATACTGAAACAGAAATTTGCTTAATTGTTTATCCTCAGTTTTTTCTTGTCTGAAAAGCAACCACAGGGAGATGTGGAAGCTGGGAATGAATAGCATTGTCATAGCCAGACCAAAGGCCTGGCAGTGTTTTACTAACACCAGTACGGTTTAGCTTTTAGCATCATCTCTCACTAGGAAGGAGATGAAACTCTGATGTAATAGAAAAGGGAAGAGGCTATTCTGAGTGCTTATGTTACATATACCATACTTCTTCACTTAGTTATCAGTGCAGACTGTTGGCAGTAGTTCAAAGGGAATTGAAGAGTTCACAACAGCCTGTTCTCTGCCTTGCCACCTTGTGGCAGCTGGCTTATGGGTGAGCGGGAAGCAGTGATGCGTTGGACACGTATCCCAGGATTTCTTTGCTAAAGTCTACAGGGATGTTTAAGGCAATTAGGGTGATCCTAGTGGTAAGAGTGCCCCTGTCATTCTAGTTCCTGCTAAATCTCTTTGACAGAGATAAGTTGTCATTAAGGCTTATAAAAAATTCATAACCAGGAGTGTTACGCTGCTGAAATGAGTTTTAGACTGCTGATGGGTTGAAGTGGTAGGAGGCAGCAGTGAGAATTTCTCACTTGTGGAAGTCCTGTACTCATACACACTGTGCAAGGTACCAAACAGGTTTTCATAGATGGCTGCTAGAAAGGTGCTCACTGGGCTCAGCATGATCATGTATGATATCTTAGGATAATTCAGAGTTAAGCTTGGGCTGTGATTCTGGAAGTCTCTGAGCTCTCAGTCCATGAAGTCTTTGTTCAAGATGTCAGCAGTATGTCCACTGTCATTTTAGTACGTTCTTAGAACAAAGTAATCTGGGATCATCTGTTGACTTCTTGCTTGTCACAAGAGCCAGGAAATGGAAAAGGCTTTATTACTGGCATGTAGGGCTGGATCCCTTCTGTAACTGAAAGTGGTGGGGAAAATTGCAGTTGTCTTCGGTAATGGGGAGATCAGTCTTAGACTGAGTGTGGGCTGGTTAGAAAGGAAGGAATTTTTATTTTGTTACCAACTTCCCCAGGCATCTCATGCCATTGTCTCTCTCTATTGTAACTTGAGAGCCTGGTAGCACAGACACACAGTATGGGGATCTGAATATCCGCTGGTAGCTGGAAAATGGTTTACAGACAAAGTAAGCATTTATTACATTAAAAAAATGTGTCCTAATATTTTGTGTATTCTCTGTGCTGACTGGAAGAGTGGGTTGCACTTTGAATACTGATGTGAATTGGGACTGCCCGAAGGGAACAGTGACATTGTCAGTGTAAGTGGATTGTTCAATATTATATTCCATTTAAACCTCACACTCTTGCAAAGGAATACAAAGTTAATAACTTTGCTGTTCGGACATGGCATTTTTAGGGTACAGAGAACACAGCTACAATTTCTTATGCTTGCTATTCCTTCACCTTCTCACTATTAATAGCTTGGAAGCATAAGCACTTGGGAATTTGCAGTCAGATAAACACTGGGTCCTGCAAGGATTCACCAAGGAAAAAGGAGATCTTTGCAATACTTTGCTTGTCTTTGCACTTATGGCTGTAAATGAATAAAGTTCACATTCAAGACTACATCTTGAAATGAAAAGCTCAGTTTTTCAGTGTAATCAATTCATTTTTATACACATAGGAACAGAGGAAGACTTGTTACAATCTCAGCCAGATACCTTGGCTCTGGCTGTAGCTTAAATGGTGATTGCTATTGTGGCTGACTGTTGGGTGCTAAATGAGGAACATCCGTGACTAAAAGTACAAGATGGTTCAGGTTAATCTTGGATCCGGAAGCTCCCTGGCTGGGGCTATGGCTGGTTCACATGCTGCAGAGATAGAGGATGGGAAGGAGCCATCAGTGGATCAGTGCTAAATCATTCTGTCCATCCCTTCAAAAAAAGTTGTACTCTTTTTATTGGTGGTTGGCTCAAACAGAGATAAACCCTTGGACACTGACAGCAGAAAAAAAATCTCCATTGTTTTTCTAAGAGACACGAGTCATTCAATTCCTGACGAGCTGTACTTAGAACCTGTTTTTGCTGTAGAGAGTTTGTCACTGTCCTTGTCTCCAAATAGTCAAATATGCTGTTGAGGCTGTGTCAGTGGCTCTAATTAACACATTCTCTCCTGCCGAGGACTGAAAGCAACTATGCTGAACCGTTTTAAACTCATTCTTCAAAGAACCACATTGGTAGTTTGCATCGATCTGTTTTTAGGGTGTAGAGCAGCATGTCAGTGTAAGAGTTTCAGCAGTTGTTAGGAAAATTTTAAAGATGGCACTGTTATGTGATGAGAGAGTAACTCCCAAAACACGCAAAGTGTGTTTAGAAAGGAGACATTGCTTTATTCTGCGCAGGGTGCAAGGTGGAAGATTTCCACAAATTGAGCACACCTACTGAGGTTTTTCAGTCCAGACTTACACGCTACAGTTAAAACACCACGCCTGTCTTAATACATGTTGTAGTGGGTTGACCCTGGCTGGATGCCAGGTGCCCACCAAAGCCGCTCTATCACTCCCCCTTCTTAACTGGACAGGGGGGAGAAAATATAACAAAAGGCTCGTGGGTCAAGATAAGGACAGTTTAATAAACTGAAAGCCAAGGTCGCGTGCGAAAGCAAAGAAAAACAAATGATATTATTCTCTACTTCCCATCAGCAGGCGATGTCTAGCCACTTCCTGGGAAGCAGGGCTTCAGAACGCGTAGTGGTTGCTCCGGAAGACAAAAATGCCCCCCTTCCGTCTCCCTTTACTTAGCTTTTATATCTGAGCTGACGTCATATGGTATGGAATATCTGTTTGGTTAGTTTAGGTCAGCTGTCCTGGTTATATCCCCTCCCGAGATCTCGCCCTGCCCCAGCCTGCCGTTGAGGGGGGGCAAAAATGTTGGAGAGACAGCCTTGATGCTGTGCCAGCACTGCTCAGCAGTAGCCAAAACACTGGTGTGTTATCAACACCTTTCTAGCTACTGATGCAGAGCACAGTGCTATGAGGGCTGCTGTGAGGAGTATTAACTCCATCTCAGCCAGACCCAATACACATGTGTTCCACCTAACTCCTGCATATTCATTACGTTGAGCAGGCATGATGTGTTGTTCTCTTGAGCAATCATCCCAGAGTCTTCTACGCCTGCACGTCGGTCTCTGGTGGTCTTCATTTGGGGAAGAATACCCCTACTCATTTTGTGCTTTTATGGTCACACGTCATCTGAGGACACCAGGGGCTTTGTTGCTTTTGCCAACCCCTCGTTTCGCTAGTGGATGTATGTCCTTAATTAGCAAGTCTGCGACTCTTTAAGCATGCTCTATTGTAAGCAGAATCTTAAACTACATAAGCTTTACCTTGAGCACACATAGTCTAAGCAGTCCTCGAATAGCAAACCTACCACGCTTCTCATGTTTTAGTTTTTTTTTTTTCTTTAAGCTGTCACGGCCTTCTTGTTTGTTCATCAGTCTTTCGAAGGCTTGAGGCGACAGCACCTTCGATGCCTGCCTGCAGCGCCTGTCCCTGGGTGCGGTTTCTCTCTCCCGTGCGAGCAGCCCCTTTGCCCGTCGTGTTCGGCGGGACGTGGGGCGGCTCGCTGGGGAGCGGGGCTGCGCCCCCGACCACCCCCCAGCCCCCGCCGCCCCCGCCCCGTGGAGCTGCGGGGGTCGGACAGCTGCCTGCCTGCCTGCCTGCCTGCCTGCCTGCTTGCCTGCCTGCCTGCTTGCCTGCCTGCCTGCCTGCCTGCCTGCCTGCCTGCCGGGGGACGTCGGCGCGGCATCGGGGCAGGCCCTCACGTAACAAACTGCAGTTACCATCAACCATAAGCGCTGAGGAAGGAGCGGGGCGGGGGCAAGGGAGCCCTGCTTCACCCCCTGCCTGGCCTTTCCCAGCTGATGTAAGAGTATTACCGCGCTTACGTAACGCCGCTGTTGGCGTGTCGTGGGGGGGCACGGCAGTAGGTCGCGTGCCGGAGGTCGCCCGGTCGGGGAAATTACGAACTACGAGCCCTCGTCGGGGCAGCCTTGCCCCCTACCCTCCTGAACTGATTTATTGCCAGCTGATAAGAGCAGTGCAAGCGACTTCTATTCTCTCGATTTGCCGGATAGGAGGCAAGGCCGCGTTTAGTCACAGGGTATGATAAGCTCCGTATGGCTTATCGGCAGATTACGTAATGTCCCACAGACACGGGCCGGGGGCTCAGCTGGCCTGGCGCTGGCTGTGCTGGCCTTGTGCCGTGGCACTGTTGTCACGGCCTGTATTTATCCATTTATTTAGAAACGGCTCTTCCGTTTCATACGGCCTTTTATAAAAGATGTTAAGGACAACCCTTAAGAAGCCAAGGCATCTAGAATAAAGTCCTTTTTTTCATTATTATTATTTTTTATTTATGGCGCTGCATACATGGAAAGTGAATAGGTGATATCACGAAATAGCTGTCAACGTTTTGCCATTTCTAAACTTTCGTGTACCTTGGCAAGACACAGATTTTGCCTGAAATGTCTCCAGTTCTGTTTGCTTAAATACTAAATATTAATAATTTCTATTATAATTTAAAAATATTTAAGTGCAGCATAGTTACCAAAAGCTGACATGATATTCCAGTAATAACAACTCTCGAATTCTTGGACGTTTGGCTTAAAGATCGTCATTAAAATTTAACCCTGAAAGGATTTGTAAACTATTTTCTTTGTGCTTTATGAGCACTGCTGTTTGATGTTTTAAAAGTCCTTTTAATAATAGTGAACTTAAATCAGGTAGTGATGCAGGTATTTGTGAACTTTGTATCCCTTCTGCAGTTCATGTATCTTATTTCCTTTATTAAGCCCTTTTTTTTAAGGCAACTTCAGTATTTCTTTGAAGTGTTCAAAGGCTGCTTACAAGACTTGTGCTCTTAATTAAAAGAATGAGAGCAATAGGAATTGAAAGATTCTTTCTGGGGGTTATTATACTGTTTGGATGCTGTTTAAAGACATTTTTCCTGCAAGAAGCTTGTCTATGGAAACTCTTTTTTTTCCTATATGTTTTCTTCTCCGACTTGGTATATACTGGCTTATGATTGTAGACCTGCTGGCAACATACTGTGTTTCTGAAGTATGATTCTCGCAACTACAGCATCTTACGTCATAGCACTACTGTAATAACAATACAAAGCAAGGAATTACATTTGAGTTTATCAGCCTTCGCAATGTCCCTTTAAATCTGTGGTCTGTTGCTATTCCCTTGAGTCATTTCTCCTGGTTTCTAATTTACTAGAAAATGGTGCTTCAGCGATGGATTGTAATACCGGTGTGAATACTGTGAAGGATCAAGGAATCTGTATTATTAATCTGTATTACACTACTGTAATACAACCAGTTAACCAGTAGTCAGCAAGTTACCAACGTACAGCAAACGTTACTTAATTTCTGCCAGGATTATCTCCATTGCAGTCATAAGCAAGGATAGAGTTGTGGCCCTCCTGTAACTACTTATAGATGGTGAATAAAGTTTCAAAAGCTTTCAGATTTTGTAGAATTTCTTTTCATCAGGTTTTGACAGATGAACTTTTGATGGCTGTAATACTAATGTGCACCAGGAAAGCACAATATTTAAATGGGTGTGGATTATGTATCTTTGAAGGCTTACCTGTGAGCTTTCACTGGTGTGAATTAAACTGCTTGTTTATGCCATGAATATGCTTGCTTCTGTATGACAGAGAATGTCCCTGTGTTGAAAAGCTTCTGTTACGCAGAAGCTGTTATACACATTATGTTACCAGGGAAATGCCACTAGAACTTAAACATGAAAAATAAGAACATAACGGTAAAAAATAATTATCATACTGTAATTTAACTGATTCTCAGATTCAGAGCCAGAAACCAGTTAATACTGGAAAGATTATTTGTTTCCATTTCTGAATATACGGAAACTTTGCAAGTCACAGTTGCACTGAAGTTATATTCCAACTTGTGATGGATGGACTTAGGGCACTTTGATTCTTAAGATACTGACCTATTAATTGATGCTTCAAATAGAAGTCATCAATGTGCAAGCATGGAGGTATATAGTTTACAGATGAGATATTCCAAAAGTAACTGTCATGACTGCATGCAGAAATAAAAGATGAGAAAGTAGTGAAGATGTGAAAACTCTTAAAGAAGAAGCTCAAGTTGTCGCAAAAAGTTCTGCCCATATAGCAAAAGATGCAATCACTTAGGCTTTGATCATGCAAGGAAATTTTACAAGGCATGATTCAGGTTTCAGTCAAAACCATATTAGGGTACAGGTGCCCCTTTTTTGTGCGGAACTGGTGCTTTAGCCATGAAATAGTTTTAGTCAGTCACTCCAAAATTCATTAATATATTCTACAAATAAATAAATCAAAATGCAATAAGGCAGTTGGATAGTCTTGCAACAGTACTGGTTGTTTTCCTCTCTCTGCCTTGCGAAGAGTTTTTGAGGAGTTACCTTTGACAGGATGAGGCCCACACTCTAGAATAGTTTTTCGATAAATTAAAACATCTGATGAAGTTATGTGTTAGGCACGTGGGAAGTGCTTGGAGTCAAATGTGAGTAATCGATGAACACATTTCACCATAAGCTGTCTTTAAGTATTTCACCAGAATCTGGTATTCTGTTTACTGTATTCAGATAGAAAAAACAAAACAAAACCCCCGCTAATATCAGAAATTGGCAAGTGATTACTTTGTACTAAAAACTAGATAGAGATTTTGATTTTAAGCCTATATGGAATGATATCAAACCCTAGGACTTGTACTTTGAATAAAGATTTCTCCAAATATCCCTTGGAAAATATGGCAGAGAATCTTTTAGTGCCTTTGTGCAAGTCACTGTACAACCAGTTGAGATTTCTGATGGGAAAGGAGTGGATGGGAATTGAAATTGAGACAGCTGGAAAATGAAAGTACATAGATTGAGATGCTACACCCACCCTCAAGTAACCCTGCTATTTCCTACTATAATTCGTTTATGAGCTAAATAAGAAAAAAATTATACCATTATCTATAATAGTAGTCCCTTCCCAAAATCTTTCCCCAGCGTGCAAAGATTTTAGGCAGAAAATGGCAAATCAGTTAGAGAGTAAAATATAGGAGATGTATACAAATGTTCTCAAAAAAGCTGTAAATGTCAAATTCCTGTTCTTTTAATCTCTAATTTATACTAACCTGGCATCTTAAGAATGGTAGTTATTTTTGAGAAAGCATTGTCATTGCTTACAAATTAAATTTGTGTCCTTTTTTTTTTTTCCTGGAAAATAGTAGCCTTTTAGAAGTATTTCCTTCATGTCCTAAATAGAAAAAAGCTGGACATAGCAACTGGGCTCAGTAATAGCAGCACTGCTGGCTTTCACCAGCCTAACAGTGGTTATCTTTTTGAGTGAATGTGTAATCTGCAACCTAAATTGAACCCAGCTGTCTTAGCTTGTTATTTAACTGCTGCAGCTTCTGGAATAAGCAGAAGCTTCCTGGAGATTATCTGTGCCAGCAAATAGGAAATTGTAAAACTCTGATATGTGCCTAACAGTACTGGAAAAATTCATTTGCAGTCTGATGATCTGGGCCAAATACGTAAAGTTGATTCATTTGCCTTCTAATTTTGATGTGTTATGATTATATCACTAATCTTGAGACATTTTCTTTACATGTCAACTTCATAGGGTTTTAGTTTTGGGGGGGTTGTTTTTTTTTTTTAGGAAAAAACCATTGATGAGCCTTTGTGAAGCAGATGGAAATTGTCAGAAATACTGCTCAGTATTTCTGAACCTTTAGCAAAGTACATTCAAAGCTATGCTTCAAAAATTGATGCCTATTTCTGAAAAAAAGGAAGCATAAGCTTTGAAATGTCTGTGGCTAGCCGAAGGCAAAATCCCTGGAAAACTGACATCTTAGAGATGCTATTACCTCTCTGGTTCTCTGTGTCAACGTGTATCAAAGTGGAAAGACACCAGTAATGTCTACTCCAAAGGATTTCTAGTATTTGTTTTTAAATTAAAGCATCAATTTTGGGTAACACAGGAAAGTGCACATCTTTGACATAATTTTACATGCTTTTTAGACTTAAAAAGGTATAAACACTATTTTTTGGTTTTTATTTGTGAGTCTGTGAAACCTACCATATGTATACCAAAAACATTTCTCCACCTATCAAGACACATGCAATTTGAAACGACTTTCCTTTCAAATGGCTTTTGTAGTCTTCCTAAACCCTTGCATGTTAATTTCCTGCAAGGATTATTCCCACTGGTCAATCTCCTTTCTAGATTTCTCAATGCAGCTTCATTTTGAAATTATGTTTTGTGGCAGGAACTGCATGGATTTTATTTCAAACCCTTATCAGTTAGTGATGACTTCTAGTTAGTGATAGTCTTACTCTTCCACTCTCCTATTTAATTTCCAGCTTGTGTATGAATCAGGGCCACAAGAGGATGTTTCCCCTTCTCATTTTCTTGGATTCTGAGTTGATTTTCATCTTAGTTAAAACCATAACTAAAGGACAAGTTACGAGAAGAAGGAGACCCATATAGGCTTGTCACTTCACACGGACCTCTGCTTTCTACTGTGATGGTAGTTGGCATTCTTTACTTGGTAAGAATACATAATGATCATGGAGCTTGGTATGTATCTCTTGTCCAGACACAAACAACTGCATCCAAGAAAGATTGATTAATTTTTTTTTCAACATTTGGATACAGGTTGTAGTTTTGTTTCTTTAGTAGTGTTGTGGGTTTTTTTTTCCTAGTGCAGGGTCAGTGATGTTCACTGGAAATTAATTCACAGACAGTGGAAAACTCGTCTTCAGTGGAGCTGGTACATGGGAGTAAACAAGCAGGGTTAAAATGTTTTAAGTAAAACTCCATTTCTGCTTATGTTTTTTATTGTTCATAAAAATTAAACTTTCAGGTAAACTTCACTTTCACAAGAATTGTCAGCTCTTTAAGTAAAATTTTAACTTCTTTCATTAAATTTAAAGAAGTATGATTAGGAAAATTTTCCTCTGCTTGGGAGATTATTTCAAGTGTATTTTCCCCTTTATGGGCTACAGATGTGTGAAAAGAGGTATGGTCTGGTATGCTATGAGTTGCTTTGCTTATAAAGCCTTCCACAGAAGGATGGGCTGTAGGAGGCTTTTAGATTATAATTCTTAAGGACATGATAATACCTTTTCTGAGTCATGTTTTTCTACCTAGCAAAGGGTGGAACATGGGTAAAGATAATGTATTTTGACTATATTTGATTTGATGCTATTAAGAACATTTTAAGATGATTATCAGACCATAAAACTAGCTTCATTCAGCAAGTCTACTAGTTCTATTGAATGCAAGAGAGATGAAAACGATACCTTGAAAAATTAATGTGTAAATGTTACTACATAATACAGTCCTTTGGGTTAAAGTACTAATTAAATGTTTGAGTTTCCATTTGTAGAATAAATCTTGATGCCTTTATTCAGTCTTTACACAAGAAATAAATCCATTGGCTTCAGTAAGACCTTGCCTGACTAGTAACTGAGCAAAATTGTGGACTTCTTATTCAGTTGAGGGTGAGCAGCTCTGAGTTTAAATCAGCTGGTGAAGAGGTGGAGACACCACTTCTGTGACATAATATTTTACTTATATTTTATTTTCCTTGCTGCTGATTTGTTTCTGAACATATGCAGACAAGCAAGTAATGTGCCTGTCAGCTGTGCTTTCCTATGATGTAATAGCTGCTAAAGTAGTATGTCATGCAGGTGTCTTTCAGTGGCTGCTGTCCTATTATTTCTGCACTTATCTTCACACAGTTAACCTTTTTTGGGTAAACAGGAACGGAGACTGAAAAAAAAGACTCACTAGTCCATTTTTTTCCATGATGGTTTTGGTTTTACCAGCAGAAGTCATAAAGTCAATTTGTATCATTGTCATTTCAGTGTCTCCATACTTAGGAACTGTATTCTAGTACTTGGAAATGTGTTTGATGGTTGGAGCTTGGGTTCTTTGAAGGAGTGTAGTGTTATTTTGAGTATAAGATTATTTAAAGTGCCCAAATTTCAGTGATTTGAAATCTGCTTCTATGCCACAAGCTACCTGTCTCTATTGCTTTATACAGACATATGTAACAAAGTAACCCAGCTGATGAGAAAAACTTTTGTTTAATACTTAATATCAGAATCTATTAATGGCATGCTGCTGACTTTTATGTCCAAGAACAAACCAAATCATCTGTCTTTTCCCTCAGTTTCCCCACTTGGAAAACTAGTGGGATGTCAATCATTCATCTTGGAATCCTGTTTGCACTGATACTTGGATGTCTTCCACCATGCCTCCAAAATGAGTCTTTTACCACTTTCTGCAGAGAAAACCATAGGCAGAAGAAATACTAATGAAATTCCTCATTAGATAATGTAATGTGGTGATACTGTGAAACCACCAGTGTATGCAATAAGGAGTATCTGTTAAGTAAGTAATTTTGATTACTTGCTTATACAACCAAGTGTACCCATCCTGAGCTTCCTCATAGCTCCTGTGAACTACAGAAGAACCTTTTGGGTTTTTTTAACAGAATTTATAAGTTTTGTGATTTTTTTCAAGTGTTTGTGAAGGCATGCTCTTTTCCATAGGCTTTTTATTCAAACATGAGTCATAGTTGAAAAGAAGTACACATTTTTATTGCAGTGGTGTGAAGCTTACAGATACATAGCATCCTAGTATCATCTTCTGATACAGTCGTTTTTAGGCTCCTCTGAGGTCCAGACTTTCTGCCATCTAAGGACTTGGCTAAATGTTTATTTTGAATTAAGGAAAAGGAGAAACAAGTTTAAAACATCACAGACTCTGGAACAGATCTCTATGCTCTAGAATAAGAAACCTTTTGCCATAGCTACTCTATTAACTGGTAACATGGCTTACCATACTTCTATGTTATACCAAAGGATCCATCATTTGTTACGTAATGATTAATTTTTTTGTGGACTAAAACGAAGTGCATTTTTGAGACATTTAAAATTTTAACAGGCAAAATAAAAATGTGATACAGAGAAAGTGACATGGGGTTTATTGCTTGGCTGGTTGCAATATTTCAACAAATGCAAAATAAATTTATTAAAAAGTTGGAACCTACAATAAATCATTGTCTCACTACAAACTATCAAGTTTTCTTGTTAGCTGCTAAATTAAGCAGGCAACAGCTGCCAGCTGAGATGCATATAGGTCTGCAGTCATGTATTCTTAATGAGTCATTCAGATTATGCTTACCTTTGTGTTACCTAAAATAAGTATCGCACCTAGTCATTGCTGTATATGATATTCATCTGCTTATTATACCATTTCTTCAGTCTGAATTTCTTGCTGCAAGATACATTATCATGGTCTCTTAGCAATGAATCTTCTTAAATTGTTATATTTGTCATTGCAAGGGGTAAATGCTTGTAGCCCTTTCTCAGATGGTAAAAATTGTGCTTCTGAACTGCTTACAGGAGCATGCCATCTGCTTAAGCATCATGTTTGAGTAAAAATTTAGGTTTTCATAGAAATATGATAGTTACACAGGGCTTTATAATGTAAACCCAAAGTGACCTGAAATGGTAGATACACTGGAAGAGCATCATGTTCTGATATTAAGGAGTAAGAGCAGAATAAAATGTGTCTCAATCACTAGGCTTGTCTCCTCTCTGATTCTTCCTGGTCTGTTGGGATGCAGTTTGCATTTGTCTTGGACCACAAGTCATCACTACTTTTAAGTGGAATCATGTGACTTTTGCTTCCTCCAGACTGAAGAAGAGTCAGCCACAGTTCCCTGCCAGTTGACTTTAAGTACTTCTGTGGGCCAGTCTTATTTTCTTTGGCTGAAGAGCTTTGTGCTCAGGCATTGATGGCAGTCAAAACTGGTAATGAAACAGCCATCTTATTTTTTATTTGGGACACATCAGAGAAAACAGATCATTAATTTATAAGCCATTTTTATTCCCGCATAGGTTTACCATTCTCTGAGTCTAGGGGAGGATCTTGAAATTCTCTATATATTATGACTTCTTGACTAACAAAGTTTTGTGAAGGTGCCGCATTTCAGTGTTAGGAGATACTCACCATGAAGTTGTATAGTTTTATTTTGGAAGGTAGCTAAAATTGCCTTTTATGGTTTGTTTTTTTGGCATTGTAAATGCAATGATTTTTTACTTAACAATGTCAGGCTTCAAACTTAACTTGAGAAATAAAAATCAGGTAGATTCTTTTCTCCAGTACAAATGGTAATAATATATGTTTTGCAGGCCATTTGTCCTTACAGCTGGATTTGAAAGCAGACTTAGCTGAAATCTGTCCCTGAAATTCCAAACTTGAAATCCTGAAAAATCCTATTCAGCTTACCCCTAGGCCAGAATGCATCCAAACTTTTACTGGCTTTTAAAATCTCTCAGTGACTTTAGTTCTGTTTCTACAGATAACCAGCTGAATTCTAGCCTTTAGACAAATTAGTAGCTGAGCACCTTGCTTATACTTCAGAAGAACTGGGGTTAAGAAAACTGATGTTCATCTCTCTGAAGTGGTCAATGCTTCATGCCTTCTATGCAGTGAGAAGATCTGATCTTATACTCACTTTGGGATGGTCATCTCTCTGTTTGTAGTGGATTCATTGTACTACTTCTCTTACCAGGCCTTATAACACTCATTCAGAAAATGGGAGAATTCTTCAATGGCCGTGTCTCCTATTTTTCTTAGCAGTCTTTCAGTCACCAAAATGGGGATGTTACACCTTATTCCTGAAGCAGATCTAACAAATGAACAAGTGACTGGGAACATGTCTGTGAGATGTGATGTTCCCCTACCTGGTTTGACCATGTCAGATTTGGAAGATTTCTATCCAGGGACTGAGGGGAGGGCAGGGAGTCAATATTTGCAACATCTCTTGCTTAAATTATTTTACTGTCATATCATTTTCATTATACCAAATTGTTACTTAATGCTCACCAAGACCCTCCAAAGAGTCTTAAATGTTAATGTTATAATAAAAACCTAACTGAAGACATAGAAGTGTGCAGATACTGAAAGTGTTTTTCTCTACTACATTCCCTTAACCATTCTCTGAGGGCTTGGAAAGCTGCTAATGGAACAGAACCCCGGCTGCGGATGGAAGGTGAAACATGGGAAGAACAAACAAGACTGAAAATTGAGCTTGTTTTGGTGTACGTGTGTGTTAGTGGTACTTGAAAAGTTCTCCAGATGAGTGCATACCTATGTTTTCCCTTTCAGCAAAGCATCATGAACAACTCATTCCACAGGACACCAGGGCCTGCTGGCATCTGTAGGAGCAAAGCAGGTTTTAGCAGCAACTACAGTAAGGAAAGGAGGAAGAAAAAGGAAGTCTAATGTTTTGGCTTCCTCATAAGGTATTTAAATGTGTACTGTGTTCTGGGCCAGCTGGTTACAATTAACCCTGTTCATTTAGAGCAAGCAGTTCAAACAGGTTTTGGAGACATCTTCTGCAGTATAGAAAGGAGGGAGTGGGACTGGAAGGGAAATGAGTTTACAGAATATGCATCAATATGTCCAGATATTGTGACCATAAAGGTACCTGTCTGTCAAATACAGTCAAGCGAGAAGTTTATGTATCTGTTCCAATGCTCTTTATCATGCTGTTGTAGCTAGGCCCCACAAAGCAGAACTCAACAGCTGTTAGTCTTTTTCTGAGAGGAACGTGTGTAGCATAGCATCTGTTGAGTCTAACTTCACCCACGTTTTGCTTTACATTAAGAAGTTGCCTATAATTTCCACTGCTTCCATGAATATTTGTGGATGCAAAGTTCTTCTAGAAATCACATGCAATCATTCTTGTAAAAGCTGCTTTCAAAAAGGGGAGAAGCATGTAGAGAAAATGGCTTCATAGGAGACTGGGAGATTTAGCTGAACAAATCCTCTTTTCCTACAGCAATAGCACTTTTCACTTAAAGTGCCTCCTATGGCAGCATCTCAAAGATTTTTATCTGTTTTCCACAGGTGAGGAAACTGAGGCAATGGGATAGGCAATTTACTTGTGTCAAATTGTAAGACAGCTCTCCTGTGCAAGTACAATTTGTATGGGATGTGCATTGTACATTAGTAAAATCAAAGCCTGTTTTGTTAGTGCTTTGGACACAGCATTACCCATATTTATATGCAAGCAGAAAAAAATCAACCCTAATAAGCACAGTTTGCCTGGCAAAGGTGTATCATTGCTACTGATGTGGAGGCAGAGAAAATCCTTCTTACACAGTTCTTGCTCTTACAGCTTCATCTGTAGAGTTCAAAAGCAGAGTAAGTCCATGACATACAGACTGCTAGCATGTTATTTTTACCCTCCTGGACTTGCGAGAACAGAGAAAAAGATGTTGCTACTAATGTTTCAGCCTTCAGTTTTAAGAGATTATATGTTGAGAAAGAGAGGGAAGGGAAGTACTCTTACTAATTCCTGGTTTTGTTCAAAAGTTGAGCTTTTCCATTTTGATACTACTGTCATGAAGACGTAGACACCTGCACATCTATCACGGTTCCAGTTAAGCCACATAGACTTAACACCAGGCAGGAT
This sequence comes from Harpia harpyja, assembly GCF_026419915.1. Taxonomy (NCBI): domain Eukaryota; kingdom Metazoa; phylum Chordata; class Aves; order Accipitriformes; family Accipitridae; genus Harpia; species Harpia harpyja. Next base: position 80,170,449 of record NC_068969.1, on the reverse strand, counting down.
CACTCTAACAGAAGTTTTATTTAAAGATTGTTGTGGGCATAATAAAATCTATTTCTGGAGGAATGGGGCGGAGACATAAGGATAAAAGCAGAGGTGTGATTATCTCACAGCTACTTACATCTGTATTAGTCAAAATCCCTGGTAAACTATCCAAATGCACTTGTTCCCTTCCAGATAAACAGACACTGCATGTAAACAAACAGCTTGTGTTAAGAATGTCAATCTGCTAATTAAACTCTGTGTTATTGTTTGCATTTATTTCATTTAATCACTTGGTGAATATAATCCTCGGAAGTATCTTGCAAGAAGGAAATGTACTTTGCGAAAGTCCAAATCCATGACAAACCCAGAACAGTGAATGGCTCTTGACATACAGGTATCTCCCTATCTGGTTCAAAAAAAGAGAGTGGAGGTACTTGACCTTATCTTTGGTTATTCACGTATCATCCATAACAAATGGAAGCAATAAATCATCTCCAACTCTGATGATCCTTTATAATACTTATAGCTTAAGAAGCAGGTTCCTATCTTAAAACTTTCCAAAAATAACCATTCAGCAAGTGACAGAAGGACCTCTGTCTCTTTTCTTTTGTTTTTCCTTTATGATCAACTGTATCAGTGCATTTGAAATTAACTAATAGGTGGCACTGAGAATTCATTAAGAAATCAGGCTCTTGGAAATTGAACATGTTCATCCCTTAAGAGATTGCTTTGTGCCAGTTGAATGTGGCAATGACAGACCATGATCATAGGAGTTACCTTATGGTAGAGACACAATGCTATGTAATTAAAGACTGTGTCTAGATTTCTTCAGATGACTGAACAGTATCAGCACTTGTCAGCAGAAACTAACTTATTTTTACTTGATTTTTAAAGAGACTGAATATTCCAAAACGAGTCTGTCAAGTAGCTTTAGCACATGGAATATCACAGGAGAGAGTGGTGTGTAGCTAATATTATTCAGACAGGGAGCCTTGAAAAGTATTCTATTTCTTTTGGAGCTGTCTTTAGGAGAAAGATTGTATCTTTTTCATTTCAAGGAAAAATTAAAACATGCATCTTCTGGAAAACACTGGGGACTAGTAAGTGATGCTTTTTCACCTCCTGCTCTCATGCTGTGTGTCCTTAGAAGTGCTCATTTTTCCTCTAGTATACTGTCTTTGATAGTGTTACTCCAGAATAAAAGAAAATTTGAACATTTATGCGGGAAATTTTAAAAGTGTGTTCCACCTCATCCCTTAAATGTAAGTGAACAGGTATGGAAAGAGCATCTGTCATTCTGCTGTATGCACAGCTTTGTATGTATCATACAATTAAGAACTGCATTTTTATTCTGTTGAATTTTTTGATGATTATAAAACAGAGGAGTGCACTACTTTGTGTGTTATTTTGTAAGTGAATTACATTTGAGGTTCCAGCACTGGCTTCCATTACTGCTGGCTGCTATGGTGGATGGTATATTTTCATATGGAGCCACTAAGGAAGAATAACTAAGGAGTAGATGACTTCACATTTGGTCGTTAAGCCTTCAGGGAGGAGATGATGACCTGAGATATCCTTTTCTTCAAGCTGAAACATCCTTGGGAGCTATATCACACCAGTGTAAGTATAAGGTCCCTCTGCAGCTGCAAGGCACAATGCCCTGGACCTGCAGGCTGCAGATGACTTACATGGATCACCAGGAAACATTTTAATATGTATTTCAAATGGCTGACTATGTGAAAACTCAGCTGAAATGTAGTCAGCATCCTTGAAGCTGACTCTGGATCTAAATATGGAGGACAGCAGTTTGTCTGGGCTGCAGGTTGCTAGACCCTGACCAGCAGCCTTCCTCCTCCTGGCAGTGAGTACCAACTGCTGCCCTGCTTTGCTTTATGATGGGATTTTTCCTTTAATGAGGAAAGGAACCATGGCCCAAACTATCTCTTTCTGAGACAGTTTACCTAAGTTGTATTCTTTGGCATTTCTAATGGAAAATACTGTAGTAGTGTATGTAGCATGAAAATGCGTATTTCATGGACTAAGGGCAGACCTGCCCGCAGCTTTACAGCAATAATGGCAGGTATGAACTGGCACATTTTTTGTACTGATTAGTTACATCTGGAAAGAAAAACTATTTTGTTGGTGGTGCCTCCTCTTCAGGACTTTCACAGCTAATTAAGACCCAAACTTCTCATATCTGTTATGTGATGCTACATGTCTGGGTTAGCTTCTGGGTCTCGAAGATGTGGGTGTAGCTTTCAATGCTTTGCTCATGTTTATAGTGGTAGTATCCTGAGAATCCCAATCTCCCTATGTTGATATGTTCTTACCAGGTTTAAAAAGCAGCTAAGATTTAATGCTGCAGTAGGAGATTTGGGATAAGACCTAGTACATGATATAGCACCTTACAGTAGCGCCAGGCTAGACAGTCCAATAGAACTTTGTAATGCAGATACCCTCACTAGAACCAGGTAAAGCTGCATAGTCATATAGCAGGTGCCAACGATAACTGCTGTAAAGGCAAATTCAAAGACCAGAATTCTGAGTTCCCACATCAATATTCCCATGGGGTGTCTGGACCCAGTTTCTCTGCTGTCCTCCTCCTACTCACTTTCTGTGCTGTATATTCTCAGAGAATAAAGCTTAAATTCACTTTTATGCCCTTTCACTAGTATCAATGGGTATTTTGCACCGATGTGAGTAGCAAATGCCAAATGATCATTCAAGACAATGGTTTATCAACAGTTCCTTCCCTTAAAAATCAATCATGGAAATGGGGAGAGTGTTACGGTCTTTAGAGCATGTTTCAATTAACACAGGTCTCTGAAGGTTAAAGGCATTGTCTTGGACTTTATCTGAAAGAATATGGAACTGATGCAGATCTTGAAAATATAGTTGTCAAGCACCTACTGTAATGTACTCAATTCTTGCATGGGCATTTCAGTAAAACATGCAATATTCTTTTCTTGTTAAGCAGTACCCCTTTTCAGTAACAGATGTAACACAAAACTGTGTAAGTCTTTGGTATGTGAGCTTCTCTATTTGCCATGAACATATAGGAATAAGGCATTTTCCCACTTGCTGCCATATTGGCCAGATAACAAGTGTATTTCCAATAAACCAAGCCCCCATAGGAATTTACATGTACATTGATTTTGTTAAGAAACAGTTTGGCTGGCTTAGCCATTAACTCTCCTTTTAATAATACTGTTCTTCATTTTACATTGGTACTGACAAGAACTGTTCTTTAAAGAATTACTTAGAGCCCAGAGATTACCTAGAAAATACCAGACTCTCAATATGCAGAGGAACAGCAGAGTCTTGTTCAGCTATTATAAGTACCTTAGAAAATCTTCTCTTTAGATTACAACAATGTATCTTTTCTTTTCCTAAAATGACATATTTTTGGAGGCACATTGAGGAGAAAAGTCCTAAATACTACAGTTTACATAGATACCTTCAGAAATAAACCAGCCTCTTCATTCTTGTTCATGTTAAGGTTCTCCGTGATAAAGTTTTGGGTTGATGTCTTTTCTTTTTTTGCCTGTTTTTTCAGGAGCAATTGTTTTTTCTTTTTTCTCTGGAGGTTAGTGGGTGTTACCTGGCAAGGATGCTGTTGAAATTGTGCAGAATATTAGAGGTCAAAATCAGCTTTGCTTTGTACCCTTCGCCTTCCTCTAAAGTCAGAAGTGACAGTTGAAGTTAGCCCTTAGGATTCGTGTTTGTTATTAGTATCAGGAGCATTTACAAGGTTAGCTTTTATTAAAGCTCAGTGTGGAGCTAGATGGGTGCTGAACATTTTGCCCTTTTGACGTACTCAGTAACTGCATCATCCTGATCAGAAATGAAAATGTGTAAATATTACCATTCATTGAGATATAAGATGCTAAAAGTCTTAAACCACTGAAGAAATAGAGCCTTACTGCACCTTTATTGAACATGGCTCTGATTCTGTGCTTTGGGGCATTGTCCCCTAAATCTAAAATCACAGAACAAGAAAGGAAACATTGCTGCTGAATGAAATAACGTCAAGCTCCTCCCATCTTAAAAAGCAACTAATACAAACATTTTTAAAAAGCATACTGCATCATCAGATTAATCCTTCCATATTCAGAAGTGTAGCTGACTTCTCAGCCCTTTAACTCCGAGGTTAGACAGTTCTGGTAGACCTTCCTGTGAAGTCCAACAAGTGGTCTTACTTGCTTGAGAGAGCCTCCAACTGACGCTGGCTTTGCCACCAGATAAATGCAGCTGGGCCAAAATGCACCTACCACATTTTACAAAGTCTTGACCCCAGGTGATACGTTTTCATCTTAAAATGTTCGTTTTCTTTTTTGAGTGTCTCTCTGATGTTCTGCATGCTGCTGTTCAACATCTTGCTAACAAAGATAATGGTTTTATTACAGATGTCTAGCAGCCACCATATCCTAATATATTTCTAGGATTGGGGGTTTTGTACTGTACCTCCATTAAGTAATAATTATTCTTATAATCTTCATTGCAGATTATATATATTTTTTTTTAAAGATTATTTTGAAACTGTTTTCATAGAACCACAATGTTTCTGGAACACATTCTTGTTTAAGCAAGTCTTTTTTCAGTTTGGTTTAAATAATTGTAATTTAGTTGGTTTAAAATCACATTACATTATAAATAGAGCAGCTGCTTATGGTGGACAGACTCTTCTTACAGTTGGATAATCCATTTGATGTTAGTTTGGAAAGCTCACTGCAGACAGGGAAGAAGAGAAAAAGGACTTGACCTTTCCTTTCACACTTAAAGAAAACCCCCCAAAACTCACGGAGATGCTTCTGCACAGCCCTTACTCGTTGTTCTGCAGGCCAGATCTTCAGCAGTTAGAGAGAGGGGTAGCTTTAGTAAGGAACAAGAACAAATGCAGCATAAACAGTAACCGTCCTAACCAAAAAGTGGGTTTAGGTTCTCTCCAGCTGCCAGATGTCAAGTGATGCGGAAATGGTATAGCTTAATTAATTTCACTGGAGATATTCTTACTGAACTTCAGTTGGGAATTGAACTCTGAGATTCTAAAACCTCTCTTTACTGACTGTGTATGCCCTATCAATATCACTAAGAGGAAGAAATGTGATTGGCAAAAGAGTTGAAGGTAAGTTAGGGTCAAGTCCTAGGGTGGAGTAAGGTACCTCATTGCTGTAGTGAGTAGCAAGCTTTTAAGTACATCATTAAAAAGTAATAAAGGCTGTGATGTTGGCAGTTTCAGCAGGGAGGAATCCCCATGACTCATCTTGCGTAAGTAGAGCTGAGTCCTAATGCCCAAAATAGAAGAAAATACTCCAATTCCTTAAAGTGAAAGCAAAATAGTTGTAGAAAAATAATCTCTTTTTTTACTTTTGTCCTTTAGATTTATTTCAGTTGTGATTTTGTGGCTCTTAATTAAGCAAGACTTTCACAAATTCATAAAGTCTCCCGATAGCATAAAAAGCCCCCAAATCACTCAAATGTGCTTGCACGTGTAAAAAATGTTACTACAACCAGATGGTAGAGTAGCAAATATTTTGTGTGATAATTATTCAATTTTTTGTGCATTTTATTAAAAATGGACTTTGCCCTGTGTTCCATCATGCTTTTAGAAATGGTGTCTTTTTAAAGACATTAGGGAGTGCTTTTGCTAGATGTATAGAAAAGCAATCCAAGTAATTTTTTTTTTCTTTTATATAGTATGATTGTAAATAGTTTAGAGAAGAACAAAAGGGCCATCTATTTACTGTGTTTGCATAGCACCATGCCCAGAGATGTCTTTTTTGTATCTTATGTTTTGTCATAATACTATTTTTAAACATACCACGTTAGTCATAAGAAGTGAAGACTTTTGAAGTAGCAGTAGCCACGACAACCTTCACTTTTGGGGGTGCAGTACAAGGTTTTTCACTGTGTGACTGGACAGCGCATGCTGCAGGTGACTGGACAGAATGTTATTGTATATAGTAAAAATAATTATGACTTCATTAAAGACTACTTTTTCCAGGTTTTGCTACAAATTAGCAGCAAACTGCAGTTCAGGATATTAGTTGTAAGTGCTATGCTTGTTCCATCAAACACTAGGTAAAGAGACTACTGTGCAAGCAAGGGCTATTAAAAGGGCATGTTTTGTAGATTTTTTCTTTCTTTCTTTTTTCTTTCTTTCTCTTTTCTGTTTTCTCCTTCTCACATTCTGCTTTTCTTCCTTTCCTCCCTTTCTTCTTCTTATTTTTCTATTTTTCTTCTTTTTTTTTCTATTTTCTGCTCTTGATCATCGTCTGTACTTATTGCACACTTCATGACTGAAGTCAAGTAGGCAATTTTGTGCATATTGACTTAGGTCTTGGGAAAGGGGTATGAATCACCTGAGGTGGCATTTCTGTTGCTGGCTCTTGAAGCTGAGACTAATTGAGAATAACATGAAGTCAGAAACTGAGAAATTTGCTGCAGTTACAACTTGAAAATGTAATACTGCTTTCATATTTATAGTGCTGCATAAGGTTAATATTCAAGGTGAGAGTTTTTCAGGTGAATGCCTGTAATGGTAGGTCTTGCAGTTAAAGCCATACAGTAGCTTCTATAGTTTTAATCATATCTGGGAGTCAAAGGAAGACCTTTCATCAGTCACTATTAACATTTCAACTACACCTGTGAATTTGAAACAGAAGTCCGTGTGACAAACAAGCAAATAACCTCTTTTTTTTCCCACTTACTTGGGAGGTGCACATGTTTTTTAATCCCATTTGAGTTGTATTGATCTTTAGCTGCTTAATTCTCAGTATAGTCAGCTGGAATAATTCAGATGTTTTGTGATGCGCATCTTTCATTACTTCGGAATTAAATTATGATGTATTTTCTGAAGGGACCTGAGGACATTTGAGGGTCACCAGGGCTATATTTAGATAAGTGATGTTCTCTTAAGCACCTTCGATAATCAGCAATGCAGCTAGAAGTGGCTGAGTAAAACTCTGAAGCCCCTGTCTCTACTGTAGTGGGAAAAAAAATTCTTTAAGCAGAGGTTAAGCTTTGTACATAACCCCAGAGGTGTTTATGATCATGTATTCTTGTCAATCTGTAAATACTAAATTAAAAGAATATCAGAAACTGTAATTAGCAAACACAAAAAAGTAAGGTTTTCCACAATCTCATAGAGTTGTTATTACAATAAATTAAAACATTTTTTTGTAGCACTCAGTTTAGGTATTAATGAATATGGTTGGGAAACAACATTATGAAAAACTTAATCTTTATGCAGGATACGGTTTTCTGGTAAGACAAGTGTACACAGATTGAACAGCAGAACTAAAAGCAAAAACCAGGTATTTTTTAAGTGAATACTGCCCATTCTGTATAGTGAATGAGAGTATTATAATGAAGCTGCAACTAGCACAAAAATAGTAAAAATTTGTGTATCATAATGCAGATGTACAGAGAGCCAAATTAAAATTACATAGTTATTACATAGTAATTTTAATTGTGTCATTTCTTGTATTGTTGAATATGTCTCTATAAATCCTTCATTATCTTTAAAGCAATTTTATGCATGCAAGTTAGTTTATCTCTTTTTATATCTGTAAAATACAAAGTTATGTAGACAATATTTTAGAAAGAAATATATAGATCGTATCTTAGAAATAATTGTAGATTGTAAATAACTGATTAGAAAGAAAATTTATTATAGATAGAATTAATTATGGTTAGATTATATTATAATAAATTTATAAATATTAAAGAAATTTAAATTTTTACATATATATCTTCAATTAAAGAATAAATATCTTCATTAAGACAATTGCTTGATTGCTTCTCTGAAGTTTAAGGAATTTTTACTTTTCAGTTGAACAATAAGAACAAAGCTAACCTGGATTTTTTATTGAGTCATTTGGGAATGAAATAGGAAAAAATTGTATCCAGGCAACAGCACTTTAATAATCTTATAGCTTCTTAGGTCCACTTGCTCAATGTGAAACCATTTTCTGAGTGAAAAAGAACATCTTATATAAACCACTTGTTTTGTACACTCTACGTATATACGCATTTCTGGTAGACGGGAGAGTTCCTCCTTGTTAATGCAGAGCTAACAGTTAACAAGTTAACAGTTAGTTAACTTGTGCCTGTATGCTTAGAGGCATATGCATCGATCTGTGCTGACAACAGTGTAAAGTGCGATGGATTGACAGGCAATGGCCTCCGTACTCGGATGCAAATATTAGGCACTGGCTTTCAAATGGCAGGAGGAGATGAGTGTAAAAAACATCCTTCCTTTTCTCAGCATCTGGTGGCATCTGCTTCTGGGGGCAAACCAGCGTGAGAACCGGCTGTTCTTGCTGTGTTGGGGTGGCAGAGACCTGGGGACCTCCTGCCCTGAGCCCACTTGTGGTGACCCTGTCTGCTGGGGGGGACGGGGATGGGGTGTTTGCCCCCAGGAACAGGCTTGGAGGGCAGGGGACAGGGTGGTAATGTACCATGGACCATGACTGCTGGTGAAGTTGTGTGTGCTGAGCAAAATGCCTGGGAAATTCCAGGGGGGGAGGAAGAATGTGGGGAGGAGCAAGGTTCACGGGGCCATTTCCAGAGTATCTGGTGTGGGGACAGCCTGGGCATGGCACCCCTCCCCCAAGGGACAGCCTGGCACTTAAACAGAGATGCTGGCTCAGAGCTGTCAGTACCAGGTTCTCTGTCAGGCAAGTCAAACCCGTCTCTGTCGGAAAGACCCACAGAGGTAACACTCCTGCTTGTGATCCAGCATCTTCAATTGGAGTTTGCTTTTCCTTTTTGTTCATTCGTACAAAATAAATCTGGCCCCGTGATAGCTCCTTGTGATCAGCACAGAACATCCTGACACAGCGTACAGACGAGTTACGTGCTGCATGTTTGTATTGCACATGACAGTGTGAGCAAGCCACCTAATAAGGTGATTTTAGTGGCACAGTTCATATATTAGTTATGTAACAACCCTTATTTCTTTACTGAACTTGGACATAATCAAGTTTTCCTGTATGTTTGACTTCACAGCTGCATGACAGATCAGTAACTTCTGTATTTGAAGACAATCTTCTCTAAGGTGTTCTAGCACATAGTATGTGAGCATGTGAAAGGTGAGCACGGACTGCATTATGTTTACTTTAAAGGGTGATATATGTCTCTGATTTTGCTTTTGAACTGTGGCAGATGTGACTACTATGTTTCTTTCTCTTTGGCATTGGTACCCAGCTAGAAGTCTGTGACAATCGACATCTAAATCTATCCATGATAGAGCTATCACTTCCAATACTACATTTTGTCAGGACCACCAGCTTTTGGTGTGGCTTTTCTGAAACACTTCTGATAAAGTTCTAGTATTTAATTTTTTCATTTCCAAGACTGTCCCTTGGACTTTAAAGTCTTTTTTTTTTAACTATAAACCCGACTGTACCAGCATAAAAGAAACCTGTCTCATACATGAAGAAAAACATGCACCTGGAGGGCAAAAATGGGAAAAGGATAAGGACAGGAGTGTATTGAGAGCCTATGCTTTGTGGTGCTAAAGCTTTTAGTATTCCTTGAAGGGAATAGCCTAGTCTTCTAGGAACTATTGTTTTCAGCTAATTTGTTGAAATAAAATGCACTGGCATTCTTCTAAGTATTTCAGAATGGCTCAGGAAGCTCATTAAACAGCCTATAACCAATGCTAGTGTACAACAGTGGAAAAAAACCTGCTCATAATTAAGTTATATTTACTGACAGGAAGTCAGTATACTTCTGTGCTATTGATTCTAACATGATAATGCAAAATATCCTTTAGTTCTTAAAAGAGAGTGGAATTTCCATTTTTTTCTTATGTTTTATACCTGCTTGGGAACACCTTATTTTGTAACTTTGGAAGAATTTACCTGTATTTTAACTCTTGTCTGAAATCTTTTTTTCAAGCTTCTACCTCATGGAATGCTTATGACAAAGCCACACAGTGAATTTAAAACACAGATGATTTATTAACTATTAAGTTGCTTTTTAAAAGTTGCTAAACTTTTTTCATGACAAAAGTGATAATGTTGAAGTTGCCTATCTTATAGAGATATGCAGTACGCTGCACATAGCAATCCCATGTAAATCACGTTACCTATTCTGAAACATTCAGGCAAAATTGCCTGTGAAAATGATTTCTTTTTGATTGTGACTTACCTAAAAATCAGTGAAAAAATGTTGATACAATAAGGCTAGCTGAAACTGAAAACTGAATTCTGGTTGTCCCTGCTTGCTTTCTCACAGCTTTGAAGGTATGAAGCATCCATCCTGGGACAGCATTTGCTTCAGAGACTCCCAATGCCAACCGACCCTCTTTACTTTGTAACTGCATGTGCAGTGCTGCACTGCATCATAGACTCAGGCCTGGGGTATTAATTTTCAACCTTGGTGGGCCAGGTTCCATTTTTGCAAGGTACAGAGCTCTGAGTCAAGAGCTGTCATAGCTTACTGGGTTCTGTATGTTTCTTCAGATAAACTATTGTCTTGCAAGATGTATGATTCCTATAGACCATGCAAAGTTGTGAGGGAGATCTGGCACCGCCACCACTGACAATCTCACAAGACAACAATTTAGTCTTAAAGCTAATTCAAAACTTCAGCAGAAGAGAGAGTACAGAGCTGACCTGCTGCTCCTGGTAAAGAGCTGATGAGCTGTATTCTGTATAACTGCAGCTTATGGAGGTCAGTCTGAGCCTTGCAAATAATGAATTGCAATAGTGAAGCTGAGGAATGGCAGACTGTTAAATCACTGGCTCAGGACTTCCCAGCGAAATAGGCACCTCAGCTTGAAAGCACTCTACAATTGATTAAAGTTTTTTTCTCAGTGCTATGTTAGAGAGGCTATGAAAAAGCAGATACTTCTTCCAGAAAACAAAGCAGAATTTAAAGCCTCTTCAGGGCTGAGAATCCAGTGTCACTTTGATCTAAGTCAGAAAGTTTTTGTAAGGTGAGAACAAGGACTGATAGCTTCCTGAAGCAAAATTCTGTTTGGTATAAAGAAAAGAGGATTTAAGACTAAAAGTCTACAGTATAAAAAAACAAAAAAAGACTTGTTTGTCTTGGCTTTTATGTCATCAGCTGTCACAGTGGGTCTCTCTCTGTAGGTAGAGGACTCTGCACAGAATGTGATCAGAAAGTTACTTCTCTTTTGCAGATAGTGGTAGGAACAGATTTGAGGTGTGGTTTTTATTTCCTGCTTTAAGAAAGCACACTGGTTCTAATTCTTACACATGTGAAATAATATAAACTTTGTGCAGGAAAAAAAAGAAAACTGGACCTTCAAGTTGAGCTGATGCTTAAATATTTGAAGAAATTGCTTCAGGAAAGCTGTGTTAAAAGGATGATTTTGGATTCTAAAAAGCAACAAGTGGACATATAACAAAGCGATTAATGTAACCTAGGATAACATAAGATCTGTGAATATGTTTTTACATGATTTATTAAGGTCATTAAGTGACCCATGTGAAAGTAGTTAAATAACTCAGCACTGGTAATGAGGTTAACAGACTTTGATCTTTAAGTCACCAGCTTATATCAAGATGAATTGTGTAGGTGGAGCTAAAAGTAATGACGCTCTTGGTCTGCTGCAAAGCATTAAGCTATCCTGCTTATCCTTACTCAGAGAAATGATAAAACAAAACTGACCACATGTAGGGAATTAATTAGTTTTTTAACTTCCAAGGATGTTACTGTGAACACAGAGTGAGATAGCAGCTTATAAACAAGCTTCTGCTGCTAGCAGTCTGGATGTGTTTAGGCTGTTGTAGGGATTTGTCCCCCCCAAAAAAGCAGTCTCTGTGACAGTTTATCTGAGTCTTTGACTAAAAAAACCCAAAGTGTTATTTCTAATGGGCCTGTTTGATAGCATCCTTGGGGTTGTGTGCTCTGGTGTGTAAAAAATGTTAGAATTCAGTGCATGGTTTTGCCTCTGCTGGATTAGAGACGGAATCTGGTAATGTAGTATAATTTCCTGGCCCATTTCCTATTTGTGACATGGATTTGTTTCTGTGATATATTAGTGTACAGTTATATCAATACCCTGATTCAACACCTACAGAACAAGAGTACTGTTCTTCAAGTTATGTTCCCTGTGGGCCAGTTTCATAAATTGAAATTGCTTGCTAATGAACTTGGCTTTTTGTAGGGGTTTTTTTTTTCAGCAATATTGTTTATAGATTCAAGGTTTCTTTGATATACAAATGGATAGGTATTGGCAGGAAGCATATTCTAATGTTTTGTTTACACTGCAGAATTCAGAATACATTGTTCTCTTTTGCATATTCCACATAGACCTTCTGGTGTTTCTACCTGGTGATAGAATTGACGCTGGCTGAATTCATTGGTATTGGAGCCAGTATTTGCTAGACTTTCTCAGGAAAGTGTAAAGAGCTGTACTAATTATTTTTGTTTCAGCAATCTGATAACACAGGACAATTAGTTTCATATTCCTTTTATTTCATTAAGATATACTATTTTAACTTTTGGAGAAGAAGCCTGCACGGTTCATTCATCTGTAAAGGTTTTTAGGGTCTTCTTCATGGGAATAGCAAATTTGGGGATCAAAAATCCCAGTTTAGTATTTTCAGTTCTATGGGAAGTATTCTTGCAACTACACAATTAATTCCCATTAAAGCTAATATAATGTAGGAAAATTAGCCCAACCTGGATATTTAGTTACCTAAATGGTCAAACAAGTTTTAACCTTAATATCTATAAAAATTCATGGAGTTCAGTACCCATGAAACTGAAGCTACTCAGCTTTGAGTAATGAGATGCTATTAGAGACTTGCTAAATAGTAAAGAATTGTTACAGAATGCTGAGAAAATTGTCAGTTGTGACCGTCTGGTGGTGTTGGTAGATGTGATGTGTGGAGGCACTGCATCATTTTGTTACAAAGGCATCATTTTACCTGTCAGGAGGTAAAGGGACTGTTTATTGTGACCCTCACTTTCCCATCAATCTTTCGCATTTGTGTAGCAAAGTGGAATCTCAGTGTTTACTTTCAGAACTAAAAGCCTGTGGGTTTACAAATTGGCTGAGAGTTTGCAGGTGTGTTCTGCCGGGCATGTTGTGCAACGTGTCCTGCATATGGGGTGTGGAGCATGGTGAGGCCTGTTGTGTAGGTGATGCTTCAGTGTTATTTAGTGGGTTGGCAGTCAGCTGTTCTGGGATAGTGGTGTTATCTAAAGGTTCTTTCTAATGTACTCTAGGATTGAAAATACTACAAAAACTATAGTGGAGTTGTGAGGTTTCAAGTATGTCATGGAGAAAAATGTGGGGAAGGTTTTTTGGACTAGTGACTTTGGGTTGGCATTTTTTCAGTTTTACTTAGAAGCTGTGTGCTGCTCTCTTCATTTGGGAGGAAGTATGTATATTCTGATGAGCGGCTATTGAACTGGTACATGTTAGGCTACCTGGTTAATCGCTGATCACAGTAAACACAAAAACCCACCAAGGCTCAGGGAAAGATCAGAGGAATGATGATGGGCAGAGGAAGCCCTATAACCTAGTGCAAAGTACACTGAATCAGGGACTAGGCATCAAAACCCACCAAATAAAATCAAAGACCATCAGAGGTGAATGGTTGGACCATTGTACTTAGTGCAAAATCTAAGGAAAAGGTCTAAGGAAAAAAACTCTGACCTCACTAACTAATTGAGGGAGGTCCTCCATATGGTTTGAACTGACAGCAGAGAAATCCTGTACTTTTGGGGGGGAACTCTTGCAGAACTTAGTCCATTCTCAGCCTATGTCCCTTCAAAAGATCATTTTGAAAACAAAGAAATTTCTCTGACTCAGAGGCTCCCCATCCTGCATGCAAGAATAGCAAGTATAAGCAAAATTACTCCTTTTGCAGGAAGTCTGTGAAACAAAACCAATTATAATGTGTTGCTAAGACCATTGCCAAGTGCTTAGCTGAAGGTGAGACTGCAGATGTTGAAATGCTCTTCCAGTTCAAGGTCTTGCAAAAATTCAGCTTGCTTATTGTTGCCAGAAAGATCTCTTCCACCATAAAAATAAACACGGAAAACATTTTAGATAGTGGAGAAGAGCTAAATGGATGGTATAAAAAACCCAGCTTGTACTATTTCAGATTCCAAGTTTTACTGTAAATTTCATTTCCTACTCAAAGGAATAATGTCTTACCTAGTGGTTTATTCGAATTTACTTCCTGTGCAACTACAGGAGGTACTTTGGTAATTTCTTTTCACAAAAGTCCTAACATTAGTACTGCAGAAAGACAGTGTTGCAATCATGCACATCTTTTTGGGGCTGTGTGAGACTGAGGAAAAATAATAACTTGAAACTTGTTTTAGGTGGTTATTAAAGAGAGGGAAAGAGTTCAGTTAAGGGAATGATAAACATTTTAACACAGTATTTACTCCTTTTAGGTCCAAGTTAAAAAATAAATGTTTGCTGCTTCTCCAACAAATACTCTGTTGTATGTAACTATTGTAATAGCACAAAAAGATCCTGATCCCTGTCTAGAGCCCTAGGGATTTTTTGAATTAAAATCCTTATTCCTGGGTCAGTGGCAACACACCCCTTTCTTACTTAGTTTCTACTTAATAGAATTATTGTAATTCACCAGGTGCCTATTTGGAAACCTTAACTCAGTCACAAAATGAAAACTAGAGTGTGGAAAACATGAAGGATTCAGCTCTGCAGAAGACCCTCCCGTAGCTTTGAGAGTGCTATGTCAGCATTATTAATCACAAAGATCCTCCTGAAATTATGTGCAACACATCTTTCTGTTGGCAGGTGTGACTGGGTGGTGTCCTTGGTACTGCAAGTCTCAGGGCAGGCTGCTTAGGGCTAGCGCTGTCTTTCAGCTAGCCAAATTCAAATCAATCCTTTCTCACTACCTGAGGCATTTTGATGCCTATTGCAGAGGTGGATTCAGCTCTGTGTTGAACCGTAAGTGGAGTAGAGACCTTCAGTTTATAAAGAAAGGTAAAATTCACCCCAAGAAGAAATTAGTCCAGTCTCTTTCAAGTAAATGTACTAGAAATTTTCCTTCCTGTCCAGCTTAGCGGAAATGTAGACCACACAATAAGGACAATTGTGCATATTCTGTTAATCTGCTAGAGATTTTGCTCATATTGCATCCTTACCTGAAAACTGCTGGTTGGCTGTCATTTTCCACACCCTCTGGGACCCTCCTCCCTCATGTTCAAACCACCTGGGCTGGTACTTTTTATGCTGGTGAATATGAGCTGCACAGCTCCATGCTTACATTGCTGTTTTGGGTATCCTTCTCCAATTTAGATTTGTGTAGCTGAAAAATCTCTGCATGCATTGGCATTTCTTTTGCTCTATGTAAGTTGTTTTATTCTTGCTTGTAGTAATTCCTCTTCAGTTTTCTGTTTCTGCATTTTCAAAGTTTCATCATTCATTAGTTTGGTACTATTTGCTTTATCTTTTTTCCTGCAGCTTTGAATATTATTTTTATTGCCTTTACAGTTCTGTTCTGTGTGGTTTTCATTTGTACTTTTCAGTAGATATCTCTTTCATTTCAGAAGTCAGAAAAAGTAAAATTTTAACCTGTATTTCTTGGAAACAATATTATTGGCAACTTTACTGACAGTTTGAGATTTGTAAAATGACATTATAGGTTTGAGAAGTATTGTAGAACTGTCCTTGAACCCAGCTTGAGACATTGCTTAGGGAACTGACAAAGACAATACCTAACCTGAGTTTTTTTAGCATCTGAAGAGAGAGAGGATGTTATAGTGAACTTCTTTGAACGGCTTGTTTTCTCTAGAAGTGGGGCTTAAGTGCAATCATAATCCATAGTGGAGAAAAAACAGAGAAAGGGAGGAAATACTACTAAATCCTACACAAAGGAATACGTGCTTTGTTTCATTCCGTGTCTAAGAGTCTGACCTGTCCCATTTCCTGATCCTCTCTAGCTCCCTGGCTGGTTTGTACCTCTTGCACCTTCAAGATGGCTTCCTACTTTTCTCTTCCTCTTTTTCTCTCTCTTCCCCTATTTTTTAACTTTCCTTTCCTTTCCTTTCCTTTCCTTTCCTTTCCTTTCCTTTCCTTTCCTTTCCTTTCCTTTTCCCTTCTCTTTTCTCTTTTCTCTTTCTTTTCTCTTTTCTTTTCTTTTCTTTTCTTTTCTTCTCTTTTCTTCTCTTTTCTTCTCTTTTCTTCTCTTTTCTTCTCTTTTCTTCTCTTTTCTTCTCTTTTCTTCTCTTTTCTTTTTTCTTTTCTTTTTAAGAGCTTTCACGTAGGAAAGGCATAGCAGTGTCTGGCAGGTCAGCTATTAGTAACAGTGACCTGAAAATCTCTAAGCTTTTGGGCTTTCAGATCACACCACCTCTACTAATGTCAAGGTCACTGAGAGGGTTAATCGGTGCATGTGAAGTCTTTACAATGTCATGTGGTTGATAGCACTAGATAATGACCAGTAGCAGTCTCTCCATCAAAGCTAATGCACTTCAGCCATTCTGGGACCTTTCCTAGACAGAGTTTATTAACCCTATGATTTCATTCTATGAACAGGTGGTCTCTAAAAGTAGGCTTGAAACCAAACACATTTTTCTTTGTAGGGTTAAACAGGGTGTGGAATTAAGCACTGAAGTGAAAGTGTAGTGTACACACATCAACTCTGCAAAAGGTGAACAACCCAGGGAGAATTATTTTCATGCACAAAGTCTGTGGATGCTCTTTAATTGTCTGTTACAGAATGACATTTAAGCATTGTCGTGGTTTCAGCCCAGCCGGTAACAAAGGACCACGCAGCCGGTTGCTCACTCCTCCCGCCCCCCTCCGGTGGGATAGGGAGGAGACGGAGGAGAGAAAAGAAAAAAACCTGGAACCTCGAGGGTTGAGACAAGGGCAGTTTACTGGGACAACACAAAAAAAGGTTACAACAACAACAACGGTACTAATGAAAGAGTATACAAAAAGAGTGATGCACAGTGCAACTGCTCATCACCCGGAACCCGACGCTCCGCCACCGAAAATCCAGAGCCCTCCCCCCGGCCCGCTCCCCATTTATATTCGGAGCATGATGTCACATGGTATGGAATAGCTCCTTGGCTAGTTCAGGTCGGCTGCCCCGGCTATGCCCCCCCACCTCCCAGGTTCCTGTAAAAATTAACTCTATCCCAGCTGAACCCAGGACAAGCATCTACTGCTGTTCTTAATTTTTGTTTTTATAGCTACTCTCTGAAAAGTCTTTATATAGCCCTTACAAAGTTCTAAAAAACCTTTCAGTTTAGTAGTGCTAGATGTTAACAGCATGGTGAACTTGCAATAAGTCAGTGGCGTGTCCAAGAAGAAAAAATCCCACCACCATCTGTAACAAGGAGAGAGCTGTGTCCTGGTTATGAAACACAGCTCAAAGATAGCATTCACTGAGTCACAGCTCTACCACAGTTCATATAGCTGATGTAGGTGAATCTAAACTGTGTACAGAGATACATCTTGCAATTTTTCAAATGAAGGATTAGCTCAGCTTAGGTACAAATACAGCGCCTTGCAAAATGAAGCTGGAGCATGGTTCATCCTGAACCGTCTTTATAGCTGCGGCAGACAATAGCATAGTATGTTCTGTGTCACATAATGGTGGTATTCCCAAGAAAATAAGATCTTCTGTATCATCATCTTGAATACCAAAGAATAGTTATGAGTTATCCCTGTTGTCAGTAGTTGTTCATGGCATTGTATAATGTCTCTCTTGTGACTCCTGGCTTATCTGACATCTTCCTAAGCAAAACTAAAACAGTCATGGCTGACCTGATAATAAATTAGACAAGCTAGTAATAAATGCTACTTGTGTGGGAAGTGAGAGCAAGATTGTTTGTATAAGACTGAGTCATGATACCTCAGAGAGTGCCCCTCAAATCCAAACACAGGAGAAAGCCATGTCAGGATGGTTGTATGTCTGACAGCATACCTGGGACTTCTCTGCTCTTTACCTGCCATTGACAGTGCTTGCAGAAAAACAGAACCAACTTGTGGTGTGGATAGTGGTTTTAAACCTTTCTACTGCTATATTGGTAGTATATTTCTTTTCTGAGAGAGAAATTTTTATAAAGTCTAAAATTGTACAATTGTAATAAAAAAGTAAAACAAATTTTGAATGAAGACACATTTTACTTCTGAGTTGTTGCAATAAACCTGTATCTATGCTGACTTCTGTGCAGTAATGGTTATTGAAGACATTGTACAAATCTCTGTATGATGAATACTGTTTCCCCTCTGTGCAATCCTAATTTAGGTCTAACACAGGAGTGGGGCTTTATTGTATGTCAAATTGGTGACAGGTAGATTGTAAAAATAAAGCATATGTCCACTGCTTTGCTTGAATAAGTGTGTTTGCGTGACTTAGTGACCTTTCTTGGCAAGAATTCACCATTTTGTCAAATTATTAGTGCTCTTTTAAGAAAAACAACAAAAAAGTTCACTCTTCACTGATTTGAGGGATCTGTCTTATGTCCCAGTGTTTTCAACAGGCATCACTATAGGAGAGTACAACTTTTAAAAAGGTGGTTGTCTTTCTTCAATTTTTTTTCTATGCATACTCACAGTTTATAAATCAGTACAGGATGATGTACTGTGCTTCTGAGACGTTATATTAACCTGTGGTGCTTGATGATTATCAACCTTGAAGGCAGCAGATTTCTTTTTCTGCATGTAGGTTGAGATGACAGTTCTGTAGCTCTGCATTGGTGTTGTGGCCTAGTGATGCCTTACTGTCTTAAAAGCTTTTCTTCACTAAGTATTTCATTTGAGCCAAGCTAATTTAGGAAACATGTGCCAGTGGCATTTCTACTGAAATTGGCCTAATGCAGAAATCAGCTTAATGAGCCTGAAGACAAGAACTTAGGTCTGATTTTGCATGCGTTGTGTAAGTGCAACAGCTGCTCACCTGTCAGGAAATACGTTATATTCAAATCAGTGAGACCTGCCAGTTGCATTGCAGCAGAAAGCAATTAAAAGTTAGTTTAGCAATGACCTATACAGTGAAAATATTATCCTTCATCTGTTAAACAATTCTTTACATAGAAAAATGGTAGTAAATGTGTGCGGTCTAAGGACATATTTGTGTATTTGCATACTTTTTTTTTTACATGCAGATATAACCCAAAAGAAAGTCCTCAGCAATTGCTACAGCAATAAGTAATAATTCTATCTTATATTGTATAAAACATTACATGATTTGGTATGCTGCATTTCTGTGCATAGTGTTCAACTGGACTTTTACTGGGAACAGAGTCTGAAGCTTAAATACAAATTTCTGGTAAGTTTCTACAACAATCAGCATGCAGAGTATCCATCTATGCTGATGAGTTTTACCACAGATTATTACAAACTGCTGTTGCCTTCAAAGTTTACAAGTCAATTGCACTGGTTAAAATTTTGTTTCTGTAGGGGAAAGGCTTGATCTGTTCCCTTAATGGTAATTGATTTAGGAATGCAGATACATCGCTTATGATTTTCAAATGCAAATTTCACTTAAAAATTCCTAAATTACGTTTTAAAGTATTTACATATTCTGCAAGATGATGTGGGCATTTGCTTTCTTTTTTGCCCAGAAAATCAGCTGTCTAGCCACTGCTTTTTCTAAACAAACAAACTGTTCTTGTAGTAATTTTGCACTAATCACTCAAATTCAGATCTCTCCAATTTGCTTTTTCTACCAAAAGATTCTTAAAATTCCCTGAGCTTTTTTCTGATGCTGGGCATCCTATTCTAGTTTTAGGCAGAGATCATGTAATACATCCAATCTGGTAGGATGTACAAAATCGGTACTTTACCATATCTACTTTATATATACTGATGTTTCTACTGTTTAGTTAGTCAAACAGTTCTTAGCTTACAGAAGGTTCAGTAGTCCTAAGAACAGGGCTGTAGTCCATAAACAAAGCTAGAGGCAGAGAAAAAGCACATGAGATGGTCATTGTGGCTTGTACGGGTGTACTCTTCACGGGGGAAAAAACTGGCTGGATGGCTGGGCCCAAAGAGTTGTGGTGAGTCGAGTTAAATCCGGTTGACGTCCGGTCACAACTGGTGTTCCCCAGGGCTCAGTACTGCACCCAGTTCTGTTCAATATCTTTATCAATGATCTGGATGAGGGGATCGAGTGCACCCTCAGTAAAGTTGCGGATGACACCAAGTTGGGTGGGAGCATTGATCTGCTCGAGGGTAGGAAGGCTCTACAGAGGAATCTGGACAGGCTGGATCGATGGGCCGAGGCCAGTTGTATGAGGTTCAACAAGCCTAAATGCCGGGTCCTGCACTTGGGTCATGACAGCCCCATGCAACGCTATGGGCCTGGGGAAGAGTGGCTGGAAAGCTGCCCAGCAGAAAAGGACCTGAGAGGTGTTGGTCGACAGCCAGCAAATATGAGCCGGCAGTGTGCCCAGCTGGCCAAGAAGGCCAATGTCATTTTGGCTCGTATCAGAAATAGCGTGACCAGCAGGACTAGGGAAGTGATTGTTCCCCTGTACGTGGCACCGGTGAGACTGCACCTCGAATGCTGTGTTCAGTTTTGGGCCCCTCACTACAAGAAACACACTGAGGTGCTGGAGCGTGACCAAAGCAGAGCAACAAAGCTGGTGAAGGGCCTGGAGCACAAGTCGTATGAGGAGTGGCTGAGGGAACTGGGGTTGTTTAGTCTGGAGAAAAGGAGCCTGAGGGGAGACCTTATCGCTCTCTACAACTGCCTGGAAGGAGGCTGTAGCTGTAGCCAACACCCTCCAGGGTGTTGTTCTCTTCTCCCAAGGAACATGTGATAGGATGAGAGGAAATGACCTTGAGTTGCATCAGGGGAGGTTTAGATTGGCTCTTAGGAAAAATGTCTTCACTGAAAGGGTTGTCAAGCATTGGAACAGGCTGCCGAGGGAAGTGGTTGTGTCACCGTCCCTGGAGCTATTTAAAAGACATGGAGATGTGGCGCTTAGGGACATGGTTTAGTGGTGGACCTTGGCAGTGTTAAGGTTTATGGTTGGACTGGATGATCTTAAGGGCCTTTTCCAACCCAAATGATTCTATGATTCTATGATTATGGCATAAAATTTGAGGCACAGATTTCAGCAGAATTTAAGATTAGTTACACTCACTCTAGTAAAGGCTGTTTGACTTGGGGAACCTAAATCTTAACTCCATAAATTACTTCAACAGATGTCCCAGGAAAGCTCAAACTTTTGAAGTCTGGGTTTAAGCTACTCCTGCTCAGAAGGACCAATTGTCTCTGTCACTGTAGTGAAATTGTATGCTCCTTCACGGTCAGCTCTAGCCTGTGACAGATGCACCTTGGGAGGTCTCTAGTCCAGGCCCCTGCCCTGGCTGCACTGCTGGGCAGTCCTCCTGGGGAACAGGCTTCACCTTATTTACTGCCTGAGCCTCTTGTGTTCAGCTTGTGCCGCTGTTCTCATGGGCCTTGCCATGCTCATACCACCCTGGGCGCTGCTGACTCCTGTTGCTGCCCAGGCACATGTCTGGCCCTGGCTCAGCTCACTACCCACCAGCACCCAGGGCTGTCCCCTAGAGCTGCTTCCCCAGGCAGCCATGTCCCTGATAAAGGTGATGAATAGTTGATGAGATTCCAGGGCAGACCCTTGAGGAACTCCAGTTGTTACCAGCCTATAGGTAGAGTATGAACCATTAACCATGACCCTGTGAGACTGATGATCCAGCCATTTTTTCACTCATCTACTTGTTCATGCAGACTGTAGCATCTCAGCCTGGTTACTTGGATGCTCTCAAAAGTCTCGGTAAAATTACTATAGGTGACATCTGCTGTGCTTTCTTCATGCCCAGATTTAGTCATTCTGCCACAGAAGGCAATCAGGTTGGTTTGCCTTTGACAAATCCATGCTGTCTGTTTCCAGTCACCTTCTCCTTCATGTGCCCAGAAATGGCTACTGAGAGGACCTGCCGTATGATTTTCTTAAGGACTAAAATGAGGCTGTGGTTCCCTGGATCTGCCTTCCTGTCCTGTCTGGAGATGGGTGCAATATTTGCACTACTTCTGCTTTGAAGGGTTCTCCCTCAATCTCCATGACCTTTCCAAAATGATAGAGCGCACCCTTGCTAAGACATTGGCCAGCTTGCTTCGCAGCCATGGGTGCAGCCCATCTGGTCACATGGATTCATAGTAATCACATTTTCTCAAGAGAGCCCCGACTTACTCTTCTTCCACTCCTAGTAGCTCCTTTCTGGATGGAAGACATTACTGGTGAACACCCAGGCAATGAATGCACCAAATATCTTGGCCTTATCTGCACCCCTTGCAATAATTCCTACCCTGTTCAGCAAGGGGCCTCCATTTGTCTCGTTTATTCTTTTAATACAGTGATAGAAGCTCTTCCTGCATCTCTTGGTGTCACTTGCCTGTTTTGGCTCCAGCTGGGCTTTCAAGATTTCCAACATTGTCCCTGCACACCCACGCAAGGTTTCTATATTCCTTCTTTGTAGCCTCTCATTGCTGCCATCTCCAGTGTACAGCATTGAAGCTCAGCTGTGAGTGCCCTGCTTAGCCAGGCCAATCTCCTGATGTGTTTGCTTGTTCTCCTGAGTATGGAGACCATATCTGTGCTCAGAGGTGGCTGCCCTTCAAGGCCTGCCAGGCTTGCTGCACACCTTTGCCTTCCTTCACCACCTCCTGTGGACCACATCTACCATTTCCCTGAACAAGCTGAGGTCACTTGCTCACCACAGCACTGTGCTATGCTCTTGTTGATAAGCCAGCTTTCCCAGAGGTAGCTGGGTATCTTTGACATGTGGCTGCATTATGCAGTACAGACATGCACGTGTGCCTCAGCAGTGTCAAGCAAGACATGTTTGATACTAATCACAATTTTGCAGCTTTGTCAACATCCTTAACATCAGCAAGTTTTGTTGCTTCTGTTGGTCAAAGTATTTCCATGAGGTAATTAAGCATATAGAATTGAAGATAAAGCATGAGAGGGGGATGCCTAGACACCAAGGTTTCACTTGTTGATTTAGTCCTTAAAAAATTTTACACATACCACCTGGGGTAAAACCCAGCAATCCTATGCACTGCATTGGTGCTTTTGTCTAAAACCTCCACAAAGCAGCAAAGCCTGTCTGAAAAGCCTTACCATTTTCTCCATTGGAAAGACGTGACAGAAGTGATGGGAAATTACCATTCTGCTGTGAATAATTGGCACTTATTTTATCCTTTGTAAAAGCTGATGGCTTAAAAGTAAAACCTTTTATTAGGTGCAGCAGGCTACCATGAAGTAATTCAAACACTTTATTACAGTGCAATCAAAATACATAGTTTATAACTTGTGGTTATATACAAATGGAAGGAAGATTTCTGTGTCTTAGCAGCAGCAAACTTTGTAATGAGTGCCAGAATGCTTTTGCCTGAGTAAGCACAGTTATCATTTAGTTTCTCAAGAGCTATAGATGAATGGACTTATAATGGCTAATTAAATTAAGAAATGCTATATAATTAAGTTCACAGATCATGAACAATTTTCCGTGATATTTTTGCTGTGCAAACAAATTGTTTTTCTCTTGTGTATTTAGTTACTGTAGCTCTTTCTGGTACCTTTTTAAGTGGGAATCACACAATGAAACCTCACCAATGCCATGGTAGGGCAAACCAGGCCTGTGTTTTTTAATTTACACATATGGAGGGGTTCACACATTCTGTATTTGTAATGTTATCTTCCACCTTTCTTACCTTACTTTGTAACCTGCACATACTATCTGCTGACTTAGTTCTCAGCGCAGTCAGTATCGTGATAGGAAAGGGGTTGGCGAACCAACTTGTCACCAACCTCCAGAGCAAGGTATCTTCCCTAGGGTCTATTAAAAACACGACATACCTAGAAACTCTGTAAGGTACAAATTCGTCAAATGAGAAAGAGCATGATTTTCTTGCCCTGTGCAGCTTTTTGAGATTACAGAAAATTTCCTAACTTGCCTGATGCTGAAAACAGTTCTGAGGTACCACAGAACTTTTGTGGAAAAAGCTGAGAGCAGCCTACTTAGATATGTACTGTTCTGTTCACGCAAATTTCTCCTGTGAACTGGATGATCTTAATCTCTCCTTTTGGACCTCCTCCACTTTGTGTGAGTTCCTTCTTCTCCCTTTTCCTTGCCTCCAAATGTTAATTTGGCCAAGCATAACTTTTTTACTGAATGGCTAAGGCTGTGAGATGTCAGAGATCCACATTTTAGGTTTTTTTGTAAAAGAGACTGTCTGAGTGACCTTACAGGGTCGCTTCCTATGTGCAGTTTTGAATAGAATTTCTGTCCTGGCGTGGAGAAGACATTTCTCAGGTCATAGTGAAACTGGTAGAATCCTGTCCAAAAAAAGGCTTTTTGGCCAATTGGCATTATCTGTCAAACTGTTTGAGAATTCCTAAACATCTCTAAATTTACTCTATAGTGTACTGGCAGTTACTATTTCTGGTTATCATTCACATGCCCTAAATTATAAAAATCTTTCTGCAGTTATTAAAGGCGTTGATATTGTGGGTTCCCAACTGTCTTTAAAAAGGGCATCAGAATGATCAGAAGCTATTATTACATAGAAGATTCCAGGGAGGAACAAGACATTGTCATGCTGTATCATTTGAGCTGTTTAAACAGAGCTCAGATCAGTCATCTCCTTGATTGTGTCAAGGATCACCTTGAGATCAAGTCATCACCTTGATGCCTAGAGTCATAATAGCTTCACTTTCATTGCTTTTGTTTGCAGTTTGCAGGAGGCTATAAAGCTTACATGTAATGAGGAATGTGAGAGGTTTTTAGTTTTTGGACATATACTCAGGCAGTTTGATGCTGGAAAAGTTTTGCTGCATTTTGCCTGTCAAAATGAAGGTATACATCTCCTCAGCCCTAGTGCCTAGGCAGTGTCAAGCCTATAGTCTTGATAGGCTGAACTAGGATGATGATGTATACTCTGCATAAAAATAGTCTTGGCTTTACCCAGGCAGACTTACAGCTCAAATACACAAGAGAGAGAAAAGTTGAGGAAAAAGTAAATGCTACTCTTCACACAAAGAACACTGACATAGAAACATTAGCAGCCTCATTTCAAAAAATGGCTAGCTCTGTCAGCTTGTATGGTTTGTGCATCTGGTCCCAATCCTGCAGTCTTTTAGAGGTAAAATTTCTCTGAATTTTAATTAGGAATTTTTCCTGTGTCAGGACAGCAAAATTGGAACTTTAATTGTTTTGTGCTGGTTTATTTTTCCAGCTAAAATTTTTCCAAATTTTATGATAATTGTAAAATTTATTGATAAGCTATTCAGGGCATAATGTCCTTATTTTAAACTGGTTTTTTTCACTGATATTCCCACAGTATAAGAGAAAGAAACACTCATTTGCAATTCTAACCATTCATTTTGCTCTGTTTGACAGAAGCAACTTCATATGTTAAAGGAAAAGTGAACTGGAAAAAAACCCAACTTCACAAAAGAAAGTTGTACAGCAAATAAGAATTAGAAATTTATCAGTTACTGCTAAAGATAAGTACAGTGTTTGTTATAAGACCAAATTACATGCTCTTTTGCATTAAGCACAGTAATTCTTCAATTTCCTCAGTAATTTAAAGTAGCATTATCCCTCAGAGTGGCTATGCTGTGGTAAGATAAGCTTGAGAATGAAATGGAAACTGTAGAGCAGCAAAGGCTTCTCATCCTCCCACTTTCTGCTAAATAAAGTAGGTCATCAGTCATGAGAGTGGAGTGCACTGCCAGGTTATCTCAGCAAAGGACTCCAGTTGTAGTGATGCTGAAACGGTAAAAATACAAAGTCAGGGTGGCTTGTGGCAGAACTGATACATGAACAGATTCTAGTGTGGTATGTGGTAGTTGGAAATGAAAGCAAATGGTTGGGTGGCCACAAGGTCATGAGAGCCTGTAATGATTTTTCTGACAGCTCCACCACTACACATTGCCTCATGTTCGTGGGGAAGAGCAAGAGATGGTGTATAGCTGGGGGTAGTCTTTTTTTCCCTTAGAAAGAAGACTTTGGCCTGTGCGTTTTTGGCATCTTTAAAAGGAGATGCTGTTGGCCTTGGTTCTCCTAATCCCCCCCAACACGCTGTCCCCTTTCAGAAGTGTAGTGGCAGTACCAGTTGTCTTATTGAACATTTCTGTGGTGCTGGAAGGCAGTGTTCTCCCGGCTGCTGTTTCCACACCACTGCTAAGGCCACAGCTTGCTTTCCCATGGGGCTCTTTTGGAAGTCCTAACACAGACAGGATTCAATGGGTCATTGCCCACCTTGTCATGGCCCACATGCTGGTAATGGAGAATGTAAGGCTTGAAGAATAGTAAGTGGATAATAAGTCTTGAGAGCACCACTAGTATATGTACCCATACAATTTTTTTAATCTGCCCTGATTTGTCAGATTGCGTATACCAAGCTTATTTTCACAGTGTTGCATGTGTGTGACACTCTTTTGGCTTTTGAAAAATGCTGGTAAATTTGTATAAAGAATCTTCTCTTTTTGTAGCTCTTGTTTAGAATTTATTCATGCTTGTGTTGGCATATGGTAGCTGCCATGTGAGATTATTGGATCATAATAAGAAGGCAGAACACGACTGATTTGTAGATCCCATCACAACTCATGCATACTTTAAGGAGAAGATACAAAAATGGTTTATTCCTCTGGATATTACCATTTCACACAGTAGCTAAGGAACTGGGACACAGAGAAAATGTTATTCACAGGTTCACGCATATTCACAACATGGCTTATTTGTTGTCCACCAGTTTACACAACTTCAAAGTGAGTGACATATTCAGTATAAATAAAGTGTGAAAAATGAGATATTGCAAAAGCCAGTATGACGTCTCTGTCTCCATACTCCCTAGCTTCAGTTCTAGATACTTTTCAACCACTAAAATCCTTAGTTTTGCATTGCCATTAGCTAATAGTGAAAGAAATACTAGCACTTACATGTCTACATTTTGTATGTATATTATACATAATTATATAGTTTTTATTATTTTAAAAAAACCCCAACTTCATCTGTACTCATATGTATTGTAATGCCTGTATTAGGATGTAACTACATGATGAACAACCATGCTGCAAATTTCACACCAAATTATTGTTGGCAATGTAGAAGCTCAAGACACAAGTAGTTCTTTATGCTTAAGGAGAAGGAACAATTTTTCTTTTTTTGGATGCTGTAATGCCATTATCCTGTAGAGCTAAGTATTAAGGATAATTCACCTAGGAAACAGGTGGCATACTGTTACCATGCTTGCTAGCATTGGATTTTGTGGAAACAATTTCTGACCTTCCACATTTGCATCTAATTTAGAGGATCAAAATGCTTTCATTTGCATAGTTAGAATGTTAATGGTTAAAGTGTAGCTATATTTTCACTCATTCCTTCTTTCTCACCTTCCATGTGCAATGGTAGCTTTAATTCAGCAAGCCACTATGCTACTGCTTTTTTTTTATTCCAGCAGCCATCTTCAAGTCTAAGTTGTCCTTACTATATCTTATCTAAAAGAAGTGTTAAACTGGTTGAGTTCCAGCTTTGCTGACTGTATGGGAAGTCCAGGTGTAGGGAGGTCACCTGGCTTTGCATAGTGAAAACCTCTTCTGAGCAGGGCTGGAAGTAGCATTGTTCCAGTTGGCAGCAGTGTACTGCCAGCATTTGAAGGCCTGCTGGAGCCAGGGTGCTTCTAGCCATAAGGGAGGTGTTTTTGAAAAGACTCCCTAGAGCAGGCAAAGCTTTTATGTATTCTTATTAATAAACTAAAATGGTGCTTAAAGCAAAGACGCTAATGGCTTTAACTGTGGACTACTGCATTATAGTTGTTAAATACTGATTGTATTATATTGTATCAAACAGCAGCTGATAGATAATAATGAAATACAAAACCATTGCAAGGTTGACATTTCTTTAAAAGTTTCTCTTTCAAAATGTCTAACATTGTGTGGCAAGGTTTTGGTAGTGGGGAGGTGTTACAGTGGTGGCTTCTGTGAGAAGCTGCTGGAAGCTTCCCCTGTGTCTGACAGAGCCAGTGCCAGCCAGCTCGAAGACGGACCCACCGCCGGCCAAGGCCGAGCCCATCAGTGATAGTGGTAGCGCCTCTGTGATAACATTTTTAAGAAGGAAAAAACAGTTGCTGGAAGACAGAAACGGCAGCCAGAGAGAGGAGTGAGAACACGCGAGAGCAACAACCCTGCAGACACCCAGGTCCAGACACCCAGGAGGGGGAGGAGGTGCTCCAGGCACCAGAGCAGAGATTCCCCTGCAGCCTGTGGGGAAGACCATGGTGAGGCAGGCTGTCCCCCTGCAGCCCATGGAGGTCCACAGTGGAGCAGATATCCACCTGCAGTCTGTGGAGGACCCCACGCCGGAGCAGGTGGGTGCCTGAAGGAGGCTGTGACCCTGTGGGAAGCCTGCGCTGGAGCAGGTTCCTGGCAGGACCTGCGGATCTGTGGAGAGAGGAGCCCACGGAGCAGGTTTTCTGGCAGGACTTGTGACCCCATGGGGGACCCACGCTGGAGCAGTGTGCTCCTGAAGTACTGCACCCCATGGAAGGGACCCATGCTGGAGCAGTTCGTGAAGAACTGCAGCCCATGGGAAGGACCCACATTGGAGAAGTTCATGGAGGACTGTTTCCCGTGGGAGGGACCCCACGCTGGAGCAGGGGAAGAGTGTGATGAGTCCTGCCCCTGAGGAGGACGAAGTGGCAGAAATAACGTGTGATGAACTGACTGTAAACCCCATTCGCCACCCCCCTACGCCACTGCAGGGGGTAGGTAGAGAATCCGGGAGTGAAGTTGTGCCCAGGAAGAAGGGAGGGGTGGAGGGAAGGTGTTCTGAGATTTGGTTTTATTTCTCATTACCCTACTCTCGTTGATTGGTAATAAATGGAGTTAATTTTCCCCATGTTGAGTCTGTTTTGCCCGTGATGGTAATTGGTGAGTGATCTCTCCTGTCCTTATCTTGACCCATGAGCCCTTTGTTATATTTTCTCTCCCCTGTCCAGCTGAGGAGAGGGGAGTGATAGAACGGCTTTGGTGGGCACCTGGCGTTGAGCCGGGGTCAACCCACCACACATTGCTGTTCCCTTTGGGGCTGGTATTTCTGAAACGTGGTTAGTACATTATCAACTCCAGTTATCTTTTTTTTAACGTAACAGATTCAAGAACTTAAGATCAGTGACTTATGAGGAGAACCTTGAAATTGATAAGACTAACTTTAAAAATGAGATTACTGATAAGCAGAATGCATCATTTATTACAGAATCATTTGGGTTGGAAAAGGCCCTTAAGATCATCCAGTCCAACCATAAACCTTAACACTGCCAAGGTCCACCACTAAACCATGTCCCTAAGCGCCACATCTCCATGTTTTTTAAATAGCTCCAGGGACGGTGACACAACCACTTCCCTCGGCAGCCTGTTCCAATGCTTGACAACCCTTTCAGTGAAGACATTTTTCCTAAGAGCCAATCTAAACCTCCCCTGATGCAACTCAAGGTCATTTCCTCTCATCCTATCACATGTTCCTTGGGAGAAGAGAACAACACCCTGGAGGGTGTTGGCTACAGCTACAGCCTCCTTCCAGGCAGTTGTAGAGAGCGATAAGGTCTCCCCTCAGGCTCCTTTTCTCCAGACTAAACAACCCCAGTTCCCTCAGCCACTCCTCATACGACTTGTGCTCCAGGCCCTTCACCAGCTTTGTTGCTCTGCTTTGGTCACGCTCCAGCACCTCAGTGTGTTTCTTGTAGTGAGGGGCCCAAAACTGAACACAGCATTCGAGGTGCAGTCTCACCGGTGCCACGTACAGGGGAACAATCACTTCCCTAGTCCTGCTGGTCACGCTATTTCTGATACGAGCCAAAATGACATTGGCCTTCTTGGCCAGCTGGGCACACTGCCGGCTCATATTTGCTGGCTGTCGACCAACACCTCTCAGGTCCTTTTCTGCTGGGCAGCTTTCCAGCCACTCTTCCCCAGGCCCATAGCGTTGCATGGGGCTGTCATGACCCAAGTGCAGGACCCGGCATTTAGGCTTGTTGAACCTCATACAACTGGCCTCGGCCCATCGATCCAGCCTGTCCAGATTCCTCTGTAGAGCCTTCCTACCCTCGAGCAGATCAATGCTCCCACCCAACTTGGTGTCATCCGCAACTTTACTGAGGGTGCACTCGATCCCCTCATCCAGATCATTGATAAAGATATTGAACAGAACTGGGTGCAGTACTGAGCCCTGGGGAACACCAGTTGTGACCGGACGTCAACCGGATTTAACTCGACTCACCACAACTCTTTGGGCCCAGCCATCCAGCCAGTTTTTTCCCCCGTGAAGAGTACACCCGTACAAGGCATGAGTAGCCAGTTTCTCCAAGAGAGTGCTGTGGGAAACGGTGTCAAAGGCTTTACTAATGTCCAGGTAAACAACATCCACGGCATTTCACTCATCCATTGAGCAGGTCAAATGTTTAAAAAGCCATCACTTCTGCTGGTTTGCTTGATCCTATATCAGTTAAGTCATTGGGAATCTTTCTGCTCATCTCTGTGGTAAAAGGTAAGCTCTGGAAGCTACAGCATGTTTGCTAGGAAGCAAGTTTTGCTACCTTTCCACTAACAAAATTTGTACTTCGCAAACTTTCTAACTCCAAGATGTGGTGGAAACTGGGATCCTAGCTAATTAATCCACCCTTCTACTGATGTGGTGTAGGGAATAATGTATGCATGCTGAAATCTGATCACAGGTGTTTAAATGACTTGGCATAGGTCGCGCTCAGTCAATGGGATACCTCACTAGAAAAAAGCTGTAAAGCCAGTGGCGTAACAGAGACCCACCAATGTATGAGTAGAAGTGGTGTCTGAAGCTGTCTGTAGGGGGTACAGTATCAGTTGTAATACAGGGTTTCCTTGTTTGCTGGCTTTCTACCTAGAAAGCTGTGAGGATAAATGAGTTCATAGTATTTTTAAAACTATGTAAATGTGAGACACCATCATAAGCAGGTAACAGTGAAAAATCTGTGCTCCTCAGAGTCTCCATAATCTGTGGGTAGTACTGTGACAAATGCCAGGAGCTTGTGCATGTTACTGAATGTTTTGTGCAGGCTAGTGTAGGATCTTCCCTAGATTGGAAGGTGCATTAAGACAGCTCAAAACTAGCAAAGCATATTTATACATTTCAAGCCAACCACCTCTGTGTATAATTTCTGCTTGTATGTTGCCTTTGAAAACTAATTCAAACACAGGATTTTAAAGCGAGAAACAACAGTGTAAAAGATGTAGGATTTCTCAAGAATTACTTTTAACTTCAGACTGAGTATACTGCTAAGCAGCTTCCAAGGCAGAGTAAGGCAGTTAAGTATTTAGTAGCATTTCTATCTCTGCGTTTCTTTTACAACCAACTACAGGTCTGAAGTCTGTGGAAGAATACAGAGCCCAACTTATTCTTCCCCCCAACCCCCCAAGATAAAGCTGCTTGGGTATAATGAACATGTTAGTGGCATAGCTGTCTGCACAATGGACAGTAACTCTGAACACATGGGTAGTTAGGCTAATTAGGCTCATTAACTAATTACATCAAGAGGCTACTGCTGTATTTTTGTTTGTGGTTGTGATGTTTGAATTTAGACATTTGAAAATCTCACTTGGTCTGCATTTTTTGTTACTTTTTGCTTTTGCACCACCACAGAATAACTTTGTGTAAGTTTCGTATTGAATATAAATGTTCTACTGAATTTCATTAGCAGATTGACATAAAGGATCATACATGCTTTAATATCCCATGCAGACTGCAAGACATTTACATCCTAAAATTCAAGACAAATTTTAGTACTTGCCAGTATGGGAAATATGGGGAGGAGAGAGGGAAGAAAAAGTGTTATTTTCTCCTGTAGTGTAAGGTGATTGTCTTTAAAAACATTTTCTGTTAGGTTATTTCAAATGGAAGAGAAATCCTATGCATTTAAAAGCTTTATTTTACATGTCCCTTACATCTCATTCTGTAAAGTACGCGGATACCTTTTGATGAAATGTGGTACCTCTGGGATAGAACCTGGCACAAAACAGATCAGCACCTGGCAACATAATACAAATGTTTTTAAGAAAAAAAATGAAAGAAGAGGAGATGGTTTTTTCACTGACAGGGGCAGCATAGAGCATCTGTTGGGATTACTTGTGTTGTAAAATGGAAGCCAATTTGTGTATGTTACACCAACAGAAGATCGTATCTCCTCTGTACTTTGCTTTCCTTGCTTTTTTCACATCCCCTCTCTCCTCCTGCCAGGTAGTAACTCTTTTGCAGGTAGCACGTAGTAATCTCTATGTGTTTTACAGAAGCTGGAAAGTCCCTGTGCACATGGCAAGGACTGTATAGCCTGCCTTATGTCAGCTATGTACTGCAAAATAGATTCAGTCCAGAGAAAAGAGGTGTCAGTGAGATGGCTGCGGATGTGCAGGCAAGCAGGGTCTGTGGGAGTGGGCCACAGGGGCTGCCTTTCCTAGTCTGTCAAAGACAGATGTGGTCTCTCTAAATGGCATGAGACCGGTTTAAACTATTGCTGTGTAACTGTACTTGACATGAATATGCAGCTGTCTTTTTAGAAAGGCACTCTTAGGATGGCCTTTCACCTGCATTAGCATGCTGAAAGAATCAGGTGGGGTTTTCGTACCAAGTAGTATATTACCATGCATACATTTCTGCACTCTGAGCTGTGAATATTACTCCCTTTATGTAGCTATGGTTTTATTTTGTAGTGCACTGTCTAAAAGGTGACTGCCGTTCTTTCAGATGGGACATGCCTATGGTGTGCTTTAGGAAGGATGAAACGTCAGTGTTCATAAAGTCTTATTTTTTATGGAGGCTCCAGTATTTTTCAGATGTAGTTTATCTCTGAAAGTAGTCTACATGCATGTGCATGTGCACATTGGAATCTACCTTGCCTGTTTAGTTTTCTGCATGGGCTAATGCAGTGTGAAAATACTTTCATTATGGGTAGTGGACTGGCAGAGGACTTCCAGACACTAAGGGCAGAGAAGAATGTAACAATGGATTAACTCTCAGAAGGAAATTCAGAAAAGAATCTGTTGCCACTTTTCATATTTTTGTATTAAGCAAGAAATGTAAGCAGTTCCACTTTTGCATCTTGCTAATCTGTTTTTAAAATTCAAGGGCTGTAAATGAGCCTGCACAGCCAGTTCATGAAGATTTCGTAATATTTCTAGGAACAGTTAATGGAATCTAATAGCTTTATAAAACTGAACTTATTCATTGCAATAGTTTATGCTCATGTGATTTTATAATTACTGGGGATATAACCTGGCAAAAAGCAGCAACTGACTTTGCACTGTAAGAAGAACATTT
Source organism: Harpia harpyja (assembly GCF_026419915.1). NCBI lineage: Eukaryota > Metazoa > Chordata > Aves > Accipitriformes > Accipitridae > Harpia > Harpia harpyja. The sequence continues at coordinate 80,137,160 of NC_068969.1, read as the reverse complement.
CTCTTTTCTTTTCTGAGAAACTTCAGGTATGTATGTAATTTCATCCACAATGGCTCAGAGCTTCAGCTGCTGTAAAAGACCGAAATATTGACTGTGAAAGACCGTAAAAGAGTGTAAATATCTTGAGATAGTCAAAAGTGTAAGTGCTTACAGTTTTTGAGCTGGCCACAGGTCCTTTTACCAGGCCCAATATTCTCTTTTATTATATTTTCATCTGGATTCCGCCATTCAAACAAATTGTGAGGTAACGTTAGCAAAGAATGCCTATTTCATTGTTATGTCTCAAAAATCTCTATATCGCTCCTGGTATTAAGATACTACTTTGTAAATTAGATAAAAACCTAGTGAAAGGTTTTCATTTCTGTTTGTCTGAGGAGCCGCCTTAGAGCATCAACATGTCGAATACCAGTTAGAACCATAGACACTTACTATTACTGCACCTAAAGCAGAGTTTGTTGTGTTGATCCATGTTGTATTATGACCAGTCCTGACAGTGGTCATGAGCCAGATCATTGCTATAGTATAATTTGTTTCCAGGGGGATTTTGTAGACATTTTTCTTATTTCTTCGGTACCTCTTAGAATTTCCAAGTAAGTATCAGAGAGCACTGGGCTTAGCTCTGCTTTTGCTTAATTCAGGTATATTTACGTAACTACCGGGACTTCAGGGGTGCTGCTGGTGAATTGCTGTTGTTTAGGTCAGAGCCAAGTCTTGGGTCTCTTGTTTATGCAGGTTTTGTTTCCTTACATTTTAAAATGTCCTTTGTCACTGGTAGCTGATACACACAGTGGTGAAAGGAGGAAAATAATCGTCTTCAAATTTAAATATTAATCCCCTAGGGCTGTGGCTATGCATTCATTTTGGTAGGAAGGGGCTGCTCCTCCTCGCCACTAGGGACTTTGACAGAATCCCTTTGCTGACCTTGCTACAGCTGCTGAAGCAAAGCTGCATCTGGTCCTGGCCATTGCGCTGTGCAGCATGCTCACACACAGTACACAGTCAGGCTAAGTGGTGATGTCTGTCATTTTTTTCTTATATCTGGATATGTTTCATCCAGTCCTAACACATGCAGTCCCCTTTCTCATCTTTTTCATTTGCGTACATCTCAGAAGTGCAAAAAGGCACACCACAATTTCAATCAATCAATCAAGGGTGTCACGCCAGAAATAGCCAGAGCTTGTCTGAGCATTACTGTTGTACTGTAGTGCTCTCCTGCCCCTGATTACAGGCCAGTGCTTTGGCACGTATTGCTCCTACACAGTGAGTGTGAGATGCAGGACATGAATTTAAGGAAAGAGCATTCAGCTTAATATATGTAGTGCTCATGTAAAAAAGTTAAAGCTTAAAGCAGATCTCAGCAATTTCTGAATGTGCTGCTGTCAAACTGAAAGTGGTAGATGGCTTTGGGTTGCTCTGTATGTAGTTAATAATTATCAACACTGCCGACAGCATAAGAAGATATACAAATAGTTTGGACTGGCAATTTGTTGTGCTGTACAGACTGCAATCTTTTAGACATTGTGGCAATAGGAACAACCAGAAATAAAATGTACATCAGTACCAGCAACAGCTTATAGACGTGCTTTTCCTCACAAACTCCCTTAAACATCTTGTCTTTGGCAGATAACAATTCACTGACAGATTCCAGCAAATGCACTTTCAAATGTAGTAGGGATGAGTTCACAATAGCGCAGTTTGTACAGCTGTTAAATCGATGAATCATATTTAAGCCATGTTTTCTTCTCTTGGCCTCTAGCAGCTTCTGAATGTTGCTGGCATTCTCCCATTTCCAGATGTTAAGGTCTAGGCTGACTTTCACCCAGCAGAAGACATGCAGACTGGTGTACATTATGTAGAATTATAAAATATGCCTTAAATGGGATTTAATTGCTATAAATGTCTCATGCTCTTATTTTGCCTTTTTTTTTGGCCTGAGTATATCATATTTATTTCTGCTAAACTTTAATTCATTCCCGTACTTAGAGAAAGAAATTATGACACCCCCAAAGCTTTAATACTCTGTAAAAATGAGTAGTTGATTTGCCTAACAAAGTCTTGTATAGTAGAGTCTGCTTTACCAATCAACAGTACATCTTTGCATCACTGCTTGCATAATGCTGATCAGATATTTGGACTCCACATTTTGTGGAGATCTTAGCAAGGTATAAACTGTGCCCTGGCACTCTTCACCTGCTATGCCTGCATGTGAAATATTGTAGTGTTTTTCAAAGTTGATGTTTAGTGCATGTAAGTTAGCTGGATCAGTAGCCAAGCCTAAACATTATTCTTCATGAGGAGTGAATGTGAACTCTGCCTCCCAGCTGGCAGCTTAAACCACTGCTGCAGGAAACAGTTTTGTGCTGAAATGGAGTAGGTGAGCTCAAGCAGTCCGGTGACGTGGTTTGAGAAACCATGGGACGGTTTAAGCCACCTGTCACCTGTACCCAGATTGGGTCTGCTGTGTGGTGAGGTATGCATGTGCCAAGTGAAGCAGTGGGAAGGAAGAGATCCTTGTTTCTGCTGAACTTCGAAGCTATGTGGATGGAGCAAGCATGTCTTAATGTATGTAGTTGAGATAAGATGGATCATGATCTTTAAACTGAAAGAGGGTAGATTTAGATTAGATGTAAGGAGTAAGTTCTTTACTGTGAGGGTGGTGAGGCACTGGAACAGGTTGCCCAGAGAGGCTGTGGACGCTTCATCCCTGGAAGTGTTCTAGGCCAGGTTGGATGGGGCTTTGAGCAACCTGGTCTAGTGAAAGGTGTCCCTGCCCATGGCAGGGGAGTTGGAACTAGGTGATCTTTAAGGTCACTTCCAACCCAAACCATTCTATGATTCTGTGATGCATAAGCATGCTGTACCTGGGCTCCAGATTAGGACGCTAGCTGGATGGATACATGCTCTGTGTTCTCTTTCCCTCTTTTTCTGCTCTGTGTACTGTCATACACCTCTGTATATGGTTTTAAGATCCACAGCTCACCTGCCTGAAAGTGCAGCAACAAAATTTAAAGCTGCAATTCTATCTAGCCAGAGGAAGCATCTTCCCCTTAAAGCTTCCTAAAATTCCTTCTTTGAGACATGAGAGAAGTATGAAAGTTTGAGTGAATATGTAATTTGATGGTTTACACTCTCCTTCTAAAATACAAAAACATTATTTATTTATGGTAACAGGGCATGATAGGTCAGGAGCAACGCATAGCCGTCCAGATGAGAAAGCTGTTGCTGTGCAAGCAGGCAAGAATTCTGAGACCCCCCCAAACTCTTAGTGTTCTTGTATTAGTTTTACCCCTCTCTCAGAGTTTCCATATCACCATGCAGCTGTGTGAGCCACTTACATTGAAGAAACACTCAGGTAGCTACCAATTTTTTTGGCACTCTGGGAAGTAGAGCACAGATGTCCTCTTTCTCTGTGCAGTGCAGTGTAGGGCAGGGCTCCCACTACTGCTTTGTGGAGAACTCATAAGGATTGTGGGTCTGAATCCAGATCCCTTTGCACAGGACTAAAAAAATTTCTGAGCATTTTATTGCCCATAGGTCCACTAAAGGGACTGTTGTCGTCAGAAGTAGAAATACAATGTGGGAATAGATAACATACGGGAATAGATTCTCTGCTCCTTTTCTGTACTGAAAAAAAAAAAAAAAAGCAAAGCAGAGATTGGCACATCTCCTAGCTAATACAGCCACCTTTTTAATTCCAATGTCTTCTCTGTTTCTCATACTGTTGGCCTGCTGGGGACAGAGCGTGTTAAAAAAGCACACAGTGTTCTGACTGTCCTCAGCTCTCTGGCAGCTTTTGAACTTTTGCCAGCTTCTCTTTGCCAGCTCCTGAGGCCACTCTAAACTGCAAAGGTGTGGGGGTTGTAACCAGATTTCTGGCTGATCTTAAAGTTTGCAGAGGACTGACCTCCTAAAGTGTGTGTTGGGTAAACAATGCGAAACTTCAGTAATAATTTTAAATGTATGAAATGGATTCTCTTGGTTGTCGTGGATGCACTGTGGTGTCTCAGCTATCAGCACACCTCCATCCCTGGAATATGTAATACTGATTTAAATTTTTGTCTGCCCTAGTGTAGTCCTTACCTCATCTGTCATGGTGGGTGCCTCTGTGCAGGGACTTTCCATACAGAGATACAGCACAGGGCACCTCTACACCAGCACTTCCTCAGCAGTTCTTCCCCTGCTCGCACCCTGCTTTTTTTCACTTACCAGTGGACAGCTTCCAATGCGATGCAGCGGCATTGCAGCAGAGGCTCTGCAGTAACTCCTGCCAGTGCAGAAGCTTGCGGCATTCTTTTGTATTTATTGTGTGCTAGTGCTGAATGTGAATGGCTCCCCCTGTGATGCTGGAGTTGCAGGAATTCTGCAGTGTGGTACTTGCTAGTAGTCAGCAAGCAAAATGCTAGATCAGACAGGTTGAAGAAAGGATTGATCCAGACACCCTCTTCCCTCCCCTTTGACAGGTTTAGCTGAAAATGAAAAAAAAAGGCAAATTAGGGATTGATTCTAAATGGGGAGAGTAAGAATGCAGGACAGGTTCACAACGCGTATTTCTTACACTGCAACAATGCTCGAGGTTGATACCCTGATCTCTTTTTGTCCTTCTGGGGGAGAAATAGTTCCACTGCGCTGATTTGCTTTTGCTCCAGACTATCACTGGCGTTACTGGAGATCCTATCCCATGAACGATTTCCTTCGTGACTTGACAAGCTTTAGCAATGGCTTTTCTTTAGCATTGCCAGTTCCTGTGTCTTATGTATGTCACATCTATAGCCAATTTCCCTGGCTTTCTGACCGCCTTCAGACTGTTAATGGGGCTCTAAACAGGGCTATGGGCCCTACTACTAGCAGCTGTGAGGACTAGCAAGGCGAAGCTATTGTATATATATAAAGGGTACTTAGAAAATGCTTTGTGAGAGAAGAAGGCAAGCCTTTTAGAGTCCAGTCATAGCCTTCTGTTTTCTTCTTGAGTTTCCAAAATTCAGTTCACTTCCTGATCTTTGAATCGTGCACTTTATTGTTGACATTCTGCATCCAACAGCAGAGTCAAGGGAGCTTTTAAGGGAGGATAAACCTACCCAGCCTGTGGCTGGTGTGGTGTTGTGGTGGAACAGGCCAGCGAACAAAGACTTCTAGCAGGAAGAAAGTGATTTCAGTGCTGTCGGGGGAGGGAGTATATTATTGTCTGATTAAATATATTTGCTGAGTGACAGAGGGAAAAGGAAAAGACAATCTCAGGCTTGCCTGGCAGATGCTTACTTTAACTACATCACAAACATTTCTGTTAGGTATGCTCCTGATGGCAAGCAGTGGCAGGTGTGAATTATTGCTCACAATCTTCCCATGTGGTAGGCAAGTGTATTTCTTCATTTTGCCAAAGGAGAAAGCAAAGCTTCAATGGCATAATCAAAGTCTCAGTGCAAACAGGAGATAAACAGTGAAGTTCCCTGGAGATACATGGATCTCCCATTTTTTCCCTTTTGCCTTTCACCCTGTCTTCATGTCCCCTTATAGCTTCTGTGATAGCAGTGGAGTCACTGTGCTCCTCAGTTCTGCAAGGGAAGGATCTTCTGCTGAAGAGCTCCAGCTGGCATTGCACACTGCCCTTTTAGCTGTCCCAGCTGAAGAAGAGAAATTTTCTAATGAAATGTAAATGGGCATAACTGTATCTCAAATGTGTGTTAAGTTGGGATCCTATTTTCATTTTACTACTGAAGTGGCTTATTTTATATTCTCATGCCATGTCCTATTGACAGTCCCTATTTTGCACAAGGTGTTTACAAATTAAAAGAAAAATAGAATAAAATTCAAAGAATTTGAAATGCAAGGGAGAGGGCGATAAGCTTTCCTGTCTTGTGAAATCTTTTGTGTTTAATGAAAGTGTGAGTTTTGCTCAGTTTCTCTAACGATGAGTGCAATGTAAGTGTAAGGCTAATCAGACACTTCTGGCTTCTTGTGAGATTTATCACACCTGTTGAGTTTCCTGAAGCTTTCCAAAACTAATGATATTGGATCATTTGGCTTGTAAATCAGGACTTCCCTCATCTAGATGGCTGTTCTGGAAAAGCTTGAGCAAGATCACTTTACCTCAGTTGAAATCAGATTTTAATTCCTTTCCGGTACAGGATAAGGTGCAGTGAACGAACACTGGTATTTTCTACAGCCTCTTAATGTTTCTGAAGATAAGCTATCTCCAGATTAATCTGGAAAAGGTCCTTCTTTTCTTTTATATTCTGATGTTAGTTGGAGAAGGAGGAGAAGTCTAAAATACAGCTAATTTACATGTGCTTTTGTGGTGGGTTTTTCTTTTAGTCCCTGTTCTAATTTATCTGAAATCAGCAGAAAATCTCCTCTCTTGCTTACTGTTGTTGCCGAGAGTGTGATTTGCCGAGAACGTGGTTTGCCACAAGTGTGATTTGCCACAAGGAAATATGCTTCATTATCTGCAGAGAGCCAGAGCCACGACCATAAATCTGAACTGCAGATGTCACATGTTTTCTGTTGTAGCAAATTCTGATACCATAAATGCCAAACTGTGCAGGATCAAACAGACAGAAAAATTAGCCTGCAAGTGGCAGTTTTATCTTATTCTAGCATGTGAAGTGACAGAGAGAATAAAAAAAAATTCTTGATTAGACACTGTGCTTTTTATAAATGTTATTTTTAAAATGTTTTCTCCTTCTGAAAAGCCTACAGTGTTGGCAAACCTTCACCATGTGTACACAGACTTCTTCTGATTAAAATGTGTATTTCTCACTACTTTCTTTTGCAAGTCAGCTATGTCTTCTTGTGTTTGCAAAGCTAACAAAGCATCACAGCATTTTAGAGCCTGTTTGAAAATCTTTAACAAACCTGAAGATAATTCTGTTGCTATGCTTCCAGAACACGAACACTTACAGTGACAAGCAAAAGTCAAAAAGGCAAAAACTACATGGAAGACGCACGGAAGTGAACAGGTGCTAAGCAATCAGGAATAAGAAATCAATAGGGTGACTTGCATTTAAAAAGCATGAACTACAGGAGCATTATTTTTCTCCATCATGAATTTGTAAGGTCCATTCATTACTGTTTCCTGTAGCTTTCATATTAATAAAATTTTTTTTCCTACCACCCTGTCCACTGTGTGGCAATTTGACAGGACTTAGTGTCAGCCTTCCTTTTAGGGATAGAGAAGTTATGCTATGGCAACTGAACTGTGTGGTAGATAAGAAACGTTGTGGAAGGACAGTCTCCAAAATATCCGAATGGGAAAACTAGTCTAGGATGGTGGTAATGATAAAAGGTATAAAGAAGTAGATCAGAGTTTGCTGTGTGCTTTGAGTAAAAATGTTGCTGTGCTCCATATTTGGAGCTATGAATGCATGCCATGAAGAGACTGTTAGATTTTTCAGTCTTACTGTGGTGTAACTGCTTTGCAAACAGGGCATTCGATTTGCATCACAGGCAAAGGTGGTGTATTGTGCTGATAATCTATTCAAAGCTGGTTTTCTACTCCTGTACAGAAACAAAGCTGCCTTCTATACATGCTGCCAAACTAGTATTTCATTAAATTAATAGAGCTGCAGACTCAGGTGACTACTATTGTAGTTTAATGCTGATCTTGCTGCATTTTCAAGTAGGTAGTGGTATATCATACTTGTGCAAGGCTTTCTGGTAGCAGTTGGTTGAAGTGTGAATTGTTCAGAAGGCACTCTAGTACAATGTAGTGTCATAGTACTGAAGAACGTAATTCTCATGGATTAGCTATCTAATGCACATTTGATTTACATTAATGTCTTGTGAGTAGTGAGAGATGAGAGCATCAGATTCACATCGTCATTAGAGGACTGCTGTATGGGATATTGTACAAGTAATCATCAGTGTATTCTATAAAAGGCAGCCGGAATTTTCAGCATATTCATAGTGACTGCACAAGCATTTTTTTGTCCTGCATAACATGCTGCATCATGACACAGCAATACAGAAAAAAGGTCAGTTGCACAACTATGAAAAATGAAAGAAATGGCTCCATAACTAAGACCTAATAAGTTTTGTTGTTTCACATGAAAGCCATCTACCAAACCACACTCCTGCCACTATGGCTTATATTCAAGATCCTGTCAGCATTTACCAAAAACCTGCCTTTTTAATATTATCTGCCAGGAAAAAAACAAGTCTATTTTTTCTCCTAAGTGTAGGATTCATGCCACTTTTGTTGTCCCTACTGAAACCATTCTGACCAGCAGATGTTAAGTTAATATTCTACCTGAGTGGAAGTGGGATCTTTATAAAATTGGAATTTGCTCTAAGGCACATAGCACTTGTTTTCAGTCATATAAAATACGGAGATCCCAGCTGTAAAACACGACATTTTTCGGTGCAGAAAAGGTCTGTATATTTTTGATGCATAAAAAAATGTTTTCATGACATTTTTTCCCCCACCCAGAAAATATTTTTATGTTGACTCTGTTATTTTTCATGAAAATATATTGATATTTTAATGATAATTTTATTGTAAGGCTTTTGGGAAGCAAGGTGGAATAGGTAATCAACATTTGAAAGAGAAGGCATGATCACAAAATAACTAAATGAAGTTGGCTGTGGTATCAGATTAGGTTTTAATTCTGGACTGGACTGGACTAGGAGGAGCCGAAGTACAACTGTTTTGAAAGACAACTTAAAGGCCCTAATTTTCATTCTGTTGTAAAGCAAGAACCGAAATGTTGAAACCTTGACTCAAATGACATGGCAAAGGAGTCTTTTGTTTTCTGGCTGGCTGTAGCTGTTAGCTGCCGATGTTTCTGACTGCTTCTGAATCTTTAGCACGAGAGCAGATCCTCAGCTGTTCTAGCTGGCATAGCTTTATGACCTAGGATAATCAAATCTGGCGATTTAGAGCATGGTGGAGCAGTAGCCTTAATGAAATGCTTTAACAGTTGATTTGGAGGATGGATATAAACGTGCTGAAGAATATCTCTAAATTTAATCAATACAGTGATGACATAGATGTGGGCTCTGTTACAAATGCTTAGGCTGCCTTTTTCAGGCCCACTGCTCCCACCTGACGACTTTAGATAATGGCCTTGTAAAGGGAGCTTAATATCCTCTTCTGAGTAGATTTCCCCCTTCTGCCCTAAGGGGAAAGAACTTTTGAGGGTTTAATTTTTTAATATTTTTTTTCTTAAATTTGAATCCTTAATTTGAGTTCTCATCTCTGACTGCGAGTGCCTGTGGCCTTCAGGAAAAAAAGCCACTATCTGAATTTTCAAGTGGGATTTTGGTTCGGCTGCTCTTTTCCTGTGGTCTGTCAGTGCTTCTCCAAACCAGATTTTTGCCTGGATAATGGAGGTGAAGGTACTTCCTTGAGGGCCTATGATGTAACTACCTTGAAAGAAGAGTCACCCAGCTCCTGAAGGGCTGAAGTCTTCACAGCTCATGTCTCTCATTTGACTCACCTCTGTTGTCTGTAACAGTACTTGACCCAGAGTTTTACAAATGAATTTCCTGCTTGGTACATAGTTTTGTTAGTCACCTTAAATGAGTGACTCATGATGTGAGGCTAATACTGACAAAATGGAAATGGAAGCATGTTTAGGAGAGAGGGATGACCTGCCTTTTTGACTTCTTAGCAGTGACCACTCCAGCAGACTACAGAGCTGCACTATTAAGAGTGTCATACATTCCTCAGCTAGAGTAATGATGAATATGGAGGAAGGAGTAATTGCTATGGTTTGTAGATGTGAGATGGGATCTTTAGGGCATCTGTGGGGATGATATGCCATGTCTTTGCAAATCCTCATCAGCTATGAAAATATCTCAAAGTGATGAAAAGTAAAGCTACAGCTAAAAAGGGCTGGAACATTAATTATCTTTGGGTACTTTTTATCCTTAGAGTTGAACTTCAATTATTCAAAATCTGTTTTGAATATTTAGGTACAAGCATATTTGCATACTGTTGTTTTCAGGGACCTTAAATCTTTGTGGTAGAGAGTCCTGTGTAGATTTTGCTGTATCATTTGTAGTAGGAGGTCCATTTGCAGAAGATTCATTCATGGGTTGATGAAGAAAGCTTCTGGTCTTTTATGCTTCCTTTGTTACCATTTTTCACAGAAACTGCAAATGAATAGCACCTTTTAGGACACTAAATCTATCCCTTGTCCACTGCAGAATTGTTCTTAACAGCACTGAGTTTGAAATCTATGATTTTTTTGTAGCACTTCACTAATCTCTGTAAGGCACAAGTTCAGTCATACAGACCACACAAACTGATCTGCATTCAGATTAATGATACGAGAGTGTCTGCGTGCATTTTCCTTCTGTATAGGAAAGAAGGGATAAATAAAGTTCTTTTTTTTTTCAGGATGTTTCATAGTATTGTTGGCTCATTAATGCACCATTTTGGGTACTAATTTGCAAGGAGCTGACAGAAAACAAACAGAACTGACAGCCATTTCTTATTGCACAGATAATTATAGCCTGCATTAGTAAGTACTTGGCCATGCTGCACTTGCAGCTTTGTTGGATTGAACTGTAGTGAATTTGAAATTAATCCAATGTCTGGATTTTATTAACAGCACGTGAGTGATTGACTGTGGGTCTTCTCCTTTATAGTAAAAGAAAGCCGTAGAAGAGTTAACACAGTGGTTGAAACCAAGAAGAAAAAAGTGCAATTTTTCCTCCGTTACTTCTTGTTTATTGCAGGAGTCACTTCACTGTAATCAGTAGTTACACTTAGTTAAAACAGTCTAAAGATGATTCAGAGGCATCTAGGAATGTTTGTAAAATTAAATGGTGTTCAGTACAAAGAGCTAAAAATGGATAGGAAACAGAAAGTCATATGTCTGATGAATTTCTTATGACAAATAACCAGCCCAGTGAAAGATTAGTACATTCACTGGATCATATGCACCTCACTTAGTTGTGGAATTACACCACTAAAAACACTTTGTGACTGACAATGCAATTGCTAACATCCATTTTGAATGGTGCTGCATAGCAGTTACCATTCAAATCTGTTGCTGTCACTTTTACTGACAGTAGAGGGAAACTCAGTTCAGTGTGTTCCTCTGAATCAGGGAAATGAAACGGTAGCACAAAATCATTTTCTAATTAGTTTTCAAACTGAGTATTTTATAAAATAATGGAGTATTTGCTAAAGGCGTGGCACCAAAGTTCCCTTTCATTCTTTCTAACAGATGTGTCAGCTGAGTATTTTATATATGACTCGTGAACCTCAAAGCTCTTGCATGGTGTGAATGTAGGGGGGTTTGTATCTATCACTTTTATTTAGAAACTTGATTTTTGATGGTGAAGGTCTGGTTGTGGCTTGAGTCAGTATGTTTCTGAGAGTTCTCTGGTGTGGGTGCCTGTTGCCTTCTGGGTGGCTAGAGTCAGGCCTTGGGAGCTTCTTCTTGCTCTGTGCTTAGGCATTATGATTACCCATGGTGTTTCGTTGATACAGGCTGGACAAAGGAGCTGGGGCCATTTTTCAGCTCTGGTGAGAAATTTTTTAGTGCCTTAATTCTTTCCCAACTTCATTCTATCAAGTCACCTCCTTTTTCATCAGCACACACAACCATGGATATTTCTGTCTGCTGAATACAGATCTGTCATTGTTGATTATTTGCTTGATAAGGTCCAGCGTACAGATATTCATTCAACAGAGAAATAGAGGTGTGACCTTGGCAAAGACGTGATAGTATGTACTTCTGACACCAGCAGAAGATTGGGTCTCTGAGAGTTAAGCAGTAATGTATTATTTTCTGTTTGTTTAACTTAAGTTAAAGTGTGTTTGAAGTAAGTTTTTCAGAAAGAATAATATGTCTGACTGTTGTACCAACTTAGAGAAAAAAAAACATTTCCCCAGGAAAACACGGTGGCTAGATTTTTCAGTTATTGCTGGATCTGTTTATTGTTCTTTTTTTAACTGCAGAAAGTGAGTGAAAAAGTAGGAGGTGCAGAAGGAACCAAGCTAGATGATGACTTCAAAGAAATGGAAAGGGTAAGTCTAAATACAGATGTGTCTATTCATTATTACCATTCATTTTTCCTTTCTAGGACAGGAATTTCAATCACTTGAATAACTTTGAAAGATTTAACTTTTATTTAGCAGGACTGAGCTTTCTGTTTCTTACCTCTTTTTGTTTTCTAACCAAGGCATATGTAATATATGGCACTCTTTATAATGCCAATATTTCATTCAGAGATTGAGGCTGTTGTCAGCTACAGATTAGTTTCAGTTAAGCCATTGTAGAGGATCTCTGAAAACAGAGTCTGTCTACAAGATGGTAATTTCAATGGCAAAGGGTGCCAGTCATTCTCAGCACCTTGAGCATCAGTCAAGAGGAGCAAGAGCTGTCTGCCAAAGGGGGTTGACAGTGGCACTGGGATATTCATTCATAGGTTCAGACATCCTGTTAGGCAGCCTCCACTGGCAAAGTGCATTGGGTAGATGCGGCTAACCTCCCAACAGACTGCTTGGTGAGACAGGCAGTGGTAGCACTGAGTGTTTCTATGGGGAGGGAAGCCACAGCTGTGTGTGGTGGTGATAATATTTCAGTTGGAAGGATCAGTAGGGGCAGGTTTTTTTCTGGCTTCAACTTTGAAAGGTACTATCAAATCTTGTAGCACAAGCTACTGCTAGGTGATTTGTAGGGTATGTATCTGATATATAACTCTGATCAAGAGAAACAGAAGCTATTTATCTGTACATTTGTATGATGAGATGAGGAAAAAAAACCTTGGATGAAAAATAAAGGAGAAGGGCACATCCTTTGTACTTCTTACAGCAAAAGTACTGCAGAGTTGGTTTCTCCCCTTCTGCCCAGCTTCCCTTCAAATGTGCTGCAAGTATAGGCACTGCCGTCAAAACTGGAAGATGTTAACAGAAAATTGATGCAAGGTTTAGAGTGGAAAATAGGACATTGCAACAGCCAGGGGTGAGTCCCACGTAGTGCTTGTGGGCGGCATGGGTTGGCGGTCCGGGAGATAAGAGCACTGAGAGTTGAGAAGAGAATGGAGTAAACTCATTGGTTGCCTCCACGCTCCCTGCCTGGCCCCGTGTTCCTTGCCAGCTTTTCTGCAGGCAGTGGACATGCTCCTTCTGCCTATCTCTGGCCTTCTGTTCCCTCGCCCCCCACTCTCCTCTGCAGCCTTCTAGCCATTTCTGCGGTCCCTACCAGGCAGTTCAGCTACTTACTCATGCAGGGCTGGCAGACCTCTTCTGCTTCTTTGTGTAAAGTATAGAGCAAGACCTGGCAGATGGCAGTGGCAACAGGAAACAGGAAAGACATCAGTCACAGCGTGCTGCAACCAACCCATCTCAGGTGTTCTTTTTTAAAATAGGAACTTGCCATTACGGTAGAGGAGTTCACCCTGTGGGACACAAGCTACCCTGCAGAGAAATGCAATGTGTCTTCATAAATGCGTAGTACAGGACAGGTTATGGAGATCCCCAAATCTGCCAAAGCAGCATTTTTTTGTTGAGGCCTGATTCTGAGGGGGAGAGTAGTTGCGTACTTTGCTATATGCAGCTTAGGAAGCTGATGCAGAGTACTTAAGAAAGCAAGAATTCCTATTACAGTAGAAAAAAGTAATGCTATTGAGTTCTAAGTATTTTAAATTCCTAAATATAAAATAATTCTTCCTGGAGTCAGCCAGGGGAAATAAATGGTCAGTGCATCCATGCTGATAGGTTTCTTGAAATTGGAAACTAAGTGATACCTGGTCTTCCTTACCCCAATTTACCAGGCCTCGCTCTGAAAGAGGTAGACAGCCCGTTTTATCATTGGTGGTTGGTTTTGATTGACATCTGCTTTCCCCTCATTTTGCCAGTTATTAGGCAATCAAAGATGGCTAATTCTTCAAGTAGTTTTCAGTGACCATTCTGTCAAAAAGTTTTCCCTGTTGTGGACGCTTCCCAGGGTGACATAAAGTATCAGCATGGTACAATGAGTCATATCAAATTCCTGACACATCCTCAGGTACTCTGTACTTAATGGCCTTACTTGAGAATGGATCTGCTATAAACTGAAATGGTGGACTCATGCTTTGGTAGTTTTCTAGGTATTATCACCATTCTGGTACCAGGGCTGCTCTCAGGGACACAAAAATAAAATTATAAGAAGAGTTAAAAGAATTTATAAGAACAAAAAGAAGAGAGAAAAACATTTTCCTGTTGTCTAACATCTTTTTTTCATGTTTCTTTTTGTTTAACTCTCTGTCCTTTAGAAAGTGGATGTTACCAGCAGGGCAGTTGTGGAAATAATGGCAAAGACAATAGAGTATCTTCAGCCCAATCCAGGTAATGTAATTTCACAGTCTCACAGTACTTGCAGCACTTTTTGAAAATACTCTTTCTCACCAAAATAGAGTACGACAGATCTCATCCTCACTGGTGCAAGTTAAGACAAAATTGGTGAAGTTATCGTCAAGTAAAAGACAGAGATGAGTACAGGCTTCTGTGTTAGGCTGTCAGAGGGAATGGAGACTGGCTTTGGGAGGTGTGTTTTCATTTTGTGTTGTCTTGCTTTAGGTGAGGGAGCAGCATGTGCCTAGAAATCACGTGTGTTTACTTGCAGGCATCTGAATGTCAGCACTGTGAGCATGGGGGGGCTTCCTGGGAGCTGGAGATGGCTGTGGACTCCCCAGGGGCGGCAGGGCAGGGCCTGGAAGTCAGGGCCCATCCCACTGCTCCAGCCAGGAGCAGGGCGGCCCGGGTGCTCTGGGGCGGCAGCAGCAACCCTGGGCATCAGGCATCTCCCTGGGTATGGGGACGGGCCAAGGCCAGGCAATCAGCCCACAGGTGGGGATCAGGATCAAGCACGGTGAGGGTGTCTGCATGAAACATCTCTTTATGCTGCTGTTCCAGTCATTTACCCTGTGTGAAGGAAAAGGACCGGGCAGTCCTTGCAGACTGTGGGAAGAAAGACAAAGTTATGAAGCAGCTTCCTCCAGGGCACAGGAAAAGATGTAACAACACCTTTCACCTGGTTGTCTAGCGGTTTCCCATCCTCATTAACGTTACTACAAAAGGGAGGGTGGAAAAGAGGCGTTGATGCTGAACTGGAGAAAAGGGCAGATAAACGGATGTAATCAGAGATGACTAAATTGAACCCTCAAAATAGAAACGAATGATTGGTTTCATTGGGGAGATGAAAGAAAGGTTTTGTGATTGGGCTGATGGAGAGCTGCATGCTCCTTTCTTGCCAAAGGATCCTCACAAGGAGGGGTGATCTGGAGCTGTTAAAATCAAGTAAACCATTAAATTCAAGAACTTGAAGATTTCCATAGTGATCTAGGAACATAAGGGCTTTGATACTAGCATAAGTCAATGCCAGCTTGACTGATGGCATCAATGGAGTTATGCTTGTATAAAATTAGCATGAAGGTAAAATGAGGCCTCTACCTACAGTAAGTATCTTAGAATTTCATGGAAGTACAGACCAAATTCACTCATTCACTGTGAGGAATTTGTTTCCTAATAGCTGGAAACAAATTTGAACCAGTGTGAAATATTTTAACTCCAGTGTGGTAGCATGAAGGACTGTTGCTAGTATAGCTTAACTGGTGATATTTTTATGTTAGACCACAGAGGAAAGGAGGATAATTTGATGATGCTGCCAGTGGATTGAAAAAAGGAATAATAATATTTACGAGTTCCAAGAACTGCTAGAGAGAAAATAATGATGACTAGAACGGTTTCTATGTCAACGGATGAAATACTGTTTATGACTTGAGTCCACAGCTTCATTGCTCATCGTCAACAAGCACTCTACAGGAAAAGCAATAGGATTGACAAACATTATGGGGCTAGTGATAAAATTGTTAACTGCTGTCAAGCTGCTGTTGTGCAACATTGTATAGACTGAGTAGTAAGCTTTGGCTGCTCAGCCCCTCTCTGGCTGCCTTCCTGACACATCTGAGTGATTATGATTGCTGTGAATTGTGAAGGAGGCTCACAGCAATGGCAGAGAGCAAAATTTCTGGAAATAGCTAAGGATGTGATTTCAGGCACCTCAGGCTCATGTAAGTTTGCCGTGCTGCAGGAAAGAGCAGTTTCCATACTCTAGCTACACATCCCTTCATCTGCTTGTGGCATTGTCCTGGTTTCAGCTGGGATAGAGTTAACTGTCTTCCTAGTAGCTGGTACAGTGCTATGTTTTGAGTTCAGAGCGAAGAATGTTGATAACACTGATGTTTTCAGTTGTTGCTCAGTAGTGTTTAGACTAATGTCAAGGATTTTTCAGCTTCTCATGCCCAGCCAGTGAGAAAGCTGGAGGGGCACAAGGAGTTGGCACAGGACACAGCCAGGGCACCTGACCCAAACTGGCCAACGGGGTATTCCATACCATGTGACGTCCCATCCAGTACAGAAACGGGGAAGTGGGGGGCAGGGATTCGCCGCTCGGGGGACTGGCTGGGTGTCGGTCGGCGGGTGGTGAGCAATTGCACTGCGTATCATTTGTACATTCCAATCCTTTCATTATTGCTGTTGTCATTTTATTAGTGTTATCATTATCATTATTAGTTTCTTCTTTTCTGTTCTATTAAACCGTTCTTATCTCAACCCACGGGTTTTGCTTCTTTTCCCAATTTTCTCCCCCATCCCACTGGGTGGGGGGGGAGTGAGTGAGCGGCTGCGTGGTGTTTAGTTGCTGGCTGGGGTTAAACCACGACAGTCCTTTTTGGCGCCCAACGTGGGGCACGAAGGGTTGAGATAACGACAAACCTGACCAGAGCTTGTTAAAACAAATTTGTTATAAGCATTCATTATAGCGGTCTAATAGTTGCTGGTCATTATGTTGATTTATGTGTTCTTAGAGTTGTTGCTCTGGTTTTTAAAGTTCTGTTATGTATCACCTCGCTTGCTGTATGTAGTCCCTCTTCTGCTGCTTATCATCCGTGGGAGGTGGATTAAGGTTTTCGCTTTGATGTATTGTATAACACTGGTTTATGGTATGATAAAGTCGTCGGCTGTGGGATTAATCCGGTACTTGCACCCAGCATTGTCACCTTTATACTGTGGAAGCCATCTGTGGGAAACTATTAATAATTATACCATTTACCTTTCCTCCTTGGAAAACCAGTCTATGGGTGGGATACCTTTCTTCCCCTCTCCTTTCTCCTTCAGTCCAGTTACAATGGTGTTTGAGAATTTTGAAAAATTTGAATACTCTTGGGATGTTGGGACCAGCACGGTCCTAGCCCTACTGCTAGGAATTAGCATGCTTCTGAATGTGGTTCAGCTCTCATTTAAGGTTAAACAACTATTTAAGAAAATCACCCAGAGATCTGCCCCAAGGCTGGATAATTATGAGTGGCAGGGTGTGTGGGGTAGTATGGGCAAGTACCTAGAAAAGTGGGCACCTCCAGTGTTTTGGAAATTCACCCCTGAACAAGTGCAGAATCCAGAAGAACTAGTAAAATATTTGGAAAAGGTATGCTGTCACCCCGGCAGCTCCAGAGAGATACAAATTACTGCAACGTGCTGGGGCCTGGCCCATGCCTATCGAGCCCTGTTCGACACCACTCAGTACCCTCAAGGGGAAGAGAAGGTCTCTGGACCTAACAACAAAACGATGAGCACTGTGGCTATCCAAACCTCAGCGACAGGCACTGCAGCCCCTCCAGCCTCGGCAATGAGCACGGCAGCTACCCAAACCTCGGCAACGGGCACTGAGGTCCCTCCAGCCCCAGCAACGAGCACAGCAGCTACCCAAACCTTGGCAACAGACACTGCGGTTATCCAAGACCCGGCGAGCGGTACTGCAACTGAACCAGTGGACCAACCTGCACCAGTATCAGTTGCCTCCGTACAGAAAAAGAAATATACAAAAAAATCAGTTCGCTTAGCGAAGGATGAAGGCGAACCAGGGTCATCACGGGAACAGGAGGAAGAGGCAGAACCAGAGGTAATAACCCGGTCCCTATCCTTGAGTGAGCTGCGGGATATGCGAAAAGATTTTGGCCGCCGTATAGGTGAGCATATTATCACCTGGCTCCTCCGATGCTGAGACAATGGGGCTAATAGCTTGGAATTAGAAGGTAGGGAAGCCAAGCAGCTGGGATCGCTTGCCAGGGAAGGTGGCATTGACAAGGCAATTGGAAGAGGGACACAAGCCATCAGCCTCTGGAGGCGACTCCTGTCAAGTGTGAAGGAAAGGTACCCCTTTAAGGAAGATGTTATATGTCAATCAAGCAAGTGGACAACCATGGAAAAAGGTATCCAATATCTGAGGGAATTAGCTGTGCTAGAGACAATTCATCATGATCCAGACAACCCACAATTACCCAAAGATCCAGACGAAGTCCAATGCACACGACCCATGTGGCGGAAGTTTGTACGGAGTGCACCATCGTCCTATGCCAACTCACTGGCAATAATGACCTGGAAAGACGAAGAGGCACCGACAGTGGATGAAGTGGCTCGCCAACTCCGTCAATACGAAGAAAATCTCTCCTCCTCCCTACAAGCCTGCATTTCGGCTGTGGAGAAGCTGTCTGAGGATTTCCAGCAATTCAAAGAGGAGATGTCCTGTTGCCCACCTGTAAGGACCAATGTCTCAGCTATTAGGAGTGAGCGCTCCTCTGCCCAAGAGAGAGAATATAGAAGGTACACACCGCGAGGTGCCCTGTGGTTTTACTTATGTGATCATGGAGAGGACATGAGGAAATGGGATGGAAAACCTACCTCGGTCCTAAATGCACGGGTACGTGAGCTGCGAGGAAAAAACACCACAAAAGGGGATTCTACCAGGAAAAATGCCGCTCCGGTTTCCAAACAGAGTAGAAGGGCTGATCTTATTTCTGATCCTCTTGAAGGGACTTCTGAGCCAATTTTACGAGAAGTGAATACTGGATACTCTGACCAGAATTAGAGGGGCCCTGCCTCCAGCCAGGTGGAGGAAAGGGATAACCGGGTCTATTGGACTGTGTGGATTCGATGGCCTGGCACGTTAGACCCACAGGAGTATAAGGCTCTAGTAGACACCGGCGCACAGTGTACTTTAATGCCATCAAGTTATGAAGGGGCAGAACCCATTTCTATTTCTGGTGTGACAGGGGGATCCCAAGAGTTAACTGTATTGGAAGCTGAAGTAAGCCTAACTGGGAATGAATGGCAGAAACACCCCATTGTGACTGGTCCAGAGGCTCCGTGCATCCTTGGCATAGACTATCTCAGGAGAGGGTATTTTAAGGACCCAAAGGGGTATCGATGGGCTTTTGGTATAGCTGCCTTGGAGACGGAGGGCACGGAACAGCTGTCTACCCTGCCTGGTCTCTCTCAAGACCCTTCGATTGTAGGGTTGCTGAGGGTTGAAGAACAACAAGTACCAATTGCTACCACGACGGTGCACCGGCGGCAATATCGCACCAACCGAGACTCTCTGATTCCCATCCACAAGTTGATTCGCCAACTGGAGAGCCAAGGAGTGATCAGCAAAACTCGCTCACCTTTTAATAGTCCCATATGGCCCGTGCGAAAGTCTAATGGGGAGTGGAGACTAACAGTTGACTATCGCGGCCTGAATGAAGTTACGCCACCACTGAGTGCTGCCGTTCCAGATATGCTAGAACTTCAATACGAACTAGAGTCAAAGGCAGCCAAGTGGTATGCTACAATTGACATTGCTAATGCGTTTTTCTCAATCCCTCTGGCAGCAGAGTGTCGTCCACAATTTGCCTTTACTTGGAGGGGTGTCCAGTACACTTGGAATCGATTGCCCCAGGGGTGGAAACACAGCCCCACCATTTGCCATGGACTAATCCAGACTGCACTGGAAAAAGGTGAAGCTCCGGAACACCTGCAATACATTGATGACATCATCGTATGGGGCAACACGGCAGAAGAAGTCTTTGAGAAAGGGAAGAAAATAATCCAAATCCTTCTGAAAGCCGGTTTTGCCATAAAAGAAAGTAAGGTCAAGGGACCTGCACGGGAGATCCAGTTTTTAGGAATAAAATGGCAAGATGGGCGTCGTCAGATCCCAATGGATGTGATTAACAAAATAGCAGCTATGTCTCCACCAACTAATAAAAAGGAAACACAGGCCTTCTTAGGTGTCGTGGGGTTTTGGAGAATGCATATTCCAAATTACAGTCTGATTGTAAGCCCTCTCTATCAAGTGACCCGAAAGAAGAATGATTTTCAATGGGGCCCTGAGCAACAACAAGCCTTTGAACAAATTAAACGGGAGATTGTTCACGCAGTAGCCCTTGGACCAGTCCGGACAGGACAAGATGTTAAAAATGTGCTCTATACTGCAGCTGGGGAGAATGGCCCTACCTGGAGCCTCTGGCAGAAAGCACCTGGGGAGACCCGAGGCCGACCCCTGGGGTTTTGGAGTCGGGGATACAGAGGATCCGAGGCTCGCTATACTCCAACTGAAAAGGAGATATTGGCAGCATATGAAGGAGTTCAAGCTGCCTCAGAAGTTGTTGGTACTGAAACACAGCTCCTCTTAGCACCCCGACTGCCAGTGCTGGGCTGGATGTTCAAAGGGAGGGTCTCCTCTACACATCACGCGACTGATGCCACGTGGAGTAAGTGGATTGCACTGATCACACAACGGGCTCGCATAGGAAACCCCAGTCGCCCAGGAATTTTGGAAGTGATCACGGACTGGCCAGAAGGCAAAGATTTTGGAATGTCGCCAGAGGAGGAGGTGGCACGTGCTGAAGAGGCCCCGCTGTATAATAAACTGCCAGAAAATGAGAGGCAATATGCCCTGTTCACTGACGGATCCTGTCGCATCGTGGGAAAGCATCGGAGGTGGAAAGCTGCCGTATGGAGTCCTACACGACAAGTTGCAGAAACTGCTGAAGGAGAAGGTGAATCGAGTCAGTTTGCAGAGGTGAAAGCCATCCAGCTAGCATTAGATATTGCTGAAAGAGAAAAGTGGCCAGTGCTCTATCTCTATACTGACTCATGGATGGTGGCAAATGCCCTGTGGGGGTGGCTACAGCAATGGAAGCAGAGCAACTGGCAGCGCAGAGGTAAACCCATCTGGGCTGCCGCACTGTGGCAAGATATTGCATCCCGGCTAGAGAATCTGGTTGTAAAAGTACGTCATGTAGATGCTCACATACCCAAGAGTCGGGCCACTGAAGAACATCAAAACAACCAACAGGTGGATCAGGCTGCCAAGATTGAAGTGGCTCAGGTGGACCTGGACTGGCAACATAAGGGTGAGCTATTTATGGCTCGGTGGGCCCATGATGCTTCAGGCCATCAGGGAAGAGATGCAACATATAGATGGGCTCGTGACCGAGGGGTGGACTTGACCATGGACACTATTGCACAGGTTATCCATGAATGTGAAACATGTGCTGCAATTAAGCAAGCCAAGCGGTTAAAGCCCCTGTGGTATGGAGGGCGATGGCTGAAATATAAATATGGAGAAGCCTGGCAGATTGACTATATCACACTCCCACAAACTCGCCAAGGCAAGCGCTATGTGCTCACGATGGTGGAAGCAACCACTGGATGGCTGGAAACATATTCTGTGCCCCATGCCACCGCCCGGAACACTATCCTGGGCCTAGAAAAGCAAGTCTTGTGGCGACATGGCACCCCAGAACGAATTGAGTCAGACAACGGGACTCATTTCCGAAACAACCTCATAGACACCTGGGCCAAAGAGCATGGCATTGAGTGGGTGTATCATATCCCCTATCATGCACCAGCCTCTGGGAAAATTGAGCGATACAATGGACTGTTAAAGACTACATTGAGAGCAATGGGGGGTGGAACTTTCAAACATTGGGATACACATTTAGCAAAAGCCACCTGGTTAGTCAACACCAGAGGATCTGCCAATCGGGGTGGCCCTGCCCAGTCGGAATTTTTACATACTGTAGAAGGGGATAAAGTCCCTGTAGTGCACATAAAAAATATGTTAGGGAAGACAGTCTGGGTTACTCCTGCCTCAGGCAAAGGTAAACCCATTCGTGGGATTGCTTTTGCTCAAGGGCCTGGGTGCACTTGGTGGGTGATGCGAAAAGATGGGGAAGTCCGATGTGTGCCTCAAGGGGATTTAATTTTAGGTGAGAACAGCCAGAATTAAACTGCATATTAGTTGCTATATAACCCTGCTACTGTATATTATCCTTACTATAATTATGTGCTATATCCATAGTACTATAGTAAGAATCACTTAGATCAAGCAAGAAAAGAACTGTGATAAAACTGAGCAAAGCGCAGTAGTGATGGAACCAGAACTGACTCCAGCATGCAACAATCCAACGGTGCACACCATCCTCCTGCTGCGCCAAATGTCACCTGCTTGTCACACTGCACTGAAGCCCAATTCTGCTCTACCGACTGAGAGGACTTTGCACCATCCCTTCTGCCCAGAAAGACTGGTATGACAGATGGAGCCCAGAGTCGGAAACTAAATGAACTCAATGAACATTTTATGAACATGACCCATGAACTAAAGGAATGATATCTCTGTGTGTGTATACATATATATATATCATTGCTCATATGTCTTAAAGGGATGGAAAGGTGATGATTGATCAGAATGTAACTAAAGGTATGGGAACTGTGCATGACGTCAATGGTATAGAATAAGGGGTGGATACTGTCCTGGTTTCAGCTGGGATAGAGTTAACTGTCTTCCTAGTAGCTGGTACAGTGCTATGTTTTGAGTTCAGAGCGAAGAATGTTGATAACACTGATGTTTTCAGTTGTTGCTCAGTAGTGTTTAGACTAATGTCAAGGATTTTTCAGCTTCTCATGCCCAGCCAGTGAGAAAGCTGGAGGGGCACAAGGAGTTGGCACAGGACACAGCCAGGGCACCTGACCCAAACTGGCCAACGGGGTATTCCATACCATGTGACGTCCCATCCAGTACAGAAACGGGGAAGTGGGGGGCAGGGATTCGCCGCTCGGGGGACTGGCTGGGTGTCGGTCGGCGGGTGGTGAGCAATTGCACTGCGTATCATTTGTACATTCCAATCCTTTCATTATTGCTGTTGTCATTTTATTAGTGTTATCATTATCATTATTAGTTTCTTCTTTTCTGTTCTATTAAACCGTTCTTATCTCAACCCACGGGTTTTGCTTCTTTTCCCAATTTTCTCCCCCATCCCACTGGGTGGGGGGGGAGTGAGTGAGCGGCTGCGTGGTGTTTAGTTGCTGGCTGGGGTTAAACCACGACAGGCATGTGCAAGTAGGATCAGAAAATTAAAATTGTAATAGGCAGGAGGAAGATTTACTTTCCTGCATATCAAATTAGATCATGTTATTCATTCCACAGCTGGGCAATGGGTAACAGATGGAGTAAGAGGAAAGGGGGACTGACTCTTTTCAGCTCTCACCTGATCTTAGATTGTTTTATGCCAATTGCAAAAGGGCTCCCTACAGTGAGAAGAATTGCGTGGAAAATTACTTCTTTTTTCAATAAAATAAAAAATTTCCTTTTAAAATTCTCCCTACAATTATATTACAGTTTATCTGGGACACCAAAAATGCTGATTTCCAGTATTTCCTGTTTGCTTTCTCATTTTCATAAAAAATAGAAACATTACATTGGGGAGAAGGGGGAAATTTAATGAAAAAAAAAGTTCTTTAATGGCACTGTTTAACAGAAGAATTTCTTTAAAAGTTTACCTGGGTTTGGTAGGGAGAAGAGGTTTGGGATGTAGGAGACATTCCTTGATAAGTAAGATGTGCCCTGGAAACATCAATATGCTTGGATAACATAGTACTGCAGTGCTAGAGATCAAATGGCTTCATGGTGTTTTGAAGGATCAATAAATTAAGTATGAAGCATTGTCTAACTTCACTAAACAGATTAAAGACAAAGGTGAATTTATTGAAAGAGGTGTTGGGCTGAGGTTAGTATGAATGAAAAAGATAGCTTTGTAGACTTCTCAGTTATGAAAAAGACCTGAAGGGCAGCTGAAAATAACTAAAATTGGACATGATGAAGGCTGAAAGACTTTCCGTGCAGAGGTACATGACCATAATTTCAAGAAAAAGAGGTGTGCCAGATGAACAAGATTGAAAGTACAAAGAATGAGCAATTGAACCCACTGCTGAAATTTCTTTCAAAGACTTTTGGCAGTGTTCTTATGATTTGCCATGGCTCTGTTAACACTTAAAATTAAGGTGAATCATTAGTGGCACCATGAAAGTCAATGTAAAGGAAAGGGAGTGCAACTGGGAAAAGAAACAAGTGTTCAGGTCACTTCCATGTGGTTTTTTTTACATCTCTGTCTGTCTTCACTCAGGTTGAAACATAACTTAGCGAAGAAAGCACATGGCACTAGCACAATAAAGCAATAGAAGTGAAGGGGCTCAGGATGGGATTTTGAGATTGACTGAGCACAAACTTACCTCTCCTCCCATGGAAGTTACTGGAATCAACTTTAAAGAAGGAATGAGACCACTGGTGGATGTATTCTATGATTTCCTACTAAATCAGGGTTCTAATGTAATCATTATTAAATGATTAAATGATTCATTGAAGCATGAATTTTTCATCCTTACCTTTCTTCTCTTTATGGTTTATTTCTTGCCCTTGCCTTATTGTCCTTTCATCTGTCATTCTTTCCTGTACCTTTTGCATTCTACTCTTACCTGCCTGTCCAGAATATAGCCACTTCATTTTTTATATTCCCTCATTCATTTTTTCCTTTTATTTCTGAAAATACTCCCATTTGTTCCTGTTTTAATTCAGCTTGCTGCCTTCATTCCCCTGACTGATTCTGTTTGTGCCTTAGTTTCTTTTGTGCTTCTGTATTTTCCCATCACCATCATCATTTCAATGCCATTTTTAAAGGCCAGACACATCATTAAAATGCAATTTCTTATACTGAACAGTCAGCCAGTCTGCTGACTGTAGTTTTGTAGTGGGTGGAAACAGAAGGCATCAAGAAATTCAGATGCTGAAAAGCATGATCTGGTGGCACTCAAGGGTAGTGAGAAAGTTATCAAAACCATAATTACTATATGTTAAAAATATGTTATCCTTTCATAGCTGCTTCTCAGGCAAAATAAGTACTATGACACTTGCCTGATTTTCCTGTGTCTGTTTCTGTGTCTACGTGCATACACTTCTATGCCACGAAGTGAAACATATTCGGCAACAAGAACCATCTCTTGACAGGCACTTTCAACAATAAATTAAGAGCAAAACACTTGTTGACTCCAGTCTGCTAATGTTTTCTTTTGTTGCAGAAATGTGTGCAAGGTCGAGTTTTGACCAATGAAATCAGCACATGAACAGTGTGAGCTGCTAATGTTTTGTAAACAGAAATGCTAACTCATAAGAGCAACTAACAAAGTCAAGCCTTTGCAAGGAGGAAGGTAGAGGCATTCATAGCTGCCCTCCTGTAGCATACACAATAATGTAGGTAGAAGCAGCCACTGAGTCAGTTTTGCTGGCAGTAGGATATAGCTGGCAAAATTTGAAGTCAAGTGCCATTAATTAATTCACTCTCTGCAGGCCATTCACATTCTCTAGCTGCAAAAATTCACTAAAGCACATCATCAAACAGATTAGTTCTTTTATGTTTGCTGTCTTTGTTTTCATCAGTTATGATAATTGTGTGATTTCTTCTGATCTGCACTTGTATATCTGAAATAAAATACAAGCTAAAGTACAGCTGAAAACTGTATTGAAGTAGGAGTTTCCCCAAATACCCATAAAAAGCAAAAAGTGTTTCAAAGGTTGTTGGGCATCACGTTTGGGGACATAGGTTTTATTTAATATTCTACAACAGAAAAACTTTCAAATGTTTAAAAAATGTAGGGCACCACAGTTTCATTGTGAGTGTACCTAGTCTGGACTTTTTCTTGAGAGGAAGGCTGGCTCAATCTGCTATCGATCTGGTACCCGAGGATTTTAAGATTAAGGCTTTGGGGACTGCTTCAAGATTTTTCTACCTGAGTTGTAGCACGTCAAACATGCTATCTTGGGAGTGTTCCTGGGCTTTCTTCTGTCCAAGTCATTTCAAGGGAAGCTTTGACTTAAAGTTCAGGACAGAGCCTCCTCTCTGGCCTACCAGCAGAAGAAAAAAGTCAGTGACCAACAACATTTCATTCCTTTGCTCTAAAAATAATTGATTAAAAACAGGGCTTAGTCCTAAACTTAGATAATGTCCTTCAAATACATTGTGGGTAGCTCAGATAAATTTAAAGAGTGCATTCGTGTCTGTGTAGTCAAACTGTTGCATGCTTGTAACCTCTGTCACTTGCCTGCTTCAGCTTCCAGAGCTAAACTCAGCATGATCAACACTATGTCAAAAATTCGAGGCCAGGAAAAGGGACCAGGTTACCCTCAGGCTGAAGCCCTGCTGGCAGACGCGATGCTGAAATTTGGCCGAGAACTCGGAGAAGAATGCAACTTTGGTAACTTGATTGCTTCCCTTTCTGTTATAATGCAGTAAAAATGGCAGTAAAATGTAATATAACTCTCATTATTAAAGTGTTGCGCTCTTACAAAGGAAGAACTTCTGCAAGAAGCATCAGAGTTCTGCTTCATCAGATTTCTCCTTTAAGGTCAGTTTAGGCCTATTGAGTATCCTTTGCAGATTTGGACTAGAGATTTTTTTCTTGTGGATGAAAGTCAAATTGTTTCCATTTGGACCCATATCCATATAGGCTTAGGCTCTCTGTCATAGATTATGTTACTGGGGATGTGTTGGGATGAAAGATGTACATGTTCAGAAATCATATTATTGTCTATGCATGTGTGCAATAAAACCCTTTTGTCCTCAGAATCCTTATAATAAATGTTACTGTCTTCATTGCAGTCAAGGAATAAAGGCTAATAGGTTTTTAATAGACTGTGACATTTTTTTCTGACCAAATTCCACATTTTAAGGCTCTAGTGAATATTCCTGTCTTACCTGTCAACTGCTCCCCCCTCCAAGCCCCAGTTTACAGCTGCCTGAGTTAAAAATGTTAAACTGAGACTTAACAGTGTGTTCTTCAACAACAGAAGTCTAACTAAAAGAGATGACATTCACAACAGGATCCTTTGTCTTTCTGTCCTATTTGTTTGGGCTTCTCTGTGGACATTTTTATATGATAACACACAGGACCCTCAAATAGGACTGTGAAAATCCAATTTCCTATTTGAATCTTCATAAAGTGTTGCTCCTGGCATAAAGGCATCTGCAACGAGAAGGGTCCTTTCTTGGGTTTGTTATATAATTTACTAGTTAGCTTGGCAGATGTAGGTTGATTTGTGCTAAAGACTACTGAATTTATTTTTCTAATTGGTTGCCTCTCATTTGCTAAGTTTCAAACACATTTTTGAAGGGAAAATGAATAACTAATAGAATTTAGTTTGTGCAAATTGCTATATATTCCCCAATGATTGCAGTAGCATGCAACAGAATAGATATGGCAATTATTTTCACATTCTTAACTAACAGCAGCCATTGTGGCTGTTTGTCACTCTTCACCTGGGTCTGGCAGGCTCTCTAGTTTTGCAGTGCATTGCTGGCATCCCCTGCTTGAGAGACAAAGCTCCTTCTGATTTCTCACATTTCCAGGTTTTCAGGTGCTTTGTATTCTTTGAAAGTGGATTTTTTTCCACCAACCTACGCCTCAAACCAGGAGGGTATTTTTGAGCTTCTTGCTTTTGGTTTTATGGAGAGGAGGTAAAGCAGAGTGGTAATTTTTGTGGCCCTCAGGTTAATCTTGGAGGAAATCTCAGAAGGCAGATAATTCTTACTGAAGTTTATAACTTGAGTAGGTGTATGAAGTCGATAGTTTCATCAAAAAAATCTTTCATCAAAAAAAAAATTCTGTGAAATTTTAAAGAATTTTTTAATTTGATACTGTCACTAGTCTCACTGATACAAACAGGGAGACTTAGACTTCCATTAGAGCTATGTTTGTATGCAGTCTAGTGTCTGGTGATGGCAACACTGGAGCAAATACAGGTAATTCTTTTCTAGCATGTTTGTTTCACCGGTGTGAGGAATGAACAGACAGCAAGGGGCGTGGAGGAGGCTGTCTTGATGCAGCCTGGATGCTCAAGTTCAGCTGTATTACAAGGCATAGACTCTGGGGGCTGCAGAAGCGTGAAATCCATGTTGCTGTTTCACACAGTGTGTCATACTTTGTTTCTTTCCTAAACTTGAGACTTAAAATGAAATGTTAACTGAAATTTCCATGACTCAGTTTCATTCTACAGTGATTTGGAACTAAGTTATTTTGAGATAACCGGACATCTTTTCTTTCAGGACCAGCACTTGCAGATGTGGGAGAAGCTATGAAGGAGCTTTCTGAGGTCAAGGACTCTTTAGACATGGAAGTGAAACAAAACTTCATTGACCCACTTCAGAATCTCCATGACAAAGATCTGAGAGAAATACAGGTATTGCCCTCAATGTGGCATTTTAATAATGTCAAATGTGCAGACTGTGTATATGTTCAAAATTTATGTTAGTTGTATAGCTTAAAATGGGCTTTCAGATTTACAGATGATTTGATTTTAGTCTCTTCTGTCTTGAGTTTTACTTATCGGTTCTGTCTGTCTTGTTGATGGTTTAGAAAGGGAAAGATTGAAATTCTAACATTTTTTGACGGTAGCATCACCAAGTTTAAGCAGGCATGAGCACAGTACTCTAATCCTACCATTTGAAAGCTCATTTCACTAAATAAATGAACAGATGTTTACATTCAATCTTCTAGTGTATGACATGTGAGGGCGTTTTGATAGTTGCCTCTGTACTGGCACTACCCTTTTGTCTGTATGAAGACTGTGTCTGAAACATTCCCAGGAATTTGGAACACAAACACTGTTTGCTTGCATGAATTATGTAATTAGTAATCCAGGAACCAGACAGCATTTACAGAAAAAAATCTGTTTGCACACATACTTCTGCAGACACAACCTACTTTTGTAATTGTGGAAGTGTCTCCCAATTCAGCAATGCTTATCTGTATAAGTAACTGTTCTTCTGAGCTCAGTAAGGCTTTCATATTGTTAAATAGGTGTGGAAGAAAGATATCTTAGGCAGTTTGAGATAACTTACAAAGCTGACAAATTTATAAATATCAGATGACAAATTGATTCTTCTGAGGGAAAGTAAACACCTAAAGTAATCATGCTCATGCTGGTAGCATTAGCTCCTGGCCAGCTTAATGTGGCAGCTGCTAAGCAGATTGACATAAATGTTACATCAGTTAACAAACTAGAAAATCTTTAATAAAAGATAACATTAAGATCCTTTGGTGGTCTGATGGACATGATAACAATATTTTCTGTGTTGCTTTGTTTATGAGAACTGTTACACAGGCAAAAATGTACTGACTTGTGCTTTTAATAGAGTTTTCTCTTAAACATCTAGGGAAAAACCATAGTGTTCAGGTAATTCTGCATCAGAATTAAAAAGCTAGAAACTCACATACCTTTTATACAGGTGGTGAATGCAGTTATGCATTCTGTGTGGCCTTTTTTTAATGTTGAAGGTCTGTCATTTAGACAGCAGCACACCATAGCTTCTTAAGTGATACATAAAACCACCTACTTCATTGTTCTGTATTTCTCCCTTCTGAGGAAGGGTTGATGTACAGCAAACAGCACACGCTTGCAAATGTACGTGGACTACCTGATTACAATGTAGTAGAAGGAGAGTCGGGGAACATCCTTTATTCTGTGCTTGTGTTTGCGTTTTTGTTTTTTAGCATCACCTAAAGAAAATGGAAGGTCGACGTCTGGATTTTGATTACAAAAAGAAAAGACAGGGCAAGCTCCCTGATGAAGAACTTCGCCAGGCTCTGGAGAAATTTGATGAATCAAAAGAAATTGCTGAGTCAAGCATGTTCAACCTTCTGGAGATGGATGTGAGATATCCCTTGTTAATCTTTGAGCTGAATCTTAAGAAGAGCCAGATACTGGTTCAGCAGCGAAGGCAGTCTAAAGCAGTCTAAAACTTGAAAGCCTTATTACATCCATGATGCCACAGATTCCTGTCACTGTACAATGGGGAAGGATATACTTCCTTGTTGGACTCAGTGAGAGGCTCAGAAGCTATAGTAATGTACAGCATGCACATGAAGGACTAATTTTATAGGTAACTGAGCTAAAGAACATAAATCCTCTGAAGCATTGATGTGCTTACAAAACTGAAATAGCTTCCTTCTTAGAATTATGTAAATGTAAGTCATGACTTTTACTTAGCTGTGGTTTTAGGGTTTGAGCCAAGGCTTTTGCTCAAGCGTGTGGGCTGCTGAGAGGATTGGTAAAGATCAGAGATGATGAACTCACAACCCCATCGTCTATGCTGTAATCAGATGCAATAGCGAATAGGAAAGCCAAAGTTAATGTGACTGCTCAAATCTGACTCTGCAGCGTATTTTTTGCTTACAGAGTGGTTTAGGATTGAGCATATATTAGGTTTTTTTACACTTTGATTTATAATTAATGTTGAAACTGTAAAATCAAGCGAGAAGAAAAATTTCTCTCTTTTGGAGGAAAAAAACATTTCAGCTGAAGTCTGTCTTACAAAATATGTGGTCAAAGCAAACTCAGTTTAAATATTTCCATTGAAGTAAATGACTGGATTTATTTGAAGTTTAAATACACACCCAATTTAATTCTTAATTTTGTTACCAGATGGCTGTAGAGGGGCCATAACAAACCTGAAAATATTTGTATGTTAGAAATTAAATACAGCTGTGCTGAAGTGAAAGAAGTATAGCAAGTTTGTAGTTTTAATCCTTGTAGTAACATCCAACTCCATGTGGCCAGATACTGCTGGTCTACATTAGACCATTGCGACATTATGTATTATGGAAACTGCTAGCAATTGCATTGCCCACACAAGAGTTTTGGATGTTTTTTCCCTCATGAAGTAGAATGCTACCTGCCTTCACTACAGATATTGTGCATCCAAGAGTATATAGTATCCTCCTGTTTTGGTCTGCTTCACAGGCCAGAATACAACTGCAGCATGACCATAGTTCCTATGGTTTTGTGCCCCTCACATGCAGGGAGGGAGAAGGTGTACTACATTCTCATTACAGTGTCATTTTTGCTTTCGTAGTGTTCACTGAATGAGGTAGGTTTGTAGGCTGCTGTTCATGCAAATCAGCCATGGAGATGATCAGTGGAGAAGAGCTGCAGTTACCATTCCAGATCAGGTCATAATCAGACATGATAATGAATAAAGACTGATATGTAACTATTTACGAACTACAAAGATGAATCAAGGTTTTAGAGAGATAAGTAAAACTGCCTGTGCAGTGTCAGCATGACAGTGGTCTTTACTTGCTATTGCTGAGCTGTTAGTAATCACCTAAGGTCTGATGTTTTAATGTCAATCCTCAGATTGAGCAAGTGAGCCAGCTTTCTGCTCTTGTACAAGCCCAGCTGGAGTACCACAAGCAGGCCACACAGATCCTACAGCGAGTTACTTCTAAGCTGGAAGATAGGTAATGCACTTTTTGTAAGTTTGTTGAATTGATATTTTGTTTTACAGAGGCAGAAAACCTATGAATAGAATGCAACACTTATCTTTTGCAACTTGGTAATTGTATGTTTATGAAAACAAGGGCCATTTCATTAGGTAATTGCAAGCTAAGATTTGTATGTTTTGGAGATGCATATACTTCTAAGTATGACTGAATGAGGACTGAGTTCAGGAGAGCATCTCAGCTTAGTAAAGCTGTTAAATGTGATTTAACTGAAAGCAAGTGTTTATAAATATTGGAAGTCAGTGGGACTTAGAACTTTGGACTCCGTACCATTCCTGCATGTATTCACAAAATAGTATTTCTGAGAGAAGATGTTAATGATTGCTACTGAAAAAGAGTATCTTGTTATATTCTCATCTACCTGAACATCTTCCTGAGCCAGGTAGTGAGATGCCCATCGTTTGCCACCTTATTAAATACTCCTTTTTTCCAGCTGTATTGCCAGATCAAATTTAGTACAAGGCTTAATTGAATTTACGTCTTCCATCCCCTTTTCTGTAACTGTGAATGCTGTCTCACAATTGATACAATATGTTTTTAATAGAATTTTAGAATATTTAGTTTTGAATTTCTGTTTCTATCAACACAAACCAGATTGTACCCCCTTGAAATGAGGAAAATAATGTTTGTAGAAGTTTATCAGCTTCCCACACACACATCCTTCGTCAAGGAAACTTAACATATATGAAAGATTTCTTTAGTCCACATAGTTCTGGAAGACTCTTCCTAAAAGCTGGACATAATTCCCAAGAGCTGATAATGTTCACATACTGTGTGAAGGCAGCTTTTTAGTCATGCATGATTCTTTGCTGTTTTCTGATGTCTTTAGTGTAGATCTAGTTTCTGGTGCTACTGGGTCTGTCAGTGTTTATTTTCTGAGAGCACACAGTCTGTAAGCCTCATCCAGTTCTAAGTCTAAAATTTCTTTGTGATTAGGAGCAGCACTTGGTAGGTAGGCTGCCCAGCAGGCTGTTTTCTGGATACAGTTTACAGTACTGTCTAAACAGCTAACAGAATGATTTTCAGCACTTCCAAATGAATACTGCAGTTCACTTACTTTACATAGTCATTAAAAAATCCAGTTCACTTACTTTACAGAGGCAATAAAAAATCCTCAGGAGTAGGTGGGTTGTTCTGTAGTCCCTAAGTTATGCCATAAAGTGAACATACCTCTCTCTGCAACAGATTTCTCTTCCTGTATCGATTCGTTTGCCCTTTTGAAAATTCTCCTAAACAGTCAGTATCTTTGCTTTAAGTTTCAGCTCTTCATCGTCAGCTGAATGATTTTAGCTTCTCAAGAACCTTGCATCAGACTGCTATTATAGATCAGCTGAAGTAAATATTTTACATAAATTTACTGTGCATCCCTAATTGTAAAGAGTCTACCGGCTAAATCATCCTTTGTCCACACCACTGGATGCAAATTAGAGCACTATGATATGCTCATGCCAGGAATTAAGCAGGGACGTAGAGCTGTTACTATTTGAACTACTTGTCTTTTCCTGCTGGTGATATGCAGGTGGCAAAAAATGCATGGCCCTGAGTTTTGGGGGCTGTTTTTTTGACCATATGGAGCAGAAAATAAATAATGCTTTACTTTTAAGCTAAGAAAATTTGTTACAGTTCACTCTCAGTGATGTCTACAGCACATACTGCCCATTTTCTGCATAGTTTTTAAAAGATGTGAATGGAACTTGTTCATGCTGTTGTTTGGCATGGACAATGTCTTCTAACTGCTAAGACTGTCCTGTTTGAAATATTGCCCAAAGAATTTTAAAATAATATGAGTTACGACTGCAAAAACCATGAAAAATTTAAAAATATACTCAAGTCTTCTATTCTTTCTGGGCCCTTTAGGCTTCAAAACTTTCTTCAGAAACTGCAAGAATTTTCATTTTTCTTCTACACATTAATGGAAAGCATAAACTTCCTTAAAACACCATGATTACGTGAACTGGGACTTTAGAAACTTGGCAAACATTGGGAGACTTGCAATAAAATTAATAAAATCTGGAAGGTCAGCAAAAGCTTTTCCTTTTAAACTCTCTTTTTCATCAAGCAGAAGGAGGCTGCAGTTTTCAAGACAGAGTATCGTGACAGAGCAGCTGGGAAGCAGGAATGGTTTCCTTGGAGATGTTTCTTTTCTTAAGAAACATGGCTCATGCTGAGCTTTTGGGTAATTTTTAGCAAGTCACTAGAACTGTTGCCTTCTAGTTCATAATTGTAAAAAATGGTTTTTGTTTCACAGAAGTATTAAGTGTAATAGAACTTGGTTTAAGTATTTATTTCTTCAAAACTACTGTTTTGAAAAAGTAACTTCTGTTAATGAGTGAAACACAGCAAAGCCTTTTTATTTAAGTTTATTTTGACAATTTCATTAATTTAAGTTTTTAATATGCTTATGTTTTTGTTTATGAAGAAGAAAAGCAGTTTCTGGGGACTGACTAATATTGATAATATTTGGGATGGTGAGGAAACCAGTGTTATCAGGACCAAAACTAGTTAAGTTAGAAGCAGATATTTTCAACAGAAAAATCAAAACGTGCTACAAACAGCAAGTCTGGGGCAGATCTAGAGAAGGTTAGAGAAACCAACTTGTCCTTTAAATATGGAGGTCTTGATTACCCTAGAATCTGAAAATGTACCCTTTCCTAGAAATTCTAGATTTCTCAATCAGAAGAATAAGTTGGAATGAATGAATGATGCATAATATTTTTATTTTGAGAGTCAGGAAAGCTGGAGTTGTGTGTCTTTGTGAAACAAGTATTCCAAATTACAAATGAACTAAGTCTGCAACTGAAGTCAGTACGTTCCCACACAGTCTCCTCACAAAATGACAATAGTTGGCATCGACCAACTGAATAGTTAAGGCTTGCCAGGGATAGAAGCAAAAATCACACTAAAAATGGGGGCAGACATGTTTGTACAGCCCTTCTGTAAGCATTGCTAATCACATAACTAGTTTTTCTCCATTAGAAGCTCTTTGTTATTGTTAGACAAAAGGAATCCAGACAAAATGCTTGGTTCCTAGAGGGAAAGAAAAATTAACAACCTCATGGAATAGTCACATCAGGTAGTTTTTGGTAATTTAAACTAATGTTGTAAACAAAAAATTACTCCAAATGTCAAAACTTGTTTAGTCTGGATGATTGGTGGATGGGAGCTTCAGCCATGGAAATAAAAATGTTTGGTGCAACTCATCTGTTAACAAGAAACTAACTCTTGACATTGAACTTCATGTTTTGGCAGAATAAAAGAGGCATCATCTCAGCCCAGGAGAGAATACCAGCCCAAACCCCGTATGAGCCTGGATTTCACAACTGGTGACAATACTCAGCACAATGGGGGAATATCCCATGCCACCACACCTAAACCATCAGGTAATGGCAGTAGCAATGTCAAAAGAAAAGCCAACTCTGTCAAAGTTTTGCTACAATGCAGAATTTCCATGCTTTCATCTAGAGATCAGTTCTTCCATAGTGAGGTAAAATGAGAATGAGGATAGTATGGGAGACAGTTGTTTGGACTGTTGTAAAGCATTCACATCCCCAGGCAGAAGAACAGGCATGGATCATCCACTGCTTTAAGTGAGTCTTTGGGTCAAAAATTTCGTTAGTCCTAGAAGCTCAAAGAGATGCCACCGTACTAAATTCACCTTGAAATATAGATCTTTACAAAATAGGCATTTAGAAAACTGGAAGAACAACTGGAAGTTTCCATGAAAATGCAGAACCCTGAACACCCCCAAAACCTCTGTAATCTTATCCTGCTTTTTAAAACCAGGTATTACAACACAAAGATTCTGAAAGGAAAAATCACTAAAAAGAAAAGCAAAGCCATCTGAGTTATTTTCTTTGTCCAATTGGGAGCGGCACAAGCAAGATTAAGCATTTATATGACTATGCATAATTGTTATCTTAAAGAAGTGTTTATTTCATATTAGCACATACTAAGAAAGCGTTATAAGTTGTTTCTCACAAGTAATTGTCTGTTATCCCATGCCATGGTGAGGGCTGTCCTCTGTCAAGACCCTGACCTCAGTTATTCCATTTTACCTCAGTGACAATTGCTAGCACACTCCACCCTGCAAGACTGAATTTTTTTCACTAGATCTTTAATCAGGATTTCCTTCCTTCCCATCACATCCTGATGTGAATGTTTCATGTTCTCCCAGTTATAGGCAGCAACAATACCTCCATGTGGCACCTGCAACTGGAAATTGTCTTGCGTAATCTTGCAAACTCCTAGTAATGTCTTCACTATGCTAGCAAGAAGGGGGATACAATGGGGATGCCTTGTGCATGAGCATGGCTCGAGTCTTGCATGCTAAAGCTCTTGTCATGCCACCAGTAATTTTCTTCTTCACTTTTTTTTGTAGTGTCATGTACACTTGTCTGTGCTAAGGCAGTGCAGACTGATGTTCTTGTGTCTCTTCTTGTGTTTTCGTCTTCAGAGAGCAGTATTTAGCTTTTTCTGCAATAGGGGTTCTTTCTTTTGAAGTGTTTATTGGTTTCATAGAAATGCCTTCTTTGAAAATTCTTTAATATATGTTTGGGTTGGTTCATTCAAGGCTCCAATCTTCTATGGTCATTTGAGTTTATTTGCTAAGTCTTTGAAAAATTCAGCTGGTAGCAACGAGGATACCAAACACATGCTGTAAGGCTTGTTGATGCCAGCAAAATAGTCTTCATGACAAATAAAGCAAAATACACTATAAGCAATATGTAAAGAAGTTTTCATTACAGAATTTAATAAATTAAATCTGGTATTTGAAAAACTTGCTCTATTGCGATCTGTAGGAATGGAATATTTTTGTCCTAAAATAGCTCAAGCATGGGCCTTCTAGCCATAATGAGTGGTTGAAATGAATATGCAAGAAGTTTGAACCTGAAACTTACTCATTCTGAAGCCAGTATACATGAAAAAGCTGAAATACATACTCTTAGAAGTGCCATTCTGGTGGAACGGCATGTGTCAGTTCATTCTGACCACTGGAAGTACATGAACTTTTACTATGGAAAGTCAGGTAGGGGTGTAAGATTCCTTACAATTTAGTGGTGCTAAATCCTAAATATTCTGACCAGTTACAATTTTGCTTTTGGTAGGCTTGAACCTGTAGAGACTTTGGGGCAAGGGGGAGAATATGGGGGATGGGAGGAATACTTATTAATTTCATATAACGTTTGAAAATCTAATCTAACTAATGACTTATAATAATACCCATTAGCCACCGTAAAGGGTTTATGGTCAGGTGTTCATGAACTAGCATATTAGAAAGCTTTCAATTTCAAACTTGTTTTGAATCTATACTGGTGGCCCTGCAATCAAGTGTCTTGTGGGAATGGGGAGAAAAGGTCTTTGGAAACCTCATGCTAAAATTCAGAGGATTAGGAGCATATACAGTGGTTTACAGTATAGCTGTTCCAGTGAAGTTTCCAAATAAAGGACAAAGACACAGTTATATCTTCACTGTTGTTTTAAGCTACCCCTTACATTACTTACCTTAGGTAAATAGATAAAGCATCTCTGTGCCAGGAAATCTGGAAATACATTAGGGCTTTTTCTTCATTTTTTGTATTTTGTAAACTGATAAAAATTATGTGCCAAACTGATTGTAGCCACGCTTTTTGGTGTGGGCTTGACTGTAGCTTGGTTCTTTTAGGATTCTCTGACATGTACTGGCAGTCACATATGAAAACTGAAGGCTGCCAAAAGCTGATAGCTGTCTTCTAATGAAGTTTAGCAGTCCAAATTTAGATATTATCAAAGAACTGTCATCAGCATATGAGTGACACCAGAAACAGCAAAATCTGTAGTAGGTGCAATGGTAAAAAGGATACTGAACTGTTGAGATTTTTAAGCACATTGTTTCTTTGTGTTTCTTCTCCATAGGTGTTCACATGGATCAGCCATGCTGCCGAGCTCTGTATGACTTTGAACCAGAAAATGAAGGGGAGCTAGGATTTAAAGAGGGTGATATCATTACCCTCACTAACCAGATTGATGAAAACTGGTATGAGGGGATGCTTCATGGCCAGTCAGGTTTCTTCCCCATCAATTATGTCGATATTCTAGTTCCATTACCCAATTAGGATGGCTGATCCACCACCTCTGACCCAGATAGTTGAGTCAGTACCACTGCTTTCAAAATGCTGCTTCTTACACCTTACAAGTGCAAACTGCAGTGGTTAGTGTCATTGATTCCCACGGAGCATCTTTGGTTTACATGTTGTCATACTGCGTGGTGGTGATGCGTGGTATCTTCTGAGCTAGCATAATGTGGGTTAGGTTGTTGGCCATGCTGGCCTGGTGGTAACCATTACTGAGGTGAAGCTGGGAAGGTGATGGCAAGCAAAGCAGGTAACTCATAGTGAAGGAGCAGGAAGTGAAGGTGGTATTGGGAAGATAATGCCTATCACCACTGTATTACTTTTCAGTCTTAGTTCTCTATAAAAAGAGGGAAAAGTTCTTGCCATTCCATCTTTTCCTTCCTAATGATACAGTTTGCACAGGACTAACATTGACTAACCAGAATTGTCTCTTCCAACCAAATTGGCTTGCTGTTCTCACAGAGACAGTGTAAATGTACAACTTCTGGTTTCTTACAAAGTGAACCACTGTACTGTGTGTCCTGCTGCTCTCTGCTCATTTTTGTATTCTTAACTATTGTTAGAAGGCGTAGTTCCATCCAGAGGTAAGCTGTAAACCATAAAATGGGGATTCCTGTAGTAAAAACCTTGGACCACAAACCACCTGAATTTGCCCTTCAGGAACTTTGAGCATGCTCACCAAAATGCCAGTAAGAGGGCAAGATGGGGAATAAAACTGGCATTTGTTAACTGTTTCTTGTCAAGTCTTGGCACAAAATCATGCTGCTTAAGCACCAGATATCCTTTGTAAACTCCTTGACTGAGGAATACAATAACCAACCAAACATGACCCTTACTTCATTTGTTTCTGTCTAGCATGTGTTCTTTGAACATCATTTGTGCATATTCTGCCCTCAATGAGGACTAAATAAAACTTTTCTTGTGTTGACCAATTGAAGACACGTGGCTGTATATGCAAAAACATTTCCCATATGTTTAGTTGGTTCTCTTGTGTTCCTCCTTCCTGCACTTTGTGTGTACAGTGCTGTGCCTAGCTTCTTGGCATTCTTTTGGTAACAGTTGCAGAAGTTCTGTTAGTTTAGTTATCCAGAGTTCTATTTATCTAAATTGTACAGACTCTTTCAGAGGTTTAATGTGCTGCTTCCAATGTGCCACTTCAGTACTGGATGATGTGAAATGAAGACAATTAGCTACTGCTTAATCTATAAACTATATCATGGAAAGTATTGATATTTCAAATAAATGCTGAGAGAATAACTAGTATAATGTTGTGGATTATTACTTTGTTGCTTTCAAATCTGTTGTGCTAACTTCAGCTAACAAGAATTTTATTTCAGAAAGCGTATTCCTCATTTCCTGCAAATGTGAAAAATACTTTGTCATTATGATACTGCTTCAGTCAACTAAAACTCATATGTATAATGGCCCTCATAAACAGGATAAACTGAACACTGAGTACATTAAATTACTGCCAAGATGACCAGCATGCAATCTTGTGGATACAGGTTGTTTCTCATTAAAGAATGCTGGTGTTCACAAACACCCTAGTAGAGCTTAAAGACATGGTAACTTATTATTTATTTTTTCTTTCATATGACACAGCATTTTATTTCATTTTATATTCTTTGTTGTACACATACTGTGGTGGGTTAGCCTTGGCAAAATGCCAAACACCCACCCAGCTGCTCACTCACTGTTCCTCCTCAGTGGAAGGATAAGAAAGCTTGTGGGTTGAGATAAAGACAGGGAGATTTTTTACCAGTCATTGTCACAAGCAAAACAGACTTGACTTGGAGAAAACTAATTTATTACCAATTTAAGTAGATTTGTGTAGTGAGAAACAAAAAGGACAAACATTAAAATAGCACCTTTCCTGCCCCATTTCCCAAGCTCAGATTCACTCCTTCACTCCTGTCTCCTCCCCACCAGCAGCGCAGGGGGATGTGGAATGGGAGGTTTATGGTCAGTCCATAACAGCTCCTCTCTGCTGCTCCTTCCTCCTGACGGTTTTCTGCTGTTCCAGTGGTGGGTCCCTGCACAGGCCACGGTGTGAGTATCTGCTGGTGGGTCATCATGGACCGCCTCCTCATCGTTCTTTGACCTTGGTGTTCCCTCTGCTGTTTCTCACTGTCTTATTTTTCCCTTCCTCCTCTCTCTGCCCAGTGTGTTTTGCCCTTTCTTAATACGTTTTCTCTGAGCTGCGACCATCTCGCCTCAGGGGTTCAGCCATGTCTGGCGGTGGGTCGGTTGGAGCTGTGTCCAGCACGGAGCAGCTTCAGCCTTTCACAGGGGCTGCCCTGCAGCCCCCCACTGCCAGTGCCTTGTCACATAACCCCATAGGCCTAAGGGATGTCCATACGCACACTGACAGAGACTGACAGAGTAGAACAAGACAGAGTCTGACAAAGATGGAGCCTCATTCAAGGCTCAGTTTAAGGTCAGGCTGGACGGGGGTCTGAACAACCTGATCTAGTTGAAGATGTTCCTGCTCATTGCAGGAGGGGTTGAACTAGATGACCTTTAAAGGTCCCTTCCAACCCAAACTATTGGGAAAAAAAAAAAAAAAAGCATGTGTGTGTGTGTGTATACACACATACAACTCCTGTTACTTTTTATTACAGTTCTGGCCTAAATTCTAGGACTGGCCTCTAAGTAAGTTTCTGTCAGTGATTGGAGGCAATCTGTTTCAAACCCAATGGCCCTGAAACTTTTAACAGATGCGTTAATGGTGACGTACTACAGTTAAGAACTATGTTACAGTTAATTAACGATATTAATTATCAAGGCCTAGCAGTCACAGGTAGTGCCACTGGATCTGAGACACATGTTTCTGGCCATGCCACACCCCTATTTTATCAATTATTATTTTGTAGTGTTTGTGGAGGGCGTGCAAACATAGGGCAACTATCTTAGAGATAATTTTACGTGTTTTAGAGAAAAAGGATAATTGGTGTGTAGTGCTGTCCCACCCTGCTGAGGGGGCTTGTTTTTTAAGGTGTAGGGAAATATTGTGTATTTCAACAAATGGGGCCAGAAGGAATGCACAGAATAGTAAAAAAATCTGTTATACGCCATCACTGGATGACATGGGCACAGTCTTGACATGTTACACAATTCTTGGCAGTTCTGTATTGCTCTGTTCTCTGTATCATATAGGTAGTCCCTGAAGAACTCTTTATTCCTCAGGTGGCAAGATCAAAATGTGACTTGGCCAAGACAGAGATTACCAGGTCTGACAAAAGTTTGCATCTAAAGCTTCAGTGCTAGGATGAAGGGTGTGATCCAGGGATTGGAAGAAAGCAGGAGGCTGTTTGCTTTTACATCTCAAGATAGTTCAAAGCTTTGCCTACGGAGCCCTGTGACTATTGCCTTCTAAAAGCACATAAGATGTTGGTGGAGGTGACGTCCTTTTTTCACTGGCAGACTTAAAACTTCTGTCATCCTGGTTCCTAAGGTGTATGTTTTCAGAAACATTTGAAAAATGTGACATGGGTTCTTAATTGCCAAACTTGGCTGTAGAACTGCTGCTCCTCACAGAGGAAATTAGGAAGTCTTCCAGTGCTGAGCTATCAGCTGCCGAATATAGCTAAATGTTTTGGGTTTGATGTTGGGTTTTTTCTTCCTGTTGAACCCTAAAGTTTCTTGAAGCTTTTACCTTCTTAGACTTTCTCATTTATTGCAAAGTGAAACTTTCTGAAAAATACAGCAAAAAACCCCAACAGTTCCCTGAATAGTTCTCCATTTAAATAAAGAAGTGATTAAAGCAAATGAGGGTGGGTTTTTTTCCCCTTTTAAAATATCCCCTTCCCTCCAGAAGGATAGTAGTTGAGAAATTTGTATTTGAATCTCAGCTTAGTGATTAAACAGACAACTCTCTCTTCACAGATAATCATACTGCTTTTGCCACATGAACTACATGTACAAGACTTGAAAACTGCTATGAGGATTTCTTTCCTGGCTTCTTATTCTTAGGTCTTCTAAATCTTTACAGCTACCACTAGGCTGAGCAATAGTTCTGCTCCAGGATGTCTCCTGGACTTGCTGTATCTACAGGCTGAGGAAACTGGCTAGACTTACGAAAACAGGGGACAGGTTATGTGTAAGTCAGTGTGTAGATGTCTTCTTCCCAGCTGAGTTTGAGATGGGCAAATGAAGTAATGAATTAGGGCATATTCCCAGGTAACACTGTATAAAACTGAGTGCATTCTATGGAAATGAACATGATCTTAAGTTTCTATAAAGCACCAGTAGGTTGTCTTAGACAAGCTCAGAATTTCTAGAATGCTCTGTAATTATTATTTTATTAATTGTAAATTTGTAGCAGTCTGGTAGTTCAAACACAGACTTGGAATTTCCAGAAGGCTTTGCTGTCTTTTCTTATCATTTGGCCTGAAATGTTGCAGAAGATGGGAACAGCTTTGTGATAAATTCTTGCTGTGCACTGTAAACTACAGATAAATTCTAAGGTATTTACCTTTAATAGTATCTCCTTGGAGATAAAGCACAGGGGAGCAGGTCAAAGAAGCAGCAGCTTCTGCCATGCCTTCCTAGAGCCACTGGCTCTGGAAAGCCCCGGCAGCTCTGGGACTCAGAACATAGCCCTTTCAGATGCTGCTGGGGCAGACAGTGGACGAGCTGAAGTCCCTGCAGTAGGAGCCCTCTCCTGGCCTGCAGCTCATTTGCTGGGTTAGTGGCAGCCAGCCTCATGCTACTTGCACAGTGCTTGGGGCTTGTGCCTTTCACTCTCTTCACCTTTTGTGAAACCTGGAGTAGAAAAGAAGCACTAACAAAGCAGGGAAAGAAAAGAGTGCTCGTGCTCCTGTGTGTCTGCTTGTCTGTGAGCTGGGAGGCTCCAGGAGGGGCTGGGCAGTTCCCTGAAAAAAATCTGCTTTCCAGATACCTGCAGAAACACATGGGTGCTTCTTTGGGTCACTGCCTGAAACTGGAGGATTCAGTGATTTATCCAACCACCATCAACAGTGCTCCTCTGTGGGACTTCCCTGTCCCTCTACAGTCACTGACCTGTGGCATGTCCTTTGCTGAGACCATCCACATGGGCAGTGAGGTCCTGAAGTAGGCACCAGCTGTAATTCACATCACCAAGAGAGCTATTTTACTAGAATTTCTAATGATCCCCATAGTCACTCTGTCTCCTCCCACACCAGAGTGGCAGAAGGTTCACTGAGGACATGGAGAACTGGTGCAGAGGGAAGGCATGGCTCTAAAAGGGTACCCTTTCCCCGGGCCTTGGGGGTCTGCACATCCCTGGACTATGGGTGTGCTTGGCACCCCACAGCTACTTGCCATTTCTTCTACCTGCTGTGGTGAGCACCAACACCAGGCTCCACAGGCTGCGAGAGAGACTTCTCATAGGTCACTGTTAGCTGTACTCTAGGTGCTGTGCTCCTGCCCCACAAAGACCACATACTTTGGTCTGAAACCATATACCAATTTAATGCCTACTCCCAAATTCAGTGTAATGCATAAACTCTCTTGTCCCACTTACAGACCTCTATTGTGACGTGTAACCTTCACACTGTCTGACATTTCTCCTCGGGTAGGACTTGGCATTTCCTTTTGCTGAAGTTCATGAAGTTCCTGTCAGCCCATTTCTCCAGCCTGTTCAGGTCCCTCTGGATGCCAGCACAACCTTCTGTATCAGCCACTCCTTCCTGTTTTGTACCACCTTCAAAGTTATGGAGGGTGTACTCTGCCTAATGTTCCAGACCATTAATCATAGAATCATGGTTCATAGAATGGTTTGGGTTGGAAGGAACCTCTGAAGATCAGTAGTTCCAACCCCCCCACCCCACCATGGGCAGGGACATCTTTCACTATATCAGGTTGCTCAAAGCCCTGTCCAACCTGAGTTTGAACACTTCCAATGAGGAGGCATCCACAACTTCTCTGGGCAACCTGTTTCAGTGTCTCACCACCCTTATTGTAAAACAATTTCTCTCTTATGTCCAATCTATATCTACCTTCTTTCAGTTTAAAACAGTTGCCCCTTGTCCTATCACTACAGGCCCTGGTAAAAAGTCTCTCTCCGTCTTTCTTATAAGCCCCCTTTTACATATTGAAAGGCTTCAATAAGGCCTCCCCAGACCCTTCTCTTCTCCAAGCTGAACAACCCCAACTCTCTCAGCCTCCCTTCATAGGAGAGGTGTTCCAGCCCTGTGACCATTTTTGTGGCCCTCCTCTGGACCCACTTGAATGAAAATGTTGAACAAGACTGGACCCACTACTGACCACTGGTGTACAACATTCATGGCTGGCCTTCAGCTAGTCATTGTGCTGCTGAACACAACCCTCTGGGCTGTCATTCAGTCAGTTTTCAATCATCTACCTCACTGTCCCCTGATCTAACTCATACTTTATCAGTTTGTCTATTAGGATGTTAAACCACAGAGAATGTTACACCACAAGACTTTCAAAATTATAAATTGTATGTATTTCTGTAGCACTTCCCTCTATATAAAACTGACCATAGTCTCCTAAAACATTTGGATTCTTAAATAATGGGTAGATTCTTAAATATTGAACACTTTTAAGTCTGGCATCTATTTTCATGTTAGATTTGGAGAGTCATCTGTGGAGTCTAGTCCAACCTCCTGCTCAGAGGAGGTATGATTAGATCATGCTGCTTAGGGCCATGTCCAGTTAAATCTTGAACATATCCAAGCTGGAGCTGCAGATTCCCCAAACTTTTTTTTTGCAGAGAGGTAGAACATCCTTAATTTCCACTGAAAATAGTGAGGTCACAGCACTGTAAAAGTTAGCTGGTATATGCTATGCATCAGAATACTTGGATATCCACAGGTCTTCAGTGCTTGCTGTAGTGGCTGCTTCCAAAGCTTGTATGCTATGTGTAGTGAGAAGGAGATTAGTTATGACTCTGTGTAACAGTTATGACTATAATGGTTGACAATATGAAGTACTTGAGGGGTACTGAGGCATTAATGGTGGAAGTGACAATACACAGCTTGCATAATTACACGGAGTTAATTGCATAAGGAGAATTCCACAAATACCTTGGTTAGGTTTCAAAGATTTAACATGCATTCTGAGCGCCTGTGTCTAAGGTTTGGTTTCTCAAAGTGCCCATTGAGTTGCCACTTAGCCCAGTGGTCATTACAGGTTTTGTTTCTAAAGTTCCTCAAGTGTCTGCGTTTCTTACCCAGAAGCACAGAAGCCTTGGCAAAACTCGTCTGTGACCCTTTGCAACTGATGAGCTAGATAATCCTCTGCTAATACTGCAAGCAGAACTTAGTCCAGTATGCAGTCATATTTTCTAAATTTATGTCAAGATCTGCTCGGTGATCTGATCTTTAAAACCCGTCAGCAAAAATTTAGCACTAACTCTAGCTGGGCAGTCCCGTCAAACATTTTATAACCCCATCTGCCTGGACCTTCCAGAGATCATCAGAACAGGAGGAAACCCAGAAGCTCCCGCAGTAATGTAGAA
Source organism: Harpia harpyja (assembly GCF_026419915.1). Classification (NCBI taxonomy): domain Eukaryota; kingdom Metazoa; phylum Chordata; class Aves; order Accipitriformes; family Accipitridae; genus Harpia; species Harpia harpyja. The sequence continues at coordinate 80,092,162 of NC_068969.1, read as the reverse complement.
GGTATCAACTGTCTGAAGCTTCAGTCCATATATGGAGTTGCATGATGAACAAAGCAACTTTAGCAGAGGCAGAAAAGATGTTCAATCTGCTAATAGGAAGCTTCAGAGCCAGAACTGTCATCTCTTATTGCTGACTTTTCAGGTGGTGCTGGGAAATTAATACTTCCTAAATCATGAAGGAACAGCAGAGTGCTCAGTAAGAAAAAGAGGAAGGGATTTTATTTAGCTTCTATTCTTCTAGAGATGGGACTTGTGTTCCTGGAATTTCTCTGATTTTAGCCTTTAAGTGAAATGTGATCAGAGCTGCTTGTAAAACAAATACTGACATGAAGAGCAAAACAGAGTCATTAATAGAAAACCTTGTAAGCATACTTTACTTCTTCAGAGTGAGAGAAGGAGGTGGCCTCTGACAGTCCTTTTGCAGTAGGCTGAAGTAGCTTGTAAACAGCTCACAGTTACCGTAATGCAAACTTGAACCATCAGGAAACGATATAGTGATGATAGACATCAGCATGCATCAGTGTTGATGTCCAAAGGAAACTGCAGATGCATCAGCTTCATCAATCTTCTGATCCAATGTTGTACCTGGTTCCTATGTGATGAGTGGGGTAGAGGGAAGAGTAATGCTAAGGCAGCTGGACTGTTTATGCCATCATTTTAACATTTCTGAGCAGGAGGATAAAAAGGCTGGCACACCACATGAAAACAACTTAGCTCGCAACATCCGCTACAAAAGAGCAGCAGCTGCTATGCTCAGCTGTGTGTAAAGCTGAGAGAGCTGTTTAAAATGAGAACGCTTCCAAAGGTGTGGGACATTATAGATCATTTCACCATGTCCACAACACTCCTTCTCCCAGAAACTGCTCCTTGCTTTCACTTTGGAGCATCATGAAGTTATTATTTGCTTTGGCCTGGAAGTCTAGCAGGGTCTCATGGGGTCACCAAGGTCACATCACTTGTGTTTCCAGATCTGTTTAAGGCTCTAGGATGGGACTCAGCATAGATTTGATTTCTAGTGCTGGCAGAGAATTGTTGCCAGAAACTGGGCAGTGAATTTAGTTTAATTCTCCAACTGTGCAATAGGGGTGTTAATAATTCCATATTTCACAGAGCTGTTGAGAATATATATTAATGTGCAAAAAGCTCTCAGACTTTACACTGTAGATTTGAGGAAAAATCTGTTCAGTTTGTTCTGTACAACTATGGTATTAATCCAGCCAAAACAAAATTTCTGCTTTTACCCAAGGCCAAAAGTTTTACTTTTGCTGGTTTAAGAATATTTACTAAACATTAATACTCTAACTTTCAGTTGAGAGTCTGAAAACAGAATTAAGCCGAAGGTAACTTCCACTGAATACTGGGATGATGTCTGGCAGCTAGAGGTATTAATGCACTACAGTTTCATAGGTAGATGTCTGGAGGTTACAACTTCAGCACTTGTCTAGACTGTGAAGTTAACTGTAGATGTGCTCCTCCACACCCTCATGTCAGAGGGCCTATCAAGTAACCAGCATCAGTGGTTCTTTCTCTGTTCTTCTTCTCAGTGTGCAAAAGTAATAAACAATCCTATTATTTTATATATTTTTCATTTCTTTATGTCTAAAGGAAGTTTGTGGAATTCCAAAATTCCCTATAAACCAAGAAAAGTTCTCACTTTCTGCTGCTCTCTGCAATATTGCAGTATGAAGAGGCATGAAGAAACAAGTCTGCTGATCTGGCTTGTAGCACTGTATGCACACCTCTAGAGATTACCAGGAGGTGAAACTGGAAGCACAGACAGGTGTTGAAATGTTCTTCCTGTGTGGGACACTGCTTGCTGAAGGTCAGCAATCACCTGCTGCCACCTCTGAGCAAGTATTTCCAGTTTGCGCAAGAAACTTCTTACCTGGTGTCTGAGGTGAAGAGCTCACTCTTGATAGTGTGCAGCTATCAGTCTTGTTTCTAAACTAAATACAGGCCAGTAGACCACTTTTGTCATGGCTCTTGCGGGGCACTAGAACAGGGAAAGACTATGCAACAGCAGAAATTTCACAATCCCTGCTGAACTTGTAGGCTCTGATGAACTGTAGAAAATATAACAGGGCATGCTTTGTTTCTATTTTCATACCCCAGAAAGCATTTTTTCAACTGATGATGCATAACGTTGCAGCCTTGTTGCTGCAATATCAATGTGGTTTGCTCTACCATGCAGTCAGCAGCCACTGGAGAAGCCAGTCAATTTCTTCAAGCTGCATACAGCCTATGCTGCCACCACATTTTCAAGATGTGGGAGGGATCCAAATCTGTTTTTAACAACTCCAGCATGTTTCAAATTAAATGCAGCTGGCAATCTTCTCTTAGATTTTGGACCATGGTTCCTGCCAGGTTACAAATGCTTGATTTTTGTTACTGTTTGGTGTTAATACTGTGAGCCAGTAGAGGGCATGCTGGCATTTAATTTTAATATTATTAACTTTTAAATAGATACGTTTTCTTTCTGAAATTTAAAGGGTACAGTTAACAAACGCAGAGATTCCTATAGAAAAGGGCCATTGTGCAAAGCTAATTATGAAAACCTGCTTTTCCAATATCACCCAAACCTGAACATTAAAATTAAAAAATCCCCAAACAATCCAGAAGCCCAAGCTGTGGAAATTGCTAAAGTTCACCCTACCTACTTTCATCTATTGCATTTTCATAATGTAGGCAAATTTTTTTTTATACATATCTTCAGAATGGGTTAATAAAACACACCTAAGGATTGAAAAGTCCAGTAAAACAGTTGAATAGCACCAACATACTCATGTCACCCATCTGTCCTGAATAAAGTTATTTTTAGCTGTCTCCTAGCTACAGATCCTTCCAGCACAAAGCTTTATAATTTCAGACACACATGCTTACATGTAGCTTTTCCTCCCCTCTCCCCCATATAATACTAGAATTGCAGATGCTCACCTTCAGAAAACATAAAATAAAAAAAAAATCAGAACAGCTTCTGAAATTGTTCATTCAAACACAAACTATTCATCATGAAATATATCTGTCAGCCTTTACCTGGAAGGAGAGTTATGCTTACTTTGGGACAAACTGTCTCAAGGAATATATTAGAATATGAATGTTTTGACAGTTTATAGCACCTTTCATCTGAAGTTCCCCAAATACTTCGAGTATATTAATTGAGGTTCCTTCTTGTAGCAAAATCTTTTTATTAGACCCAATATGCATATGGGCCCTTGAGGCATAAGTGATTAAGACCCACTTTTTCCAAAGCATGTCTTGAAATAGTCGTCTCAGTGCCTGGTTGCTTTTCACTGTAAGATTAGTGAAACAAAAATGTGTTTTGTTTTGCTTCTCTAAAAATGTATTAGGAGTAAGAGGAGTGGGAAGTAATAATGTCTAAGAATTTAATTAATCTGTAACTTGACTCTAAGAGATAAGTATAAGAAAAAAGATCAAGAAGTGTTTTCAGGAGTAAAGATAGGTTCGCCAGAGACATTCCAAGAGTGATTCATATTGGCAAACAGCTGAGCTGAAAGTGCCTGTTAAAAGTGCTGAAACAACTACTCTCATGTGAAATCTTAAAATGATCCTCAAAAATAAATTTTAAGAATATCAACCTCATGCACATGTGCAAAAGGACACAGTGTGTGGGGCAAGTGGATAATAACCTGAGGCATTATAGGCTTGGTTTTGACAAGGCAGAGAGGACTCAGGATGTCAAAGGTAGGAGCAATGATGGCAAATCATTGCCATGTGTGTCCTGTGTGGCACCGCCAGAAAGCTGAGCTGATGTCATCAGCAATGCCAGTGCTTTGTAAAATGTGTTTTTGCCCAGAGGCACACAGAGACATCTTTTCCTGAGACTTTCACTATCCCTAGCTATCATTTTAACCCTTGAATTATAAAGAAAACAAAAGAGTCTGACAAAAAGAAACTAGGTCTTTTTTGGCTTCATTGGAATAGAAAAATAAGTGTGGAGATAGAGCTCCATGGATACTGGGGCTAGAGCTCCATGGGTACAGGCTTCTGCTTCCACCTGTACACAACTGTTGTAGGAAAGGCATAAAAGCTGTGCTGTGGGCAGACAGTGTCAGCACATTCCTTGCAAGTATCTTGAATGTGCAAAGTAGAAATGTTTTGTTGATGAGCTCTGGAAAATCCATTCTAGCAACCTATCTTTGCTGTCTTTATTCCTGGGTGCTTTCAAAGCATCATTAGTGACAGCACTTGCTTCAGCTAGTTCCTAAGGTTCCCTAGGTTCCTAAAGACCTAAGGGAATTCCTTACAGTTAAACCTATCAGGATTACAAAACACCGCGTTTCCAAGGACTAGGCAGACCCAGCTCCAAATTATTTGGATATTCTGTGTTGTGATAGATTTCCAAAATTTCTGGACATACAGACAGCAAAATAACTTGTGATGGCTGAAGGCAAATCCTTTTCATAGGGTGTTTAAACTTTCATTCCTTTCCAAATATTTAGTTTGAAATTTTTGTCTCCAAAATCTTTTTTATTTGCTGCAGGAGTATCACCGCCTTTGCCCCGTTCATAAGTAAGTAACTAAGCATAATTAGTCATGGCTGACAGGCAAGCAAGCAAGCAAGAACTGAGGTGGGATGAACCATGGTATGATCAACAAGTGCTAGGAGAACAATACCTGAAACTGCTGGAAAGGCCTAGTGTGGTATCATCGTGTATTGATTTGAGACAGCATCTGGCTATAAACCCCCCCCAGCAATAGAGTTTGGAAAAGCTGGTATGTGGACATCTCACACCATGTAGAAGCAGAGGACCCGAGATGCAACCACTAAAACCTTGCCTACCAAGCCCTCAGGCAGACCCCACCATGGAGCAGCTGGAGAGTGTCACTTTTTCTGCAGCCTCAACTTCTGGCATGGAAACAGTGGGGGAATCATGCACATAACTATGCATGTTAACTGTGTGTGTGTCTGTGTGTGCACATGCATGTGTGTGCATGTGCACATGTGTGCACAATCCTTTACCTGATGCAGCTTATCCTACTTCTTTGGTCCACTGTCATGGTTTAAGCCCAGCCAGCAACAAAGCACCAGGGGGCTGCTCGCTCACTCCTCCCCCCTCCCAGTGGGATGGGGAGGAGAAAAAATAACAAAAAGCTTGTGGGTTGAGACAAGGACAAGGAGGGATCACTCACCAATTATGGTCACGGGCAAAACCAGACTCAACTTGGGGAAAAAAACAAAATAAATTTAATTTACTACCAATCAAATCAAAACAAAGATAATGGGAAGTAAAACCAGATCTTAAAACACCTTTCCCCACCCCTCCCTCCTTCCCAGCTCAACTCTACTCCCAGTTTTCTCTACCTCCTCCGCCCAGCAGTGCAGGGGGATGGGGAATGGGGGTTGGGGTCAGTTCATCACACCTTGTCTCTGCCGCTCCTTCCTCCTCAAGCGGAGGACTCCTCACTCTTCTGCTCCAGTGTGGGGTCCCTCCCATGGGAGACAGTCCTCCACGAACTTCTCTGGCGTAGGTCCTTCCCACAGGTTGTAGTTCTTCACAAACTGCTCCAGCTTAGGTCCCTTCCCGTGGGCTACAGTCCTTCAGGCACAGACTGCTCCAGCGCGGGCATTCCCGTGAGGTCAAGGCCATCTTTGGTGGCATCCCACTGTTCCAGCGTGGGGCCCTCCCCGGGCTGTAGGTGGGCATCTGCTCCCCCACTCGCCTCCATGGGCTCGGGGAGGACAGCCTGCCGTCTCACCACGGGCTGCAGGGGCATCCCCTCCTCCGGCGCTCCTCCTCCCCTCCTTCTGCACTGACCTCGGTGTCTGCAAAGGGGTTCCTCTCACGTTCCGATCCCCCTACTCACTGCAGGTTCCCCTTCTTAAATCTGTTCTACCAGAAGTGCTACCACCGTCCCTGATGGGCTTGGCCTTGGCCAGAGGCAGGTCTGACCTGGAGCCAGGGAAGCTTCTAGCAGCTTCTCACAGGAGCCACCCCTGTGGCCCTTCCGCCACTACCAAAACCCCACCACACAAACTCAAATCATGCACTTAATAAAGTCAGCTCATCTGTGTCATGTTATCCAGTGTTCCTTTTCCCCCATGACATTATATTAATTATCAAAGAATAGAAGTTATCTTGCTTGAAAATATTTTCTCCCTTTCTGTGAGGGATTACAACTTTCTCTTACTTTTAAAATGTTTTGTGTAAACATCTCAGCATTGGAGAATTTTTTTTTTTAAGAAGTTCTTACTTTTGACGCAATATGGAGAGTGAACAGGTTTAATGTTCTGCTCTCTGTATTTAAATGATACATTTTGAAGTAAAATGACTAATATTTTCTCTCTCTTCCACATTTTATATGCCATGTTTTGCCCAGGTTTCAGTAGATAAGAAAGCATGTGAAACAAAAAAATGAAAAAATATGGGAATATATCTAACTTTGGAAAAAGGTATTTAAAGTATTACTCTTACACTCTTCAGGTATTGTACTCTGAGTTGGTATTCTAAGAAAAATGCTACTGGAAACAATTTGTAATTAAAAAGTCTCAACATTTTTTTCTGACAAACAATTATTGATCAGCTCTTGAGTATTTCTGTAATTCAGAGATGTCACCTAACTACAAGAAGAGTTCTTAGGCCAAGGTTAAGATATACTGCTTATTATGTAACATGGTATCTATAACTGCTTTGATATGCAAAATTACTGGACAACTTGCACCATGTCTTCACCCCTGCACTAGTTTTCCAGTCTGCAGATTTAGGCAACAGCCTCTTATTTTATATTTTTTTCATAGTTGTATGGAGGATAACTTTTGTTTATGTAGAAGATGTACACCTACTTGTTAAGGAGTTTGTCCTGAAGGAGATAATTTTGATAAAGATAATACCAAATTCTGCATCTTTGTTATCAAGATTATTCTTCTTACTTTCATTTTTTCCTGTCATCACATCTGTCTTGTGTATTCAGCGTAAACCCTGAGAATCTGCTCATGTTCCAGCAGAGCCTGAAAACAGTTACTCCTTTTCACCTCTTCTGGCTACATATCAGAGTAGCCTCTGCAACTCTTTTGCATTTGGCCTTTGTCCTCTTTTTAACATTCTGTAAAACTTCATAAAGCTTTTTTTTATTTTTGTGTTGGATGCTCAGACATCAGGGATCTAGCTGAAAAGCACTTTTTAAAATCCCCTAAATTTGTAACTCTTGCCTGCACTTAGCAGTGTGCTGCAACAGGGTATGCGCATCTCCCTTATCTTTCAAGTATTTTGGTCCAATGCCCAGGCAATTAGTGACCTGACTTTATTCCTACAGCACTTAGTATAGAAAGAGGAAAAAATTCTCTATATTGTCTTTTTAACACTCTGCCTGGCATGGTGCAAGTTCTACAGTAATTTTGCATATCAATCCTCAGCAGCTATAGACACAATTCTACATAATACCCAGTATATCTTAACCTTGGCCTAAGTAGGTTTTCTGTATATTTTCTATAATAGTATATTATTCAGACTTGCTTTTAAAGATCTCCAGTACTAAGCTCTGTATTGACAATCTTGACTGTAAGGACAACCTTCAGATGCTGCTGCTCAAGTGCACTTACAGAGAAAGTAACAGGTGAAATCTCTTGCATTAGCAACATTTAGGAACAGCTAACCCTATGCAGTTGGTATCCTTGGGTTTAGCAGTCCTGCAATCTGGAACCAGTTACTGGGGATCTGCACTGAGAGGGAGATAGAAAGGGATGCTGAAGACTCAGAGTCTGGTGAATAACTCTGGTGATAAGAAAGGTTAATTAGAAATTCCTGGCTGGTTGGTATCAAGCAGGATGCCATCCAAGGTTCCTGCTCAGCTTGACACAAAGGAAATACAAGCAGCAAGAAACTTCTGACTGAATGCTCTTCTCTCAGAGTAATAAGAGGAAAAGCATCGGGATTTGTTCTTCTCTTCCCATTAGGTCTGAAGACATTTTCTTGTCTGAGCATCTCATAGTTCCTGCTTTTATTATTTTCAGTTAAGAGCAAGAAAGCTAAACCTTCCCACAAAATGTATTTCCAAAGTGCTGATTTACCAGTCAAAATATTTTGTGTAAGCTTCTGTGTGACTAGGTTTAACTTAGTTTCTGACATCTTGAAAATGGCTAAAGCATAAATAACCACATTGATAAGATGTCATGGCTGGTTTTACTTTGTAAAACTTTATCTTTAAAAAAGAATGGCTACATTTCTGACCAGCTTCTCTTATGTTACAGCTGCATATATCCAGAAATCTTTCTTAATAGTTCTGTGCAGGTGATCTGACATTTAGAGGGATTAATACTGACAACCTGTGGTTGTTCTTTAAGAATTGATCAGAATTCCATTCCTCATACCTGCTTAGGCTATCAACAAGGTCTGAAGATTTCTGAGGGGTTTTTTCCCCCACCTTTTAATGTCTATGCTCTTTCTTCACCTCTACAATTTGTTGGCTCATGAACAGAGCTGAGGAGTTTGTCCCATTCAAAACTGGTTTTCATTCTGGGCTGCTGTTAGAGGCTGATAAACAGAGATCATAAAAATCAGTGTCAGGTGACAACATGGGTATCAGTACTGAGATATAGGCATAAAAACAAAAGTCACAAACTTTTACACAAGACGCCGTGGTGAGAAGCAGAATTGGTATCAAGTACAATATCCTCATTAAGCATCATTGGGGACAAATGTTCAAAATAAGGCCTTGGCTGTAAATGCTAGTTTCTAATAGTAAACATATTGACTTGATCACATATTTGCTATGAATTTGCTACCTTTACAGCTGCTTCCAGCAATTCAAAATAAATACTACACTTCCGCCCTAACAACAATGCTGCTAACTTTCTGAAATATGTAAATAGGGTAGTAATCAGTAGATGTAGAGAGGCCATTTTTGTGAAACTGATGTCAGAACACTACATAGAGCTCCAACATTAACACTTACAAAGCACTGAAAAATGGAAATGTGGGAAAATACTTGCTAATTGTTCAAAGTTTAGGGAAACACACTGCCAAGACCCAATCCTTGTTTAGCTCTAATAAGAAACAGAAATAACTCAATTTTGGTAGAAAAATATATTTATTGGTATAACTGGGATAAAATATAGAACATACTGGGTCTACTGAAGCTCATAAATATAGTAAAGAAAGGCAGTTGGCCAAAATTTGAAGAGATGCATCCACAGTCTGTTAGTGACTGGGTCCCTTCCAAAACGCAGAGCATAATAAGGCACAGTTTATAGGTGTAGTTACTAAGTGGCAATTGAATGAAATTCTGTGGCTTGAATAAATATGTCTAAGAAGTGTTTAATAGCTCCTACCACTCTGAAAGACAAGAAGTTGCAGTGAAGAAACCAAGGGAATTGAAGAACAGAGGAAGAAATGAACATGCCATCAAAGAAGAAGAGGTAGATAACAGGAAGGTAGAGCAACATCACAGTAATGACTTTCCCTTGATTAAATGAACAGCACTGATGGTTTATTAATAAGAAGGTTTGTTTGAAATGTGCAAAGAATACTTTAAGTCATACATTAATCAAGGCTTCCTCTCTAAATTCCCCTCTCTTTTCTTAAAAGGATGCTGAATGGGTCACTGTTCCTGACTGCCAACACATTAGACCAACAGTGTAGCCTCAGTTGAATGGGTTAATAGGATCTGAAAAATTTATCTCTCTGGTATGCTGTCAAAAAACAGCTAAATATCATAATCTTTCATTACGGTAGCTAGCCTTTAATGGTGATGAAATCCAGAGAAAATATGGTGTATGGAAAGAATGCACTATGGAACTTTCAAAAATGTGACGATATTTAATATATTACTGTCGATTGCAATTCTGCGTCAAAAAAGCATCAGAAGAAATAGGCATGTAGTGGGGTTTTTAACTACGTAGTTTCTCAGTATGATTTAGTATGACACAATTGCCTATGACCAGCAGTTTTTACTCAAGTGCTTCAAACAAGGGAAGAGCTTTGGAGCATGACTGAGATGTTGTTAATGTTAATATTTAAAATACATTTTCTTCTATCTGTGGTTCACAGTAATTATGCAACATTCATGATCTGAGAGAAATTTGTTGTGATTGAAATAAATAAAAAATTGAAAAATAAAAGCTAACTTCCACACAAGATAAAACAGAAATATTTGTATTTAGGCACTATTTTTCTTTAGAAATTTACAAGCAGTTCCTCCTCACTCATACTTGGCCTTTTCTAGTGTTCTTCGAAGCTGAAGATTCACACTTGTTTATTTTAAAAAGAGAATATAATACAAGGATCTTTCTAACATGGGCAGCTACATAAATAATTTCATTTGGCATTATAGAGTCAAACCCTTCAGCATTTCACCTCCATAATACCTACGCTGAAAATTTACCTGACTTCATCCATTTTAGTTTAATGGCATATGTATGTTTCTATAGTACATGAAGAACAAGGCAATTTATATTCATGATAGGTAATTTTAAAGTTTTAATGGATGCTTTATCCCCAGCTAGACCTGAAGAATGTTCTTCTACTGTATTTGGGCACTTGTAACTGCATGCTAGAACTACACAGTGCAATAGAAGTGTTATCACATTTAAAATCTTTGCCTAGCTGGCATACAAGTGCTTTTTCTTTTCTATTTTCTGTTATGGAAAACATTCCTAATGTCAAGCATTATTAGCACACCTCTGTATTCCCTGCATATTTTCAGTTTACAAAAGAAGCTGCATTGTCCTTGTTCTTTTTTTTATGTAACTAGGGAAAGAAATGAATTCCTTGTACAGTAAAGAATATAATAATTGAGTAACCTTTGAAATATGTCAAACAACTTCTTCAGATAGCATAAGTGGGTAAATTATATCACGTAACGCTCATACAGGCTTTTAGCTAGAGATACACAACACAAGCTGATAGATGACAAGAACAAATCTTTTAACAAATGATCTTTGGGCTCTTTTTCATGCAAAACTAGGAAGGCATTGTCTTACTTCCAGCTCTTCAACAACTTTGAGCAATCGGCACCAAGCCAAGACAGAAAGAAATGGATACCTGCGAGTACCTTTATTGCAGTGAGAAAGGATTGCATACCATCCAGGCAAACTGAGAAGAATCTTGGTAATGAAGAGGGAAACACTGTTTGCATTTGGAAGTGTTCAATAGGTTGCTTCATCTTTTCATTTGTTCTCAGAAAGCACCTATTACGGAGTTTTGTTTTCCTGCTCATTAATACATTGAACTCAGTGCTGCTCTTCCAGGCGTCTCAAAAGTGGCTCATGAAAAGGTAAATTTGAGTCATAAAGGTTGGAGGTAGAGAGCCACTGACAGTGTTGAGGAGGAAAATAATGTCCAGAATCTTTTGTCTGTTTTAATGGCTGCACCAAACTCTCTGCTAGAGCCTACATTACAGTATCTAGTACCTAATTACTCAAACTTTCTTTATTGTCTATCTCTTTGAAAGACTTTTAAGTTTTCCTGTGTATTCTATGCATCTTAAAATCAGAATTATTATTCGACTGCATGGATAGTAAACAGTAAAAATCCAAACTTCATGCTTTAAGTTTCTTTTAAAGTAAAATCAATGTCTTCTTTATCTTAATGATTCTAGCACAGCTCACTGCTGCAAAGTACTGAACATTGCTTTTCTATTTGGCCCAATTATTTGATAATTTATGAGGTAGAAGATTTGTGATTTGTACTCAGATTTGATGTGATTCACTCTGTGCACCTGAGCAAAATGTGTACTCTCTGCATACCTCAATAGCACTTGTTAATCAAATATCATTAATTGCCTATGTGATAGTTACCATAGCATTTATTGACATTGCTCTAAGTACCAGTTTGCTGTGCTGTGAATAAGATGATTTTTGGTGGCTGCAAAACCACAGAATCTGTTACAGTGTAAACCAATTTATTAATTGGATAATAAAGAGTGAATCTGCACTACTTAAGACATATATATATATATTTATACAAATATATATATATTTATATTTATACAAATATATATATATTTATACTGGCATAATCTAAACTGAAACCTAACGTAGTGTTCCAGTTGGTTCAATGGGCTTTGTATCAGGACCGAAATCCTGTAGTGACCGAATAGATGACCTCTTCCACCTTGAGAAGCTTTAACAGGAGGAATTGTGTATTGGTAGTGAAGTGCTTGAAACACACTTAAAAACACCTGAAAAATAATCTCCCAGAATTTGCCAGTCAAAATCCTCTTTAATCTGCTTATAGTCTTTCATCCCGGTTAGGCACAAGCACAAAGAAGTGAAATAAAATTCCACATGCTTCAGCCAACATAATGAGAAAAAAACTTTTTACTTCCTGTGTTTCTTTTCTGACCTGATAGAAAAACTCTTCCCAGTTGTTGTATTTCAGTAGATAATAGATTATGAAATTCTTCTAATATTTATTTTTGCTGCTTATCTTCAGCCTAAGATTTTGCAACCCTCTGCAAATAGTTTAGCTTGCAGATACTCTTCACTTCATTTTTGGCAAATTTGTCCTATCGTGTGTTGGGTTAAAGAGTTTGCAGGAGCACACGTGCCAAACAGAGAGGCAGGGGCAAAACTAGGCAATTTATCTAATGTCAGAACTACAGACTAGAAATCTATCTGATTAGGTTAACAGACATTTGCCATGTGAAAATGCCTTGAAATACTGCAGAATGAAATCCTGGGTTCTTGCAGTTCTCTTCTTACCAAGGGACCAGTATTTTTCTCCTGTTTTTTTCCCCTTCTCATCGTTTCAAATTGCCTTTCAGCAAGGTTGTATAATAGTAGATAAATACATGGGTTGAGAGTCTTTTTTTTCCCCTTCCTTTTCCTTTGGCCTGGGAGGTACCTATGCATAGACCACTCCTTTTCAGCTTTAGCATAATATTACTGATAAAATTGCTCATCCATGAAATGCTTCAAGATGGAAAACTGCCACTTTACCAATCTCAGCAAACGTGCTTGTTCCTAGGCAATAATCGGTGTGTACTGCACCTAGTGAATGGGGTCACTTAATAATAACCCCTTTTTTTGTGTTTCCCATGTCTCCACCAATACAAATGAAAATATCACATGAAAAATCCTTATTTTTGGAGGGTTGTGGGATGTACAGACCGTTTGAAAGAAGCTAGGCAGGAACTGTACTTCAGATATTGCCCTGAGAAAGAAACTTAATTTACAGGGCTTTCCTGGAGTAAGAAGCAACAAGGTAAACGCAGAAAAGATGAGATAAACTAGACTGATACTAACAGTCTCAGTGCTCTGGTATGCTACTTCCTTTGGAAAGAAAAGAGGTCAGTTCATTCCAAAGACTTTCAAAAAAGCTCCTGAAATCAATGGAGAGTGTTTCAATGAGGAATATTGCATCTAGTGATGCAATGTCTTGCAAAATATTTAAGGCAAATCTCACACTTGTATAGGTACTTCCCATGCTTTATATGTGTGTCTGTGTAAATGTATCTGGTGAATTTGTTTTTCACAAATCATTAGGATATAACTGATTAATTGTTAGTATGACTTTGCACACTTAGCTAATGGTAATGCAATGTTTCAGATCCTTTTAACCCACACCTAATATCAGGTCATCACCAAGTAAGATTTAGTGCATTTCAAATTAACACACATTTTGGCAAACAGGAAATGCTCTTGGTATGAATTCCTAGATGTAAACAACTTTAACTAACCCTGGCTAGTAACAGTTAGAAAAATATCTCAACATGCTATAATTATTTCAGAAGTGATTATGGACTGCAGAGCACATGATAGGGTAGAACTTTCTTTCGGAAATTCCGTAGCATGTTTACCAGACATTTTGTTGGCAATGGGATATAGATTTTAGTACATGGTTCAATGAAATATCGCCCCAATTTGTTCCATACTATAGTGCTACAAGCAAAAGACAAACAGATTTTATTCTATTCATAGAAGACTCTGTGTTGCTTATACTCATGCTGAAAATGCCCTGTCTTGCAAATTTTCTTGCAGATTTGGATTGAATTATTCAGAAAATAATATGCCACTTATTCACTGTAAAGGCAGCAAACTTCAGCCCCTAATAAGATCTATTTCTATTTTCCCTTCATATCCCCTGCAAATAAAGTGTTTTATTCTGCCCCTATATTTTTTGGTTCCTATGTTCTTCCTTCAAATCTAGCAAAATGTAAATGTTTTCAACTCTAGTACTCTTTCAGTCTGGCTGTTTTACATTTTTCACTTTGGATTTCTTTCACTCATCTAACAGCTGCACAGTCATGCTATCTCCCTAGGAGTCCCACATTTGTTCAGATGCATACCCCGCACCCCACCAGACAATACATGGCCAAATGTGGTAGGATTTCTGGATCCCTGGGCTCCAAGAACCCACTGTTGGAGTCCAACTGCTCAAAAAACTTCAGAATTCATAATATGTCCATTCCTCTTTTTCAGGGCACATTTGATTTTAACTTCTGGAAGGGCAGAAATAGAAAATTTATTGCAAAGTAATATTCCTTAGGATTCACTATTAGTTCAGTCTGGAAATGACTTAGCCTGCAAGGCTTCTTGCCAAGCTCCTGCCCCTTAGGTATTAGCTTCTAGGTTGATTCACTAAGGATGCACGAGAGATATCTGGGTCATTTTCAACACAGATACACTGTCAAACTAACTGCTTCTGAAATAAACAGATCAACTTCTAAGAAAAGGTCTTGTTTAAAGAGCTGCCAGTGGGTATGCTACTGTTTGCCTCCTTTCCAACCTCCTTTTTCATTTTAGGTTATGAAATTTTCTTCTGCTTTGTCTGGATTCTGCCTTTTTAAAATCATTAAGAGTTTGTGCCATGGGATGAAGTCTGTAAAACAGGAGGAATAGGGCCTAACTTACAAAGTTTTAAAGTTCAAGGACAAATATATGTACAACCTTGCCAAACATTTCTTGGAAGAGTTCTTGCCCTATTCACCTATTACTGCACTTAAAAAGCTTTCCCCTTTTCCAGTTTATAATGTCCTCCAATTTGATCCACCACTGTAAGTCATAATAATGCTACATTTGTGACACTGTGTTCGTTTCTACGGCAACAAAATGCCAAGTCACAAATATAGGATTATGGCTGTCAGCAAAATTATTCTTATCCAAGCACAAATATGCCATATAATAAATAGCAAAGGAAATATAGAAAATATAGAAAAAAAGCTAAGTTGTTCTGCACAGAAATATAAAAGAATCAGTCTTAAGAGACTACTCAAGAGACCAGCAAAAATTGGTTGCCTAGTGTTGGTTTTTATTAGAGGTCAAATAAAATCACATTAGAAAATTTAGGGATGTTCTCAAGTGTCACTAAAGGCAGGAAGTTTCCTGCTGGAAATGGGATCCTTGGTACCAACGTTATTATATTCTATTAAGGGGTCTTGGTGTGGAAAAGGCTTTAATAGGAAGACTTCCAGTAGGAATTTTCTGACTGTTCTTGACAAACTATTTACCTCTTGATAGGATCATAGAATCATAGAATGGTTTGGGTTGAAAGGGACCTTTAAAGGTCATCTAGTCCAACCCCCCTGCAATGAGCAGGGACACCTTCCACTAGACCAGGTTGCTCAGAGTCCCATCCAACTTGACCTTGAATGTTTCCAGGGATGGGGCATCTACAGCCTCTCTGGGCAACCTGTTCCACTGTCTCACCACCCTCATCATAAAAAATTTCTTCCTTGTAGCTAGTCTGAATCTACCTTCTTTTAGTTTAAAACCATTACGCCTTGTCCTGTCACAACAGGCCCTGCTAAAAAGTCTGTCCCCATCTTTCTTATAAGCCCCTTTTAAGTATTGAAAAACCGGAGCCTTCTCTTCTCCAGGCTGAACAACCCCAACTCTCTCAGCCTTTCCTCATACGAGAGGTGTTCCAGCCCTCTGATCATCTTTGTGGCCCTCCTCTGGACCCACTCCAACAGGTCCATGTCTTTCCTGTGCTGAGGACTCCAGAGCTGGACACATGTCCTGGTTTCAGCTGGGATAGAGTTAGTTTTCTTCTTAGTAGCTGGTACAGTGTGTTTTGGATTTAGTGATAACACACTGATGTTTTAGTTGTGGTTAGGTAGCGCTTATCCTAAGTTTTTTGTTTCTCATGATCTGCCAGCAAGGAGGTGTACAAGAAGCTGGGAGGGAGCATAGCCAGGTCAGCCAACCTGAACTAGCTAAGGGGATACTGTATACCATAGAACTTCATGGTCAGTATATAAACTGGGGGGAGTTGGTCGGGAAGGGCGGATCGCTGCTCAGGCTTCAGTCAGCAGGTGGTAAGCAATTGCATTGTGCATCACTTGTCTTTTCTTGGTTTGTCTTTTTTTTTTTTATTTTATTATATTCCTTTTCATTACAATTATTATATTTTTATTGTTATTGTTAGTATTACATTTTATTTTACTTTAGTTATTAAATCGTTCTTATCTCAACCCACAAGTTTTACTTTTTTTTCCGATTCTCCTCCCCATCCCACTGGGAGCAGGGGCAGTGAGTGAGCAGCTGTGTGGTGCCTAGCTGCAGGCTGAACTTAAACCATAACAATGCAGTATTAGAGCTGGGGTTTCACCAGAGCGGAGTAGAGGGGCAGAATCACCTCCCTTGACCTGCTGGCCATGCTTCTCTTGATGCAGCCCAAGATATGGTTGGCTTTCTGGGCTGCGAGTGCACATTGCCGGCTCATGTCCAGCTTTTCATCCACCGGTACCCCCAAGTACTTCTCTGCAGGGCTGCTCTCAATCTCTTCATCCCCCAGCCGATATAGGTAACGGGGGTTGACCCGACCCAGGTGCAGGACCTTGCACTCGGTCTTGTTGAACCTCATGAGGTTTACATGGGCCCACTTCTTGAGATTGTCCAGGTCCCTCTGGAGGGCATCCTGTCCCTCAGGCACGTCAATCACACCACTCAGATTAGGGTCATCTGCAAATTTGCTGAGGGTGCACTCAATCCCATTGTCTATGTCACTGATGAAGACATTAAACAGTACTGGTCCCAATACGGACCCCTGAGGGACACCGCTTGTCACTGATCTCTGTCTGGACATTGAGCTGTTGGTCACTACTCTCTGGATGCGACCATCCAGCCAAGTCCTTATCCACCAAAAAGTCAATCCATCAAATCCATATCTCTCCAATTAAAGAGAAGGATGTTATGGGGGACCGTGTCAAAGGCCTTACAGAAGTCCAGAGAGATGACATCTGTAGCTCTTCCCTTGTCCTCTGATGTAGTCACTACATCATAGAAGGCCACTAAGTTGGTGAGGCAAGACTTGCCCTTGGTGAAATCATGCTGGCGGTCTCGAATCACCTCCCTGTCCTCCATGAGTCAGCGGTGAGGCCAGCAGAGGCAACGGTAAGTCGGCGGCTAAGCACTAGACTGAGATGGACAGGGAGGTTCCCGAGGCCCAGGAGCGCCGGGGAAGAGCGGAGGGACCCGGCCAGAGCCGCCGGCTCTCGCGGGAGAGGCTGACGCGGCGTGGGCGTTGCCAGGGGCAACCGCGGGAGATTTGAACGGCCCTGAGGAGCGCCGGCGACCAGGAGCGCGGCGAACAGGGCGTGGCGCGGCAGTTTGCGCAGGCAGTTTGCGCAGCCCCCGTCTTCCTCTTCCGAGCTTGAGAAGGCTACTCAAGTGGCAGGCGTCGGCCTGGAGGGAGACCCAGGTATGGCTGCCACTCGGGGGAAAGCCATTGTTAGGAAAAATGTGGCAACGCAGACGGAGCTCCCATGTAAACATGCAGCTGTCCAGGTCTCTGGCTGCAGGGAGTGCCTGAGTCTATGACTGATGACGGAGGGCAGCGGGGACACCTCTTGTGTGAGGCGTGACCAGGTGAATGATCTGCTCAGACTGGTGGTAGAGCTGAAGGAGGAAGTGGAAAGCTTGAGGAGTATCAGGGAGTGTGAGAGGGAGATAAGATTGGTGGGCCCACACCCTGCCATCCCTGAGGCAGGGGCAGCAGATGGAGGCTCCGCAAGAAGCGGAGGTTCCCCTGCCCTCCTGCCACCAGGCAGGAGGGGACCTAAGAGATGGAGGGGAATGGATACAGGTCCCTGCTCGGGGAGGCAGGCGAATCCCCTCCCGGTCTCCCTCACCTTCCCAGTTGCCCCTGCGCAACAGGTATGGGGCTCTGGAACCTGAGGACCAGGCCAGTGAAGATCAGGGTGTAGATGAAGCCATATCTAGGGAGGTGCCTAAGCCCAGTCGGGCAACACCACACATTCTCACCTCCTCCGAAAAAAGAAAAAGGAGGGTAATTGTCGTAGGCGACTCCCTCTTAAGGGGGACAGAGGGCCCGATATGCAGACCTGACCCATCCCACAGGGAAGTCTGCTGCCTCCCTGGGGCCCGGGTAAAAGACATTACCAGGAAACTCCCTGGTCTGGTTTGGACCTCTGATTATTACCCATTGCTGGTTGTGCAGGTTGGCAGTGATGAGATTGCAGAGAGAAATCCAAAGGCAATCAAAAGGGACTTCAGGGCACTGGGGCGATTAGTGGAAGCATCGGGAGCAGTGTTTTCCTCAATCCCTGCAGTGCAGGGAAATACACTGAAAGGAACAGGAAAACACATCTGGTTAATACGTGGCTCAGAGGCTGGTGCCATTGGCAGAATTTTGGGTTTTTGGATCATGGGGAGGTTTACACGGCACCGGGCTTGCTAGTGACAGATGGTTTCCAGCTATCTCAAAAGGGTAAAAGAATCCTCGCTCATGAGATGGCAGGGCTCATAGAGAGGGCTTTAAACTAGGCTTGAAGGGTGTAAAGGATAAAACTAGGTGCACCAGAGACGAGCCTGGGGGCAGCGTGCCGATGTTAGGGGTGGATTTGATAACCCAGCTCAAATGCATCTATGCCAATGCACGCAGCATGGGCAATAAACAGGAGGAGCTGGAAGCCATCGTGCAGCAGGATAGATATGACTTAGTCACCATCACGGAAACATGGTGGGATGACTCCCATGACTGGAGTGCTGCAATGGATGGCCACAAGCTCTTCAGAAGGGATAGGCAAGGTAGAAGAGGTGGTGGGGAGGCTATCTATGTTAGGGAATGTTTTGACTGTACAGAGCTACACGATTCTGATAACAAGGTGGAATGCTTATGGGTGAGGATGAGAGGGAAAGCCAATAAGGCAGATATTGTGCTGGGAGTCTGTTATAGACCACCTGACCAGGTTGAAGAGACGGATGAATCATTCTACAAGTGGCTGGCAGTAGTCTCAGAATCGTGTGCCCTTGTCCTCATGGGGGACTTTAACTTTCCAGACATCTGCTGGAAATACAACACAGCAGTGAGTAAACAATCTAGGAGGTTCCTGGAGTGTGTGGAAGATAACTTCCTGACACAGCTGGCAGGTGAGCCAACCAGGGGAGAAGCCTTGCTAGACCTATTGTTTATGAATAGGGAAGGACTGGTGGGAGGTGTGATGGTCGGAGGCCGTCTTGGGCTTAGCGACCATGAAATGATAGAATTTTCAATTCTTGGTGAGGCAAAGAAGGTGGTCAGCAAAACCACCGCTATGGACTTCCAGAGGGCAAACTTTGGCCTCTTCAAGGCACTGGTTGAGAGAGTCCCTTGGGAGACGGTCCTTAAGGGCAAAGGGGTCCAGGAGGGATGGACATTCTTTAAGAAGGAAATCTTTCAAGCATATTACTTCTGAAACCCAACTTCTGGCTGAGGTGAGGTGCTTATACAATGTGAGCAGTATCTAAGGAAAGAGGACAGGGCCCCTGCAGCCTGGGGGAATACCAAGCATCTTCCAGACACCAGAAGTACTTGGCAGATCTCCAGGTTTTGACAGACTTTTTTTTCTTTACAGAGAGACTGAAGCAGGGAATGGATAACTCAGGCAGATTTCTCGGTGGTAGGGGTGGACATGGACAGAAAGAGAGAGAGAAACATCAAGTATTAGTATCAGCAGATGCTGAGCCACAGTTTTGTGGCAGAAGCTTAACCTTTTCAAACAGTCATTTTCCTGGCCAGGTATTTAGGTCAACTCTCTTAACTGTGTGCATCTACAAGTACCACATTTACTACAGTGGGGGTCAGACTTTGTATATCTCTGGTTCACAGTAGTTATTTTCTGAAAAACTGCTGTCAGGTGCTTTTCATCTAAGTATTTCTATCTCACACGATATATATGAAATAAATAAAATAACTATCTTTAAAAGCAATAGCATTTGAAGAAGAGAATTCATCTCTCTGGTACAAAATGAATTAATCTGTGTGATGGCAAACAAGGAAATAAAGAAGTGTTATTTACTCATATTTCTATTCAAACAAAAAAGCTTCTTATCTTGCAAGAGAAAATATTCTGATGAATATCAAAGATCTTCGAGATTTCTACATCACCTATGAAAAATGTTAAGAATTTTGACTGATATGTGAGAGGCCATGCTATAAAGAAGTGAGCAGTTCAATAGATGGTGCTTTGTGCTTACCAAGCTAAGTAATACTGTATGCAAACAAAACCGATAAAAAGCATTTAGTTGCCTCTTAAATGTCCAGTACTTCTTTGTAATGTAAAAGGTGGAACTTACAGACATATAATGCATGTACATTCCATGGGACTAGTAGGGTGTGCACAGTTAAAATTTTATCTAAGTGAATATGTGAATAAGTTCTAAATAAGAAAAAATAAAATTAATTTATCCAGTTTCTTAATACAGTAAAGCATCTCAACATGTATTTCAAAATGTTTTGGTTTTTACAAAGCTTAATCATTTTAGTAGTTCAGAAATATCTAAAATGCATGTATTGTAACTGGGCCAGAGCTGCAAACTAAGGTCCAGATCCAAACATCTTTAAAACTCAGATATGATCAGATCCAAGGTTTTGGTTCAGCTCGTTACAAGACAGCTGCAAAATCTGGATTCTGATGCAGTAACTTCCTCAGAGTTTGCAGTGTCCAGATGTTTGGTGGGGAGTGTTGCTTGCTTGGGCCATTCTATCTATTTGGTTTTTGTCTTGCCTTTTCTTTTTATATTCTTACATTTTTATTGTCATCTTATATCTGACATATATCTTTTGAGACAGTAAGTTTTATGCTGACTGTATTTGAAACCCTGAAATTCCTTTAATACTGCTTTTTTTAATGCAGTAGAAACAGAGGATAAGCATGATACTGTACAGAGACTATTCTGCATGAATTCGTTGTGGGATTCTACTACTGGCCACTATCTTGAATTCAGTTTTGGAGTGATCCAATGTATCAGTTCAGGGGCTGGTAATCTTCAAGACATTCCTACTGCCTTGTAAGACCAGTTAAGCTAACCATTGCAAATTTAAAAAATGGAGCAAAAATATTTTTCAAATGTGAGTTTTAAATTAAAAAGTTTATCTCACTAACACAACTGTGTCATGTTCATACTCAGTTAAAAAGGTGTCATTTGGATTAAAAAGGCAAAATAAGTTGTTTTCAAAACCAGAACCGTATAGATAATGAAGACCACACAGTTTGTAATATGCTGGCAGATCTAGCATTTTCATTTATTATGAAGTTTCTGTTCCTCTGTTTGGAATTCCTTAACTCCAACATGTCAGCTCCACTCTCCATTTGTTACTGATTTGTTGCTTCCTTTACACATGACAATCATTCCAATGAGTTGAAAAGTGCCATTGTTCTTGAATGACCATACCTTCTCCAAACTGTTCATAGAAATTGACCTGGCAGAGTAATTATGCTTTAAGCTAATGATATCACTGAAGTAAGTACCTTAACCATAGCAGACTACACTTCAAGAAATTTTGGTTTGCTTTCTTATGAAATTAAGCCCAGAGGCCAAAACCAGGGATGCACTTCTAGGTCAATTTACCCAATTTAGAAAACAAATACACTGTGACGGTATGTACCTTCCATGAAAAATAGTGAATATTTTACTGACTGTATTGTAGGCTGTGCAGCATGCAAACAAAACCTTCATCTAGAAAGGGCTGTATTTGAAAATAATTTGTTCTGTGGCATCTAGACAAAAAAAGAAAATGAATTCCCTGCCTCATAAACATACTCTGTTCTGCAGAATTGGACTGCAGGTGGTGACCATCCGGAGGCAAAGCTGGGAGCACTTCTCAGCAGAGAGCTGGAAGATGTGACACTTCTACATTCTCTCCCTGCTAGAAAGCCATGGGCTGTAAAATGGTGCG
Source organism: Harpia harpyja (assembly GCF_026419915.1). Classification (NCBI taxonomy): domain Eukaryota; kingdom Metazoa; phylum Chordata; class Aves; order Accipitriformes; family Accipitridae; genus Harpia; species Harpia harpyja. Next base: position 80,070,083 of record NC_068969.1, on the reverse strand, counting down.
TGTTGGGGTGGGGAGGGCAGGGCCATTCTTTGTGTGTCTCCCGTGCCCTACGATCAGTGTTCACTTGGACCATACTACGTTCAGTCAGTATGACTTCATTAACAGGGGACAGTTTCCACATGTGAGGCAAGGAGGAGCAGTGCCTTCTAAGTCACAGGGATGTTGACAAAGCTGAGCCTGAGCTGCACAGGAACAGTGTGCAGACAAATGTTTGGCATCAGAAGTACACTTGGGCTCCAGCAGTTTAGCTGCTCAAGTCCGGTGAGGCTCCACAGCCAAAATCACAATCCTCTGACTTCTCACTTTATAGAGACCAGTTTTATATTAGGCATCAATCTCTCCTCAGTTTAACCTACTTCACAGTGTACCAGGAGCAACTACTTGCAGCACCTGCAAAGGTGTAAATATTGACTTACAAAGACAGCATGAGATATGTATTTTTGTTTGAAAAGGAATGACAAAATTACTGTATCAGGAGCTGAGCAGGACTTCCAGCTTCTGCAACTCAGGATAGTCTGAAAGTATGTATACTGGCTAAACTCCTACTGAGCTGTCTAATAACAAGAATTTTAAAAGAAGGGCTCAGGGGGTATTTTGTGCACCATCTTTACTAGCAATGGAATATTATTTTATTTCATAAGTAGCCTTATTGATCTCTGAGTGAAGACTTGGATGGTAAATTACTGTTTAAAATGTATAAGAAAGGCAAAATTAGACCACAAAGCAGAGCTACCTTTACAATATTGGGGAATCCAAAGCAAGTGCCCTTACAGTGGGCCAAGGAATTGCTGGCCTTTTTTTAGAGCTCTGCTCATCTAATCCATCTCAACAAGCAGGGCTCAATCTGGCATTTAGCAGCAGTGTCAGGGAGTGTACAGAGTGTACTTCCAGCACCAGAGGATAAGTAGGAGGCTCCTCATTTGCTTTCTTTATGGTTCCCCTTTAAAGAGTGCCTCTGGTGCATCTGGCAATCTCCATTCACCTACATATAGAGGCAGAAGCATGTTGTACTTCTTCATGTACTTTTTCCTGGCAACATGCTCAATAAGAATTTTTGTACTTTTAGCACATAAGCAAGATCAAAATTTTGCTTATTTCTTAAATTAATTTTTAACTCTTGTAATAGTAAATGTTGAACAATTTGCAGAACAATCAGATATCCCTAAGTTAGTGCTATGAAAAGAGGATCCTTTTCCTGAAACACGATAGTTACACACAAAAAAAGGATGGAGAATTGCTTTGGGTGGTACCATGGAGTAGAGCTGGGAGTACTGGAGTCAGATGGTAATAAAGAGAAATCAGCATAGACTGAGCAATCAGAAAAAGTTCTTAATGAGTTAGCATCCCAAGAGGCATAGGGAAAACCCTGTCATATGGAATGCTTAACATTTCATGTTTAACCTTAGACTGCAAAATGCATTGAATGAGGGAATAATCCTGCTCTGGCAGAGAAAGGTACTTATAATGCAACTAATAATTTCAGGGCCAAATTCTCTGCTAGCATAAATAAGCCAAACTCTGCTGAAGTCAAAGGAGACCCACCCTTTCATGCCAACAAAGGATATAGTCTTCTCTGCTACTCTGAATGTAGCACAGTTTTGAATGGGGATCATTAATCCCCACGAAGCAGAGGTCTGTGTGAGTACTTGGCTCTCCAGGAGGGTTTCTTTTTTTTTTTTTTTCCTTTTTTTTTTCTTTCTTTTTTTTCCCCCCACTATGAGGAAAGCCTGAATAAGAAAAAGAAAACTGTGGCATGCTTTCTTTAACAACCAATGTGTGGCGTTGACCCTCATAGCAGTCTTTGTCCTAGCTGTGTCTCATGAGGCTGTATGATTTTTTCAAATCAGGTACTGCCAAGAAGAATTGCATTGAACTAAATCTTTAATTTTTTAATGACTATGCTTGACGCAGCTAAGGGCATAAAAACAAGTAACCAGAATTCTAACTGCATGCATGCTACTAAAATCCCTTTGGGTTTTTTTGTGGTCCTCCCTTACTACCTACACTTAGTTTAAACAGCTAAATCTCTCTTCCCTCTCTCTTCCCTCTGCTTCCACCAGCTTCATTCCAAATAATAATAGGCTCGAATGTGAGCTTAAGATGTATCCTGGGAGATCATCTAACCTCACACTTTCAGACCTCCAAGTTTCACATGCCTAGCAGCAATTCACAATTTACTTGTTCTTCTTGCTAGCTCCTTTGCAAGGCTTGAGGGAATTATCAAGACTTACTAGCAATTGCAGTGGAGAACTTTTCAGCCAGGAATGAAAGTTGCTGTCATCAGGTAAACAAAATCTGATGAGATTTAGTCAGAAATAAAAATTAAGCCAGCATAAACCTGCTGGACTCTGACCCCCATCTATTCACAACATCCATAAGAATTTGGTTGAGTAGGCCCAGGCAGAACATTGCTTGAAACCCCAAAGGGAAAGAGCTAAGTGTGATTCAGTGCATTATGCAGGCAGAGGCAGCACACAATTTTTACAAGCATATTAGAATATCTTTAACTCCAGGTTTGGGATCTGAATGGGCTTTACTCTTCTGTCTGTTTCCCTGCACTTTGGGTGGGATCACTGCATTTAAGAAATGAAGAGAAATCTTGCCACCGATACCAGTAGAAACAAGCGGAAGTGCCCTGCAGAGATAGCATTCCAGTTGATCTGGTCTGATCCTTATCCTGACTAATTGTATGCCTATGCCACTTTGACATGATTAGTATTTATTGATTATAGGAAAAAGTGTTTTGCTGGCTCTTCAGCAGGTTTATGAAAAAACTTTTGCTTCTAGGAAGTGTGGGGAAGAAAGACAAATTGTAAGTCCGTAGTGCTTTCTATCTACCTTATATATCAAAACGATGCAATACTGCCAAAATGGCAATATATTGAAAGGATGCTTTGCTACAAAGCACTTTGCATCCATTCAACCTATCCAGAACCCACCCATCCTACTAAACTAAAGCTTCCTTTCTGATTTCAGCTTGAGGTTTGATAGACTGTAGGTTTTACTCCAATTTGCATCAGGGTGGAAATGCTTTATCCAGTGCTGTCTTTTCAGTAGGCACTGTTGTGATGTGTAGACTTGAATGGAGACATGCCTATGGTAGCCTTGCAGGGAACAGGAGTGTTCCCTGGACACACTTTTACTACTCAGACTTTTAGTGAATCTGCAAACCTTTTTCAGCATGTGCATCTCTTGGGGTGTTAATGCAATGCTCCCCTTCAACATATCCTGGGCAATTTCAGAAATGGCCTTTATCAGGCCATCAGAAGCAGTGCAGAATATTGCTTTCCTCTGCCAGGGGAAGGACTGATCAACAGCTCCAGGAGGGACAGACATTGAGACATTGTGTTTCTGAGTCTGCACTGATAGTAATGCAATATGTCCGTCCAGATCCTCTCTCTTTAGTGTTGAACACCAGTCTTTTTTATTTTCAATGTGTAAAGACCCACTCTGGCTGGAAAAGACCAGTTCTTAGCCTAAAAGCCTCTGGGGTAGAAGCATTTAAATCAGCAACTAGATACCCATGTGGTACTTCGGAACATCTTTTAATGGTTCTAAAAAGAACAGGGCCTTGCAGGATACATCTGCCTGGCTAGGGACACAACCTGGAGGTTGTCTCTGGCATTCTCTAATAACACCATATATTTTGTGTTGAGAGTGACTGTGCAGCTCTTTTTGCACATACTTAGTAAAAGCTTTCTCAGTTTTGTTGCTTTCACAAGCAGAGTTCGTCAAATCATTGATCACAACCATATTTACTTTATTTGAAGGAAATAAATGGCTATGACTACGACTTTCAGATGAGTCCTCCACAAATTTGATAAAAGAATATTTACAGAGCAGTTCCTGCCAACAACAGTCAGACCACATATTATTCTCAGGCATAACAGAGAGGTAGTGCTTGGCATTCTCCAAAAGACCTTTTACAAAATATACTTTCCCACAGTTGCTAGGCCATGCCAGAATAGCAGAAGAGGGGTGCTTCCAGCACATGCCCATAATCAAAAGCTGTACGGGAGGTTTTTAAAATTTTGGTCAGTTCTCTTTGTCAGACTACCTTCTGCATCTTCTGAAGGGTCCTGGTTTCTATTGCCCACTTCTCCTCACTCCTGATGATAGAGCAGTGCTCTGTCACACTCTTAAGGTCATCACTGGCTAGATTTATGATACAGTCCATCGTGAGACACCTCAGTGCTTCAAAATTGATACTTTCTCTGTTTGTTGCATTTAAAGTGATACCTTTAACCTTTAAACACTTGCCTCCATACTGCAAGTAGCCATAGGATTTGGGGCCTGATGACGCAAACTCCGTAATGTGCTCATCTGGCAGCAAATTGCCTGTCAACTCACCTAAATAGTCCCCAAACAGCAGCATCCAGTCCCCTGGATGACTCACAAATATCACAGAGTCTGTATCATGATAAAGGCAATGGTCTTGCAGGGCATTTAAAAGATTGTAAAGCTCGAGGCCTGGGTATGCCATGGTGAAGCACACTATGAAAATGTTAGTGTTACACTCCAGGGCCACAAATCATTTAGCATGCTTCCATAAGACAGTGGCTGCATCCTTATCAATACAATCACAGGAGGGCACATCGTAAGCCAGAGAAAAGAGGTGACCCTACAGCTCATCTGGTTCTCTTACAATGGCAGTGTTGGGTAGGTTGGATCTCTGTTTCAATTTTCCCCATGGGGAGTTTAAAAATGATTTTGTAATTTGGCATTTGACAAGGTTTTTCTTAATATGTTCAGGCCACAAAATGACATCTTTCTGCCTGTAATCTTCAACATGTCAGCTTTTTTGTCATCATCTGTGTACCAGGCTGGGTAGCCTGAATCTTCCTGCTTCTGGCAAAGGTGAAGTTTTGTATAATCTGGGAAAAGACTCCTAACCCCTGTTCAAAATGTCAAACCTCATAAATTTCACAGACCCTGCAACCCTTCTCCAGAGCCTTGTTCGCTTCCAGGGAATACCAGGAACCCACAAGAGCTCCTTCTTCATTGCTCTGGATGCAGAGGGCCTGGCAGCTTTCTGCAGAAGTGTGGCACAAGGGAAACAGTAGCTTGCCATTTACCCTCATGGGAAGCACAGGGAGAAGGAGCCCGTGAGGTGCGTAGACCTATACTTTGAACAACCCAAAGTAGGCTGTCAGGGTGTAAAAACTTTCAAAAATAACTCCAGGGTGTCCAAGAGGGTAATGTTTTGTTTTGCTGATGAAAGGATAGAGGCTAGAAAAATCATACTAATGTATTTTTCTGTCAGTGGCTGGTTTGTAATACTCACAAATAGCATTTGTCCTGCCACATCTCTAGGGACCAGCAGCGTGAGCCATTTTGTCTGCAAGTTCCATGTCTGATTTTGTCAGAGTAACCCACTCATGCACCTGTTTAGATCTGATGTTAAAACCTGCTGTCTTCAGGTGGCCCATCTTTTGTTGTGTTGTGTAATACACATATCCAAAGCTAGGCCCTGCCAGAGGGTTCCAGTGAATTTCATGGTAGCATTCAATACAGCCATGGAAAAAGCACCCATTAAATTAAAAAGCCGTTGGCATCCTATCAATGACTGCATGGCCATCTAGGAAGTAGGATCCTACTTGATATTCACCATCTTGTAACACATGACAGATTTGATTATTTTCATTTTTGGCCACATACATAAGCCATTGAATAGAAAAGGCTGAATATCTCTTTTTCCTCTGATGATAGCTGTCTGGAAGGAGGAGAGTGTAACTGTGCTAAGTTTAAGGAACATAAACTGGTACATGGACATGCAAGTAGAGGCCAGTGTAATGCTGGGGATCTCTACAGCAATAAACCTTCACCTTTCACTGTCCTTTTTCTCAGAACCTGTGATGGGTCATCGCTATAATCTCATTCTTGTATGAGCTGCAGGCCTCCCTCAGCATTTTTACATCTTGTTGGCAATAGTAGCTCTGTTCATTTCGCAAGTCAAAAGTCTCCTGATTAGTTTTGTGCCATGGCAAGACCTGATTTTTTTATTCAAGCATCATGCTGTCCACCCCATAATATTCCTGTGGTGGAAGAGTGCCCAACTAACTCTGATTTTCAGCAGTGCTGGAAAAAATGGGGGAAATGAAATAAATAACTTTTGCAGATCTTGATACTCAAAGCTTGGGGAAGGCTGCTTAGTTTCATGGGTAAAAAATTTAAAGAGTCTATGAAATGTATACTCAGGCTGGGTACTTCTATGCATATGAGTTTACCACCTTGGGTGATTAATTGCACACGCATTTTTTCATTTAGAAGCTGACTAACAATGAAGTAGCCATCATAGCCTTCAGCATTATGTGCTAGGAAAGTGTAGCCCCAAAACTTTGTGTCCATAAACAACTGAATGAAGTGCATGAGACATGTGTCCCCTTTAAACTCCCATTCTCCTTCAGTTTTCCTTTCTGCTCCTTCTTCTTCATCCCAAGGGGCATCCAGTGATAACTCCATGGCAAAAATGTAGTTTGGGATATGTGTAGCAGTCTCCTGCATACATTCCATGTGATAGACAGTACAGTTTTGACCTTCTTCTGGATTTTTGATCATGGGCATGAAACATTGGTGCTGGTTTACGTTACAGACCTGTGTATAGCATATTCAGCACTTCCAGCTTTTACATTCATGCTGTTTCTCTACATAGACATCACACTTTTCACAAAAAATCACAGCCAAACAATCAATTATTTTTTTTAATAGCCAGAGTTTTGTGCCTCTCTGTAAGCATTCCCCAGAACTGCACAAGAGGCTGCAGCTGGGGCACCTTATACTTTTCCCCAAGGTAAATGCATGGTCATGAGACAAGCAGAGCTGGCAGTAATAATAAGAGCTGTGGCCACGGTTATACAATGTGTGACAAAGTTTACAAAAGTTTCTCACCCCAAATATCTTCCTGACCTCCTTAACACCATAATAATGTTCATCACATAAAACAAAGAAACAGGTCTTGGGGTATTTAAGACTGTTGTTTGGCTTAAAAATCCCCCAACCTGTTAACCCTTCAGATAGGAGGATTATACGTAAATCAACATGTAGCAGATTCTCATGCAAGGCTATGTCACTCAACATGACCCTTCCATGCACAGACAACCACACTTTGTCACGTAGCTCTTTTGCTCTGCTTAACAGTTCTACATCTGTCAAGTCCCTCTTGGCTGTGAGTGCTGCAAGACTCACAGCAAAACAAAGATTATTGTCACTGTTACTTAGAGCAATTAAATAGTTCTGCTTTTTGTCTATAATTTTGGATTAGGGGATAGGGTGCAGGGTTCTGCAAACCCTGCACCCTATGGCTTTCACAATGACAGCTAGAATTAAAATTTGATGAAAACATAGCGCGCTCTTACATTGCAGGAGAGTACTGACCCAATCTAAAAATTCTGTTGCATTCACATTGTTTAAATGAATAGAGGGAGAATATAAGAAGTCATGCAAGCTGACAGCTTCAAGATGGAGCTGAGCATAATCACCAGCTTCAAACAGCTGGCATAAATAATCAAAAATTTGCTCTATACCCTGATCAAATGTTTCATAAACTTCAAGCAAGGATACTGGACCTAAAGTAACAAATCTGTATTCTTCTACATATCACCCAGCTCTTAACCTCTGCACTGGCCAGTCCCACTGCCTAGCATGCTCCATGGCAGCCATGGAGAGGAGTGCTGCCTCCTCCACCTCTGCTGCAATAACTGGTAAGTCTTTTCCAGGGGGTCATCTTCTACCTTATTGGGAGACTTGTTCACTGGCCTGCATGTTCAGAAAAGCAGTTTGCACCTAAGGGCTCTGGCTGTTCCCCCTTGCCAATAAGACACTTGCAGTGATGCAAAATCTGTTTGGCTTTCCTGATTAGCAGTCTTTGTTCTGACATTTTTTTTCTGTTTTGCTGGCTTGTAAGCCAAGACCCCAGAACCAGCAGCCCCACCAGCCCTTTTATCACCACCAAACTGCTTGCTGCTCCTCTGTGCATGAAAATAAATAATCATGGTTTGTGAGTGCTAAAACCTTTCTTACTGTTTATTGTTGCACCCCCAAAAACTGGCTTAGCTGTACTAATTAATGGCCTTGTTCATAACACTGTGTTTTGCTTTGATGTCCTGTGAACAATAGCCACAGCCTTATAAGAACAGCTAGTGCTTGTACGACCATCCTCTTGACTTCTTCAGCCTCTGTCATAGCACCAATGCCTGCCCTTTTATCAGCAGCATCCTGCTGATGTTCTCCAAGAGCATGGGGCTGCAGTCTGTGTCCCAAAGTCTGGGTCTTGCTGCTTTTGCAGTTATCAGGATGTTCTGTAGCCTGGTGAAGTGGGGGACCCCAACCTGGCCCCAACTTCTGTTTAATTGTTTTCTATTCACATTTAAACATTAATTAGTCATCCAATTAGCTCTTATTAAATAATGCTTTATCCATTTTATACCTATGCTTTCATGGATTATATAGATTTAATTTCTATATTTTTATAAATGCACATATATATTTTTCATATATATAATACTGTATCTATGTATATATAAATATATATGTATATACACATATTTTACCCTCCTTTTTATATATATTTCTATATATGTATATATTAGATACAAATATATATATTTTTATATCTGAGCTTTTCCTGGCCCAAAGGACACAGGTAGCCAGTCACAGGGCTTTCTGAAAACATGTGGGTATGATGGTGTCAAGAAATGGCCATTAGCCAATCCTAGTACAGTATGAAAACATGCGGGTTACTGTGTTTAACTAAAGGTGCCATAAAATGTATGAAAAAACACGATTTTCCTTTAACTGTTTGAGTACTGTCAGGTCCCTTTATGCTATGTGGTGTCCATATCCCAGCTCCCCGAATTAGGTGTTGATTTTGTGGAACTTGCCAGACACACAGATGTCCTCACCTTTTTTTTTTTTTAATAATTTCTCTTTTCATTTGTTTTTTTACGTTTGGAACAAGCAGAAAAAAAGAAGAGGAGTTGACCTGAACAAGCAAGTAACATCTCTCTCAAATGTTCTACAGCCTTAGAAAATATGAGGTGTAGAGGTTGAAACTGCCTTCAGGCAGCTTCAAGTTTTAGGATTGGTACTTACATAACTGATCATACTAGGCCTTACTGAATTTGGCAGCCAAGTAGCAGTTATGTTTTTCACATGGATGAACTGTTTTTGAACAATTTCTCCAATGTATTGAGCACAAACAGGCTTTTCTTCAACATTAAGCACGCAGGTGTCCCCTCTCTCTTTCTCACCCTTTCTTCGTCCCTCCCGTCCTCCTAACAACAAATGAAGTTATTGTGGTCACGGTGGCGGCAGAGTGGATTCTGTCTAACAAAAAAAAATATTTCTGATAGCACGCTGCTATTAAGAATGGGGAAATAGAAGTAAAATCACTTTGGGCTGGGTCGCAACCCACACAATTATGCCAGAGAGGGAGCATACAAGGATATTGCCTCTGTGCTCACACACTCTGCAGATCAGCAATAACCACAGTCCCTGAGGATTAGCAATGCTCCAGCACAAACAGCTGAAATCCCTGACAGGGTGGAGGGAATACTGCAGGGCCCCCGCCTGCTGTGCATGGCCCACGCCAGCAGAAACTGCTGCTCCGTGTCTGGGAGCAGGGGGACATGCGGCTCTGACCTCCCTGTGCAGCAGTATGGTTCAAGCCTTTAGAGGGGGATGGAAAACTTTTCCTTTTCCTTACATCCCAGCGTCCAACAGGCACAGGGAGGTGGGGGTAAAATACCCATGATGTGTTGTGACTGGCTGTGTACACTCGACTCACCTCTTGTCCACCTTTTGGGTTGTTTTCTAAGTAGTTTCTGTAGTGCTCGCTATATGAGCAGTCCAGGAATAAACAAGGGCTTTCTGAAATTCTGAGAAAACAGAAACCATAATTACTGTTACAGTTTGAGAGAGGAAACTTTTGCTAAAAATTATGCTATATAGCTATTGTAGGAGGAATAGGGAAACCGGTACATTCATTTTCCAGAACAATGGCATCCAAACGAATATTCCAATATACATTTCCATCTTTTTTTTTCATTTGAGATACTATCAGGAATAGGGAGAGCAATCATATGTAAGTTAGTCACTCTTTCAGAATTAGTCTGTGAGCTAATAAAAGCTAACAAAACCCATATATTATATGAAAGTTAACACAAACTGTGAAAACCTCATAGACCCATGTGGAATTTTCTCTGAGATTTTTTTATTCTATTGTTTCACTACCCAAGCGTGCATGAATGAAATTTTGGACCTATGGATGTTTCATTTTGATTATAGTCAATCTGATTTTTCTCATTTATTAAATTTTTATATTCCCTGCTAGGTTTCTCATGGCTGCTTTTGTTAACGTCATAGTTAAATATAACATCTATTTAAATGTGATGATTTTACTTCATGCATTCATGCTAACAGCAGTATTTACTTTGAAGGCACATGTTGCCCATGTTTTCTGATTCTGGGAGATTAAGGCATCAAACTACTTTTTAACATATGGAGAATCTATTTTACTAAATATTGCAACCATTTTACATGACTCTCTGGTTTCTCAGCTTCCCTAAAATGCTGGAGAATGGAGACTGCAACTGTTTATTAATTACAGATGAACTAGGGACTATCTGTGAGGAGGAACATAAATAATGGGACAAGTCCTACACTGTGCCATCTGCTATTCTAAAATCAGTCTCCAAACAGACCTTAAAGTGCTATAGGACCTGGCACATTCAAACCCCAGCCTTGCCTGCCTTCAAACCCCCAACTTAGCTTGTGTGCTACCACAATGATAGCCCTGTAGTAAACTGTGTCTTCCAGGAAATCAATATTGTGCTTTAACTCTGTACCAAAGTAATGAGAGAGATTCAAAAAGTAACAGCAGTGAAACAGTGGTGAATTAATTAGTTGATTATCAGAGATGTTAGGCTAGCCAAGCTACTTACAACAAGAGCAGCAGGTGTTTCTGTATATTTGAAAATCAGACTATAAATGGGGAAGAAATGAAGCAGAGCAGCTTTAAAGAACATCTGAAAGCAAAATGAATGCAGGGAGACACTTCCTAAAAAAGCCCTGTGCAGTTGTGCTTAAATAAAACTGTTCCTTGTTGAATAGTGGATATTCCCCATAGGACATTCTAGCAGGATGATGTAAAGTAGTTCGGGTGTGGGAGGCCATACCATGAAGCACAGGAAATAGTTGAAATCTTTTGATATGTTTATAATGCTAAGTAAATGGGAAATGGCTACAGCTGAGGCTGTCAACCACTTCACAGTCATTTTTTCTGGCAGATGGTCACTTTTCACTGTCAACATTTCTCTGAAATTGCATACACAAGCAAGGTATAAGGGCACTTTCTGCAGCTAGATCTCAGGATATGCTCTCAAAGCAAGTTGCTTTCAATTTAAAAGTTTTGCTTTGTTATTCCTTATCTCCTCTGTGAGGCTTCTGAATACTCCACATGCACATCAAATGTTTAAATATGGTGGCCTTTTCTTTTTACTGGTGGGGTTTGAATGCTCTTTACTGTACAGCACATGCTTTTAAAACAGCCTGCAACACCAGCCATTACAATCTTGGAAGGCACTTCTGTCCCTTTTTCTGCTGTTGTAAAGCTGATTTCCAAACCACTGAAAACATAGCAGAAGATTTTTTTCTTTTCATCCCATTCTCTGTCCCTCTCTCCTTCCCTTCCTCTCTCCCTCCCTCTCTCCCTCTTCCTTCCTTCCTTCCTTAGAATCACAGAATCATTTAGGTTGGAAAAGACCTTTAAGATCATCAAGTCCAACCTAAAGTAAACCTAACACTGCCAAGTCCACCACTAAACCATGTCCCTAAGTGCCACATCTACACAGCTTTTAAATACCTCCAGGGATGGTGACTCAACCTCTTCCCTGGGCAGCCTGTTCCAATGGTTGACAACCCTTTCAGTGAAGACATTTTTCCTCATATCCAGTCTAAACCTCCCCTGGCACAACTTGAGGTCGTTTCTTCTCATCCTATCACTTGCTACTTGGGAGAAGAGATGGATGCCCACCTCACTACAACCTCCTTTCAGGTAGTTATAGAGAGTGATAAGGTCTCCCCTCAGCCTCCTTTTCTCCAGACTAAACAACCCCAGTTCCCTCAGCTGCTCCTCATAAGACTTGTTCTCTAGACCCTTTATCAGCTTCATTGCTCTTCTTTGGACGTGCTCCAGCACCCCAATGTCTTTCCTGTAGTGAGGGGCCCAAAACTGAACACAGTACTCAAGGTGCAGCCTCACCAGTGCCAAGTCCAGGGGAAAAATCACTTCCCAAGTCCTGCTGGCCACACTATTTCTGATACAAGCCAGGATGCTGTTGGCCTCCTTGGCCACCTGGACACACTGCCAGCTCATATTCAGGCAGCTGTTGACTAACACCTCCAGGTCCTTTCCTTCCTTCCTTCCTTCCTTCCTTCCTTCCTTCCTTCCTTTCTTCCTTCCTTCCTTCCTTCCTTCCTTCCTTTCTTCCCTCCTGCCTCCCTTCCTCTCTCTCCTTCTTTCTTTCTCTCTCTCTCTTCCTTTTTTATTTTTCCTATAAAAAGATAGCATTCCCCTTTAGGATGCCTCAGTGCAGGTAGGTTTGTGCCTACCTCTCCTGTATGCTTAATAATTTGGTTGCCAAAGAGGCTCTGGAGCTTTTAGTAGGGAGAGTAATTCAGAGCTGTTTAGAAAGGCTCAGGATGAGGGGACACTACAACAGAAAATTAAAAGTATTGAGACCCTGATCCAGGACAATGTATTCATTCAGTGCACTTTCATCTACTCCTGAAACCACTAAGCCTGAATCCAGGGCTTAAAGTTAGGGGTTTAGAATTCACACTTCAAACTGAAGCAAGTTTGGTTTGTTGGGGATTTTTTTTTTCAAACTTGCATAATACCACCTCATTTTTGACTGATCATAAAGAGAAAAAATAATTAAAATCAAAAAGCACTGACCAAAAGGAAAGCCTGACCAAAAAGGAAGGTTTTTAGCACAGTTACGTTTTTTTCAATTTCACTGTTAACATGTACTGTTTTCATATAGGGGACTGACAATTCCTATTCCTATTCTTGTACTGAATGGGTGGTGTGCTCCACAGTTCTGTTCCCCTGAGTCTCTGAAAGTGCAAACCAGCCTGTCTCCACCTGCCTCTGCAGCCTTCTTTCTAAGGGAAATGAAGGCAAGGGGGGGGGATAATACACATGCTGGTCTTAGCAGCAGCTGGGAAATGGGCCCAGTATGTATGTGGATCTAGGAACCTTATTCCTTGATTTAGATGCAAATGTATTGAGTGCTCTTCAATCACTAGCCAGAACCCAGAACTACATCTGTCCTAAGAGAATAAATACATAATGGGCATTAAGGCAACTGCATATAAAACTATAAATACTAATAACCTATTTGATAAACATTAGTTTGAGAGATCGTGCAACACACAGTTTAAGCTTAAAGCTGGTGTTGAATACACAGGAAGAGTTCTTAGGCTGAATGACATATAAAGTCTTTTATATCAAACAAGTATTTTGATATCGCAAATTATCCATATCTGTAAAGGTCTCTGCTACCTGTAGTTTATCATCTTCCTTGTCCCTTCCTAAATTTAACTTCGAAGCAAGCCACTCCTCATTGCTTCCAACAAATATGATTGTGGTGGTTGGGAAATCAAAATAAGAATGTTTTGTGAACAAGAGAAAGAAGTAGTCTATTCCATGAGATTTTGTTCCTTAAACTTCAGGGACTTTAGACTTTGCTTAATCCTACAGGTACAATACAAAAAGCAGCACTGCAAGGTTCAGCGTAAGTGTATTTAAGCCCTGAACTGCATGGGTTATCCTCTATGTCCCTTCTGCTGTAACTACTATAAATGAACTAAAAGTGGTTTGTTCTAGTTTTGCTGTAGTTTTCATCCCATCAAAACTGAACACCCACTTAGCTTGGAACAAATTATTGGAATTGGTAAGAATATTTTCAGCATAATCAGAGCCTCGGCACTGAAATTCTGCCTGAAATTTTTATCTGTAATACAACACTTGCTTGTAAGATAGACTACGGAGAAAGGGTCCTACCTCGGGACTTTAAAATCCAGGAAAAGAGGTGGTTATTCAAAAATTCTCATAGAAAACTGTAAAATTATATATATATCTTTAAATCTGTGGTGGGTCCTTTTCAAGGCATTAAGGGAACACTACTTACTGCCCACAAAATGTACATTCTTTGGCCCAAAAGCTAGACATGAAAATGTTCACTGTTTACTAGAAAAAGCAAACAACAAAACCTGCTTTTCTCCATTCAAGTAGTTTAATATACGTGAATCTATAATCCCATCTAAGGTAGGGTAAATGCCATATATATAATAGAAAAATCTCATACAGAGTCTCTTATAAGAAGAACATCTTTCTTGTCACAGAGTTCATAAAATGGCTGTAAGCTTGCCCATAACACATAGCAGCCTTCAGTATGAGTGTAGCAGGCAGTCACCTCTTTAGGCAATGAAGTTAATACTTCATTCTGACCTCTATGGATTACTTACTACCAATGACACTATAAGGGAGAAGGATAATTCATATCTGAATGATCATTATGTATCACGGGTCTTCATTTTGGCTAGGTTCTGGTTTTCTGTATCACACATAGAGGTGTGCCTTAGATGAAGGTAGTTCCAGTCCCACTTGACTACACATTATAGAAGAATTATTTTTCTGAGAAAATGTATGTATGCTTTGGAAGAATGCATATCACAGCTGAAACATAATGTGGCATAAAAGTAATATTTTTTTTAATAATTAGATCTGACTTGCTGAAAACAAAACAAAATAAGAATTTTAACTATTTTACTATATTCTAAAAACACTGTTCCAAACTTTTAAAAATAGAATCCAGGCCCTCCAGAGGTAAAACTATTGTAGAGTTACTGGAATGAAAGCTTTGCAACAGACAGGATCTGGTCTTACAAGTAGCAGCACTCCATTTTACACTGGCTGGTGCTTATCTCCCCTAACCCTATTATTTGCGACAGTTTCCACCTTATAAGCAAATTACCGTATCTCTGTGTGCATTTCTTTCCTAATCTGTGAAACAGAGATCTTTATACTTTGGTTTGAAAAGCATGTTGAAAATTACTAATGGAAGAACAGTATCTAAAACAATATTTTGGTTTTGGTCCATATGAATGTATTTTTCACACTTTTTTTTTACAGCATCTGATTATTGCCAAATCACTATTAAGAAATGCTTATCTTATTACCTGCTCTTTTTCTGCTTATTTTTGAAGAAAGGTTATGAATTTATTGGGTCAAGTTATTTTCCTCATCATAATATGAACAGCCAGACTAAAATTGGGAATACTGAATACTGTTCATGGCAGATGCCATTTCAACAGCACTGGAAGATACCACATCCACAGAGGAATGGGTAGAAGCAGTGCCTACAACCGTACAGTTCTTGAACCAAACCCGATTTACATGCACCAGCATCCTCAAAACAGCACATCTTAGCTTCTGTTCTTACTTAGTGTCTTCTAAGACTATCAAAGCGAGATGGTTCATATTAAACTTTTTTGTAATAGTAGACACTATTTTCTTAAAACTGTCCCAAACTGTTTAAAAAATTACCTACTGTGCAGCTGTGAATTGCTAATGTATTCCATGCTGGACAGATTCAAACATGGTCTTCTGATGTTTCAGAAGTAGAGTCTGAAGTCAGAGTAGTATTAGAATAGTTTAGGTTCCTGGTATTATATCAGTGGTGAAGTATTTCTATACTTTTCTGGAGTGAAACTGTTGAATAATAAATGACAAAAAAATATTAACATTTAACTATTACATCTATAGTCTTTTTTCTTCCCCCACAAGCCTAGCATTGAATGAAAATTAACTGAAACTGACTATTGCTGTGATAGTTTGAAATCTTGTGTTCTGCGTTTGAGTTGTGTCTGGAAAACACTTTAGGAATAAACACGATTGACTGCGTTTTTTCCCTTTCTTCCCATTCTTTACTATTGGAAAAATCTTCTTAAGATTTTTTTCTGTAACAAATGCAAATTCCTAGGGATATCAAATTAATATTGGTGAATATGTAATACCCAATACAGCCCAAACACATAACACTCTCTTTGTTCCCTTACATGTAAAAGATACAATTTCTGGCAAATAAGTTAGCCATAGTTGATAAAACCCAAAGAGAAAAAGGCAATTGAGGCTTTCAAATTGTTTTCTTTTAGACTGATGGGCTGTAGGCTTTTAATATATTTTGAAGTTAATATTGCTTGGCAATATAATTAAACATGTCTGTCTTTATTCACTCAGTCTGAATGCTAATTTTGATTTAGCCCTGAAGGGATCAGTTCAGGAAGAATTTATGCACCTTTTGCAATATTCGTAGCCTTTTTTAGGGAAGTGTGGAATGCTGCAAAAACAAGTAGAGTCACAGAGACTCCTTATCTATTTATATTAACCCTCCAAGCAAACTCTGCTCTCATCAACGCACCAATAAAATATGGAATTCACTTAAGGTGGATAGTAGTTCCACTGTAGTGAAGTGTGAAATACTTGTTTTAAGCATATGTTAGCTTTTGTGGATACATGTAAATTCCCTGGGGTAAATTTTCTATGAAACAATTTTAATTTTCAAAGCTAACAGAATTTTGCAAATAAGGTTCAGTGTCCAGTTTCATTACCTACCAATATATTCACATGCAAAGATTTATATCTTGTGCTGATGCACAGAGTTTTACAGGGTAACTTTTGCAGATCCATTACATGTGTCAATAATTTGTCCATGTCTTTTACATATATCTTTGTACATGAAGTTGCTGTTTTCTATGTGGCATATTTGTGGTTAGGTAACTGCAAAGCATTGGCCAATTCCAGCTCTAGAAAGAGCTTGCTTTCCAAACACAACTCTCATTGATCCTCTTCAGCAATTCTTGTTAGATAGCAGCAGTTAGATGGCAGCATTGTAGGTTGGAAGTGATGTCACTAAGAGCAGAGGAAAGTAAAAAAGACCAAATTATTCCTTGTGCTATTGGTCCACTGTCTGAAAGCACCCTAAATTTAATAAATAACATCTCTACTTGTCATCCAAAAGTTTGAACTGCGGTGTGTGGGGGGGTGTGTGTGTAGTTATTGAATGTGTGTGATTTTTTAATTTCTGCTTAAAAAAGGCAGAGTTCTTATTTTCGCTGTATAAGGTCCATGTTCACTCTTGCTTCACAAAGGAAGTCTGACGTGGGCATTCTGGAAGTCCACAGTTTGTTTGTAAAGGCAAAGGAGCTAATTTATAATTGTGGTTAAGGTTGAAATGTTCGTGTGCCTTCAGTTATTCACATTAACCTTAATGCTGTTATGATGTGGTTTCCTGGTGCAAATCTTGTTCCAAATGGGCAAATGTCCACAAGAAAGAGACTGGCACTATGAACAAATGATCTTAATCAGGAGGCAAAAGGCTACTTTCTTCTTCCAGCAGAAGGTATTTCTTAAGTAAAACTGAATACTAGCAGTATCCATGCTTTACTTTACGGTTCTTATCAGAAAGCAGTTTACTGCTATATAAACAAAACAAAACCAACAAAAAAACTCATATGTAGAAATCAGCATTATAGTATGTAACAGCTCTTTAATGTTTGGTAACACTTTCTGTTATTACTTAAAAGAATGAATGTCATGTAGAATGCAAGGATGATGACACTTCTCTAATGTCTAGTGAAGAACTGATTAAAACTCTCCTTTAAGAAACTGGTAATGGTACTATGATGCAGCCTAACTCTACCTGTGCTTCTGTCCTCCAGACAGGCATGATAGAGGAGTAGATAGCTGCGTAGATACTACCTCAAAGGAAGGTGATAGGTTTTAATTATTGGATTTCTTTAAAGACTAATCAAATCAATTTATTTTTATTTGAAATTTTGAACAGATTTTAAGACAGTTTTTAATTCTTCTGTGAAGCAGTATTCAAAACATATATACAGATCATTAAGTAAAGATTTTTATGTAACAAAATCAGGGATTTGCATTTTGGAATCTGATTTTCTGCAGTGTCAGATCTTTGAGTATTTACTTCAGTGAAAGCGAGAATCTTTCTTCATTTGAGTGTTCTTTACAGTACTGTTCTTCATATTTTTTTTCAGCAGGCAACGTAGTTGGCATAAACCAGACCTATGCTTTTATGATATGAACAGCTATTTTAAATGGTGTTCAGATGTCTGTGTTTATGGAATGTGCTATATCACAATCTGCAGATCGAGAATAGATGGTACCACGGTGCCCCACAACATATTTTCACCTTGGCCTGGAAGGGAATGAAAGAGTACACTACTGGTGCTTAGTGTACTGATTCCTTAGCATTTTTTGCGGAGACTCTTAAACAGTGGCAGAGACAGCTTCTGTAATGTGAATCCTTTTAGGCTCAAAACAGCTCAAAATAGAGCTCTGAAAACTGGCAGCAATTTTATTTTATTTTATTAGTGATGTGTGAAGACTTTTTAAGTTAGTTATTCTTTCTCTCATTTTTTAACTGCAAGCTGGAAAAAAGGATAGAACCTGCAAAATGCAGATCTAAAGCCACACCTTCCCTAAACTGGGTGATTTGGGTTTATATTTTGATAAAGAATGCAACAGACGCTAGCACCTATGTTCAGGTCCACTAAAACTGAATGCAAATCACTAAAATATGGGAGTTCTTGGAAGCATGATTTTAGTCTGTAGTCAGCTGTGATTTGCGCCAAGGTAACCAAGATATATTTACCATAAACACTGGAGGTTCTTTCCTTTTTTTTTTTTTTTTTTAAACCAAATGTTTAACTTCTCATAAACTTTTGATGCACTGTATTTCCCAAAGCTTGAAGGGTTTTATTAAAAGACGTAAAATTTAGTTAGACATTAGTACAAGATAATAAATCAGTAATCAGATTGACTACTAGTAGCTCTTCATCTTATCCAGTTTGACAGCATGTATTAGCCAAAAGGTGTATTGGATTGTGTATTCCTCATGTTCTGCCCTTCACTATTCTTCTCCTCTTTGTTACACATGGATGAACAAAAATCAGCTGCAGAGCAATTTTGGAGTAACTGTTGATGCTCCTATTTGCATAACATCAAAGATATCTTGAGAAATTCTAAGGCAAAAGGCAAAATTCAAGGTAGTATGTAATTGAAGTGCCTGGAAATGATTGTTAGGGCAGAGTATAGTTTGTAAAGTGGAAGTCTTAAAAGGATCTTATATTCTAGAAATATCTTTTCTTTTTCTTTTTTTTTCCTTCTTTTTTTTTTTTTTTCTGGTAAAGAAAGGAAAAAAGTTTGGGAAGCATTTATACATGCAGCTAGCAGTCTAGTTCTGTAGTGCCCATGAGAGTAGCGGGCTCTTCAGACTAGAGAGCAGCTACTGATCCCTTAGGGTGTCCCTGGTGAGTTATGGAGCAGGCTGCAGAGTGTTAAAATCAGTGCCAACTGTTTAGATGCTGTGCACGTGCATCTTCTACTCTATTTCAAAAAAGGCATAAGTAGAACTCGAAGGTGAGTTCTCACCTTCTTTCATACTGTGAGATCTTATCCTGACTGATGGGATTCCTGTAGCAGAGGAGGAGGAAGCCTGGTCCACTGTATACTTTCTCCGGGGCAAGAGTTAGTCTCCAGAGTTACTGGAATATAAATCTGTGGAGCCCTAGGAAAAGCCACTGCTGAGCTCATCTTTCCTGCTCCTTGTTTTTAACTATTTATGCAGGAGCTGCCATATTAGGGGAAGTCAGTAGCCTGCTTGGCTGAGGTTGTGCCTGTCAGTGTTGGACAGACATCGACTGTGCCATGCATGCTACAATTTAGTCAACTGTGTGCCAGGACAGTGCACGTTTGTGCCTAGTCGTCATCAGGTAGCTGGAGACTGACAATGTAACCTGTCCCTGATACTTTCTGTACACCATGTTTTAGAACTAGTTATTTTCCTTGCAATATGTCTAGCCCACTTTGCCTTATAGTGATTTTTTAGCCTCAGTGACATCTTGTGGCTGTAACATGCTCATCCTTCAATTTTCAAAAAGTTAATTTTTTTCATCTTGTAAGGGTTCCACTTTGAAAACTTTATGAGAGAAGGTGAAGAGGAAAATTCTTAGTGATATGGAGCTGTAGGCTTGCTCTCTGAGTATCAACAAGTTGAATAAAAGTCTTTAAATAAAAACATTATCTGGGGTTTTATAATGAGTTTTAGCCTGTGGTAAAATGGAATGAAACATGGTAAGAGATTTACACAGGTATACACAAAAAAATGAACACAAGCTAGGACTTAACACAGCTGGGCATGACTTTTTACATCTCAGATAAGAGGGTATCACTGGCTTTCTTGTCAGGCACCAATTACTTCCCCACCAGTAGGACTGAACTTTTCTGACTTCTGAAATGGTATTTCAGAAGACTGCATCTGATCCACAGCTTATCAATAGGCTTCAAGGGCCATGGGATTACCCTGTTAACATTTGTCTTACTTCTTTGTTTTCCATCTGAAACACATCTCTATCCAGTTCTACCAGTTGCTGGCTTTCCTGTCCTCATTTATGTCAATGTTGTACAGAAGCTAATGTAACAGCAGCGATATTCTGTTCAAATGCCATCTGACTAGTATTTGCTGACTCTTCCTATGTAGGAGGACCCTTGCTTTAGGCTAGATAGGGAAGGAGAATGCAATCCAAAAGAAACAGCTGTCCTAAATGCAAAGAAAGGTGAGCTTTTAAACTATGACGTTTTAAAATACTTCACACTTCAACTACTTGTTCATGAAACAAAATTTCAGATAAATGAGTATCAGTCAATAGAAAGGGAGCTAAATTTGCTTTATGGCTAAGCTGCTGACCAAATGCCTGGTACAGAGCTTGTTCTTCACTGAATCATCTCCAGATCACTGGTGCGGCGTTACTGCTGTTACTCTAAAAAGGAGAGAACAGTTTTTTCCATGCATGGGTCCAGCAAGTCCAGTGTGCACCTGCCAAATTTCATAATTCTGCTTCAAACTGTCAGGATACAATGTGCATTATTGTTGGCTACTGTTTCCGTTTTGTGCAGAACATGAACAGGATTTCTATTTTATTTTACAGTTGCACTTTAACACTGAGATGTGACGTTTCTTGATGCTAAAGGAGAAGATAAGACTGCCTAAACTTTTCAGGTTGCTTTTGTCTTAATGAGCACATGGGCTGTTCTCTCTTCATTACTAGGAAGGAGAAAAGTAGTTTGGTTATGTGTGCATGCCACTGGTGAATGTAAATGTTTTTACTATGCGTACACTGTATATGTTAGGTTAAAAGAAGATATTCTATGCTGGCAATTTTTCCATGCAACAGTTGTCTCCCTTTCACACAGACAGCCTAGGCTCATCAAAGATTTTGGGCCTAATTCTGCTTTCACCCAACTGCTGATCAAATGTAACTCTGCAAAAATTGGTCAAATTGTTCTGGCAGGAGAGAATATTTGGGCTCATGAGTAGTTCTCATGGGCCCAATTTTCAAAAAAGTGGATTGTTTATGTGGCCTTTTAACTTGTGGGTGGTCTGCTCCCCTATACCTCAGACTGATATATGAAAGTGAATTCACTACTGGGAGAGAGCAAGTTGGAATAAAATGAAAAAAAAAATGCTGCAACTGGATGGCTTATGTCACTAAAACATTTTGGTTTTCAGTAAATCTTTCAAAAGACAAGGGTGCACAGAATACCTTAGAGCTTACAAATAACCTCTGCGATTTTTGGAGGATGCAAGAGGAAAAAGATTAAGTTATCCTCTTGAAAAAATCTTCCTGTGCTGTAAGCAAATGAAGCCAGATTATGGCTATAAAGAGCTGACAAGGAATAAAGTAAATAGTTCTGCTTTTGTGGAAAGTTGATCCATCTTCTGCGGAGAAGGAAGGAATACACAATGAAAAGAGGAACAACCCTTCCAAAACAGCTGCTACTCTATGCACCCGAAGTCAACATGTCAGGAAGGAACTTGATCATTCAATAAAAACATGCAAATAACCCCCAAATGCTGGGAATTGCACTGACTTGATTTATATAATAATAGGCTCTGAGTAATAGAGAATGATTTGGACTTTTTGTGAAGTGGGTTAGGTAGAAATGGACTATGTATATTTTGTTAAATCAAATGTGTTGCTACCTGTGTCTCCAAAGAAACACAACTAATATTATAGGACAGAGGACTCTACCTAGGAAACAGACACTCTGGAAAAGATTTGTAGGTTATAGTTGATACTATGAGCCAGTGATACAGTGGCCAAAAGGTTTTATGCAACCATTGGATGTGTAAAAAATGAAAACTAACTAGTGGTGAATAGCTGACATTACCAGCGTATCTAGCACAGATGCAAGTATTGCTGATCGTTTTCTTACATCCGTAACTCCTGCAGGATGCTAAACTAGAGAAGGCTCTGAGAAGAGTCAAATGAATGATTAAGAAAAGACTCAGGGAATCAAACCTACCTAAGTTTGTCAGAGGATAAAATTGATAAGGCCATAGTTCACATTAGTTCAGGAAGTCCTATGGCCTGTCTTATACAGTAAGTCAGCATATGTTATCAAAATGGTGCCTTTTGCTTTTCAGTCATAAAAATGAAGTCTTGGAACAGATCTTTAAACACAGAATTGCTTCAGGTTGCTGGCTTTCAGGCTGTCGTGGTTTAACCCCAGCCAGCAACTAAACACCACGCAGCCGCTCACTCACTCCCCCCCCCCCAGTGGGATGGGGGAGAAAATCAGGAAAAGAAGCAAAACCCGTGGGCTGAGATAAGAACAGTTTAATAGAACAGAAAAAGAAGAAACTAATAATGATAATGATAACACTAATAAAATGACAACAGAAATAATGAAAGGATTGGAATGTACAAATGATGCACAGTGCAATTGCTCACCACCCGCCGACCGACACCCCGCCAGTCCCTGAGCGGCGAATCCCTGCCCCCACTTCCCCGTTCCTATACTAGATGGGACGTCCCATGGTATGGAATACACCGTTGGCCAGTTTGGGTCAGGTGCCCTGGCTGTGTCCTGTGCCAACTTCTTGTGCCCCTCCAGCTTTCTCACTGGCTGGGCATGAGAAGCTGAAAAATCCTTGACATTAGTCTAAACACTACTGAGCAACAACTGAAAACATCAGTGTTATCAACATTCTTCACATACTGAACTCAAAACACAGCACTGTACCAGCTACTAGGAAGACAGTTAACTCTATCCCAGCTGAAACCAGGACACAGGCTGACACAGTAAAAGTGGCATGTGGCTCCAATCTTCAGTTTATCTTCTTATGTAAAATAAGTAGTGTTTCATGCTGAGAATTGCAGTGACAATGTTGTCCAGTCAACTTCTTGACTATGACATTTGGTGCTCTGTACCAAACACTGAATGATATTAGCTCAGAAATATTTTTGCCCTGGAGAGTTAAGTGTTTGAAGTGATGCAGGAGCAAGGGATCAAGTTTAGATTCAAGTAAAACAATAGATACTGACCTAAAATTTCAGTAACATAGTGCTTTGGAAAGATAATCTGATGCCGATTTACCAGTATCTGAACAGTGCAAATGAAACAATTGCATGAAATTGCTTATGGATTTTTTTTTTTTTTAATCAAACCTTTGGAATTCAAAGGGCTTGGATGTTTACTTCTTGCATTTTCATTCCCTGCTGTTATAAATCTTTCCATTAGATTGTATGTCCCAAAAGACTGGATTTTGCTCCAAAACAGGGCCAAAGGAACAGGTTAATAGAAGCCATTGTTATGGTTGGTACTTCAGAAGAGGTCCGCGGATGACAATCTAATTTAGAGGGAGAAAGCCTATTTTTATTTTTATTACAATTAATATCACTAAGGATGAGAGCATCATGAGCAAAAGCTCATACTAATGAAAAGTTCCTTAGGAGGCAAATAAGACTGCTTATTTTTATTATCAGATAAGACAAATAAGAAATACTTAATAAACTCCAAAAGTCATATTGCTAAAGCATTATGACAGAATGTAGGAATTGCCATTATTTGTTTTGGAATAAATACCAAACCTCACGAAAGAGTTTTCCAGGTATGCTGTAAGTACACAAAAGTAACAAAAAAATGCCCTGGTTCTATGCTAGCGTGATGTTTTAATGAGGAAAAAAAAGCACCAAAATACGCAAACAAATACTTAAGCCATGTCAGAGATTGCCATTCTACTGCAGCAGAGAATGGTTTCTGGGGATGGAACATGTAACTGCCTGACAGCTCCTATATCAACAGAGCATTTCCTATGCCACTCCATCTTCCATGAGGGGGTAAATACACCATGCTGAAATACTGAAGTCTACACCGCAAATGGTTATTTACAGGTCAACAAAAAGGTGTATCTCTTTCTCCACAGCTCCTTACATAGCATATTCAAATGCTGATGACTGTATTCTGCTCTCATCCCCTTTTCTGAGTGATTAAATCACTTGAAAAGAGTTGAGAAAGAGGAAGGAGGGGACAGAGTTTAGCTACCACCTGTCTCTTCCTCTAGCACTTGAGAAGAGACCAAGGATTGCAGGTGCAGGATGAAGAACAGGATTCATCCTAACAGATAACAGGTTTTAAATAGATCTGGGAGAGGCTTCCTTCCCTGAGATGTTGCAGCACTTTTCCTGGGATGGATCTACCTTGCCCTGTGTAAAAGGACACTAGCAAGTAACTTTGAGACCTGCTGGATTCTGTCTACCAATTTGGGTTTATACACTGTTTGACATCACTAACTGCATTCACAAGTCAAGAAAGTTGCATTTTTTTTTTGCTGTTGTCATCCCTTTTCCCTAAATGATGATGGAGAACTGCTAGAGGAGGCTGTCCCAGAACCGCCCTGCACTCATGCACTTCTTACTGTAGACATGACCACATATTTTGGCAGCATTGTTGACTTCCACTTCTGGGGCTTCCTTATTTGGATAAAGGAAATATCTTAAAAACCCCGTACGTTCTTGAAAAATCATAGTCCTACTAAATGTAGTCCAAAACTAAATTCAGTACATTATATGTGACTGTTTCCTGATTACATCCTAAGTATAGAGACTTCTAAGCTACAGGTGAGGTGCTGAGGGAATCAGAAATAACTTCTGCATCAGTCTGCCTCTTCCACAAATGTTACGTATCTTAGTATTTTATCCTTGGGGAACAGCAGATGGTAAGTGCTTTGGGAAGGTCTTTAAACACTCTATGACAATTTCAACAACTTTTTATTGTTATTAATCCTAGATCTTGTATAGCTAGTTAAGCCTCACCCAGAAAGCCTCACCCAACAGAGTTTATATGTGTTTTTATACTTTGGAATGTTAAGTGTTTTAGATGCAGTCTCTGCTGGGAGCTCTTATATAAATAACAGGTTTTCTTCCATGAAACAAGCAAGTATTCAAAACACACACACCAAAAAAAAAAAAAATCCTGAAATTGTGCTGTATTGTTTAACTTCTTAAGAGTTTGTGATGTCATTTTTTATAAGTTAAGAAAAACAAATCCTGTCACATTCTGAGTTTTGAATAAGCCAAAAAAAAGAGATTAAGTGTTCCAAACACGTAAACATTTCATCCAATTAGTTAGTTCAGTCTGGCTTCTCTATCTCTGAACTGCTTCCAATAAACTTTGAATATAGAAAGATAAACCCATTGATAAATTTCTACTACTGTCAAGATATAATGTTGCTTTTCATAAAAAGTAGTTTTAGTATTTGAATTTGTGTATGAATTATTTGTTCTTTTTCTGTGGTGATTCCTGAATTTCTGTGACTTTTTTACTAATTCACTATATTCTGTTACTCTGAAACAATTCCGAAGGGGCCTGATTCTGAAGACTCTGAAAGACCATCTCTGGAATAATCAGATGTTTGCTGGCTGAGTGTCTCCAAAGACAGATGACAGTAGAGAAAGATCACAGAGAAGTAGAGCAGCTAAAGTTAAAAAGTGATTGCTCAGATGCCAACAGATGAAATCTGATTGGTGCAAGCATATAGCCAGCAAAATGCTAGATTTTTTTGGTTTAGGAAATGGAAAATGGCAAAGGAAAAATGGAGAGGAGAGGAGCTGTAGATATTCTGCTTCACTGTTTTTAGCATTGGTAGTAAGGCATATTGCTAGAGTTTGAATCCCTTTCAGCTTCACCATCTGGGGTGGAACTACACTATCAAAACTGCATGCTCTAAGGAAAATGATTAACTTTTCAAGAATAAAACTTTAGCTCACTAACATATTCAGTATTTCAAACATTGCTGTTTTCTGCATAAAATGCTTCCGCCACTGGTTATCATTTATTTAACTTCTAAGGTTCAAGTCAAAGTCATGCCAGATATTAACTATAAAGAAAAATCTTGTTTGGTACTTCTAACTGATTTTGAATAATGTGTAGTTAAAAATGCGGAAGAAAAGGAATCTGAAGATACTTATACAATGTACTTCAGCCACCCCGTACCTGAGCGAACTCTACCTATGGAATGGAAACTGCCAAACAAGCTGAAAATCATTGTATCACTGGCAAGCAGTGGAGGAAAAGAAAGGAAAACTTATACACACATACTGTATATTCTTTGAAAAGTGCTGGGGCTCTTCACTGCCTACACTGAGCAGCAGGTGACATACAAGAATGAAGGGCCTACCTACCCCGTGAGACACCTGAGGGCTCCCACATTCAGAATCCCCCAACCATCTAAGCAGGACCAAAGTATCACAACAACTTTCTACATTTACGAAAGGATTGTGTATTTACAACACAAACTCCTGCTCACTGATGCAAGTTCTATTTATGCAAGCACCTAAGTGGGAACTGTGAATATCTAAATGGAAGTGCATCTCCCATTGTAGCTTCTGAGCTGCTGGAAAACCTGGGCCCCTGGAATTAATCCTGCAGAAATACTGAGAGCGATGGGACATCACTATTGTAGTGCAGAGGGGGCATTTCACCCAAACATGCTGTGTAATTCTGAGAATGATGTAGGAAAATGCCTAAACCCTCAGATATTTAATTTAACATTGACCTACCATGTATTATGCCTGCTTGGAGGCTCTACCTGAATTTAGAGCTGCAAGTCTGTGTTTAAAAATGCATTGCCTTTTCTGCAGGATATAAAGAAGTTATATAGGAAACAGAAAGAGACACAGAACAATCCTATCTTGTAATACCAAAGCAATGTTCCTGGGAGGAAAAGATAAAGAAAAGGTTAGATTTTCTAAGAGCGTACCCTGCCTGCATTCTAAATGTGGAGAAAAGCATATTCTTGCTAAGCATATTATTTGCCTTCTTCTGGCTAATGCTAAAAACTACTGCAAAGTTGTTAACCTGTCTCTTTTTCTGAACAAGGAGAGTCATTCCTTAGGAAATCTCCTTACATACATTCACTCCCTACACATAAAGCCTTGATCTTTTCTTAGATCTTAAAAGATCTTAAATCTTCCTAAGTCTTCTCAGATCCTTGGGCTGAAGACAGTATAGCTTTGATATCTTGTGCCTGGCAATATTGTTGTGAGTCTCACAAAAGAATAAGAAGCATACTTCTGTAAGTTCTTCTCTGGTTAAAAATAGCATTGTCAAATGTCTTCATGTCGATTTAATTGGGAAGACACTTTCAGAAAGCTCTTTTTTTCTCATAATCATTAATGCATAACTCTACTGTTCTTCTAGACACAACTGCAAGAAAAATAACTGGGTTTTTTGTTATATCACTGTTAGACAACAATAGTACACTTCCAATATCAAAGGAGTGTAAAATCATCTGCAGCTAGAAAGTCGGTGTGATAATGGAGGAATCTTACATTTTATATGCTAATAACACAGAATTCATAAGGTAAATAGTAACAATTGTCAATAAAACATTTCCTGACAATTAACATATAGCTTGGTTTTACACTGAACCCTCAGGCCCTTCAAACTATTGTAAATGCCAGGAAATGTCCTCCTTATTTCTTAAAAGATAAGCATAGTTTGCAACATGAAACTTGTAAACAGCTCATTCCTGACAAATTGGATGTCATGTTTTCTTCAGCCAAATTGCGTTTCTTGGATTATGCAGCATTTATGACATATTTTAGACCACACTACTCCATGCATACAGGAGCCTTAACCTCTATAATTACATGCTAATAAACCCAAGAACCACAGAATGTTTACATCTTTGCCCAACCAAATGTCTTTAGAAAGAAACAAAAATTCCAGAAGTTCATCTGTCATGCATATTCATAGATTATTCCAGGGTGTACTTGAATAAGCAAGCACTTTTTAATTTAAGCTACTGTGCTTTACGTAGCTGTACTTGAAAGAGCATTTCTAAAATGTTAACCATGGCACTTCTGTTTGTTGTACAAATAATAGGTTGTAGAGAGTTATCAGATGAAATACATTGTAAATCTCAATGCAGAAGAGCTGTTATGATTTCATGTGCAGATCTGAGCTTTAAACCCAAACATGCCTTCTCTGCACAGGGCAAAGACTTTCTCAACAATGGCTGACATAACGCATAAAAGATGAAGAGAAATGTGGCAGTCTTTAGTCCATGCACATGCTGCTTCATCAACATATAGTTTTATTTAGGATTCCCATATGATTTATTTGGCTCTTCAATGAGGTGTGCATTTTCCAGGGATAATCCAAGTATGTAAACACATGTGCCCAGACGCTATGGGAGCATTCGAATAGGCTCATGGCAGGAGCTTTAGAAATGTGTGTAATAACAATACATTTTCTTGTGGTTTTGCAAGAGACTTATAGGAGCTGCCATGAACCTTTCACAAGCGGCCAACACAAATTTGGCCAGGTTGATGTTCTCATCTGATTGCCACAGCTTGCATTTTGACTGTTCTATTAGCAGATGCTGGAGTTGCAGATACTAGCCAACACGTTTAAGTGAAGGCTTGAAGGGAGCTAAGAGAGCTGTATGAAGGGGCTTTGCTCCCCAGGCCAAGCACCTGCAGCCTTTACCTCCAGACAGACGGGAGCAGCGAGCGTTACAGCACAACAGCATTTCAGCTTATGTGTCCTAGAAACGCTCAAAGCCTTACTAGGCAAGCACATCAAAGGAAGCAGACCAGTGCACCAGGGCGGGAGGGGGCCCATCCCTGGATCTGCACACCCTGCGCCTGCACGACTGGCTACGCCTGCCTGCCTTGCGCTGGCCACCGCCTCCCACCCTTGCCAATGTGCCCTATTCCTGCTTCAGCCATCCCTCCCCGCGTGCCCCTCATCCTCACGGGGCCTCACCCACGGGGCTCACCCCTGCCCGCACGCCCTCTGCCTGCCTGCGCGCCCCATCCCTCCCCACACACCCGACCCTCGCCCGCGCCCCGTCGCTCTCTGTGCGCCCCACCGCTGCCCGCACGCTCCGTCCCTGCCCGTGCGCTCTGCCCTTGCTCGGGCGCCCCGTTCCCATGCCCACCCCGAGCCTGCCCGTGCGCCCGTCCGCGCACGCCCCACGCCCGCCTGCGCGCCGCGCACCCTCCCCAGTGCCCGCTCCGTCCGAGCCCCGGGGGATCCTCGGGGGAGGCGGCGGCGGCGGGCGGGGGCGGACCGGCGGCGGCGGCCGCTCCCCGCCTCCCTCCCCGCCGCCCGGCAGCGGGGGGCCGCGCCCCCGCGCACCTCCCTGCCCTGCGGGGCCCGGAGGCGCCGCGCACCCCGCGCCGCTCGCAGAGGTGCGTAGGGGCGGCCGCGAGGCAGGCGCGGAGCGGCGGAGCGGGCGGCCGCCGGTGCGCCACGCCGGAGCGCCGCGGGAGCAGGATGGCCGCGGCGGCGGGGCAGCGCCGGGGCACTGCCGCCTCCCTGCTCGCCCTCGCCCTGGGGCTCCTCGCCGCCGCGCAGGTAAGGGGGTCCGGCGGCTCGCCCACCCCCGTCCCCGGGGGGGTGGGGGTGGTCAGCGCCGGGCCGGGGCTCCCCTGCTCCGGGGGAAGGGCGGGGGGGCGCGGCGGCGGGACCTCCGCGGGGCGCGGCGGCGCGCTCCGCACCTGCGGGCGCCGGGATGCTCCCGTCCCCGGGCTGGGGGAGCGCTGCCCCGGCCGGCGGCGGGGCTTCTCCTCAGCCGACAGGTAGCTGCCGCGGCTGCCCGCAGCCCCTGCCCTGCACGGGGGGCTGGCGGGAGGCTCTGCCTGCAGCTGTGTTTGCCGAGCGGACGTCGGCGGGAGTCTGCGCCAGGCTGGTTTTACAGCTCTCTGGAAGGGAGGATGGGCGGGTCGTTATTACAAAAGTTACGATACTGCCGAGCTTTGCCGGGTGTTGGGGGGGTGCTGGTGGTGGTGAGGTTCTTAGCCTTCTTCGGTGGGGGAAAATACTCTCCAAGATGCAGAGCAACTTTCGGAGTCCCCCGCCTGCGTTTCTCGGACGGATATGTCGTTTTGAAAGCAGACCGCAGAGCTGGGCCGTGTCACTGCATTTCCCTTGGGTGTAATTTACATCCTCGAACATGCTCTACAGGTAGTTTGCTTTGCTTAGTCATCAATTTGCCATTGCCCAGCTTTTATTTCAGACTCTAGCAAAGGCAAGAAAAAGAAAGAAAGAAAGAAAAAAAGAAATAGAAAAAAGAAAAATAACCTCTCTGATGATGCCCCAGCCAGCCCTCTGGAGACAATAAATGAACTCACTTTCAGCTTTGTATGTGCCCTAAAGAAAAGCAAGTGTGAACATGGCTCTCCTAAATCATTCCCATTTGTTTTTGTTCTTAAATTTTGAAGCTGAGTTTTAAATAAGTAATAGCACATTTGCAGTAAAGATGACGATCTTTTTGTGTTTAGGGCATTAGCTTAACTTAACCCTCTCAAGGAAAAAAAAGCCCAACTTAATTAAAAAAACGTACAGGGTCACTTGAAGTAAACTTAGAAACATTATTCTCCATATAACTTCAGGCTGCTGCTGAATGGGACATTTCAGGTCCCCTCCTGTGCTCCTGACCATGTATTTTCTCCTCCCTTGAACCTCAGTGGTAACTGTACATCCATGAGCAGGTTAGCCTAGTGATCTGAGTAAAGTTCTTAATCTTGATAGAGAAACTTTTATGTTAGATTACTTTGCCTTCTGTTGCACTACCACTGGATCCCATGCGAAGGAGGTGATTCAAAAGCACAGTGGGGGGCTGTGGACGATGAGATGTGATGCCAACCTACAGTTGCAGGCTTGTGGTCAGGACTGGATCATGACTGTGTCACTGGAAAATTTGCTGACAAAAGGCTACTTGGTGCATTGGTAGCACTGATGTGCCTCAGGAACGCACAGATTGTCCCATAGAGGCCAATGTATAATGGGATCTGGTATCTGTTTCTGATAAAGGCCACTAGAGCTGTAATAGCAGTGGTCCTGCAATGGAAACCTCATCTGCCACATCCTTTAACCCTGCCACCAGGTCTGTTCCCAAAACGGAGATTGAGCTGATCTCCCCTGGCACTCAGCTCTGTCCCTGCTTATCCTGTCCCTGTGCACCTGCTTGCCCTCTTTTTTGCAAGCAGCTCCTCTTTGTGGGGAATTAAAATAGCTCCTTACTTCTTTTTTACATGCAAATACAGAATATTCAGGCTTACTTTGAAAAAGTGTGGAGTGAGTGAGATGCAGTGCAGTGGCCTGGGAGCTGGAACAGACAGGCAGTTTAGTTTCCTTTGGGTAGTTAGTTACATGAATTTCATTTTACAGTTACTGAGATAGTGTTACTCTTGAAATAGCAGTTTGGCGCTGCCTCCTGCCTCTAGTCTCAAATTTACACAGTGATATTGTGAATAAAATCAGTTGTCCTCAGGGACAGCATTTCCTAGGGCCAAGAACATAATCAGCCCGGGAAGCCTGCTGTTGTTTTTCTAGCATTTGTAATGCGAGATAGTGGAATAAGTGAGGATTAAAGTTATGCTTTACTAAGCAGTCACAGATATGTGCATGCATCACAAAGAAGATATTAAAAATGACTGTAATTCTGTAATGCTGCATTGTATTAATCTAAATTTTAGATTAAATTAAGATGAAAAATGATTGTTCTCATGTAGTAAGTATGACCATGAATTTAGGATTTGGATGATATTGCCATACCATATTATGATAAAAAGGAGAATACAAAACCCTTTGTATTTTTTTGGAAGGAGAAGTAAACTGAATCTTCAAATTGCGTGTTGTTATTATTATTTTATAAGTCCTTCAGGAACTAGGCCAAATTGGGTCTTTTAATTAGTAGTTAATAGGATCTATTAATAATTATAGGTCCGAACTCTATTTTGAAGCTGTATTTTGGAATTAAGTACTAGTGTGCTGGGGATGACATGCATTCCTACTGCATCCTCAGTTCGGTGTTCCTGTGGAATTTCAATTTCCTCTTCTTTTTGCATAGTTTTGACAAAGAATGGCTATCACAATTTTTTATAGTTTTGTCCTCCTTTAGGTCTATAAACCAATAGCTGTCGAGTTTTAGTGGCACTTCTCTTCTTTAGAGTGATTCTTCTCACAGTGATTTTTTTATTTTTATATACTTGCTGTGGCAAATTTTAAAAATGTGGAAGAGATTACAGTAGATACTCCAACAAAAAAAACCTAAATTGGCTTTTTTAATTTCATTGTGACACAATAGTTATTGTAGTAGACTCAGCTTTTAGCTCTGCTGAAGACCTCATGTAGGAGCTTCATGGATAAGTGCAGGCATTTTCAAATGTGTTTTATGGGCTGACTGGATATGAGCAGGTTTCTGTCTGGAAGGGGTGTAGGGAAATGTAGACCATTGGTAAATTGAATTTTCATTGTACTCCTAGACTTTTTGTGCCTCATGTTTGTTTTTATATTTAAATAGTGTGGATGTTACAATGTTCCCTTTTTTATATCCATGACATGTATTATAGGGTGGGAGGGAGTGAAGTGGGTGTATTTTGTGTGTTAAGAAATAGTTCTTATGGAGAAGAAGGCATCCTTCTAAAATACTTGCATGTAGTGAAATAATAGTAAATTATATTAAGCATCTACCTTTATCATTTCTCCAACAAAAAACTTACCAAGTAAAAATCCACCGAGTTTTGTTCCACTGTCCAGAGAAGACTATAACTTTCTCTTCTATTGAATAAAGTCAGAAACAAGGCCAGTCAAAGCTACTGGAAACAGGAATACACTCACAATCCCTACATTTGAAAAACAGGCCATGTTACAGTTAGAAGGTCAAAATACTTAAGTCTGGAAGCAGCTTAGATGAGACTGTAGAAAAAAAATGAGTTGAGGATAAAATATTAGAATACAAATAGTAAATTGATGTAGTTCAACTAGTCAAGCCAGCACTGAAATATCACCATGCCCCTGCTTGTTCCATATAGAATCATCTTGAAAGCAGTTTGTACACATCAAAATAATTTTGTAGTGTGTTTCTTGTGGATATTGGTAGTATTACGACCAAAATTACACCAGTGAATGTAATTATGGCTGGTAATGTTAAAGTTGAGCAGACTCAAAGAAATTCACCTTGTTGTAGAAGGCTTAAATAAACTTCTGTTACTTTAATGACTGGAGCTGTCTTTTGAGCTTTGTAGTACATAAAATGGGTTCTTGTTTATATTGTCAGCTGAAGGTATGAAGACACAGGAAGTTATATTCTTTTTACACCATCATCTGTCATATCATTGAAGTTCCCATTGTTTCAAATAATAAGACTCCTTCTCCCCCTCTAATTAGAAACACAGGATCACAGACTGGTTGAGGTTGGCAGGGACCTCTAGAGATAATCTTGTCCAATCCCTCTGCTCAGTCAGGGTCACCCGGAGCCAGTGGCCCAGGACTATGTCCAGATGGCTTTTGAATATCTTCAGGGATGGAGACTCCACCATTTCTCTGGGCAACCTGTGCCAGTGCTCAGTCACCCTCACAGTAAAAGAGTGTTTCCTGATGTTCAGAGGGAACCTCCTGTGTGTCAGTCTACAACCTTTGCCTCTTGTCCTGTCGCTGGGCACCACTGAAACGAGCCTGGCTCCATCTTCTCTGCGCTCTCACTTCAGGTATTTCTGTACATTAGTAAGATCCCCCTGAGCCTGCTTTTCTCCAGGCTGAACAGTCCTTCTCAGCCTTTCCTCATACGAGAGATGATCCAGTCCCATCATCATCTTTGTGGCCCTTTGTTGGACTCTCTATGGTATGTCCATCTCTCTCTTGTATTTGGGAGCCCAGAACTGGACACAGGACTCCAGGTGTGGCTTCATCAGTGCTGAGTAGAGCGGAAGGATCAGCTCCCTCGACCTCCTGGCAGTACTATGTCTACTGTAGCCCAGGATACCATTTGCCTTCTTTACCACAAGGCAACACTGCTGGCTCATGGTCAACTTTTTGTCTACCAGCCCTGCCCCTGCCCCATCCTTTTCTGCAGAGCTGCTGTTTACTTACAAATTTGGTGAAGAGAAGACTTTGGGCTAGCTTTTTCCTGTGGTGGGCACCTGACTTTAACCAAATGTTTTTAGGAAAGTTTCATGCAAAATTATAGAGCCATTTCTGAGAATTCAGGTGGATGGGGAAAAATGTAACTTAAAGCAGTTCTAATGACCTTTCTTTCATGAAAGCTTTAAGTCCCCTTAGTTTCTTTGTGAAGAAGGGTTGAAGATTTAGCAAGAGGAAGGCTTTGCACTGGAGATGTCTGTTGCTAAAATTGTGAAAGTGAGACTAAATTTGCTTAAGTTACAGGTTTCTGAGCATTCATAGCCTGCAGCTCACTAAGGATTTAGGCCGTCAGCATTTTCACACGTTTTCACAGGCCATATGTGAATATATGCATATGTCAGTGAAGAAGCTGTACTTCCTTTTCTCTTGTTGCACCGGGCAAAGTCAGATTATTCACAAACTGATATTACATCTGGATCCTACAGTCATGTTTTCATCTGGACATACTGTGCAAAGTTGGGGTGGATGAAGGATTTGTGACATCCAAATGCAGATGAAACAAGAGCTACAACAGGTCAAGAGATAAACACAGGGAATGGGAATATTTTAGCACTGGCCTGATTGTACAGCTTCTGACAAGTTATATGATATCTGACAATATTAGTTGTTGCTCTCTTGTGTGACCCCAATACACAACTCTTCTGTAATAGCTTTTGCCTCCTTAAGCTCAAGAGAAAAGAGGGAATCAAACTATACTTTCATGACATCTATCTGATTTAAAATTTTATCTCATTCCTCTTTACAGCTATATGCCAAATGTCACAGAGTTAAAAATATTGCCCTGTTTGTATTTCCAGCAATAATTGGGTTGATAATGCAACCAAATGTACAGTTAGGTACAGACATGGAATACTCTGTTATCTTATCATTAATGAGTGATGGCAGGATTGATTGATGAACATATCCTTCAAACAGAAGAGGTATAATTTTTGATAATCTAGATTAGATTACTAGTATCATGTTCCAGTCTCATGTCCCTGTAAATTACTTCTCTTAACAAAAACGTAACCTGTGCATTAAAATGCATCTCTGTTCTTGGTGTAGAAGTTCATATGGGGTGCATGAAGTGGGCACTGCTACAGCTTTATGGAAACATCAGAGGATGTAAATCATTGCTGCTAGGTGTCCCAAGGATTAAGGAATTTTGTGTGGCTCTTGGATACGTATGTGTTTTGTACTAGGAGTTTCGAAAATCTTGGTTAGAAATTGAATCTTTTCCTTAGATTTTGAAGTCACTTAACATGAAAAAAAAAAAAAAAAAAGAGCCCTGGTATGCTTTTAGTCCTCTTTCACTGCAATCCATACTTCAATACTTTTACTCTCCAGTGTCTTCTAAATTTTTTTTCCTACAACATGTAATACAGTATGCCTTGCCTGTGATCAAAAAGATGATCAAACATGATGAAGTCTGCTAATGGGATGATGTATGGTGAGTACACTAGCAAGTCATTAGCTGGATTTAGCAACCACAGTATTCCCTGTATGCTTCTGTTCCTGTATTTTAAATCTTCCCATAACAGCTCAATGTTACCATTGTGGACCTTAAGGCCCTCTGCACCCTAAAAATGCAGTTGTGTCTCAGCTGCAAACAAGCCATTTCTGTTTTAGTAAGCAATGTAATAGCAGTGTAACATGTCATTTACAAGACTTGGTGAATAATGCCATGTGCATCTGAGTCACGCCCCTATTAAATTTAATTAAACTCTTTAGACCCTTCTCAGTCTTAAGAGTATGTCTTTTGTATGCCTTTTGAGAGAAATGCGCAGTCAGCATAATTGTTGAACATGTATTTGCAAGGAAACTTACCAAGAGGGGGAGAAATGGAAAGAAAAAAGACAATTCAAGGCCTTTGGGAAATACATTAAGTGGAGCTGCAGTAGGTACCTTGGAATAAATTATGGGATGAATAGATCACTAGTGTTGTTTGACACGCAGTTATATTTTCTACAAATAGGAGAAAAAAAGAAAGGAGAGAAAAAAAGAAATTGCATAATTTGGAATGAACATGTAGAGGAAATGAGATTACAACGAGTTCTGCTGGATAACAGAAAGCCTGGTTCTTTAAGCACGTTGTTCTACTGAGTGGACAAGAGCAGTATTATATGTGCTGCTTACACACCAGTTCGGGACTGGTGTGGGAATGGAGTGGGTGATCTAGCAGAATTGTCCCATCTCAGCCAATAATATCCATCAGAGGAATTAAACAAAGCCTATTCTTGCATCCATGCTTCAGTTTGTTCATAGTCCTATGTGGCTAGGTGCCATAAATAATGACTGCATTACATCAGTCCCAGATATGGCTTGTGGAGTGTTGTTTGATACTGTTACTTTTGACTCAACCAAGTGTTTCCAGAATTTTCATCTGTACAAATATATTTTTTTAAACTGACCCTGTATATGTCAGTTCTTTCAATGAGGCATTTAATAATGGAAGAGTGGATTTATTCAAAACTGCCAGTAATTGTTTCATTTAGTTTTGTTTTGACGGATTAAACAGGCATATGTATTGCATTGAAAGGAGAGACCTGCCTGTGGATTTTGACATAGTTGTAATAATACTGCGACTCTCCGTGTAGCTCAGGTGGGCTGCAGAAACCAGTTTATCTTTGGGCTGCACATGTTTTTTGATTCTATGAAGAGTTGATATGAAGGAAAGACTTCATGTATAAGAGTGACACTACTATGTAAGATAATAGCCAAAAACTAGTCCTGTGCGGCTGCGTGTTTTATTTTCTTTTATTTTATTTGTCTCAGTGTTTTTTAGAGGAAATAGAGGGGACCTAGGTTCATCCTGACTTACGCTAACTCCCAGAGAAATGACTGACCAACTGCTGCACTGGAAAACACCCCTTCCTTCTTGCTGTGGGCTTGGCTGGGCTATGTCGTGGTAGGGAAGGGGAAATGAAGAAGGGAAGATTTTTTTAACAGATGAATGACATTTCAAGCTTTCTTTTCAATTTCAGAAAATCTGATATTTAAGTGTTTGAAATTTTTCAGTTGGTTGGAGAATTAAGAAGGCAGAAAAGATTGGAGCTGAATGTCTCAGTGATCATTTTGCTTAACTAATGTTTGGAAAAATGGTGCATTTGTAAAACTTTTTTCAAGGAAAGAATAACTGCTTAATTGTAATAGGCAGTGTCAGTAATTTCATGGCAATGTACTATGGTAGACTGGTGCAGAGGGTGGTACATGGGAACATTTTGAAGTGAAAACAGTTTAATTTTTCTCTGAAGTTTAATTAGAAAATTCTCTTTTTGATATCTGACATTTTAAACATCTGTATGTTTCAATGAGAAAAAGCTACCTTTGCAAAATCTCTCAAAGAAATAAAGGTGTGCCAATGTAAAAGACAGAAATTAATTTCCAAATATTTTTTGTCTTCCCCCCTTACTTCTCCCTGGCTTTCTGAATCCTCTTGCTACAGCCATGCTCCTGCTAAAATGTGTGTATGTTGTGTGTTTGTAACTTCAGTTGTAAGTGATCCCAGTGAACCTAGGAAATCAGTCATATGAATCAACTTAGGTGTTTGCAGATTTGGAGGCTGTGTCTGAACAGTCCTTAGAAAAGCAACAAGACCTCTACGTTTGGTATGTTCTCCCCCATTGCCTTTTACTTCTGACCTTTAGCTCACAAATAATGGCACCGGATATTGCATCCAAAGGCTTATTATGAGCACTGTCACTGAAGCATAATGCTTCACCTGCAATTTGTGCAGCGGCTTTTCAAATTCTGTTTAGTGGAAGACTGCTGTCAAGAGGTAAACTCTTGAAATCCACTTGGAGTTTAAATGAAGTACCTACAAGTTTCTGTGCTGTACTGCAATGATTAATTGAAGGTGGTGTTTATCCTGGAGGTGAATGATCTTCAACCTTTGAATATAACCTTTTTTCCTTTTTTTTAAGAGATGCTTTTCAGGTATGAGTCAGCATTATATTTAATGACCTGTCTACAAACATGTTTTTGTAGAAATTGTCCTGTTTAGGGTTAAATTCTATGACATGCTAACCAACCTTTGCTTAGTCTTTATGAAGGAGTATTTCAGAAGATTAAAGAGCAGTTGCTAGATAGGTTAGAAATTTGAACCTTTGGCTTTCATTGGAATATTTATGTTGGTATTTAGGTTCCTACTGAAGTTCATTTTATGACTAAGCAAGCTCTCTCTTTGCTTTTTAAATTCCATATTTTCATGTTGCATAGTTGATAAACGCTTAAGCATTTGCATTTACTAAGAAAATGTACACTTATCCTGTAGTCCCTTACAAGAATAAGCTGTTATTACAGTCTAGCACCTATACACCTGTATATGCATATGTTGGGCAAAGGTAGAAGTCATTAAAAAAAGATCCCTTCTACATTTGAAAGCTACTTGCCTCATTACCTTAGCATTCAATTACAGAGAGAAGATCTTTTAATGGGTGATTTTGAATATGAATTATGCCCTACATAAACTGTGCTTAATTTGTAGTAAGCAAAACTAAGATACAGAACAAAGACACGTTGCACGCAGACAGGAAAAGAACTCTGTTTTTCTTTTAACATAAAAGCTTGTGCTGTATTAATATTTTTATTAGAAAAATGTTTCTTTCCTCTCCCTTCTGTATTCAGTCTCTGACACTTTTGGCGACAGTGTCATAACATTGTTATGATGTTTTGCATTTAAAAGTAAATAAGCATACTGAAACGAGGACTACGTAGTTTTGGGGTTTGAACCAAAGACCAGGAAATGGCTTTATCTTTGCATTGGTTTATTTATTCAATTTTCCTCATTTAAAACAGTTTGAAGCAGTGTGGTTGTAGAACGTATGCGTCTTCAGTGGCAAATTTTAAACATATCTGGCCTGGGTTAATCACAGTGAGGTTGTAGTGTAGAAAGGATTTATTATCTGGTGGCTGGCTTTTTCAAGGAGGTTGAGTGTAGGGGTTACTTGACTGCCATTAACTTTTAATACAATTTTGAAGCCTAACTTAATCTTCTTATTACGACAACTGAGGAATCTACTACACACTGAACAGCCACACAGTGAAGAATGTTTTTACCTGCTAGAAAAGACACATAGGGGAAAGAAGCAGGAACAGCTTGGTTGCTGTTCAGGGGGAGAAATACAACAGAATTCATCTGGCAGGCGGTAGTTTCTGCACTTCCCTTGACTGACTGACCTGCGGCAGTCAGGGGATAGCAAGCTGAAAAGTGATGTGCTTAACATTTCAGGTAGGTAGTATAAAAGTGATTGCACCCAGTGGGAAAATGACCTTACTAGATGCGTATGTGAATATGAACTGCACAAAATTATTAGACTTGTTGCTAAAAGACAATTTTAGGAAAGGATTTTAAAGCTATAGCTGAACATTTTTTAAAGAAATGTCTACTCATCAGAAGAAAATTCTTCTTAGGAAAAGCTTACTTCTAGACCTTTTAGAAATTTTAGAAACTATTCTTATTTTTTCTAAAAGCTTTATTTGAATTATATTTAAAATAAAAAAATTTGACTTTGTCAGGCTCAAATTTTTTTTTTTCTGTAATTATCTGAAACTTCATACCTGGTCAAAGTGGACCATTCTGAAATTAGTTTAACTAGTGAAACCTGCACGCTGTTCAGAGGGTTTTGGCAGGGGTAGGTGGTGTTTGCCTGTTTGTTTTCTCTCCAGATTTTTAAGATTTCTTGGGGTGTAGGGGTCTGCTTGTGATTTTTTTTTCTTCTTTTCTTTTTTCTTCTTAAAGTGTAGTAAGAACATTTCTGATATCTCAAATTTCTGTAAGAGAGGAACATGGATTTCCCCTCAGGTTTAAAATACTGAAATTAGCTGGCACCATGTCCTTATTTCCCTCCCTCCTGAAATTTAGGTGATGGAGCAGTATTTGAACATGTTGATGTAAATTAAATTTTTGCATTGAATCTGGGATATTTTTCAAAAAATTGTAACAGGGTTCTTCTTTTTTTTTTGTGGCAGTGCTTTTAGTTTTAATTTCCTTAAACTTAAACCTCAACTTTCAGAAGAAATTTTTACCTAGAACAAGTTTTATTCAGTATGGCAATTGTAAAGCAGTAGTCTGGGGAAAATGAAGAGAGGTTTATATAGCATCAAAACTACCTTCACCTGTAATTCCAGAGTCTTGCCATATGTCTAGCACTGGCATACTGCTATTAATTGGTTGCTGATGAAAAGGAAGGAGAACTGATATTTTAACAGGATCCCTGAAACATTCTGGGTTGTGGAACAACCCATTTCCTGGTCTTGGAGACTGCATGTTTTCATGTCAGATCACACAGAAAGAATTCTGGATATTGGAGTGCAGTTAAAATGAGTATTTACTGGGTCCCTTTCAAACTGGTTTACTACCAAGAAAAATATTACAGCTATAAGTTATGCCATTTATGTAACATCAGACCTCCAACAAGGTGAAAATATAGAGGAAAGCCCAAGAGTTCATTAAAATAATTTTAAATGTTTATATGAGAATGATGAAGGAAAGAACCTGTGCAGTAAAGGATGGGCTAGTTTTGTTTTAAAGGGAATATTCCTCTGTAGCTGATTCTATCCTTGATATAATTTGACACTGTATTGAGACTATGTCAATACTAGGAGGAAAACAGGTGTATTTTTAAAAATGTGCTAAACCCCTTATATGTACTTTATGCTAGTGGTTTGAAATTAACTGCTGCCTATGTTGGATTTTACTGCTGATGTGATGTATTTTTGAAAGCTTACCTCTCTCCTATCTATACAAAGCCAAAGTGTCTGTTTTCATATGAAACATCAGTTTGGCTTAGATAGTTCCATGCAGAGTTTCAGTGCTGGTCTGTGTTTACTTCTGTGCAGAACAGATTCTGGCTTTGTGAACCTGAGAGCCTGGATCATGAAAACATGGAAGAAGGCTAAGTATGTAGCTGCTCCCCAGTGTTTTTATAAGAGTATATTTAGAACCTTGTCAGGCTCCTGTAATATACTTACAGGATTTTAACTATAATAGAACATGTTCTGAAATAGTGACCATAGCTACAGAAGAAAGCTGACACATCACGGGGTCACTGTGGGCACATAATATGATAAAATGCAATAGTCCATCAACCTACTTAGAAAAAAAGCCATAGTTTTGTAGATTGTTAGTCAGCATTCCATATGATCCAAAATATTTCATCATGTAATGACCATTTTAAGATTGCAGCAGATACGATTATCTGACTGCAGTGGTTAGTAAAAGTACAAGTACAAAGGTACTACTGGCATAGCTACTTACTGGCATAGCTACTGTTGTATTTTTGTTTGTTCGTTGGGGTTTTTTTGGTTTTGGATTTGGGTTGGGGTTTTTTTTTTGGAAAAGAGCTCTTGGGATTAATGTGGGAGTCAAAATATTTTTGCATATTTTGAAACCAACCTCAGGATGCTTTTTGTGTTCCTGTGGTCAAATTGCATCCAACATTCAGTGGATGAATTTCAGTTAAAGAAGAGGGGATGGAAAGGTATATTTTTGCATTTATTTTGTTATCTTTTACTCTCTGCAAGGCTTTAATCCATCCCACAGAATAAAATAGGGATCTATTACAAGTGGGGAAGCAATTTTGCAGAAATATAATTTTCAAAATACTTATATTTAATACTCTGTTATTAAGGTGTCCTTGTGATCATGCAGCTGAAAGTTGAGGTTTGTTTCATTCCTCTTGTAAGTTTTGCAGTCATGGCCTTCTCTGATGGGGTTACAGCATTGATGGATAAGGGAAGAGTGACTGACGTCATCTACTTGGACTTGTGCAAAGCATTTGATACTGTCCCGCACAACATTTTTGTCTCTAAAATGGAGAAACATGGATTTGACAGGTGGACCACTTGGTGGATAAGGAATTGGCTGGATGGTTGCACTCAAAGAGTTGCAGTCAACGGCTCAATGTCTGCATGGAGACCAGTGACAAGTGGCATGCCTTAGGGGTTGGTATTGGGACCAGTGTTATTTAGCCTCTTTGTCAGGGACATAGTGGGATTGAGTGCACCCTCAGCAAGTTTGTGGATGACACCAAGTTGAGTGCTGTGGGCTTGTATCCCCTGGTGAGTTTTGACTTCAGCAGCTTGGAAAAGTGACCTAGCTCCTTCCAGTGTAGGGGGAAAAGGAGTGGCTGTATAGAGTACCAGGTGCTGTTACAATTTTTGCTTATGGATAATTTTGCTAAACAGATTTTTAAGTATCTAAAATACATTGAAAAAGTTTGAGTTGAAAAATTTTA
Source organism: Harpia harpyja (assembly GCF_026419915.1). NCBI lineage: Eukaryota > Metazoa > Chordata > Aves > Accipitriformes > Accipitridae > Harpia > Harpia harpyja. Next base: position 80,027,501 of record NC_068969.1, on the reverse strand, counting down.
AGTGTTTGGCAAAATGTATATGAGTATATAAATACTATTTATTGCATCAGGCTTATATGTGCATGAATAGATATTTTCCAAATGTCCATAGGTTCTTGGATGGAAATCAGTTTCCTGCAGTTCAGAGAAAGGGACAATTGTACATTTAAATGGTAAAAATATCCAGGATTTTCAAATATTCATGAAAAACAGGAAACAGCAAAGCAGGTAAGCAAAGATATTACTTTAAATTTTTTCGCCAGGCTGGAGGAAGCCTGTTCTTAGAATCAGATGTTTGAATGCTTTTTTTCAGATTGTGATACAGGAAGGCAATTATGTTTTCAGTCAGTGAGTTTTACCCAGCTATAACCCCCCAAATTTACTATTTTGAAAGTCCTCCACACAGTTACCTGATTTTCTTTACCTTTTATTGTGATATAGCCTAGATTTTGAGGGAGAGAAGATAATTTAATATAACTTAGCATTGCATCCTGTCAAATGTAACTTTGTTCAAGTTTTTATGTGTATTTTGTGTTGTAAAAGAGTGGTGTTGACTGGCAGTCATACTCCCACTACTTTAAAAAAATACACCTGTGAAAATCAAATTGTTTTTTGGACTTGAAAAATAATCAAACAATTTAGAATTAAATATCCAAAAGAAAAAGAATCATTCGTATGGATGAGTGGATTTTGAACATGCAGAGTCAGATGCTCTGGGCCACATAAATGCATTTAACACTGTTAAATATCGTGTACATGCAGCAATCTATAAATATAGCTGATGAATTGCTGTATGCTGTGAGCACAAGAAAAACAAGTGGGTTTTTCAGGGGTCCTTACAGTTGTTATCTTTACAGAAAGAAAAAATTAACCTCTGGAGGACACAGATTTGAAACCTTCAATTTGAGAGAGAAACAAATGCTAAACAAAAGAAAAAATATCCAAATTTTATTAAAAGGCTCGTGGGGGGGTTTGTTTTGTTTTGTTTTGTTTTGTTTTTTAAGGGTCCATAGGTAAAATGAAAGGTAAAATGGTAAAGCTCCATATGGAAGTTTGTACAACATTTGTGGCCTGCGGTTGAGCAATTGCAATTCTTGAAAACTGAACAGATGTGTTAGAGTTCCTGGCTGCCGAGGAAACTGCATCACAATACTAAGTGGGCAATTATTGCCAATAGAGGCTTTGTAATGAATCACTGCTTTAATTCGTTGTAGTTTTTCTTCTGTAAAGTGTAGCATAAAAATGTGTCTTTGAAATTATAAGTTAAATAATACTGAAAATTGCCCAAGAACTCTAGTTAACTCCACGTAGTTAACTAAGTCAGTTTTGAAGGACTGGATTTAAAAACAAAGGTCCAAGTGAGAAGAAACTGAATGCAACTAATAAGCTGACCTAGACTGCCTTGCCAAGGCTAAGTCTAGGCTGCGTATCTAGTTTGGGAAGTGGGGCAGGAAGAGCTGATTTAATCAGTTGATCTCTACAATTGAGAGTTCAGGCAAGGGCTGGTTTGAGACCACATTGCCTTTTTCTTTACTGCTCTGTTGCCCAGGTCTCTGGTCATGCGAGAGCTCAAGCTGCAGTTAGGTTTACGGAAAAGTGGTAACTGAGCTAATCTGATTCATAGGCTTTTTCAAGATAAAGTGCAGACAAGGGGATGGGGGCTGCACTGGATGGAAGGTATTGGTGTGGGGTTTAGCAGCAGATAGAACTGACCAGATATCACTGGGTCTAGGATTTGTGTTTCAGAATGGCTCGAGAACAGGGAGAATTAAAAAGCTGATTTTGTGTGTGCTGTAAGAGTCTAGCGTGATTAATTCAGTATGTTGTTTAAATGAATTTTTTTTGTTAGAAAGAAAGCAATATATGTTGCCGCTAAGAGAAGCATGCTACTGCTGACAGATCTCACTGCAGCTCAGTTCTGCACATCAGACATGAAAAGTATTTCTAAAAATATCACTGCAAGCGGTTCATCATCAGTGATACTGCAAAAGTAGAAGAGAGGAACATTTTCCTTATTTCACCTGTGTGAATGCAATAGTGCAGTATATATAGATTTTGCTATAAGTTGGTTTTTGTAATTTTGTTTCAAGACATTTTTAAAGAAGCTGAGAGAACTGTAGTTGAGATCTTTGAGTTTCTGAACTGACTTTTAATGATTTGACATGTTCCTTTCATCTACCATTTGGTTTGTACAGGATATCTGCTTTTCTTTTTCAAGTTACTTTCTGAAGATAGGTAATGGTGTAACATGAGAGCCTTATGAAACCAGTTTGCTTCATGATTAAGCGTCCATAGGTTTTGCCAAGTCAGATACGATAAGATGTAAATTGAAATCAGCTGTGGATAGATCAGGTATGCGTAAATAGATTACTTATAAAGTGATGTCTCCTGTAGATTGTCCTGTTACAGGTTTGTTCTCTGAACTGTTTGGGTGTATAAATGCATAGGAGTATAGGATGTATAAAAGTGCATTTCAATATATGCTACTTCTTTCCATCTGTTCTTTACAAGGCATGTTTGTGTTTCTATACATAGTGGATTCTAATTCAGTCTTCGGGACTCAAAGTTTTACAGATGGCATATCTATTTGTGATAGCATCTATTACTACTACAACTGTATTTTATAGTAGGTATATTTATTGCTGATTTTGTCTTCATTGCAGTCAAGACCAGTGTTTATTCAAAGGATGTTAATCCACCATAGGTTACCACTTTGCTTTGAAGTCTATATGCCCTGTTCTATAAGGTAAGTAATTTATTAGTATAAATTTACATGTCTCTGACTGGTTCGCGATTACCCCAGGAAAGAGTCCACTAAAATAAAACAGTAGTTCTATCAAAACTATCAAAAAAACCCAGTAGTTCTATCAAAAAAAATGACAATGTGGGATCTGAGAAGGAAGGAATGACATTTATATGAAATTAAAATGCTGAACGCAATCTGCAGGCTAATATAGAGAGGAAGAGATAAATTCCTGGTATTTACCCATTAAATGACAGATGATAGAGGCTTGAATTCACTGCCAGCTACACCACAAAGCCTCCTTGGCCTTTGGCTAAGCCATCTTAGGACTGTGCTTGTCTTACGGTGATTATACTTCACCTACCTGAGGAAAAAGAGGGTTAGGAGAAGCAACAAGTTTGTAAAGTGTATTGAAAATGAAATGTCCTTTCTTTTAAAATTCTTATTGTTAGAAATAAAAGACATTTTTGAAGGGCACGCTGGCATTTGAAAGATTATTTTATCACAGAAATGTCAGTGATTGAGCAGTGTTATGGAGATGAAGAGTTGGAGAGACCTGGGAGGATGGTACTGCCAGTGTTTCAAACAAAGCTGCTTCCTTCAGGTGGTGTACAGTTTCTCAGCCATTATTTCTCCCTTAATAAAGAAGATGTAATGAAAGGATGCTTATGCAGGCAATTACTGGGGAGGCAGGAATCCCAAACTGTTGATGTAATTTGGGTGTTTTTTCCTCTAATCAAATGTGAGGGAACTGATGAAATTAATTTCTTACTTTTCATCCTAGAAAAAAGGTTGTCCTAGAGCACAGAGGTGCCTAGTTATTTTTAAACAAAATTTAAGAGTTAACCACAAAGACAGCACCAAGTTTTTAAATTATTATACTTACTGGCAATGTTGCTGAAGTATAGGCAAAATATTTTGAATAACAGTAAGACAAGTATGTAATAAAAATGGACTAAAAAAAATTTGATATAGCTCTTGGACAGTCAATTTACTGGATGCTACACCAGAAACAAACAGGTTTGTAAGTTTCCAATTTAAGGGAAAATTTCACTCATATTGTATAGTTATATTAGTTAATTGTCTATTTAAAGTTGTTCTTGAAGAGCCAGAGTTCAATGTTTTGTGTGTGTGCTGGTGTTCGATAATGAGAATGGAGTGAGGCACACCGTTATGTATCGTGTAGTAGGGGAAAGCTGAATTTTCCATTTGACCTGGTTCTTTGATTTTTGGGGGGTTGAGAAGAGAGAGTCACTTGCAGAAAAATCTCACTGTGTTGTTTTTAGGCCAGTGGGATAGGAGGCGAAGGTTCACTTCTTTGAGTGCTGTATCCTGCAACAAGGAGACAGGGTTGAGATGGACTATTTAGAAAAGAATACAAGCAGCAAAACAAGTTGACTGTAGTTGAAAAGAAGAAATGGATTAGTGTTAATCTCAAAGAAGAAAATAATGTAAGTGAAAAGGAATACAGTACATGTATTTACGTCTCAAAGAAAAGAGGTAGAATTTTTTTGTTTTGTTTTCATAAACTTAAACTCTGATATCACATTTAAGATTTTATCCTCAAATTCAAATGCTTATCTGTCTGTCTGATGAACAAGACATCATTCTGTATATTGCCCAGTTCTGTGTCAGGAGGGAGAAACCCTTTTGACAGCAAGACAGGAAGAAAGATTGCTGCTTGTCTTTTGCATACCCCTTAAACACTGGTGAATGGAGAAATGTGAGAATGCAAGGAGGATGTTGGACCTGCATCTTACTAGTGTTTTCCTTTGGGCTGTGAACTGGAGCCTCCTAAAAACCTTTTACCTCCAGACTTTTCTTTCTTCCCCCATACAACTCTACATTTAGAGCATGATATTTTGTTCATAGATCCTGCCACAGTATCAAGCTGAGGTCTTGAATTCCTAACATCTCTTAAGTACCCCATATTTTACACTCTTTATACAACTTTCCCAGTTGTAAAACAGAGATGAGAATTTATATTTTCTTGTGTCTTTTATATTTTTGGTTGGTTTCAAAGCAGGGATTTGTATGTTCTTTAGGCAGTGCACAGCACAACACAACCTAGTTCTTTGCAAAGTTCTTCAGAAAACATTGCAATTTAAATAACAACTGTGAAAACCACAAGCTTTAATGGCAGAACCTTTGCTAGCTGCATTCTTGCCAGTTGAATGTTTTTGGACTACAGGATTAACACCTGAAAATGGTTTTTAAAATAGTTAAAGTTAGATTTTTGCACTTCAGCTCTGAAATTCAGCTTAGGATCTGCTGGGAGCATTTTTCTTACTTGTAATAACAAGATTACGTGTCTCCTCCCCAAAGTCTGCATTGTGTAAAGAATAAATTATGAGCACATATCCTTCAAACTCCTTCTCAGTGCTCTTTCCATCACTATCCCTGCTTTAGTCAAGATATCCAGGTTTTTCCAGGATTACAGCTGCTGATAAATTTGTCTGTAATACTGGGTAAAATCATGGTCTGGAAAGCAATTTGTAAAACAGAATTAGGAAGAAACTTCGACTTCTTTAATGCTGTGCTTTAATGCTTTTGTCAACATTTCGTAGCATAGCTGAAATACAGGAGACAGAAGCCAAAGAACTGACAATACATCTTTTCCTCTGGAGACACCACCTTCATGAAAATTCCATCTACAGTTCTGCATATTGGTGTATGTGTCTAGCTGGTTGTCTTTGTAATACAGAAACCTTATAGTAAGCAAAATTGGCAGTGGGGATATTGAACTTGACAGCTCTACTTCATTTCTTGAACATGAGTTTTTGGCACATTTACAATTCTTGCAGTAGGCAGTGTTTGTCTGAACAGTGGCATCTATTATGAACTCAGAATATAGAATAGATTCTTGATTGCATAAAAAGCACAAAATGTCAAATATCCTAAGGCCAAAATAATGTTTACAGCAATTACTTTTTTCTACTACATCCTATTTTAACAAAGTAGGAGGATTTTTTTTTTTTTTTAACTTTTTAGGAGTACTTTGGAAGCACTTCATGCTGTTCATTTAGTTTGGTTTATAGAGCTTCTAACTCTGTTTACTTTTTCTAAATATTTCAAAATGTCCAGACGAAAGACTGGATTTGTAAAATGGCGTGAGTTAGAAAGATGTAGGTGGTTCTATGAGATGAAGATAACATGGGACTTAATTCAACCTGATAGAAGTTCTCCCACTTAATCTGAAATCTAAAGCCTAGGGATCCAAAGATTCCTAGTTTCTTAAAAGCTCTGGAGTGTATACTTGTAACTCTGAGAAGGACAAATAATTTATACTGGATTTTAAGTTAAGAAATTTTAAATCACTTTCAGTGTGTGCTAGAATGACTAGGAGTATATGGTTATGTGGCAACTTGGGTATACTTTCCACGTCATTGCTAAGACCTGGTTTTCTGTGCCTTTAGTCTAAAAGGGTAGATTCTAGAATTGTCAAATTTTGAAAATGTTTTTTTGGTTCATGTTAAACAGCAGCTTCTTCACTTGATGCTAAATTTTCAAAATTGTGAAAGAGTTAGCAAGAGAGATCTGAAGAACTCTTTTGACGCTAGGAACCTAACTAGAGCTTTTTTTCAGTGTTTCAGAGGTAAGCCTTGCCCTTTGCAGTATGACTTGTTTCTTAGGAATCACAGATCAGTAGGTTCAGAAATTCTAAGGATTCTCCCCTATAGCAATGGGGAGAGAATGAGATTACTGGGATTATAGCTTCAAATCACTTCAGCTGGTTTCATGTCACTGAGGACTGCAGCAAGAGATGTGTTCATGTCAGGGTTGTTTTTTGGTTTTCTTTTTTTTAAATAGAGGGGAGCAAACCATCTGTGGAGCCTCAAACAGTAGTGTTTGGAACTGGTCCTTTCCGGTTGTGTCTGATTGGTTTAGATGAGCATGTCACTGATCTTACTGAGGTCAAGAACACGTAGAACATCTTCTTTAACTTTCTAATTGTTGAGCTGAAGGAACATGTCTTCCTTCTTTAACACAATCTGACAGTAGGAAATCACTGCAGGGCATTGAAAGCTGAGGACTTACGGTGTTTGCTGTGGGTTATTGGATGCCAGAATAAAAGTGATTGAGTTACAAAAGAAGGAAGTATGAATTTTTAAGCAGAATTAATTTTAAACTATTTTTAAATAATTAAGTACAATGTAGTCAAACAATATGAAATTTGAGATTGTGTTTGTCTTTAGTAGCAACAAGTAGCTTGATTTCTCAGGTTATAACGATTAACCATACAGTTACTATTTTTAAGTAGTTGGTCAGAAAGAATAGATTTACCCTTGGAAAGCTTGTTTACATAATTCAAAGGATTAAATGAACACAGATAGTATGTGTTTATTATTCTTAACTGCAGTGGTAAACTACTTAACAAAACCAAAACAGCATTGTTCTTTTGTTTTTGAGCACTATGAGAACAAAGAAAGCAAAGAAAATAGAAGTTATTCTATGCCATTTCCTGATTAGAGTGTGTAGGTACTGCTTGAAACAGTTTCCTTAAATATGGTGTCGTCTTCACATTACGCCATGATTTTTGTTATACTACTACCAATTATAAATGCTTGTAAAACCAGGCATCTAGCAAGGATATCTTCAGACAAGAGTAGTTTGGAAAAATACTGTTTCATTTCCAAGAAAGAGAAAATTCTAAAAATGAGAAAAGAGATGGTTCACAGGATGTTAAGAAAACAGAATAGAGGATGACCCTGGATTTTCACTTAATGAATTCCTCTAGCAACATTCACTAGCAGGCACAGGAATCTCACTGGAAATGTTTTGAATAGTTATATGCAATAATACATTGCACATTGGTAAATGGTTTAGAGGAAAGTATGGACAGAAACAATTAAACAGTTAACTCATGTTCATTAATCTTTTGGGGTAGGTATTTCCTTTTTTTAAGAAGCCTTTAACTAATAATTTATTTGTTCTTTAGAGTTGGACTTCTCTTGGCTAACAGTTCGTCCATTAAATTTAAAAAGTAAGAAAGAAGGAAAGGAAGGAAGGAGGAAAGGAAGAAAGAAAGAAAGAAAAAGAAGGAAAGAGATAAGAAAGAAAAGAAAGAAAGAGAAGTGATTGGTTTAATGTTGGCAGTAGCTCATTTTCACGAAATTGCTATAACCATTGTATTCTGTATGGACACACGGCTTTTCTCAGGTTTATCTCCCTTCTTCCTCTTCTACCTCTTCAAGTCTTCCAGCAAAAATACACGGTTTTCCCCACAATAACATACCATGTCTTGTTGAAAGCAAAGTTTAATACAAAGATTTAATGATACTAATTACACAAAACCAGTGATCATAGAAACAGGACTTTGTTCCTTCTTAATCTTGAGTAACAGGATGACATGCTAGTTATCTCCAGAATCTTGGAAGAATTATTTACATCCTCTCCTGACGCAGATTATTTGTTTCACCCTCCCCCTCTTCCCCCACCCACATTCCTCTGAAGCTCTGGACATTTGCCATGGCTCGAAGGATGTTGAGCTGCATGTTCAAGTGTTGCTGTTTACTTGAGAAACTTCCCTAGTGCTTGGTTGTGTCATTTTGCTCACTCTTAATCCACTTGCTAGATTTTTAGGTCAGCATCCCTACGCTTTTCTCAAGATCATCTGGGAAGTTTCATTTAACAAATTCTTTGTTGTAGGGGTGCCAATGATGTGTTCAATTTTTCCCTTCCTCGTGAAGTGCACCGATTTGTGACCTTAGGTACTTCGTACAAAAGCGATGTGTCTAACCGTCATTCCCAGGGGTTGTTGGTTGTATGTGTGCGGTAAGCATGCTATGGAGCTTTCTGAAGTTGGCTTATGTGAAAATAGTGACCCACATGATTCTATCTAGCCCTGTTCTCATAACTTTACAAAAAAGAAGTACTGCCAATTGGGTCTTTTCTGTCAGGTGATTGCCTTTTGTAAATAATTCATTATCAGCTTTTGTATTATGCATTGTCATGGGCTCTCCAAACTGCCTGTCTTGATTAGTATGGTAATAAAATTTCACAACGTGATGAATCCTGTTAATCAGTCTTTTTCATTTTCTTTAGGATGGTTTGGATAATTAAATCTGTGTTCTCTGGAGCTGTATTTTGTTTAATGGAAAAAAAACATGACAAAACCAGAAAATCAATCCTTTTCAAGTCTTCCATCAAGCTTTTGTTTATTAATCAAAGCAAATTGCCAGTGCATGCATTTATGTTTGAAAACATATTTTTGTTCTCTTCATCAGGAACTGTGATAGTACGGTTCAAGGATTTCAGTGTTTTCTTACTATGTTAGAAGCTAGAAAATACAAATTATCTAAAGACAACTGGATTAATAATCATAACCTGGAATTTGTACTGAAGAGCTAAGAACCACATTTATCCTTGATTTATCTAGGTATGAATGCAGGGCCATTTTAATGCAATAATGCATAGGCACTGTTGAATTAAAAACTCAAACTCTGTAATGCTGACATTATTTTCTCTGCTGATGGTTTTTCCTATTACCACCCCCACTCTCACCCCAAATCCTGCACGTGCACTGGCACATTTTCACAGAAAAGTTTAGAGGAGGTTGTTTTGATTTTTTTTTAGTGTCCTGCCCTGGAGACCTAAATACTAGGAGGTAGTGGCTTGTCTATCTTTGAAGTCCTGTCACTAGAAGAGGAAAAAGAAGCATGTTGTGGATCAAAGTCACCAGCATGCAAGCAATAGCGAGGGAAACATAGATATATGTCTGTATATGAAAAGAGCAGTGATGAGCAAATGTGATAGTAGAGCAGAGTAGATACAGTAGAATGGCATGTAAGTGAGCCATAAACACAGAAAATCTAGAGGGACACAAAAACAAGAGAGGCAAAAACTTATAAGCAAAATGATACTATGTGACCAGTGGGTATTTTTGTGCCCTTTTATTTGCATGTCTGAGGCAAAATACATGAAAACGTTATTAATACCAGTCAGATCTTAACATGCTTTTGTAGACAATTGCTACATATAATGAAAATGGGACTCTGTAATTAGGAACCACACTGTGTTATCTTAATCTCACCTTCTGCTTTATCTACACTGTAGAATTTTACCCAAAGAATCTGTAGCTAGACAGTGACTTGTGTTGAAATTTAAAAAGTTAGCTATGCAAGATACCGATATATTGACTCAAAATTATTTATTTTTAATTACATAGTAATAGCATTGTTGCGCAAAACCAATACTATCTACCCCTTACAGAAGGCACAACATTTTGCATGGTACAAGAGATGGTTTTTGTTGTGCAATAAGGCTGTTTGAACTGGGAGATGGAAGTGGCAGCCTCACTAACTTGGGGTTCTGTGATAAACTCTTCATGTAACTATAAGCCACAAACAGATCCCAGACACCTTGGTGAGCAGAGCTCAGAGGCAAGGGAGTGTGTGGTTCCTCAGGGACCCTGTCCTGGGGACAATTGCTGGGACTGGGAGCCTGCTGGATCCTGCAGTTTCTTTGCAGCTCCTTCCACCCTATCTGGGAATTTGAATTATATATTAGCCCCCATGTTAGCAGAGGTCTTCAGCTGCTCATATGAATTAGCTGGTAGCACTGCAAGAGGGTTGTTCGTCAGCCACATATTGATTGCCCATACTTTAAGTATGTGAGCATATAAGGAATTCTGTAGTGCCATTTGTATGATGGTCTGTATCAGCAGGAGATAAATATAACCACAAAGGGATAAATTCGATAGAACTAATGAAGCACACATTCCAGAATGTGGGCAATTAGCCAAAGATGCATATTTTGACTCTCTAAGGTATGTGATGCCATTTTAACTAGGTGGGAAAGCAGAAAAGCAGGTTTGCACATGTTACTTCTGCTTGGGAACCATCCTGTATTGTATAGGAACACTGTTTAGATCAGATAATCTAGGAGATAACAATATTTAGTAAAATCATCACTTCATTCAAGGAAATTGAGACTTTTGAATCCAGTGCTGCAGAATATTTTTCTGTTTTTCCTGACACTGTGCTGCAAGAAATTGAAGAGCACTGAATGATTTGAACAGTAGTAGGCTAGATTAGATCTGCAGTGAATATAACCACTATAAGAATTTATTATTTGGATTTGTTAGTTTTTCCTTAACGCTTTGAGAATGCTTCATTTAATTTTTTGTGAAAAGGTTTTCTATTTATTGGAATGTTAACTGGGAGCAACAACCATTAGCCTTTGCTTTTCTAAGAGCTGACTGAGCCAACGTGCCAAAATCACCATGTATGGTATGGCGGGTACGTTCAGGTCCTGAGCAGCATGTACTGCATGTCTTGTGATCTTACTGGTTCAGAATTTAGCACAGATGCCTTTTTCAAGTAAAATAAATAAGTCAAACTGCACACCCTTCATAACAACACACTTTAAAGGAATGTGCATATATATCTCTCTATATGTAAATTTATATTTATATGTATATACATGTAAAAATTCAGATAAGCACAGAGTGAGTCTTAAGAATCTTTTTTATATAATTTATATATGTGGTATGCAAACTTAGAACAAACCATTTTATTTCTATCACAAATAGCATGATACTGAAGGATATGCAAAATAAAGCTTGGTTATAACAGGAAATAAGCATTTTTCTTAATAAATTTTAGATACAACTTTTGTTTTCCTGCCTCTAGCTGGGGGAAAAAATGATGTAATTAACTAACCATTTAAAAATGTTAAACTAAGTCATGATTTCAAAGTGTCAAAGTTGTCTAACACTGTATAAGTACTCATTTTAATACTAGTTAATAATATGGTGGCCAGCAGTCAGTTTTTTTGGAAGACTTATGGGATTAAGGAAATACAGGTTTATTTGAAAACTGGTAAGCAGTGCTTTTAATCGGTCTGGCAGTAACAATATGTGATTCTGGTATTTTCTTCTTTGGGACATTATAGAGACAATCTATAAAAAGGTATATCAAGGCTATTTAGTTTTCATATATCCTATATTCCCAAAAGGATAGGGCTGCAAAAAATGGTGGATAGGATAGTTCTTTTAATACTAGATTTTCCTGAATTCGTTCTACACATGCTCTGGATTGCTTCTTTTGAAGACTTCAAAGGGCACTCCTGATCCTCATGTGAACTAAATGCTGTCTGGGGGTTGAAGGGATTGAGAGCAGCCCTGCAGAGAAGGACTTGGTACTGGTGGGTGAAAAGCTGGATGTGAACCAGCAATGTGTGCTCACAGCCCAGAATGCCAGCCGTATCCTGGGCTGCATCAAAAGAAACGTGGCCAGCAGGTTCTTCCCCTCTACTCTGCTCTGGTGAGACCCCACCTGGAGTACTGTGTCCAGCTCTGGAGTCCTCAGCACAGGAAAGACATGGACCTGTTGGAGCGGGTCCAGAGGAGAGCCACAAAAATCATCAGAGGGATGGACCACCTTTCCTGTGAGGAAAGGCTGAGAGAGTTGGGGTTGTTCAGCCCAGATAAGAGAAGGTTCCAGGTAGACCTTATTCCAGCCTTTCAATACTTAACGGGAGCTTATAAGAAAGACTTTTTAGTAGGGCCTGTAGTGATAGGACAAGGGGTAATGGTTTTAAACTAAAAGAGGGTAGATTCAGACTAGATATAAGGAAGAAATTTTTTATGATGAAGGTGATGAGACAGTGGAACAGGTTGCCCAGAGAGGTTGTAGATGGCCCATCCCTGGAAACATTCAAGGTCAGGTTGGACGGGGCTCTGAGCAACCTGATCTAGTTGAAGATATCCCTGGTCAATCCAGGGGGCTGGACTAGATGACCTTTAAAGGTCCCTTCCAACCCAAACTATTCTATGATTCTAAATACAAAATAGAAGGAAAATAGAATTATTTGTCCAATGCAGATAGATAGAGGACATGTGACTGGAGTTGGCAGAAGGAAGGAATAATGGTTAAAAACTGCCAGACATCAGTTGAAAGTCACTATCCAGCTGAACATAAGGAGTGATGAGAGAGGGGTGGTGTTGTCAACTGACCACATGTAAATTCTTTCCATGTATTTGTGGAGAGTTCAGTGAACCATAAGATAACTTAATGAGGAATGCCTTTGGTTTAGATAAAATGGTGAAGAAGGGCTATTTTAATATCATCAGATTTGTGTGGTGAAGAAGAGCTATTAAAAATATCAGGTTTGTGTTCAAGTCTGTCTCTTGTCAAAGATGAATGGAAGGCTTTTGAGTGAGATCTCCTCCATTACTTTTCCAATGCAAGCAAATGATAATTAATTTGTAGGTTGTCATAAAGATACAGTACAATGGATTTGTTCAAGGACCAGGTGTGGAAGCAGCACCACTATTTGACTTTTTCCTTTGACAGATGACTGGAATTGAAGATTTGTCTGGGGCAAACATTACCTCATAACATATTTGGCACCAGCACAACTAGACAGATTATAAAATAGTAAAGTGCTAAAAGATGAAAGAGTGTCTTTTCCTCCATGCAAAATTCACAATTTGTCCATTAATGCAGAATAGATTGTCTGAGAGTATCTTATTTCGCTATTTTGTGTATGGAAACAGGTGATGCTTGCTGGGTAAGGTATTTCTGGACATCTCTAAACATTTGAATGAACAATTTCTTCGTATGTGGTGATAGGCAGACAGTCTTATTTATCATGCTTGAGGAAGGTTAACAAGGTGGTCATGCTGTTACTTTGTGTACTAGCATACCAAGCTGCCAGTTTCTCCCTGTTTCGTCAGGCCTAATTACCTGTGAGCTACTAGCAAGCTAGGAGCAAGCTATGTTTAGAATCATTTCTGTAGTAACACCTGGTAAGAGGGGGACCTACCAGCTCCAAGATCCCTGGCAGTTGAGTCCACCCAGCAATCTGCTTTCAATTTTCTCACAAGCATTCCTGGTTTTGCTTTTCAGCCTTTGGGAACTTTATGGACTAGTTTTCCTTTTCCTCTCTGAAACAAATGTCAGCAGAGTCAAGATCCATAAACTCACTGTTGAAAAGTGAAAACAAAGTGCTGACTCAGCCACAGGGAGTTGGAACCAGGTTGCTCCCATAACAGGTTTGCATAGAAATGGCTGCTATGATAGTTGGGAGGGTCTTGTAAGTTTGTTTTTTATTGACATTTCCATATGGGCATCTGGCATTGTGCTTTTGCATCATTGTTTGAATTACATGGGCTGCACAAACTGTTTTGGGACACTGGGCCAGTAACTCTTGTTGAGACTGTTCACTTATTTGTGTGGTTTTGAATTGGTATTGTCTGGTGTTAATCAATGTCTCTCTCTGCTCTGAAATGTGGCGGTGTTCACCTCTGGGAACTGTGCTGATATAACTACGAACTGGCAGGTGGAGGCAAAGTGTGAGCGCTTTCTGGCTTGTATTTTATTTCTCCTGATTACATTCTGAAGGTGAAATCAAAACTATTCTTTGCTTTTAGAGAGTTGTATCTCTGAATTAGGTAGGGTTTGCTCCCTTGAAGACTTGCCATGTGCTGCTATCCATTTACATCATCTCTGCAGTGAGAAATAAATCTGGCAAACAAAACTGGTTTCATTAGCCTTAACTTTATAATTTTCCACACTAGGCAGTTATCTAGTTAACATATGGATTGTACAATAGATGATCCCAGTGTGACTATGCTGTAACCCACTCAAGGGATTCTGCTGCTGTGATCGATCACAAGAGCATGTGCTCTAGGGCCATGTGTTATTATTTATAATATATACTGTTTATACTTCATAAAACTCCCTTATCATTCCTTATTTCATAAAATCAATTTATTGAAAGAAAGAGCCAAAAGATTCATCATTTTTACAATAAAATATCTGACTTCACCTGCCAGAAGTAGCCAAATTGATTTTTAACGTCTGTTAATGATTCAACTTTCCCTTTTTACTGACGTCAATAAAAGGGTGTTACCACTCCCAGTCCTCAGTGAAAGGGTATTTTCAGTTTACAGAAGAATATACTGCTTGTCTCTGCATTTATATATGCGTAATGTACACTATGCTTTCATTGCTTACCTGTAAAATGTTGAAAATTTAGTTAGAGCCTAGATAATAGGAAATCTAGAGACTCTGAATGTGGTGCTGGGCAAGAGGGCATAGAGAGGGGTTTCTTGATGATTCATATCTTACATTTACTCTTCTTCTATTTATTATGAATACATAAAGTAAGACATCACTTTGATTTGCTTATTTATCAATACCCCTGGTTACTATTCAGAGATCTTCAGATCAAGTACTGATTAAGTTAAGTCCTGAGGAGTGTGTGTGTGTGCACACATGTGTTTTTAGAAAGAAAATCCATTTCAAAAGGAACTGAAGTCATTAATTTAATCAATGCTGTCTTATGCCTCATGGTATATAACATAAACACAGATACTGTTTTCCTCATTTCACAGTAGAAAACATCTTCTTAAAGCTATCATTAACATCATGTGCTGTGTAAGGCTAGGGTGAATTTCAGCCTTCATTGTGCTTGTGTGATAGGTTTTCTTTCTTCAAATGGATCTTCCACTCTTATTAAAAGGTTGATATAAATGCCTAACTTGATTATAAAGGGATGTGATTACTTTGTATGTAAGATCTTACCAGTTAAACAAAATACATCTTTGTTTACATGTTCTTCCTAAAAACGAATTAGTCAGAGGTTCCTATCTAACATATTTTCAACTGTTGCCTGATGTTTGTCAAAACTTTTTGTAGAAATTTAACAATTTCAATTTACCAAGACTTCTCTTCTGAGCGTTTTGCACATCCAGGATGGTTTTCTTGTTTCACAGTACGAAAAAGAAAAAGAAGAGCACCCATTACAGAGTAGCCAGAAAGATGAGAAAGATGCCTGCGCAGTGAGGAGTTTGTCTGTTTCTGCTGCACTTCATTTGTAAGTTGTCACTGGTAATTATTATTACAAAGTCTTACGATATGGCTCCTCTTTGTTGAAGAAGGAAGCTGGGATGCAAGGGTCATTCACTCTGCTTAATTCTCAAACAGGGGAAAAATATTTTAGGCTCCCTGTTCTGTCAAAAGCAGGCAGTTTTTTGCACCTTCTGGAAGATGTGATTTTTTTTTTTTTCTGAAAGTGCCAGTGTTTCTCTATTCAGTATACAGTAAGCTTAGGAGGACTGCCTTCCTAATTTGGCACATGTAGGTTAACTTCTGGTATCTCGGTGATGAACCACTCTAAATCTGTGGCCCAGTGACAGCCTGGGAGGCCATAGCCTGATGGAGAGGGCACTGAGCTGCTTTGCAAAAGTCACTGGAATCTGAATCCGAGTACTAGTCCTATGTGCTTTGTCTGAACTTGCTGTGCTTAAATTTCAAATGATCATGGTTTGGGGTTTTTTTTCCCTGATAGAAAAAAAGAAGATTCTGAAATTTTTGAAATAATGGTTGGCATGAGCTATAATCATGAATACATTTTACCTGTTGTCTTAATTCCTTAGAAGTGAAAGGTTCTGAACTCTCACCGCCTTTGAAGTCTCAAATCAGATCCAGTCAGTAAAAAAGAAAAAAATTACTATGTCTATATTCTGAATAATAATCAGTTCTCACTAACACTTATTTAAGAGTGTATTTTTACCTGTTAAAATTATATTATCAGAATTATTAATTTTTAAAGGTCTGTCTGAAGAGCCTAGTCTTTTGGCTACTTTGCTTTGAGCAACAGTGAAATGTTGCATTTTTCTTAAAATCCACTTGCTATGGCTTGAACAGTGGTTAAGCAGAACTGGGTCAAGACAATCATGATATTTCAAAATTTTTTTTTTTTTTTAAGTTATATTCAAATGAAGTACGGACCTCTTTCTTTTCTTTCCCCTCTCCACCTTCTGAGAAGACCACTCTCCAAACAGAAGGAATCAGTTTTGAGATTATCATCAGGAGACTGACCATTTCAGTAGTCCATTTACGCAGATGGATATCTGCGTTAATGGTGACATTAATTTTTCAGCCTCAAGAGGAGAAGATTATTCTTATTTTCAAAAAGTCTTGCTTACACTCAGGTTAGTAATAGCAGAAGTAGTTTGTTGCCTACTCTAACAAGAGCATGGATATTTATGGCTATACAATTGCATTTTACTCTGATTGATAGAAACCACATTCCGTGAGCTGAGCTATTTTGGACAACAGAGTATATGACTGAGCTTGTGTGTGCCGAGATTACTGACCATGGCAGGAGCTTAATAATACCAGAGGGAAAGAAATTCCAAGGACAGTAGCAGTTCATAAAAACATGGTGTGTAGACCATGTCTAAGAGATTTTAAACCTGGTGGGAAGCACCAAAAGGTAATCGGGAGCCTTTAAATGTGGGAATAGGTATGACAGATGTATGAAGATATTTTTCTCCTCATTAGCAAGTCAGCTAACTCTGGCAGGAATTACAGGACAAGGGAAGCTTGGCAAAGACAGGTCACAGGCAGTTTAAATAATTATCAGGCTTTTCCAGTGCTTTGCAGGACACAATAAATTGCAGCAACTTCAGCTACTGGGTAGTCCAGTGTTACTCACTGAAACGCCATTTCTTCAGTGAGACACCCAGGAGCCAGTTAACGGTTAACCTGATATGAGTGAAAGTGTAGTTCCCTGAGTTTTGTTACCGGTTTCCCGAGAGTAGGGAAGGTCTGTTAAATCTCTTCTCTGAAAGGCCTGGCTATAGCTGGGGACTGTGTTTTGGCTTTATGTGGAGAAGCAACTTCAAACTGGCAGGACAAATATCTCTTATGGTGATGAATGTATGGTTCAGTCAATTAAATGCTAAAGTTTCCTTATCCCTTGGGATCCGTACAGCTACTTTTTGATTACATAGCTAACATATGCCATTTTTCATCAAGAAGCGTGATTGCCCATATGGTGAGCAAATCCATGCAATGTAACTATACCACTCCAGAAAATTAATTTCAAAGCTGTCTATAGGTGGGAGAAACACTTTGAAATTACATTTGGGGGCCCACTGATGTACTGTTGTGAGTCTAGGCTACCAAAGTAGCAGCTTCTCCATTTGTTTGCCTAATTGGATAAATATTCTTTCAGGGAGGTAACACAACTGACGACAGGAAGCTTGGCATCATGGGAAAAATTGCAGAGAAAAAGGACTTGGTTTAATCATTGACACGGGATTGAAAATGTATGGTGCACCTTAGATCATAGTACAAAGCATGCACTGCAACAAGTTATCCATGAAATAGTTGTATTCTGCTTACAATAAGTTCTGTACATAAAATGGCTTTCATAAAAGACAACTGAAATGTAATAATGGATGTGAGGAACTTAAGATAAGGTTATCTAAAAAAGTTTTTTTTGGGGGGGGGTGCAAAAGAAAACAAAAGCAAAGGACGGTTAATACAAGTTAACAAAATTCATGATTCAAATCAGAACTGTGCCTTCAGGTTTCTGCTAGCAATTAGCTATTAAGTAAAATGTGAATGGAGCATCTGTGTAATCCACTGCAAGTGCAAAAACTGGACCTATAAAGACTGACTTGTCAGTCTTATATATAGACTGACTTGTTGTGTTACTCTTTGTTTAATCTGGTACTTGATTGAAATTTCTTACTATATGAAGCACAAAGAGTACTTATCACTGATAGTGGAAAAACAATTCACATGCCTTAGCCTTCTCTGGCATGTAAGGTGTACTGTGTGTTACACTTCAAATGAACAGAGCATGTAATCTCCATTGGCAAAAGAGAGACAAGCCAGTACAAGCAGGAGTCAGAAAGTTAAGAATGCAGTGATCTTTTAACACAGAGTAGTAATAATACATACTGTGTTTTCTTACCTGAGGTAATTAACCATTTGTTGCAATATTTTGACAGGGGTTCCAGTTGCTTTCACTGCATGTGTGTCTTATAGTTGAAAATGGAAGCAAAAGTTAAATTAAGCACAGATCTTTTACTTTTTTATGTAGAACTTTTAAAACATCCAAGTACACAGTGAAATCACAAAAATAGCAATATAAATGTTTTTTACTCAGAGATTTGATCCAAGGTCTGAAGAAGCCTGACTGTTTTGAAGACCTAAATAGAATTTGACGTCCAAGGTAAGTTGTGTAACAACCTACGTTGCAAACTGCAATTAATACCCCACACAAACAATCGGATAAGCCAGAATAGGCTTGGGATACATGGATAAGACAAAAACTTTGAAAAAAATTAAAAATTTGCAAAATATCAAAATTTTATTTTCAGAGGTGAAAATTTATTACTAAGAATCAATGAGATCTGGGAGCATAGGTGTAAGTGAGCATTTTACAAAACAACTTTTTTGTTAGGTTAAGGACTTTAAAGCTATATGGATAGGACTCTGAAATGTTTATATAGTGCAAATATTTTTTTCAGGCTAATCTCACTTTTTTATTTTTTCATTAGAAACTCATCAGTTATTCCATTGAATCATGCCAAAATCCTCAATCCAGCATTTCCTTAACTTTTCCTCATATTACACCCACCTTGTCCCATTCAGTTCAGTAGCTAACCAAAAATAGTGTGGCAAAGTGTGGCATTGCTTAATGGCAATGATAAGGTGTGACTGTTTTGTTTTTTCTAACATAATGTACTAGAGTCAGGAATGCTGCACTGTAAAATTAAAAATATTTCCTTTTCACCGGAGATAACTGCATTCTTAATTAAACTTCTTTGCCTTTCAGATGCAAAGGAAAACGACTTCCATTTACACAGGCAGTTTGTTTAACTTTGAGCTATTGATAGAGAAGTTCCTAGCACACTGCTGCATTGCGCAAGTGTCTTTAGTTCCTAGTGAGTATTAAAGAGTATGGTGTGGCACTGGGTTTGTCCCAATCAGATTAGAGTATAACTCAAACTCAGATAGACATTGAAACAGGAATACATATTTAAAAGATACTATCCTGCCAAAAGCAAGCTCTTAATTAATTTATCTTAACTGGCTGCATCTTATAGAAGTCTGATCTCTATTCTGTGTGACCTGAGTACTCTGCTTCAGTTCTTAAGCTCTATACCTCACTGTGAGCTTGTCAAACCCTGGTACTTATTCAAAAGGAAAGATGCTGTAGTTAATTTAGGGCAGTGGACAGGACAAGTCCCAGGTTGACGCCTTGTTGTTTTGATGCATGTACATCTTGTTGTTTTGAAGGATGTGTTGTCCTTTCCTTTTTTTTTTAATGCACCTTTTAATTTTCATCAAGATCTGTCTCCAGCTATAGAGTGAACACAGTATTAAGGTTGTGGTTCAGAAACGTTCTAGGCTTCGCAGACTTAAATGTTTCTGGGTAAAACTGCTACCAACCATGGTGAAAAATGACTTTGATTCCTGTCTCCCTGTTCTGTAGATGAGGATCCTTATATTTTGCAAAATAATTTATAGGAATGGAATAAGCAGAAGGAAAAGTACGTGGGGACTGCGAAGGCATTACTGAGAGCAAATTCTTCAATAGTCACATGGGACAGGATTGTTTGGTGGTATGTCCCTCTCACTGCCTTTGTCTGCCTTCCTCTTCGGACACGGATCAGTGGGATGTGCTATCTGTCAAATGCTGTAGGACAGAGCATGCATCCTATGAATTCAGCATTCTTTCAGACCTTTACTTTGATAACATATGCAGAAAACTCTCCAGAATGAGATAGTTTGGACAAAGTCAGATAGTTTGTGGAAGCATTACAAACTCCATAAATTAGCTGGTTTGTGTTTGGTTTTTTTTGTAAGTGGTGACAGTGACAGGTTACATGCTACATCTGATAAATTCCATTGACTAAATCCCTTCACAAGACTTGAAAAAGACTGTGACTGAAGTATCAGCTTCAGGGACTTTCCTTGATTACCCATGTGGATCATGAAAATTGCAAAGAATGACTAATATAGAAATTAGGAAATGTAGTATGAAACAGAGGATCCAGCAAAGATTTTTCTTTAAAAAGCTGAGTAACATTAACTATTATTTTTAAAATGAGAGTTGTAGATTTTCAGGGTTTTTTTTTAAAAAAACTTGGTTTCGGTAGCTTTGTGATTTATTCTTTGTCAGTGTTGTGACTGGTAACATTAGTGCCAGGATCTAGTCGTTAGGTGCTAATAAAGGGGCAATATTCACAGCTTAAAATACCATTGATCCATTGTGAAATAGGACTAAAAAAGGAAACCTATGGCAAACAGAAAATATAATTTGATGACAAACAAAAAAAGCAGGTTCTGTTTCTTACTCTCTTCCCCATTCTCTTACAATTTTAAACTGTATCACATGCCCTCTTGGTTAATTAAGATATGATATTCCCATGCTTCAAGAGTAAGCTTTCAGCTTTCTCTATCACCAAGAGAATCACACGTGCTAGAGTTTTAAATAAGTTAGTTCTCATTTGGTAACAGAATACATTGCGGATTGGTCTGCATTGTTGCTCCTGGATGAATGGAGCTGGTGGGCACTCAGACAATCACCTTGATTTTGTCAGTTCTGAACCTGTTCTGTACCAGTGGAGTTTGCAGTATAAGTCACAGCAAGCTGCTGTGAAACTGGCTGGCTGGCATTTGCTCCAGAGACCTAGTAAGGAATTTGGGGATTATTAAAACATGTGAAAGCCCTACCTGTACCACTTCTTCCCTGGTTATACTCACTAGACCAGAAAGTAGTAGGACTATATTGTGTTTGACATCATTGCATCGTTTTTGTACCATTTGAAAGCTTTACTTTCATGTTCCATCTTAAAACCAATCTGTACATATTTTAGCAAGATGGATAAAAATTATGGAGGAAAAGAGTAAAACTGAGTAGACTGTAGTAGGTATGGTGCCAGAGAACTGTTATTTATACATGTCCTGGTGGTATATTCCTCAATAACTGGATTACACTCAAAATTAAAAAATCGTGTAGGACATATTAAAAAGTGGTTCATTTCACTAGCTGCAACAAATACAGTCAATCTTTGATGAAGCATTTAGTTTTAGATGTAGAGCACAGTTCTGATCAGCTCCATAATTTACTGTGTACAGCTAGTTCTCAATAAGTAATAACAACAGGGCATTTTAAATTGAATTACACTTTTCAGCCAAATAGTAACTGATAGTCATCTGGTAGTAAGAAATGGATTCTCCAGCTTCTAAATCAGCGCATCCAAAATGTTTGCATTTATTATGTCCTTCTAGTTAGCTGAACATAAATTGGAAATGATATACAACGAGATTTCAGCTATTTTTGAGAAGATTAATGTAAAAGTAGGTAAGGAAAATAATATCTCAACAGATTATTGAAAATGAAAATTTATTCCTTTTTGGAATTTTTAAGATTAGCTTAAAATTTGCTTTTAGAAAGAGTATACTAAGATTCTAAATGAGTTATTTAAGATTTAGCTTCAGAGTAATTTATAACACAGGCTGTCATTAAAAAAGGAATATGGGGAAATGCTAGTTCTAGCACTAGCATTTAAAAAAAAATGCCATGACTATACATAAGGGATCCTGTCCCAACATCATTGTGGACTTATTTTAGCCTGCTCAGCAGAATGTTTAATACTTCCATTACCTCTGACCAGCTGCTTAGTGATTCCTCATCTGCAGAGAGATCCCAGTGATGCAGAGGAGAATGTATTAATTCAAGAACTGAGATGCAGTCCCCTAATTCATAATCTGTTAAACTCAATTTGAGACCATTTTTTCCTTCCAGCTGAACCCATTTTAGAAATGACCTCTTGTTTCTGCATCGTTTAATGGCTCCTGTATCCGAATATAAATACGGCCCTATAATGTCTACAGTATGTTCTTATATTTATACATATAAAATAAGTAAGAAAAAGTGATGAATTTATATTACATAAATATACAAACCAATACTGTAATTTTTTATATTTTCAATCTCCAGTAAAGCAGCCATGTAAATATAAATATACTACCTTATATTAAATTATCTACCTTCTATGCACTACTACTAATGTTACTTTGAAATTATATAAGCAGAGATGAGAGTAAAAGAAATACCCTTTGCAGTTAATTGCCTTTGCTGCACATGTCTTAGCGTGTCCATTTAAAGCATCCAAATTCACATGTAATAATTTCATGGAGTTTCCTTTGAACTGAGGCATACTTGTGCTTGAACAGCCCTAGTAGTTTGGGAGCAAATTGCCATCTGAAAATACCTTTTTTATTTTCTGATCATAAGTGTTTAAGAAGTGTGCTACAGGTCCCTTTCTACTTCTAAGAAATTCTGTATTTGCGTACTGTACTGCAACAGGCTTTGTCTGTCTGTTATGTAAATTAAACCTGTAAATATTTCTGTTTGTTTAAGCCTTTAAACTACAAGAAAATATTTTAAGTAAAACTTGTTTTCTTTTGTTTGATGGGGATTTTTCTGTTAGCTCCCTGTAAGTTTCTGTGATATTAATACTTTGAGACTTTTGGATGACTAGCTCTGGCTTCTTTTCACTTTTTCACTGATTTACAAGTTTGAGTTTATTTTCTCAGTCCCGTGACTGGACAAATGAAGCTAAGACTTAATTAAAAAAGGAAGCTCTGAGCAAAGAGAAATCAAATTGATGTAAAAATTTTTCTACTTTCAGTTTTACCTGTGCTACCACTGCAGTGTCTAGTGAGGCTGACACTGGTGCTGCTCAGGAGGTGCAGAATTTCATCCTAACAGCCCCCTGTAGCCTCAAGGGGATTCACTTACCTCTTTTTCACTTTTCTTTGCAAAGCTGGGTCTTACAGAAGACCCTTCTTCTGCCCTGTAATCCTATCATGAAAGGCAAGATTAATCTGAAATATTCTGAATGTCAGTGCTGACTGTCTCTCAGACATGCCATGAGACATCAAAGAAAGGTCACAATGTGATACAACATTTGAAAAAGTCCCATCAGATCTGCTACCAGACCCCTATTAAAACTTTTATTTTCAAGGAGCTAACTACACTGACCTCCAATCTACTTTCCCTGTGGTCAGTTTTTCAGTCACCTCCAGAAGTGCTGAATTATAATCCAGCCATAACTGAGATGTTGATGAGGGAGAATGATGGTATGAACAAATAGGCTATGCACAGATGTGAAGCATTTTTCAAGTCTGCTGATGTAGCTCACCCTTGCAACACAAAGCAAAACATATTTAGACACTTCATATTCCCTTTACATATATAATGACCTCTTTAAGGTAGAGAAATCTTACGGGGCTTTCATCATGGCAATCCATGTTAAAATTTTTGAAGTCAGATGGACAGAGAAGCCAGGTGTCTGCCACCCTGAAATTCCCCTGTGAAAAGTAATGCTGAGCTTAGTAGCTCTGAAGAAGTAATTTTATCAGTTCATATATACCTGTTATGCTCTACTTATCTTTCAGAAAGTAGTTGACCATAGTCTAGCTTTCTGGTTTAGTTATGTCATCCAAGCATACTTCTCAAAAGGTTCTGTTAAGTATAAAACATAGAACTCTTCCCTCTTCAAGCAAAGATATTGAAAGCTTAATTTAAAAATTCTATATCTAATTCTGAAAAGTGTTAATATTATTTTAGATCTATACCACTGTAAATAGTTACTGGTTTTGAGAAAACTGATTCTAGAGTGAAGACAAGAGTATGAGCAGCTACGTGATAATGGATAGTGCATGTGGCAATTAAAACCAGACTCAGTAACTTACATGCTGGAATGCATTTCAGTATTAGCTCCACTGTTTTGATAATCAGAATCGTGTCTCCACCAGATTCACTGAGTAGGAAAACCTAGTTTCTTACTGAAAGCAAATAAGCCCTGAGGGTTTGAACTTCTCTGTGAATCAATGGGTTCTTGTCTCCTCTCTTTTTCCCAAGCAGTGCCTTTCACTTTAATATCTTGCCTCTGTAAGGTCCTCTTCTTTTTATAGCACAAGGCAGTGGTCTAGAAAGACTACATTTTAACAGTTTTTATTGTTGTTCAGAGTTATTCTAATCATATTCAGTGCTTTTCTGTGAGGAGAGAATTTATATGCTCCTGTATGTTTATCAATAGCAATCCACCTCCTGAAGTTGCTCCACCATTTTTGTGATAGCCTTATCGACAACAGTATGAGAGTAAGGCAGATTGTTTTAAATCATGCTGACAGTGACTTTCTATATAAGGTCCACATTTTGCTTTAGATTTATTGAAAGTTTGAGCAAAGTTAGTGATCGGGGATATTAGCAGATCTGAATCTTGATTTTTTAGAGATATAGCTCCCCTGGTAATGCCCACAGTCTTCTAAGCCACTGCGGTGTTCTCATTTGGTCATATACGTGTAAAGGCTAGTTACAGACAAAGTTAATTCCGGGGTTGTTTGTCAGTGTAGTGAATGAGGCAGGTTATCCTGTGGATAAGCACATAGTCTGACTAAAGACTGCATCTTAATGAATTCTCAAAAGGTCACAGGTTAAGAATGCATCAACAATTCTAAGTTTTGAGTGACCTGATTTCTGGATTGATGAGACTGTGGCCAGACACAGTCAGTGCTGGGTCTTACCTCAGGACCAGAGACTTTCCTAGGCTAAGTACAGAGTGTGGCCCTTTGGTTTTGCAAAGTTTTCAGGAGAACATTAGCCAAAATATATCCTACAAATGTAAAATATTTCTGTCTTGATGTATTTCAGCTTTGCAGTCCATCACAATTTAAACATCTTGTTTTTATTTTTGAATAATTACCACCAAGGTAGAGGCTTGCTGTCAAATCCCAATGTAAATACCAATACCATCTAAAAATAACATTTATGGGGAGTGCACAAAAGATGAAAAAAAGTAAGCTGTCATTTTCAGGTGCTAATGCAGAGTTGAGCTAATCCTTTTATGCTGTGGTGATGCGATGGTAAATAATGTGTGACAGTATCTGCCAATAAATTGATAGTATCTTTGACTAATTCAACCATAATTCTCCTTGTTTCACTACATGCAATGTCATGACATGGTTGAAGTCCCACTTTGCTTATTTTATGTGTATACCATCCCTGCATTTCACATGTCATCATGCAAAGTGTGGAGGGCAGTCCCAGGCTGGTGGTGTTACATGGATAGGTATCACTTTGTCTGTATAACTGGTAGATTAAAAACACCTGTTGGCTGATAACGTGTTGAGGTTTAATTGCAGTAGATGTTAATGAACAAAGTGGTTGTATTAATGGCTACGGTTAGCCTGCTAAGCTGTGGGCTTTCATGCTTGCGGGCCAGGAGGGTATAAAAGCAGAAAGAAGCATTCAGGTTCTTGAGAAGCAGGCTTTTTGAGAATACCGGCAATAGGATCTTTTGATCTTAGAGCCTTGCTTTGCATTTTCCTCAATTTAGCAACCATTAGTAAGATGAACTTATGTAATTTCTGAGGTCAAATTGTAGATCCCATTGTGTTGATTTTGTTTTTTCAACATCCTCATTCTGGAACATGTTTGTTAAGTTTGGGGTATTTTTAATTACTATTTTATTTTATTCTTATTTTAATACAATTTTTGTCCAAGTAGCTGAAATATTTAAACAGTGAGAAATACCCCAATATCTAGGATTATTGTTACAGCTGTTCTTTTCAGTCCTGCACCCCTTCACCCCATGCCAATTCAAATATGTCTAGAATGAATTGAAAGCATTCAGCTTCAGTGATAAGTGTTAGAAAGTTGGCTTATTGTAGTATTTTTGTGTCCAGGGCATGACACTTAAGTTTTCAAAGCTAGATAGCCCAAATAGAAATGTTGTGGTAGTCTTCTAAGCTGTTGAGGTGCCTCACCTTTTGTGGTTAGGACAGTGGAATTATAAAAGTAACATGACAGAATAGAGCATATTAACAAGCATCTTGATTTTCAAAAATAGTAGTGACAGTTAGAATAATGACCTTCCCAACTGTAAAGCTGGTAAATTTGATGTGGTCCTTGAGGTAAAAACTTTGTGATGCCATTTTCACTGCCACTTGAACAAATTCAGTGTGGTGTACTTTTAAAATACCAAAAGTATTCTAGAGTTCCTCATGTATATGGTCACCAGCCACACATTTTTTAAATGATCTGTTTTGGAAGAAAAGAAAATCATATAGTTTGAGATGAAGTACAATTTCAGGGGAATATAAAAACCTACTAAAATACATGAGCTGATAATAAAGGAAAATATATAGGTGGAGAGAGTGGTTTTATTGTTTAAAATCCTGTGATTAGAATGGAAATGAGAGTCCATTCTTATCTCTAACAGAGACTTTCCATGCAGCTTAGGCTTCTTTGTCTTTCCCTTTGTTCTGCCGTTTATCCATCTGTAAAATCAGGTTGGTACTTAAAAAAGAGCTTGGCTTTCTGACCTCTACTGTGTGTATGTATAGTGGAAAGCACAACAGAATCCTGACCATATGAGAAGGTCACCATCTTGATATAGTCATTCTCAAACTTGGAAATAACCATGAAAGAAAAAAACCCATTACAACTCAGAATAATTTGTGCTGAGAGAAAGAGCAGCCAATGACTTCATCAGTTATGAATCACCCTTAAAACTGAATAATCTTAACAAAAAATTATAAATTGTATATATATTCTGCAACAACACATTTGAGATTTTAATTTTTCCTTTTTTTGTATGTTGTTTTTGGCTGATTAGTTTGTGTGACATCCCGATCCTGTGAATATTTATGGCAAAATCCTTGACGATTTGAGTGAGAGTAGACTCTCAGTCAGGGTCCCATCTCACTAGGACATAAGAATCTAAAGACTGGTGAAAACAACAATCCATAAACCCCAGAGTTTTGATGTCTGACATTATGCAATAATGAGTGCCAAGATATGTGAGGCATGCAATGCAAGTATACAATGATATTTTTCACTATAAGGCTTCTAGCACTTTGTGTCTATGGTTCTTCCTGTCCCTTACTGGCGAATTGTCTTATGAATATGACTAACAATTCCTTGAATCTATCTGTGTGTTTGACATCCATAGCATCTCTGCAGTGGTGGTAGCAGCATTTTTAGTTAAGAGTAAAGTAAAAGCAAAATACATGTGCATATGGATAGGCATTTGTTTCTTGAGAATAGATGATCGTTGTAGTCAGTCTTCAGCAGTGTGTAGTTCCCTTGCAAGCTTCCAAGATGTGTTAGAAACTCTTAAAAGCATTCCTAGGAGCTTCAGCTGGTCTGTAGTCAGCCTCCCCACCTCACCCTCCAGAACAAGCAGCAAAGGAAGGGCTCCCCAAAACTTGAACTCACAGAGCAACTTATACATTGCTCACACAAACACAGGAACAAGCAATCACACCAAAGCTGTGGAGGGCCATTTATTTTAAGTAATGCATTGGTCATTTATGGTTTGTTCCACATAAGGTTTTTAAAGAAAATCAGGGACATTTACAGGAATTAAAGGCTAAAGAAAAAAAGCAAACTATGTTCTTTTCCTACACAGCTACACGGGGAGCAGAATTTGATCTCATACTGAAATTGATTACCTTAGGTCTTCTTGCTTGCTCTGCTTGCAGTGTTGGTGTGTGGCAATTTTATGCGACAATACTGGCAGAGGTGGAGGAGACCTGTGAAATGAGCAGATTGAGTGATGGTGAAGTAATTGTCAACCCAAGCCATTAAGGGTTTTTAATTCTGCCCAAGCACCACGGATCCTTGGTTGTATGACTAACATACAGGAATTTGACACTTAAACCAGAAAAGTAATTTAAAAAATTACCTTTTCTTAAATATTCATGCAGTTTTATGGCTGCTGCCTTATATATTATTATGTTATTTCCTTGTTATTATGTTATAGTTACACTTCAGTTGTAAGCATACCCACACAAATTTGCACCTAATCAACAGGGATAGTATCAAAGGTATGTTAACACATTTTTATCTGCACAGGTCAGAGTAAAGTTAAGTGCTGGCAAGATGCCTGGTGTGGCAGTTTTGCTGTCATTGACAATATATACCTATGCTGGTATATATACCTAGGCTGGGCTGGGCTGTAAATTCAAAATAGGAAGTTTTACAATAGAACTGGTGATTCTAGTTGGATCTGGGCACAGGGATGCAGAAATTGAATTTACATATATCTTTGTCAGCTTTTTTTGAAGTGCTTTGAAGTTCCAGAAAGTGAAACCACATTTTACATAGCATCTTCTGTATAAATAGCACATCCTGTTTATAGAAGTGCAGTCTGTGGGCTCCTGTTACTTAATGTGTATGGGACCGTGCATGGTCATACATGATGGATTTTACGAAAGCGCAAGTTAAATGCATAAAGCTAACGACTGTAGTGTGGTCTTTTATATATGAATATGTGTATATTAGGAAGCATAATTAAGATTGTAGGAGTCTTAGCTTTGGTACATCTCTGACTCTTGAAGCTTGATAGCATAATTCTAATGTTTGTTTTATGTAGTTTGTGTCACATGGGATAGATGGATCACTGGTAGTCTCCATGCAGTCCCCCCAGGAAGGAAAATAAAATGAGGTTATGGTTTAAAAAAATTATAATGACTTCAATGCAAGGCATTTGGAGAGGAAGGAAGAATTAATGATTACATCATCTGCTAGTGATAATGCAGCATTAGTGAAAAGATTTATTATTATTTATGGCATTGTAACGGAATATCTTAGAAAATATCTCTGATAATTCTCTGTCTGAAGCTATGTGAATTTTGGTTTGTTTTTAGTTTATATGGGTATATTCCTTTAATGACCTCAAGGGCAGGATAGATGCAAACATTCAAAGCTTTGAAATTTTTCTTCTGCTTTTTATATAAGAAAAACAGCATCTATCTGCTCTGTGGATAGCGATATCTGTTTAACAGTATGTAGTCATGGTACTGCAAACAATAAGGAGGTAATCTTTCTTCCTGAAAATACAGCAGTATTGTCAGTTATGATTTTTGTCACAATTCTCTTGGGATTTGGTGATGTTCTTTTCCCTTTTTTTTTTTTTTTTTTAAGCTCCCCCTTGTGGAAGTGTGAGAATGTGAGATTCTCACCTTCCCCTTGGAAAAAAGCAGTTTCCAGTTGTACTGATTATGGAGAAAATATTGAATATATGAATTCCAGTGATTTCAATGAAGGTGAGCAAGTAAAAAAAAAATCTCATAATAATTTTACATCATCACTCCTGGAGACCTGGAATGTAATTTTGCAAGACTTGGGGTGACCGATACTGAGATCTGGTTTGTTGCATCTATCTACATTGGAAATTAAACAGGATGCTTCTGCTAACATTGACTTTTGTGTGAAGCATTACAGACCTTTCTATGTGTAAAATGTGTGGGCAGATCTCTGCTACGTTTCCTAGGAAAGGTGGACAGCAGTCGTAAGAAAGATATGATATTGTTGAGAGTTTTTTGAATGAAATAGAAATTGAGGTAGAATACCCAGAATGTCTGATTGACATCTAGAGACTGTGTTTAAGTCTTTCTGAAAACTTTATGGCTATTCCAACTTGGTTAGCTAGACTAAAGCTTTAATGACTGACCGTTAATCCATGGAACAATGCTTTCTTCAGGTGGAGGCACAGCGAGTTACCTCTTGCTGTTAAACGTATAGGTCATCCAAGGCAATTCCTTCTCATCAGGCACTTATTCTTCTTTTTCCATCAATTCTGTAGCAATTGTGAGAGATAAAACCAGACTGCTGTAACAGATTTCTAACACATTTGGATAAAACACTACAGAAGCCTGTCATTCAGAGTTACTCACAGTTATGCTCCCATGGAGCACTCCTCTGGAGTGCAGCCATGAGTTTATATTGGTATAAAGCATGCTTGAGTATGCACCAATGTTTCTGTCAATGGAGAATTTTCTTCCATATTGTAGGTACCATAGAGTTCAGTGGTGTTGCCCAGCCAGGGGAGTCTTTGCTGAGCTGATGCTTTCATCTTGTTTCTGCCTGGTTTGCAGCAAAGAAAACCTTTGCTTCTGAATGTTTTTTTCAGATGCTCATCACCAGAAAACACCACATTTTCTCATTTTGAGTTGTCGTGGTTATAAGTGTTTGGGAATTTTTGAACAGTATATATGGTGTGCTTTTTTTTCTCGTGAGAAAATGTAGATTCATCAAAACTGAAACAAGAAAAACTCAGTTTCTATAAATTTTTGATCAAGTTTAAGCATATTTCAAAATTTTCAGAATAAATGTGATTGTTCTGTTTTACAACAGCCTTTTGGTTTGAAACGTCAGTTACTTAAAAAAATGTAACAAAATAAAAATTAAAATTTTTGAGGTTATACTAATGAAAAGTGATAACCTCAATCTTATTTTTAAAAATTATTCACTATGTTACATATTTAGGTAATAAATTATAATAATAAATTAGATTTATGAAATAATAACGAATATTCTCTGGTAATTTCCAGTCCACAGTGGCCAGGCTTCTGTTTATGGGTATTAGATATTGTTATGACTTTGTTTGTCAGTTTAGAGAGCTACCTACTGTTGAAACTTTGGCAGACATTTATAAGTGAATTTAAACAGTATATTTTGATTTCACTTATTAAACTAAGTTCCTGAAAGCATTTGTCATGAGGCAAAACATTTCCTTAATTCTTCACATTATTTTTGTAATTCGCTCAGAATTTTTTCAAACTTTCCATAACTATTTTGAAGTACAGATGCCAAAAATGAGTTAAGTGGTCTCATCAGTGCTCTAAATGTATGATATTACAACAAACACCTTTAAACTGTTATCCTGGTTTTGGCTGGGATAAAGTTAATTTTCTTCCTAGTAGCTGGTATAGTGCTATGTTTTGGGTTCAGTATGAGAATAATGTTGATAACACACTGATGTTTTCAGTTGTTGCTGAGCAGTGTTTATACTAAGTCAAGGATTTTTCAGCTTCTGATGCCCAGCCAGCAAGAAGGCTGGAGGGGCACAAGAAGTTGGGAGGGGACACAGCCAGGACAGCTGACCCAAACTGGCCAAAGGGGTATTCCATACCATGTGACATCATGCCCAGTATAGAAACTGGAGGCAGTTGGATGGGGTGGGTGGATCGCTGCTCGGGAACTAACTGGGCATTGGTCAGCGAGTGGTGAGCAATTGCATTGCACATCACTTGTTTTGTATATTCCAATTCTTTTACTATTATTGTAATTTTATTATTGTTATTATTATCATTATTAGTTTCTTCCTTTCTGTTCTGTTAAACTGTTCTTATCTCAACCCACAAGTTTTACTTTTTTTTTTTCCAATTCTCTCCTCCATCCCACTGCTGGGGGGGTGGAGAGTGAGTGAGCAGCTGCGTGGTGCTTAGTTGCTGGCTGGGGTTAAACCACAACAACTGTTAAGACATCCTCTGCAGGGGAAGGTGTCTTTGGTATTTCTAGTACTTTTAAAATGGAAAGGAGCATGTATGTGTGCAAACATCTTGATTAACAAGTAACAAGTAACAGTGATAGTGACAAAATCACATATATAGGCTCTCCTACCTAGAGAACAAAATCCCTCCAACTGCTTATGAATGTGGAGAACTTATTCTGTCTGGTAGGTAAAATATGTGTAAGTCAGGTAGCATTTAAAAAATACATTAGCTTTTGTACTTGCAGACATTCACTATTGTGGGATACAGTCTAAATATCAGTAGAGGTTCAAGCTAATACTAAGCTTGGGTGTTTCTTTAGTTTGAATGATGCTGATTGCATGCATTAAATAGTGTTATTGCTTTAGATCACTGATGATGAGCTGTAAGGTATATCTGTACATACACAATGCAGTTCAAGTACAACTTAAGCTAATTACATTTGTTCAGCATTTGAAATTCTGCCAGGTGAGATCTATGGCAAATTTAATAAGCTAATGGCCATTCTAGCCCATCATAGGCCATTCTAGCCCATCATAGCTTGCGGCTACTGTTCTTCTGTTGCTATATGCTTTTAACTACACTGTTTGGTATAAATATGATGGAGTATCTGCTGATGAGTTTTACACAGTTCCCAGAAAATGTTGAGCCTAGTGAATTAATGGTGACTTTCTCAGTGCCAGATTAAGTTAAAGAAACTGCTGAATAAACTGCTTAATTATGAAGCTGATTCATCTCCTAGTTTTTTCTTTCCTGGTGTTCCTTCCTGGAGAACACCATAATTCAGCTCTCATGCAAGGATGGAATCTGGACCTGTGGAAATTTTCAGTTAAATGCGAGCAAAGATAGAATAAAATAATAAAATTATTTATTTTATTTAAATTGCAGTGCTAGTGGAGTGGGGTCATTAATTAATTTCACAGATATTGTGACATCCTTTGGATTGTACCATAAATTCTTTGCAATATCAAAATTCTTCTATGGTCATGGGTCTTTTTTCAGTTAAAGGTGGCAAAAGTCATATCTAGTCTGCTGTCCTGAAATACTGAGCTCTCAATTCAGCTGACAGGACCTTTCTTGTCTTATGGTCTGCATGAAGTCAAAGTGTATGTTAGCAGATCTAAATGATGCTTAAAAAAAAGGGGGTGGGGAATGGAGGAATATGTATAATAAGAAAAACACATATCTACTGGGTGAAGTTTGAGCTTTGAGTGTTTTACTGGGTTGTGGCTAAATGCACCTTTGCTCTCCTGACTCGGCTGTACATACGCAGTACTTCTCCCCAGTGAACTCTTTACCCTAAAAAATTAGAAATGTTCACAAAGTGCCTAGTGCTGTAAGAATTTGAGATTTTTCAGCATGTAACAGTAACTAACCTGCAAATGTTCACTGCACAATTTTGTTCGTGTGAACTGGGAAATATCTCTCCTTGTATATCCGTGCATATCCGTGTAACTTTTTCGTTGTGTAATTACCTCTGAGGTGGTAGTCAAAAATAACCCCAAGCCAATCAGATTGAATTTCCCTGAACTTAAGCATGACAGTCAGGTTTGTAGCTGTGGAGAAACAAGAGCTTGGCACTGTTGCTGTTTCACCAAGCTTGAGGACGAAGATAAAAAGGAACACCAAGCCAGGAGACAACTGTCATCTCCTCTTCCCCTCCAAGCCTAAATAAGGGATGTGTTTGGCATCACTGAAAGCTGCTAGGGGGATTTTCTGCACAAAGGCAGAATTTGTGCTGCAAGCAGGATATTTTTACTTCAGCCAGGGAAGGGCCAAGGGGAATTTATAGAAGCTGACATTAGAAGTTAAGGGCTGAAGAGAACACATGGATAGTGGCCGAATGGTCATTTTATCCTTGGCTCAACTTGCTTTGTGCATTTAGGGAAATTAAGACGTATGATTTATTTTTTGAGACTTTTTTTTTATAGCGTGCTTTAATCAAAGGTCCCGGGAGTGAAAGCATAGATGGGTGTCAAAAAATGTTGCTATTCTCAAATCAACCCCAACGGCAAAGTCAGAGGTGGCCTTGCTGCCAATCGGCAGAAACCCAGTATGAATGGTGGAACCAACTGCCAACTCTGAGCAAAAATCAGAAGACTATATTGTGCCTGAAAGAGATTGAGAAAAACAAAGGTAGAGTTTCTCCTGCAGTGGTGCCAGTAGGCAAAGGTATGCATTTTAAAAGTTATCTTAAAAATTTTGATCTATCAGTTCATCCTGCTATCTTGTTAGCCCATTTCTCAAAATCTTTTCATTGGTTTAGATGCTGAGAATTAGATACCTTTATGATTTTTTTTTTCCCTCTTTACCGGTATAGCAGTGATAAATCTATGGTGGACTAAGTTTTCTTGCACTTCTTAATGTTTTTTGCAGAGTGACATGCTTCACAAGAGATGAGCCTGAGTAGCCTAATAGATAGGTCTACATGAATACATGAATAACACCCTGAATGTTGTTTGTATTTCCTCCATGGTTCAGTTGAAAGTCTTTGATAGTTGTTTCAGAAAATGTTGATATTTGGTCAGCTTCCTCAAAACATCTTGATCCATAAATGTTGTATCAAGGAATTAGAATTTTTCAGTTGCAATTCAGAATGGGTACATTCATACTTAAGCTGCCTAGTATTAGGATAAGATTGGCATACCTTATCATCAGAGAATTGAGTACATAGCTTTGTTATTGTATGGATGTCACCACTTTGAATTGGCTGAACCATTATCTTATCACAGAATCACAGAATGGTTGAAGTTGGAAGGTACCTCAGGAGGTCATCTTGTCCAACTCTGCCTGCTCAGGCAGGGTCACCTAGAGCCTGTTACTCTGGACCATGTCCAGATAGCTTTTGCATATCTCTAAGGATGGAGATTTGTGGCGGGTTGACCCTGGCTGAATGCCAGGTGCCCACCAAAGCCATTCTATCACTCCCCCCTCCTCAGCTGGACAGGGGAGAGAAAATATAACAAAGGGCTCATGGGTCAAGATAAGGACAGGAGAGATCACTCACCAATTACCATCACGGGCAAAACAGACTCAACATGGGGAAAATTAATTCAATTTATTACAAATCAACCAGAGTAGGGTAATGAGAAACAAAACCAAATCTCAGAACACCTTCCCTCCACCCCTCACTTCTTCCTGGGCACAGCTTCACTCCTGAATTCTCTACCTACCCTCCCCCAGTGGCTCAGGGGGACAGGGAATGGGGTTTACGGTCAGTTCATCACACGTTATTTCTGCCACTTCATCCTCTTCAGGGATAGGACTCATCACACTCTTCCCCTGCTCCAGCGTGGCATCCCTCCCACAGGAGACAGTCCTCCACAAACTTCTCCAACGTGCGTCCTTCCCACGGGCTGCAGTTCTTCACGAACTGCTCCAGCATGGGTCCCTTCCATGGCGTGCAGTCCTTCAGGAAGGAGCACACTGCTCCAGCGTGGGTCCCCCACGTGGTCACAAGTCCTGCCAGAAAACCTGCTCCAGCGTGGGCTCCTCTCTCCACAGATCCACAGGTCCTGCCAGGAACCTGCTTTATCACGGGCTTCCCACGGGGTCACAGCCTCCTTCGGGAAACCACCTGCTCTGGTGTGGGGTTCTCCACGGACTGCGGGTGGATATCTGCTCCACCATGGACCTCCATGGGTGCAGGGGGACAGCCTGCCTCACCATGGTCTTCCCCACGGGCTGCAGGGAAATCTCTGCCCCGGTGCCTGGAGCATCCCCTCCCCCTCACTCCTCTCTCCGGCTGCTGTGTCTGTCTCAGCAACTTTTTCCCTTCTCAAATATGTTATCACAGAGGCACTACCACTATCGCTGATTGGCTTGGCCTTGGCTGGCGGTGGGTCCGTCTTGGAGCTGGCTGACATTGGCTCTGTCGGACACAGGGGAAGCTTCCAGAAGCTTCTCACAAAAGCCACCCCTGTAACCCCCCCCCCCCCCCCCCAAACCTTGCCACACAAAGCCAATACAAGATTCCACAACCTCTTTGGGCAACCTGTGCCAGTGCTCAGTCACCCTCACAGTGAAAAAGTGTTTCCTGATGTTCAGACAGAGCCTCTTCTGTTTCAGTTTTTGCCCATTGCCTCTAGTCCTGTCACTGGCCCCCATGGGAAAGAGCATCCCTTCAGGTATTTATATGCATTGATGAGATCCCCTATGAGCCTTTTCTTCTCCAGGCTGAGCAGTCCCAGCTGCCTCAGCCTTTCCTGCAGTCATTTCATGATCTCAGTGGCCCATCATTGGACTCTCTTCAGTATGTCCATATCTCTCTTGTACCCAGAACTGGACACAGTACTCCAGGTGTGGCCTCACCAGTGCTGAGTAGAGGGGAAGGATTGCCTCCCTTGATTGCTGGCAACATTCCTCCTCATGCATCCTAGGAAACTACTTGCCTTATGCGCCACACGGACACTTCACTGGCTTGTGTTTAACTTGATGTCCACCAGGACCTCCATGTCCTTTTCTGCAAAGCTGGTTTCCAGCCAGTCATTCTCTGGCATACACTGATGCATGGGATTATTCCTCCCAAGGTGCAGGACTTCGCACTTCCATTTGTTAAATTGCGTGAAGTTTCTGTCAGCCCATTTCTCCAGTCTGTTGTGGTCCCTCTCATGAGCCATGACTTAAATATTGTATAAATCATTAACTCAGCTGACACTGCAATATATTGCTATTCATGTATTAACTGCAATTAAACACTTGCTTTACCACAAATGTTACCTAACTGCTACAGCATTAATCAACCATACCTAAATATAGGACTTATTTTCGCTAACTGTAAAATAAACAGTCAAAGCTCAGTTTACTTATTCTGGAATAGAATCCAAGTTTTTTTTTTTTTTTTGTTCTGGTGGTTTCTTGTGTTGTTTGTTTGTTTTGTTTTTTGTTGTTGTTGTTGTTTTTTTAGTGCTATTTGGTTTTGGGGTTCATTTTGTAGGGAAGCTCCATGAACAGTGTGATACAAATTGATAAGTAAGTCTTTTTTTGTCTGTCTCATAGCTTCTCTTCTTGACTTACCTGACCTCTCTTTACATTTTCCTATATCATTTGCATTAGGAAAAGAACTACATTGTATAGTATTTCTTCCCCTTTCTTCTGTGATTTCATCTTTGACCAAAATTTCTTCTTGGTCTTCTTACTGTGGTCTACAAGGTATAACACATAAACAATTAAGCATGCTGGCCCAGATTTCATAGCCTAACAGTAGAATCACTGTCAGGACATAGTTACGGTGTGTGAATAAATGCCAAGTGAATAATACTATTGTAGGGATCACGGCTGTTGAATTTTACAGAAAATGAGTTTTTGGATTTAACTCTTTGTTGTGTTTTAACCCCAGCCAGCAACTAAGCACCATGCAGCCGCTCACTCACTTCCCCTCACCCACCCAGTGGGATGGGGGAGAGAATCAGGAAAAGAAGTAAAAGCTCGTGGGTTGAGATAAGAACAGTTTAATAGAACAGAAAAGAAGAAACTAATAATGATAATGATAACACTAATAAAATGACAACAGTAATAATAAAAGGATTGGAATATACAAATGATGCGCAATGCAATTGCTCACCACCTGCCAAGCGACGCCCAGTTAGCTCCCGAGCAGTGTTCCTCCCCCTCCCACCCGCCCCAGTTTATATACTAGATGTGACATCACATGGTATGGAATACCCTGTTGGCCAGTTTGGGTCAGCTGCCCTGGCTGTGTCCCCACCCAACTTCTTGTGCCCCTCCAGCCTTCCTGCTGGCTGGGGCATCAGAAGCTGAAAAATCCTTGAGTTTAGTCTAAACATTACTTAGCAACAACTGAAAACATCAGTGTGTTATCAACATTCTTCTCATACTGAACTCAAAACATAGCACTGTACCAGCTACTAGGAAGACAATTAACTCTATCCCAGCTGAAACCAGGACACTCTTCTGCAGTGCTTGCAATCAGAGATAAGCTTGGGAGGGCTTTCCTATGCAGAAGACAGGGCTGCAGGCACCCTTCTGGGAAGTGTGTGCATGTGTATACAGGAGAACACTGTAGAAGGATGGGAGCTGCTGATATTGAACAATCTGGCTGAAAAAAATATTTCTTACCTCAGCTGTTAGAGATGGCATTACAGCATGTGGCATAAACATATGCAGTTTATCTGAAACTTCTTCCATTGAAGACAACAGTCAGATTTCCACACATTTACTTGGTGTAAATTGTCCTCTGAGTAGTAAATTTCTGTTAATTTGTTAAAGAAGAAATATTTATTCTTACA
Organism: Harpia harpyja; assembly: GCF_026419915.1. Classification (NCBI taxonomy): domain Eukaryota; kingdom Metazoa; phylum Chordata; class Aves; order Accipitriformes; family Accipitridae; genus Harpia; species Harpia harpyja. The sequence continues at coordinate 79,989,420 of NC_068969.1, read as the reverse complement.
TATTTTTATGTTAAAGTTGATACAGTCATATCTCAGCAAATGGGTTAAATGGTGACAAATGGCTAAGCTGAAATATGGCTAGCCAATTCCAGATACGTGTCCTGGATAAAAAAAAGAACTGGAGACTGGATTCTTACCTTTTTGCAAAAACAAATTGAAAACTCTTACCTGATAATGTATTGGTTTGAGCCAAAGTCAAACGTCCAAAGAAATTGTAAGCATGTTCTGAAAAGCTTTACTTTAAAGTATTTTTCTTTTTCTTTGAAATTCCAATAGGCAGGTTTTGACCAATCCTACTTAGATACCCTAAAAGACACTATGGCTTTGCACACAAATATTTTAATGTTTTGTTCCAGTTCTGTTCTGTGAAAGATAGAAGGTATGTACTAAAATGGGTCATTTACTCTCACTTGAATTCCTTCTCATCTGGGGGAGGGAGCTGGGACTGGGGGGGAGAAATAAATTAATAATAAGTTGAAATAAAGACATTCATGATAGGGGAAATAACTTGAATTTGATACTATGCTACCAGCTGTGTCTGTGTCTTACTGCTGTCATTTTGATGATAACGTTTAGAGTGATATGGTCACCAGGACTATTTAGAAGAACTGAGAAATACCAGAATTATGACAGCTACAGGAGGATCTCTCAAAGGAGGAAGCTGGAGGAGCTTTTCTTGACTGTCACTCTTGCCTCTCCTTCAGGAAAGGGAAACTCATCATTGTTTTCCCATGTCCTACCAACTGATACTGTTGGAGCATATAATTTCCCACATTTTTCTATCTATATCACTCCATTATGGAAAATGCATTATTGTAGGATAGGGTATGTGACTGACAGAGAAAGAGATTCCTCTGCACAATTTTATGTTCTGCTTGCAAGTATACATATGGCAGGGAATGGATTAAAAAAAAAATAAGTGAAGTTTAAATCACGTGCCTTTTAGACCAATAAACAGAGGAGCTAGATCTGTTGTGATGGCACTTGAACTTCAGGACTGAGTCTTCACATTGATTTGCAATATAGTCTGAGCAGTTCTATCATCTATTCAGTGTGCCTAAGAAATGGAAATCAATGAGCTGATATTGTGATGTCTTAATGAGGAAATATATTAAGCAAATGATCTCACATTCTTTAAGAAAAAAGTAAGAAATGAAATAGTGTGTAAGGGTATTGTTTCTATTTCATTTACAATTAAGATCAACAATTGACGGCATGTCCGTCTTTCTTCTCTAGTTAGTCCTAAATCCTGCTGAAATGCCTGCTGGGATCTACATTTGTGTGTTCTCAAGCTGAGCTATATGTGTAAGTTAATTATATTTTTTTCCAAAAGTATATTAAAAACAGTTATTAAAACCCTCTAAATCTGAGGCAGGCCCAAACATATGTGTATGGAAATGCAGAAAACGACATACTACTTCTTCATGTGACTGGTAGCAAGTTAATTTAAACAAAAATACATAGTGCAAAGTGAGAGAATCTTGTTTTCGGAACTGCTTCTTGAACTATCTCTAGCACAGAGAAATCAGAGGAATTAAAGTCTCAGAGGGCATATAATTCTTGGTGAACCTAGAGAAGTATTTGCTGGCAAAGTATTTGTTTCACTATGGAAAACAGTATTCAGCCTCTGTGGCTGGATGATGAGTGTTCTTCTCCAAATAAGTTAGAGGACAAGATGGCATGCTCACTCATCAGCTTCGGTTCTTTTCTCAAGTAGTGAAATTTCCAGGCATGGGATAAGTCTTTTCATTAAAAAGCTATGACTATCTCAATCAAAAATGTAAAAAATATGACAATGAATTTGTATTCCATGAGAGGGGAGAAAATTACCATTGATATGAAAAGGTATTTTAAATGAGAGCAAGGCAGTATGTGAAGCAATACACTACTCTCAAAAGGGTCTACCACTGAATAATAATTACTATATAGGCATGGTCATTTTGGACCATATAGGCACCGTGGAAATCACCAGAGACTTTTATTCATGCTTGGTTATAATGTGACTCTTACATAAATGTATGGTTAATACACAATAGTAAAGAAAAAACATACAGCAGCATTTCATAGTCAATCATTTACAAGTTCTTTGTTTTGAGTAATTTCTTCTGTTTTGCCATGTCCCTGTGCCTTCTCTGCCTCTAAGTGTCCAGAAAGACTGAGATTTAAAACACTGATTTATGGAAGTTCTTTTATATATGAAAATCTACAGTGTTTTTTAAAAACCACTTCATTCCATTGATAGTTCAAAGAATTTCAACTGCATTGTCCAAAAGTTGCCTTCCTGCATGTGGAAGTATAAAATAACTTTAATCGGCAAAAATAAACAATGCTAATACTTATCTTCATAAAGAAGAAACAAGTTTACTGTATGTTGCTTAACTGTTCACTTGAACAACTACCAAGTATAAGGCACCCACCTTTCCAGTGAAAATCTGCCCTTTGTGTCTTGATGCCTTGTTCCCTATGTAGCAAAAAATTGCCCTGAAAAGATATTTGATTCTTGATAAAAAGTGCATTTTTTTACATTTACACTTAATAACTGCAAATTTAACTAAAATTTCGCATAAATGAAAGTGTTTAAGGCTATGGGTTAATACCGTGTGATTTCCCAGGATAATGAGTTCAGCAAATGCTTGATGAGGAAATGAAGAGTTAGGTATACGAGCGCATAACTTTAACTCTGTTTTCTTGGAACTGGCAGAAGCCACTGGAAATTATCTGTAAGAGTTCCTGTTGCATGCATTATGTTCTTCTTGTGTCCTTCTACTGTAACTATGTTTTTCCAAAGTGAGGAACATGCTGTGGTGCAATTTGTAGTCCCAGCTTGGAAGCCACTTGTGCTTTCAGTTGGCCAACAGTTGCAAAGTATTCTTGTAGAGGATGCTTCTACATCCTCGTTCTGCCTGACCACTCTGCATGTCCAGGCAAACATATAGATTGTTCTCAATAAGTCTAAGGCATCTGCTAGTGCTTATTGCTAACACCTTAGCAGTATATTCTCTCAAAACAGTGTATAGCATTTTTATATATGTACCTTTCCACACCAGGCATAAATAGGACTGGCACAAGCCAGTGGCAGTTGCCTTGTGGCAACCCCATATTTTTCTCTGTGTGTGCCTGCTTTTGCAGGTTTTTCTAAGGAATACTATTTGTATGAAGAATGTCTCTTGAACTGTGGTGTCATATCCTGCTGATAGATTTGGTTTGGAAGGCATGTGGAATAATGAAAGAGGAAAGCTTTTGTGGTGATACAAGGTGATCTGAAATACATGACTCTCCTCTTCCTCAAGATTGAGAATGATCAAAAGGTATGGGCAGCTTAAAATACATGGCATACTTCTCCTTAGTGCAACTGAAGATAATGTTTTATTTTATAAATAGAGGAGTCTTAAAGTGAAGTAGAAAACATTTTCAGGGAGCTAGCTCATTGTTTTCGTTCTGATTTTTTTCAGCTGAGTCAGAAAGCACAATTTGAAAGGGAACCCCTGGCAAAGGTGGATGCCTTTATTCATCACAGTGTCTATTCTTCCTCTGACCTATCCCTTCTTATGTCCCTGAAAGCCGTGATGTACATAAAGATGTCCCTTAACAATTCCTCAGCACTGTGTGCTTGAGGTGTGTGCCCACCCTAGTACTTCTTAGCTCTCCATTGAGACAGAGGGCTGGCGTTCCCTGTGTGTTCCCTCTGATGTCTAATGGGAAAAAAATTACATGCAGCTAAGTACATGTAGAGGGAAAAAGTGGAGGAGTTCAGGAAAGCTCAACTCCTTTTGTCTTTTCTTCTAATAATTACAAGCAGTAAGGTGGGTTGAGTAAAAAGAAAGAAAGCGGGAGTAAGGAAGAGGTAAGAAGGACACATCTGGAGAGGTAGAAACCTTTCAAAACCTGGACTTCTGTGGTTTAAATTATGGATGCAGAAGAAAATTCATGAGGAGAAGGGCACCTTGGATGGTGGCAAATTGCTGCTGTAATTGTAAAATGGGATGAAACGTTCATTAAGTCATTCTGTGTTGGAAGATTTTGAGGGAGTATACCTTTTGGCCATTCTGTGTATATTTGGTTTGTGCACATATTTCATCTGCACAGTTTGGTTTGTGATGCTGGCACCTGCCTGAAGAGGAATTTTGACTTTGTTGTTACAGCTTTTGGTTTTGTTCTTCCCAATGAGAAAGAAATGTCCTGCAGTATAAGATAATGGTCAAACGAGGCATGCAGATATAGCAAAATGATCAATTACTGTTTGTTCAATGAAAAAAACCTGTTAGAACCTATCAACATATTTTGGGCTTTTTTTTGGTGAGGAGGTGGGGAGTTGCAGGCTGTATCTCTGCTCATTACTCTGAGAGGCTGATGAAGTTGATGAAGTCATGAATGGAATGGAGAGCACATGAATAGAGAAGAGTTGGTTACTATCCCTTCCAATCCAATAATTGGAGATCCTCAAATTACAGCAATAGATGTTAAATTAAAAGGAAAAAAAAGGGCCATATTTCTTCAAAATGTACATAATTAAGCTGTAGGAAGACACAGATTCAAAGAGCTGAGATCATAGCTGAGATGAAAATAGGCTCATACTTGCTCTGTTCTTATACTCCCTCTTAAGTGACTGCTTTGGCCATGGTAGAAGCAGGGTACTGCTAGGGAATTTCACTGAAATCAGTGCAAATTCTCTATCTGAAAAAGAAAAAAATATTAATTTCTATTGAGAGGAAAAAATAAAAACCCAAACCCTGCAGGCAAACATCTCCTTTCCTGATGGATCAATTTTAAATTAGCATAATCATAACCAGAAAACATTTCCTATAGCAATACTGGTCTTGCCTGACTGAGCCTTGTATGAATATTCTAAAATGATTATCTTAGATTGTGCACAGCACCTGTTTTTAAAAACAGTCTAGAATCACTAAGGAGAAAACTCATTTAACTGAAACATTAGTATTTACAAAAGTTGACTATATCATAATTTTTAAAGAGCAAATTTTGTACAGATGTTCATCTGTACACAAATAAATTTTTAAAAAACCCAACACAAGCAAACCCCAAACAGGTTTGCCTGGACATCTGTGGTATTTGTGTTGTTTTGTTTTTATGAATAAGTGAGGGAAGAATGTTTGTATCTCATAAATATTTTTGCAGCAGGAGAAATCACAGATGTAACTGCCAGTCTTAAGTTTCTAACAAATTACTCTGCCAGTCCCATGTGAGGTTTTTAATTGAAAATCTCTGTTGCACTGAAATTTAATGTGTTAGTTGTTTGGATTATTTGCTTGTCTTGGAATCAAAAGGTTTTTTTCATTTTTATTTTGCATTTCTTTACTTCTTCCTTTCATTTCGAGGATCACAATTTAAAATATTTCCTTCAAATGGATTTTGTCCATGTCCTGCTCTTCTGTTACTCCAAATATAAAGTAGGCTTCACCTTTGCATTTCTATATTACTGTCAAATATAATTAAATGTAGCAAGAAACCTACCTGAAAGGATGTGGCTTGCAAGCTCTACACTACATTAACCTGAAGGAAACAGTAGTGTAAACTGAATAATCCCAGTGTTAGCAAAGCTTATGCATTCTTGGCAGAAATAGAGGGAGGGGAAAGAAAGATAACTTGCTGCTTTACAGAATAATTTCAGCTGTCTGAATCTCTTGATATTCTAAATCTCTCTCCTATCCTGCCTGCACATTCCACCATGGAAATCTTCTGTAGTAGCTAAATACCTAGATTAGGAGTTTGTGCAGTGGCTGCAGCCCTGCTTGTAAATCTCTGTCTGACATTTGAGCCCACTTAACACTGCTGTTTCAGTGCTGACTATTCATTTGCAATTTTATTCACTGCTATTAAAAAAGATAGAATGTGTCTGCTGCTGTTTCTGGAATACATGAAAGATTGAGTAGAAACACTGATTTCCTTGGGTTGTGCAGGCTTCCAGACTTCCTCACATACATGTAGAAAGAATGCCTGTCCCCCACACCTCTTTGTCATAAACGCCATGATCCCGATGTGGATCCTGAGTGGTTTTAACTGACCTTAAATAAATTATTAAAAGTGTAAATGTAAAAGATTAATATGGAAGTAAAATTTAGAGGAACAGTTAAACCTGATACTTCAAATGTGCATAACTGAAAGGTAGAGAGACATACCACTGGCATTGTATCTGATCTCTCTGTAGATCTGTCCTTGCAGTTGAAAATAGTTGATATTAAAAGTTCACTAAACAGGAGCCGCTGCTCTGGTCCAAAAATGTTTTTTTGTGTGTCCTTGTAAAGTGAATTGTTCAGGTGCCTCTATAATCTTAAATGGTTAGATGTCCTGTATACAATGTAAAAAATGCCATTTCTTATCACCATCTCTACAAGGTATTGAGTTGCAGAGTTAATCTCAATGACACTCAATCGCTAGCAATAAAGATTTTGTATGCCTGGCTGTTGCCTTCAGTAATATTTGTGCAGTGGTGTTACCCGGAATGTCTTTATTTATCCTCTAAGGGAAAATTAGCAAATTGCTTTCTTTCAGAATATGAAAGAAGCAAAAGCCTATTTCCTCTCCACCTTTTCAAGGCTAATGGGAGTAAACAGTAGTAAACAGACATTTGTATGTTAGCTCAGGGGCACTGATGATGTGAGGTATCAACTACATGTTACTATAGCATTTGCCCAGAAAAGAGAAATATTGCACTTCTTTGCTGTACTGTACTGAAGTACAGGGTTAACGTCTGATGTGTGGTAGAGAATATTTTAATAGGAAGCTTTTCAGTGGAGGTATTACTGTAGAACTGTTGGGCCAAATCCTCAAGGACTACTTGTTGTTTCCACTGTTTTAATACCATTGGAGAGCATGGCAGGATGTCATGTCGGTATTAACTAGCTCTAAGGACTTCTTTTAGCATCAGTTGTATCTTAGTACTGCTTTACAATTACATTAAACAAATTTAGGAAGGTGAGTGATTTTAATTTGTCTCATCTTTTATATACCCGAAGTGAAATAAATTTTACTTTGGGAAATGCATGTTAATGTTTTTAATTAAAACTGGTTTAATATCTTTAAAAGTTGTTTAGCCTCTTAGAGAAAAGATACTTTGGAATCCTCTCCAGCATGTGGCCTTGGTTAAAAGCTGTTTTGCTGAAAAGCCTGGCTGTCACATAACACAAACTCCTCTTTTACAACATGCCTCTTGCTGTTAGGCGGATTGTTTGGCTGTTGTAAATCTCTTTTGTCAAGTGGGTGTTCTGAGTATGAACCAGGCTCTACTCTAATTTCCATCCAGGTTCTGAAAGGCAAACCCAAACTATTCACATGCACTTCTGTTACAGTATCTCCTGGGCTTTGGCTTTTGTTTGGGTTTTGGGGGTTTTTTTGTTTTTTAAAACGATTTTTATTCTACCATTTTATTTTGGCTTTTTAAAAATAAAATGAGATAGGTATTATGTACAAGCACCACATTTATGGTCAGTGACTGGCAAAATACCCTTTTCCATTGTATGCTAGGCAAACTGTAGAAAAAATGAAAATAACTATATTGATCTCCACGTTCTTGGGACTGTGCAGCTGGATGCAAAACTTTGCGTTCTTAAAAGCAAAGAGAAATGAGGAGAAAAGTGAACTGGCTGCCACATTCTTTTCAAGAAACAGATCTGTGGATCCTCATTTCGTTGCAGACAACTTAACTCATCAGAAGCCAATCTCAATAGTCTCCATGGGTTTACAAGTCTTTTGTGAATATGTTACTTTTGAGAAATTTCAGATGAGGTTTTGGATGATAACTGGGTCTGATTTGTTTGGTGATGCTGTTATGCTACCACATATTATATCATTTTTATTGAAAAAACCCCTTTTCTTGGGGAATAATAATTTTGGTGCAATTCTAAAAGTCTAACTGAAAGATTTACAATATTGTTCTTTGTCCATCTGTGGTGAAGACTCGCTCATGAATGCTCTTATTCAGCATAAGAAAATCAGGTAAATTAACTCAGTGATTCCTGATCAGTACCAATACAGTAATATTTGTCCTCTAGGGACAATTACCATGTAGAGACTACTTCCATCTGCCCTTTCTGTGCATGTGAGTGATCATACCACTTTCCTTATTTCCTGTACTATTAGCCCTTCTCTCTCTTTAGCAGTTAAGCTGTGTGTTGCTCTAGGGACACTTATGTTAAGGGTTTGTGGCCTTTGGCTGAAATTAGCTTCTATAAGGTATAAAGGTTACTACTGGTTGATGTGGGAATCTTGTGGCTGTGCTGAGCTGACTTTGACTTTCATAACAAGAATTGTTATGACTTTCGTAAGCAATTTCTGCAGCAAGCATTTGTGTGGGAGAAAAAATGAAATATTATTAAATGTATTTGGAGTGGCTCAACATTTTGGTGGTGGAGAGAGGAATATTTCAAAACAGTGCTTTTCAACAGCTGGAAAAGCAACTACATGTAAAACTGACTTCCCAGTTTAACCCCCAAAAGGGAAGGTGCTGAATCATGCAGGCTGCACTCATGCATCTATTTTCCCTTTGAGCATGTTTTCTCTGCAAAGCAGACCAGGAGCTTTGTCAGTTGTTTTTTTTAAGTATTATACTGCATTGTAGAAAATATACCTTATTATTGCCTTTGGCAAGAATCACATTCAGCTCGTCTTGTTTTTCTGTAATAATCACGATAAAAAAAAAAGGTCTTTATCCGTGAACTTGATTTAATCTGAAAGCACCTAAAGCCAGCTTTCTTGCTGATTTGGCTGTGTTTGAGATAATCTTCTAGTGGTGGTAGCCTGGTGCTTTTATTTCTGGAGGTCAGTATCCCGTTTTAGACTCTGTGACTTGTGCATTTAAAAGAGAGCAGGTTGAAGGAAAAGTTTGTCTTGTCTGCTACCTACTCTACCTAAGCAGGCCTTTGAAAACAGCAGCCAAGGGTGTATTTTCCTCCTTTCTGTTTCTGTATCAGTCTGGAGGCAGAGGCAGCCTCCTCAGTGCTAATTTTCATCTGTGAAATGGGAGCTCCAATAGAACTGGAGTTTGCTGCAGAGAAGTAATTTCCTAGGGTATTGTTGAAATGACACAGTTGAACAAATTAATAGTTCCCCCATGTTAATTTTATATGATGGGTAAATCCTTTGAGGATAAGTTCTTTTGTAACAAACAAGGATGGGTTAAGATACTATAACACATTTTTAGTGCTCTCTGTACCACCAGAACAATAAGGGGACAGAGAGTCTAGTGCTGAAGTGCTCGAAGGGCTGGCTGATGCCATCTTTTGTGTTTTGAGCTTCAAGGCTGTAAGTTTAACCCAGATAACTGAAACATCCCCTTATATGGCCTTACCATCCTAGGAGATGAGCAATGAAATTCAAATATCTCTGCATGTCCATAATCCCATTACAGTTTAGAAAAAATTCTGCAAGAATGGCTGTAACATTGTATTCGTTTGGAATAGGGGAAAAAAATGGAGTTTTGCCTTAGCTTATTCTAGTTTCCTAGAATATATTCTATTCCTTGACTGGTAAGCACATGCAAACCACACATCTGGACTAAAAAAATGAGTTTGGGGTATCTAACACAAATGCGGAGGTAGCACAACTGTCTGGTTATTGCTCATTAAACATTTCCTGCTCTTGTGATTACTTCAATTCTTTCTTGAAATCCCCTTTTGTAACAGAAAGTTATCCCCAGCTGAGTAACAATTCTGTTGACACTTGGCAAGGCATTTTGGCTCTTGACCCATGTTTCTGTGACCTTTGTTCATGTCCAATTTTACCTGAATGCTTTTTTTTTCCCCCAACTTTTTTTATTATTTTTATAAAGACCTCAAAAGTTACTTTTAAACCAGCTCTCCTTTTCAATGTTGTTGCAGTGGTTGCCATTAAAAGGTCATCTTTCACTCCCAGTTAACATTTACAGTGTTTGAAATAGGATTATCCAGGTTTAGAATAGGAAGTTAGTTCAGTTTCGTACAGCAAATGCTCTAATATAGAAAATGATGCACAAAAAATTGGATCTGCAAGAAGGGACTTCCATATTTCAGAGAGAAGAAGAGTAGAGAGCAGTGAATACTTTTGAGTAAATCAAAGATTGAATGCTTGTGGCATTAAAAAAAAAAAGGATTAGGGGATTAGGTGATATTTGGAAATGGAATATTTGTCTAGGATACTCTGTTACAAACAGCTATGCTGCATTACCTGTCTAATGAATTGTCACTGAGACTGATTCAGCCTCTCCACTAACAGAGATTGACTTACTCTAGTTCAGCTTACTTTCAAGAGTCACGAATGTTTATGCCTTGATTAGAACATGCAACAAGTAAGAAATTAGGAGGATTATAAAGTCCTCCTAAAGGTACAGCTACAGCCAAACTCCTTCACCTTTATTCATGTCGGTATTTTTTTTCCCCACAAGTAATCTCATCAATGGTACTGTTCAGTCTGAATAAATAAGGGAAAACAGCCCTTTGGAATGACTTTTTATCAGATATTGGTCTTCAAAAATGGATTTCTGTGCAGCATTGTAATTCTTACTGTGCTACTGATTTGGACTTTGTTCTCTTGATTTACTGGTAAAATACCCATAATCGCACTCATATTGTTGAAGAACAGCTACTGTGATCCATGTTGTACAGCTGTGGCTGTTTGGGGCAGGGATTCCTTGAACAATTTTTATACGATGGCTTCCAACTACTTTCCCGTTTCATATTTCTATCTTTCAAAATATGGTGCGAATGTGGGAGAGTATGACCTGTTGAATACAGGTAATGTTTTCTACAGACATTGCTGAATCCTTTGAACTGGAAGCCTCATCTAGTGGCTTGAACACTAGAGAGAGACGCAAAGGATAATGTTTCTGTCCACTGTTTTACCTAAGAATTCTTGAGTAAGAAGGGAAAAAGGCATAAATCTGGTGAGGCACTTGTGACATAACATGCTTGTGAAGTTGAAATGAACATTCAGTTAGCTAAAATTGGTCTGGTTCTTTGACATTTTTAATTGAATGCTTGCAGAGTTGACTCTATACACACATAATTTTCATGCCTTCGAATGTCTTAACTACCCTTCAGTGAGGACATAAGAATGTTTTTGCTGTATGAAATTTGGTAAGTTTGGCTGATACTGGTTGTAAACTTAAACATATGGTCAAGCCCATTTGCTTTTCCTCAGGGGATTTAGTAATTCTGAGCTCATATGAAAACCAAAACAAACAAAATAAAATAACCTCTTTTGATTTTGGTGACTATCTACAAGCAAAGAGCAGTTTTGTATTCATCAGTAGCCTACAACCAGAGCTGCTGATTAACAGTCAGTTTTGCTGATGTACTGGAGCATGATATTGGGGAAGGCAGCTTTGAATGAAGAATGTGCATTTTCATATAAACTACTGTTACAGTTATTTAGTTTGTCTTCTCACATGACAGGTCTGGAAAGGAGTTGTGTATCCAAACTTTCTCTCATGGAGAAAGAAGGTGGTAGACGTTGTACATCTGCAAAGTCATCTTAAGGGAGATGACACAGGATGTCACAGAATAGGTTCAGAAGTCACAGACTGTAAGTCATAGACACATCTCCAAATGACAACACACATTTAAGGGAGAGTTCCTGAAGCCCCTGGAAGAATTGTGCAGTCTTTGTGTCTTTCGGGTAGCGAAAATGCAGCCTAGGCAAACTACATGCAATTTTTAAAATAAGTTTCTCAGAGCTCTTTCTAGTATAGGCTATTTTTGCAACAGTTTGCAGATGTTCAGTTCAGGCTTCCTCTAGAGAATTGTTCATTTAGTACTCTGGAACTGATGCAAGGGAAACTGAGATCATTTTAAATTGTCCCAAGTTTGTATACATAATATGTAATAAAAACTGAGAAAAAGGAGGAGAGAGGGATGTCAGTTGGCAAACTAAAAAGTAGTTTGTTTTCTAATCTATAATTTTAGGAGTGTATAGAGTTTGGTTTTCATTATTATTTTTATTTGGGTATTTTAAAATGAAGGACCATACTTTTTTTTGGGGGGGACAATTAAATCTGTTGTGTAACAATTAACTTGGCTATTTGCAGACCTCATGGAATTCTTTTGGGAAAGCATTAATGTATGAAGTAGTTGCTTTCTAAAATGTGTTGTCATGGCTCTTTCAAAAGAGTTTTCTACAACTTTTAAGAACCGTGGGTTCAAAATCAGTTTAAAAAATCTTTTCTTCATTGTAAAAAAGCCTGAGATGAAGAAAATATAGTGTCTCTGAAACCTGTTGGAGTTCTTTGTGAGAACTCCACTTTCTGCCCAAGCATGTAGATACAGAATGTTTGGTTGATATCACAGAATCACAGAGTGGCTGAGGTTGGAAGGGACCTCTGGATGTCACCTCATCCAACACCCCTGTCACCTGGAGCTGGTCGCCCAGGACCATGTCCAGATGGCTTTTGAATATCTCCAGGGAAGGAGACTCCACAACAACTCTGGGCGACTTGTGCCAGTGCTCAGTCACACTCACAGTAAAAAGTGTCTCCTTACATTCAGAGGGATCCTCCTGTGTTTCAGTTTGTGCCTATTGCCTCTTGTCCTGTAACTGGGCACCAGTAAAAAGAGCCTGGCTCCATCCTCTTTGCACCCTTCCTTCAGGTACTTTCATATACTAATGAGATCCCTCATGAGTCTTCTCTTCTCCAGGCTGAACAGTCCCAGCTCTCTCAGCCTTTACTCAGAGGAGAGATGCTCCAGTCCCTTCATCATCTTAGTGGCCCTTTGTTGGACTCTCTCCAGTACATCCATGTCTCTCTTGTACTGGATAGCCCAGAACTGGACACGGGACTCCAGGCATGGCCTTACCAGTGCTGAGTAGATATATATCCTCTTTCATTTCCACAGAAGTCATTTGACAAGATCCCTCACCACTAAGTATTTGAGTATTAAAGAAGACAGGTCCTTGTATAGCCAGGTAGTTGGCTGAAAAACAAATAAAACAACGGCCAGATTAACTGGCCAGTTTTCACAGCATAGCAAGATCACCCATAGAGTTTTTCAGGGACTCTGCAACTCTGCAGGTGCAGGCAGCTCTGCAGATTCATCAATGATCTTGGAAAGGAGTATGTATCATTAGGTAGGAAAGTAAGTTGGCTATACTAAGTTATTTCAGGTGGGGGCAGATATGAAGAACTGGAAAAACACTATATGAAACTGAAAGACAGGACAATAAAATGGCAAATGAAGTTAAATATGGGTAAATGTGAAGTGACATTTTATGGGAGAAAGGAGGTACCTTAGGACAGAGCCTGTAGTTTTGTAAGTGAATGAACATCACCCAGGAATAATAACTGAAATAGGAGGTTCTATGGAAATGGTAATGCCTAGTAGTAGTAAAAAAATGCTGAAAATTATTAGGAAAAGAATAGAGAAAAAAAAAAAAAGAGAGCATTACTGTGTCCCTGTATAAATCTATGGGGCCTGTTATTTTGATTGATACGCAGAGTACTGATCCAAGCGATCTCAGAAAATAAAATAACCCAACAACTGAAAAAGCTTCAGAGAAGGGTGACAAGGATAATCAAAAGTATGGATGGCTTCTCTTCCAGGAAGAATTAATAGCATAAATCTATATCTATAAAACCACCAGTTACAAAGGGAAGATATGTAGAAAATGGTTTCTTCTTTTTCTACCCAGTATAAGAACTAGGGGGCATCAGATAAAACTAGCCCATGGCAAAGAAAACCAAAGGAGGTTGTTCTTCACTCAGGGTGTAGTGGAGCTACGGAGTTCATTGTTGCAAGCTGCTGTGGACACTGAAATTTTGTGTAGATAGTAAGATAACTGGATATTCTCATTGAAAAGGAAGTCCAGTAGAGGCTATCTTAAAAATCCCGTAAAAATGCCATTTTTGGCCAAGGACGTTCTTTCCAAATTGTTGGAATCAGTGACAGTATTGTAGGGAAAAGCTGTGTTTTTACATTCTTCTAGAGGCATACACTGTTGGAGACAAGGTAGGGCGTCAGTGGAAGTGTGATTTCACCGACTACAGTTGTCCTCATAATTTTATTGTCCTTTGTATATTGTATAAGCCAAAGCAACAGTGATATCTGCTCATCATTTTCCTGTGGACTATTGGGTAAAATTAATACTTGCTAAGATTTGAACTTAAAGGAAATTAACTTTAAGCTGGTGTCCCCACAGAAGCTAGTTCAAAGAGCTGGTATTTTGCAGAGGAAGTTTATGTACAGCTAAGGTGTTCTGTAGCATCTAGAAAATTGGTCTTCACTGCCTTGCTTCTGCAAGATGAGACTATCAGTAGCTGAAGCTCTATAGTCACAGCTCCAAAGCTCCTGCAACTACATATGAGCTTATTTGGGTTGAGCATGGGAATGTTTGGGATAAGCAGAGGGAAATAAATGTATGGAGTTCAGAGTGGTAATAGAACTGAAGCAGTAATCCTCATGTCCTGGCACCAGCTTTCTGCATCAGGAATAATTTTCTTCTGTGATTAATTTGTCTCAAATTGTTGTGGCATTAATAATCTTAAATGCGAATTTAAAGTAAAGCAGTCAGGATCTGGGGAATGTGTATTGTTATTTTTTGTGCAGAATTTTAAAATTGATAATATATTTTTGTTAAAAAGAAGACAAAACTTCCCAGACTGAGATATGAAGCCAATAGCAGGAAAAGTTTACTTCTAAATTTCAAACAAGAATTGATAATGGAAATGGGGCATCCTGTGTCTTTAGCTATAACTTTCCACAAAGGCCATCAAAATAAAAATGCTGTATGTTATACATAACTGATATTATAAATGTTGTATAACCACTCATAACCACTCACCAATCCCCACATATTCAAGAGGCCCTATGAAAACAAAAGTGGTTGGACACTATATTTTAGGGGGTAAAGGACTTTATCTTGAAAATACAGATATTGTTCCTTTCAGCATACTAGCTGCAAACAAATGTAAACAAAAGCATAAATTAAAAGTTTATTTCTGCAATATCCTAGCTGAAAGAAATGCATGATGTATAAGGAAAGAACACACAGACAACACCCTTTTAAGAAAAATTTTAAATTCAAAGTATTTCTAATTTTTGCTATCTAGGTAACAATCACTAACATACTGGATAACATAATTTATATCAAAATTATGACTTTGTAAGAAAAAGGGAAAGAAGAAAAGAAAATCTTGAGAAACAAAGAATCTGTGCTTAAGAAAATAATAGTTGAACAGTCCTTTAGACTCCATAGTCTTCACTGGTCCTATCCCTTTACTAGGTGACCTGGTTGGTGGGAACATTCTCCAGCCTGTCAGTCACCTAAAAATATAGGAAATCTCCCAGCTATTTTTATTCTCCCGGATTGTGCATAATTCCTTTCAGGTCACTCCTCAAATATACCAGTAACATCGTGTGCTTATAACCAGTCTATGATCATGCTTTCCAACAAGTGTGTAGCATATTGTTTCAAGTAAGCTGGGCTTCTATAGAACAGTTTGTCATGTGGAGTCAGTGTAACCTATCCTCATCCTAGTTGTCATCTGGTCACTTTTACAAAGTGAAAGGGTTAAACCTGCCAGCTGAATGCCATGGCAAGAAAATATATGCTGTCAGCTCAGCAGAGGGTCACCTGTACTGGGCTGAGTGAGGCTCATTCCAACTAGTTATAATTGCTGGACATTGGTGCATACTCAGGGCAGGAATGATGAAAAATTGTAGTTGCAGGATGGCTGAATTTTACGGTGGCAATGAACTAGCTGAAGCATTTAGTATGAATAGTATTCACTGGGATAAAACTTTTGGTGCTAACCCTTTGCTCTAGAATATGTAATTTAAAAAAACCCTGGCAAGGTGTCATGTCAGTGCAGAGGCCTGCAGTTTTGAATTTGTTTAGCAGAGCTATACCAAATGAACCAGAAAAGACTGCCTGTTTAAATGATGAGGAGACAAAAGCTAGAACAGTCATTCACTGAAGACCTTGCCAATTGATCAGAATAACACCAGTTTTGATTGGCAACTAGTTATAATTTCACCTGCTTACATAAGGTTCTTGGAATACCTGGAGGAAAGGGCTCACTTCAGTAGAACTAGAGTAACTAAAATAAAGGTCAACTCCTATTGTCTGGGGAAAAAAGTGATAAATATAGTAAAAGAAAGCAAAAATAGGATCGTATAAGAAATACATAAAACTTAGAGGTGGGAAAGTTGTTCTGTTACTAAATGATAAAAAAAGCTAACTCACTGCCACAAAGCACTGCTAAATCCTTGTGATTGTTTTCCCACCTTTTTATTAATCTTGCTGGAAATTTAGAAGTAGAAAAATAACATTTTTTTCTACTTGGCTACTAGTTGCTTAGTAACAGATTTAAAGCCTATTGAAGTTCTTAAAGAGGTTCCCAGTGTCTACTGTGAGACTTTGGTCTGGGTTTTATTTGGTCAAAAGCTCCTTAAATGCCTTTCGAGTCATGTAAAAACAGTCTTGATCTGTCAGTGAGTTCCCTGCACATTCAGAGTTTAGTTTGTGTATGTCAAGGTTCATAGGGCTTTATGTCAGCAGTAGCAGCAGCAGAATTTCTGAACTTGCCTACGTGACTTAAAGTATATTTACACAAGCAGCTGATATGCAAAATGGGGGTGCCTGAAATAATTAAGATTGTAAATTGTTAGGCTGGATCACCATGCTGCCCTGGTTACCAGACCAGCTTGACTGTGAATATAGCACTGGAATTGCCCTAAGGGTAATGGATCACAGGTCTGAATTTCCTAAGTCCTGTAAGCAGTTAAGAAACTTTTTCTTGCTCTTCAACTTGGAATGCAGTAAGGAAAAACTATTATAAAAGTAATGTAGATTCTATACCTTTTCAGTTTCTCTGTCAGTTTTTGACACTTCTCATTAGTTTGCCTTATGTTAAAATAAGTATCCTTCAAATGAAAAGAAAAAAGAATATGTTGGGGAACAAACATCCTCTGCAGTCTGCCCTCTCCCCTTTCATATTTTTTTAGGTAGATTTATTTTTTCTTTCCCTATGGGGAAAGAGCAACATAACATCACTGCAAATTGTTGGGACATGTGTGGTTGCTTTTTGCTTTCCTATGGAGTAATTTATAAAAGTCCTGTTTAATTTTAAGGGTTGCATAACCTATTCTGGTTTAATTGTTTATGTGGTATTGTTATAAACCTTTTAAAATGGGGATTGAATATTTTACTTAATGTTAGTCTCGCATTTTATCTAGTGCACATAGGTATAAACACTGACTGAAATACTATGACCTGTTTTTCAGATGTCAGATTACCTGGTTACACTTTCTGGATTTATAATAAATTGATTTTTCTACAACCATTATAGTCAAGGACCTTCGTTTGCAATACTTGCATCCTTTTCAACATTGAGAAAGATGAACCATGTTTATAGCCCTAAATTATACTGAACTCTTGCACAGACAAGTCACATTGATAAATTGAACATGATATGTGCTCATCACTGGTCACCTGAATAAAAATTTGAACAGAGAATTGCACTTTAACAGCCCTTTAATACCAGTCCCTGGTATCCAGTTACAGGATGCGTCAGAATGGTTCAAAGCTGCCTCAGGGAAGGTTCAGACTTGGCATTAGGAAGCATTTCTTTACTGAGAGGGTGGTCAAACAATGGAGCAGACTTCCTAGAGAGGTGGTCGATGCCCCATGCCTGTTAGTGTTTAAGAGGCATTTGGATAATGCCCTTAATAACATGTTTTAAGTTTTGCTCAGCCCTGAAGTGGTCAGGCAGTTGGACTAGATTGTTGCAGGTTCCTTCCAGCTGAAATATCCCTCCCCTCCCCTCCCCTCCCCTCCCCTCCCCTCCCCTCCCCTCTCCTCTCCTCCCCTCTCCTCTCCTCTCCTCCCCTCCCCTCCCCTCCCCTCCCCTCCCCTCCCCTCCCCTCCCCTCCCCTCCCCTCCCCTCCCCTCCCCTCCCCTCCCCTCCCTTCCCCTCCCCTCCCCTCCCCTCCCCTCTCCTCCCCTCTCCTCCCCTCTCCTCTCCTCTCCTCTCCTCTCCTCCCCTCCCCTCCCCTCCCCTCCCCTCCCCTCTCCTCTCCTCTCCTCTCCTCTCCTCTCCTCTCCTCTCCTCTCCTCTCCTCTCCTCTCCTCTCCTCTCCTCTCCTCTCCTCTCCTCTCCTCTCCTCTCCTCTCCTCTCCTCTCCTCTCCTCTCCTCTCCTCTCCTCTCCTCTCCTCTCCTCTCCTCCCCTCCCCTCCCCTCCCCTCCCCTCCCCTCCCCTCCCCTCCCCTCTCCTCTCCTCTCCTCTCCTCTCCTCTCCTCTCCTCTCCTCTCCTCTCCTCTCCTCTCCTCTCCTCTCCTCTCTTTTTTAATGTGTATTTGCCTACATAACACTTGCCATCTGTGATTACTTGAAGAGCACATCAGCCATTTTTATCAATGTCACCAAACCACAAATGAATGCTGAGCTATACTTTTCCCATAGCTAATTATTTTCTGATCTTCCATTTGCAAAATGGTTGCTGCTCCTTGACCTGAAAAATGAAATTCCATGCTAGTCTGTAATTTTTAAGTAATGTTAGTATGTAAAGAATTTATATTAAACTTAACTATCACCTAAAACTGTGATAAATGTGTGATTGATTTACTAGAGGCCAAGTTATATTTTCATTAGGAGTAGAATGAACCCAAATGACATTATGGAATCCCTTAAGCTAAACCTGGGTGATGAAGTCAAATCTGGCTTTAGTCTCCTGTTTATCAGCAGAAAAGAACATCAGTGTGATGGGTTGACCTTGGCTGGCTGCCAGGTGCCCACCAAGATGCTCTATCACTCCCCCCTCTATTAACAGGACAGTGGGAGAAGATATGACAAAAAAACTCATGGGATGAGATAAGGACAGAGAGATTACTAACTAATTACCATCATGGGCAAAACAGACTCAACTTAGGGAAATTAATTTAATTTATTGCCAATTAATTGTAACAGAGTAGGAGAATGAGAAATAAGAACAAAACTAAAACACTTTCCCCGAACTCCTCCTTTCTTTCCAGGCTCAACTTCACGCCTGACTTTTCTACATCCTCCTCCCAAGTGGTGCAGGGGGATGGGGAATAGGCGTTAGGGTCAGTTCATAATCCTTTGTCTCTGCCAATCTTTCCCTGTCATCTTCTTCCCCTTCTCAAGCATGGGGTCCCTCCCACAGGATACAGTCCTTCACGACCTTCTACAATGTAGGTCCTTCCCACAGACTGCAGTTCTTCAAAAACTGCACCAGTATGGGTCCTTCCCACATGATGCAGTCCCTCAGGAATGGACTGCTCCAGTGTGGCTTCCCCACGGGGTCACAGGTCCTGTCAGAAAACATGCTCCTGCATGGTTTCCTCTCCAAAAAGCCTTGGACAGAGATGTGACTATCTCAGAATCATGGCTGCCTAAACTACAGTCTGATAATTGGTCATTGACTTTTCAGAAGAATATAGCATGACATATTTGAGTTTCATGACCTCATTTTCCCACTTTCTTCAGACAGATTGGTCTACATTAATTTGTGAAATGCTATGAAAGTCAAAGGATGACTTGAAGGATTGATTTGTCCCAGGAATAAAAATGAATTGCATTGATATGTAGGAGTGACTCATCTGAGCTTTTGATGCAACAAATGATAGTTTTAGAGCATGATATCCACAGCCTTTCGTGACATTAATGTCATCAAATTCCCCATCATTAGTGCATAAGTAAAATTACTAGATTCTCCTTAAAAACTCTTTTCCTATAACTTCCAAGTTGACAGTGGTCATGTTTTGGAAAAGAAGGTTTCTTACAAGTAATATAAGAAGCTTTTCTTGAATGCAGCTAAGGTAGAGGTTTCACCAGGGAAAATGCTTAGTCATGCAGCCCTTGATAGGAAGTCTAAGGGGATGGGACATGTAAAGGCATTCCAGTACATGTTTTATGAGGAGAAAAACGTGTTTCAAGTTCAAGTGAAACTTGAAATGTAGTTGTTGGAACTTGAAGATAATAGACCTGACAAAATTAAAACTTTTGGAGAATAAACCCAGGATGCTTTATGCATCCTGCTGCTCTGCTAGAGGTGTATGTTGTTAGGCCAACCCTCTGTAAACATCTTGAACACAGTGAGCTGGATGCTTCTCTGAGCCCCTTCACTATTTCTGAACTGCACCAATAAATTCAATTAAGTTTGACAGTTGCATAAGTGATTTAAAGTGTCAGGACCTAGCAAGCTCTGCTTTCAACATGTTCAGATGTCTCCTGGCAAACAGACAGAGCTCAGGCTTTTCCTTCATTCTTGACAGCAAATCTGTTGACTAATCCCGTGGATTTCAAAGCGAGTTGATTATCGTCCTGGAGCTGTTCAAGGTACTAACCCTCGCTGCCTTTGACCACTTTGGCCTACCTGTGTTAATCCACCAATTTTAAGTACTGATTATTCCTATCAACAGGAAAGTGATGTAGTAAAGATATAGAGAAACAAGAAAATTTAAAAAAAATATATTACCTTTTGCTCAGCCATTGCCAGACAGAAATGTATATATATTGTGTTCACGTGCTGACTTAATACCTACTTATTTTGACCAGATGTAGTCAGTGCTGCTGTAAAAGGTGAATGAATTAGACCTATTTGGCACAAACATCTGTCTCCTTTTCTCTCAGGGCTAGACAGCCAGCTCCATACAGCAATGATCTTGTCTTCATGCTTTGCTTTGTGCTTAATACTGTGAGTTCCTGTTCTTTGAGTGCCCTAAAATAATACTGAAATCCATGGAAACAGGAGCTTTGAAAGCAAGGCTGAGGGAGAGATAGAAAGGAGAACTGACGGAAAGAATATCTATCAAAATGAGGCCAATATTCATCCTGGAGGAGAGTAATTAATAATTCTAAAAGGAATGATTTCAGGGCTGCTAAAATAAAGGTGGTGTTATTACAATGGAAATCACAAAAATTAGCAGTTACATGCAAACTTAGAAATACAGATATCATCTTTACTACAACATCGGAAGCATGCACTATTTATTGTGTGTGATTTTGCTATGATCTTAGTTTCCAAAATAGTCGTGAAAGAGGAAATGCAAAGCTTTCAGTAGGTTATATAGTGCTGCTAGTGCTGGCCAATGTGGACCTCCATGAAAGGAAATAAAAACATCAGCTTCCTGTGAGGAAGGAAAGGTGGATGATTACTATCCAAGGGATAGTCTGCATGTAGCTGATGTGCTTTCCCATAAGACTCCACAAGGGAAATGGAAGTTCATGCTGTGAGAGGATGTGGGAACAAAAGACGGTAAAAGGTGATGAACTGAAGTGATCACCTTCTGTCTGATTGGGTGAGGCATAGGAAAAGATGTTGAAAGAAGTGGAGTAGGGGCACACACCTGCTATAAAGCAAAGACCAGCCTGTTCAAAAACACAGTAAAAGGAAGCAACACCACTGACATATGGTGATAATCAGTGGACTGGTAACATTGATAAAAGCATGAGAAGGACAACGTGGAGAAAGGAGCAGTGCTTTAAAAATCTTCTCTGCTATAAGGACAAGCAACTTTCTTTAAGGTTCTGCATCTGATGCCTCAAGAAAATGTGCTTTTTTTTCAGGTGCCTAACGTAGCTTTCATTTTTTTTAGAGATTCCAGATATAGAAAAGGAGTATCAAAACAGTTCAGCTATTCACCAGCAAGGCACATCTGCCAATCCAGGAAAAAAAAACTACCTAGCATATATTTGCATATCTCATTACACTATAAATATATCATTCCAGATAAAGGTTGCATGTTTGGTGCAGTTTACTTCCATTGCCTTTATTTTAAATATTCTGGTTTTGTAGTTGCTTGTTTTCCAGCTGACATATATTTGATGGGAATATTTGCATTTGTAGAAATCTATGGGACAAATCTTCCCTGTCCCAACATATTGACAGTTTTAGAGAGAAGTTGGCCATAAGTCTCTAACTCTCAGGTTCTGTTGAAGCCTTAGGGTAACTTAAAGTACACAGGAGACCTGAAAAATTAAGAAAGCCATTCAGAGTCCATAAGCACTCAGAAGCACTGGGAGCAGAGACGAGTTCCTCAGTGTCCTTAGTAATGGATTCCTGTGGGTTGAGTGCTGGGACAATATGAACGTCAGCTCCCTGGTCTGAGAATTTTTCAGATGTCTTAAACCTGTTTGAAATTTCAAGATAATAATACTGATATTGAAGCCTCACTCTCTGATGTATTTTGAATCACAAGATTTAAATACTATATAGGTTGTCCAGGTAGATGATAATTTTTTTGTCTTCTTTTTTCTAACAACAAAAAAGTTGATTTATAAATGCAACCAATTTACAAATACATTTATAAATACAACCAATAAATTGGTTGTAGGTACTAGCTTTATGCAGAATGAACACAGGGCTTGAATGAGGGTAAAATTTTCACGCAATACAGGGAGTCACAGCTTGTAACATTTGGACAATAAAATTACTTCATTGAACTGTTCTAATTGTAGGACAGGGTAAGTGTATTTATCCCGTGTATGGTGTCTTCAGGCAAAAGGATCATTCTTGCACCATACAGTTGAACAAGTGTTTCAAGGACATAATGTAGAAAGAGAAACCAATCTTAACTCCCAAGGAAGGAAAAGGCATGCCAGAGATTTAAGCAGATCAGTCAATACCTAAAGTATTTCTGGCAAAGTTTTCTGATTCAATCTGAACTAGGGACATTATAGACATTATCTTTGTACAAGTTAACATTTTGCTCAATGGTAGTCCAATGAGTTATTGATCCTAAATTCCATATACAGACTGAATTTCCAAGATGTTTACCCATTTAGTTCAGGAAATACCTCTCTACCTATGGCCTTTATGGAATATTCCCATTAAAGCTTTCACGACAGAATTACAGCGAATGTTTAAAGCACAACTTTATGATGTCTAACCTACTTTCCTCTTCCTAGCAGCAGGAATTGTATTTGCAGAGGCTGAAACACAAGTATGGCAATAGTCCTAATTTAATTCTAGATTGTTTGTAAACTACTTTAAAAGCCGTATTGGAAAATCCTTTGCAGCTGTTTTTTTGTCAAAGATTTCTACTGAAATGCATAATTGGGCTACCCCACCCCTGGAATGGTCACAGCAGCATGTGCATGCAATTAAGTAGAGTGGACAGGATCATCTTGTCCATACCTGCTGAAAATCATCTGAAAATGCTGGTGGTTCTTTGTGGATCAGTCAGACACAGAACATAAAATCACCATGTTTAACATGTGCAGAACTAGTAAGGTGGGGCTTTTTGGATTTAAAAAGTTATTCTTGCAAGGATGAGCAAAATATCAAGGGTATAAATATCAGTCAGACAGGGGTCTGCATACCAGTAAGATGTTCAGAGTTGCTGAGGGATTTGTATTTCAATTTTTAGCCTTTATATCTTTGTTTGAGAGAAAGAGTGAATCAGGCCCAAACATGATGTTTAAGTAAGTCCTTCTCATTTTGTCCACTGCCTTCTGTTACTCTCCCTTTATAGAATGTTCTCAATCTTTAGAATCAGCAAGCCTACATCTGACTTTATATATCATGGCGCTCCAAAGTCCTATTAAATATTTAACAAGTCTTACAAATTGCAGGCAGGTAGGTTATGGTGAAAGATCTTTAAAATACAGTGTATTTTATACTGTGATAAGTTGCACGCCATTCCTTCATGATCACTTGTAATAACTAGGGCACAAGCTGTCTTTGAATCATTTTCTATTTATTCAGCTTTTCAAAATCCTTTACAGAGAACACATGGTAGTCTTTACAGTAAACTGTTAGTCGTGCTTCTGATTGAGAAAAAAATTCTAACCTGTAAAACAAATGCTTATATTTTTAAAATATACAGATCCACCTTCTGAATTGTAAATGCTATGGTGTGTAACTCCTTACACAGTCAAATGTAAGAAAAAAAAAATCCTTTATTAGTCAAGGAAAATGCTAAAACAGAAGCAACCAGGGCTAACTGCAGAGTATGACACTAGTGCTGGCAAATCCTTCCAGCTGACTGTTTTGGTTCTGTAGACCGCTGATCTGCTATTAGTGTGTTAGCAATCCTTCCTTCTGGTTTTCAGAAAATGCTAATTATCTCCAGTAGACTAACTGTACCATTGCAGTGTGTTTGTAAAATTTGTGTTGGATAGGGTTTTTTTGTTTACAGGAGCAGCACAGCTATTCTAATACAGGTGAAGAGGGTGTGAGAATTGAAACTGGCTTTAGATACACCAAGGCTCCAGACAGGCTGAAGCATGGTCCCCTCCCTGCTGCCACCCATACATTAGATGACTCGTAGTACTAATTAGCTTGGCCTCCTGGGGTGCTTTCTTCTGGTCCCTGGGGTCCCAGGCAATTGCCCTGCTGGTTCATCCGTAAAACTCTGTCTGAATCGTGTTTGTGACGTGCATTACATCAATCTGGTAAAGCTATGAATAATGAAGACCTGCGTGTTGGCAAGTGTGTGTGATTTTAAGTACTAATGTGAACTTTTCATGCCCCCCTCCCCAACATTACTATTCTTAATCTTTTAGTGTAAAAAGGTTTCCTTTTAAACAGACATGGTTTAGTTCTTACAGTACTTCAGTTGTTGGCCTTATGCCCAAGAAATAAGTGAGGTGTTTTTTAAAAAGAGAGTTTGTGTCTCTTTTATGGGCAAGTTTGTGTGTGAATTCAGGCAAAACAAGTGATACTGAGAATTAGCTGCAGTTGCTCTCAGCTTCTCTGTGTAATGTGTGATCTGATGCTTCTCTGTGAAAAGTAGCCCTGATTCAAGCATCTAAAAATGAAAGTACCAGTAAATAGCATGAAGACACTGAGTTTTAGCCTTATGGTTCAAATTCTTCTGACAGAAGCCAAGGATGACAATGTGTTAGCTTCCTAACCCTGAAACAGACAACTGCTTTTTGAGTTCCCTCAGCTGGAGATGAAACAGAGTGAAACAGCTAATTAGTATGTAGGATGGCAAGCATTAATTAAGCATAAAGTGCTTATATTATGGATGTAAATTTCTCTGTATCCAGTACAAAGATTTTTAGATTCTCCCAATTGCCCAAGAAATGTAAATATCACACCAATGAATTGAACTGAGTAATTGTAGCTTAGGAAGAAGCTATTTAATATGTGGGAAAGGTCATTCTTCAGTATGAATAATATGTGATTAGGAATACCATATTAAATTTCAGGAAGGAATTGTCTTTCAAGGAGGAGTCTCAGAGAATTCCCCTCCATTTTCAGTCTCACTGTTTGCATCTTGTTCTTCAGTGTCCTGAAATGAATCTGTAGCGCAACTGTTTATGGACCTAGTGTGCCAGAAGCATAGTAGGTATAGTTAGTATCCTTCTTATAGTCTATCTTGACAGCGAAAAACATATGAGAACATTAATGCTCAACAGGATTAGACCAGCGCTGGGTACATCCACCAACAGTGGTCTGTTTCCAGCAGAGACAAAAGCAGATGCTGCTTCAGGAGACTGCACAAACCTAACAGTTTCTTCAGTCCCATCCCCTTGTACTCCTCCAGCCTATGGAAGAGGAGAGCACAAGGTGGCAGCGGACATCCCTCCTTACTTCTTTTCAGTAGCTGCTTACAGATTTCCTGCCTGTGCATCCGTCTGACCACTTTTTGTACCCACTGTCACTGCCTGCTTCCACAGCCTGATGGAAACAAATTCAAGAATTTCACCACCCACCATATGACACTGTACACGGCTTTATTTGTTTTAACCTGATCTCCTGCTACTTTCAGCAAGTGAACCTTACGCTCATACCATGGCATCTGGTGAGGCACAGTCTCCCATTCAGGTTACCTGTAGCCTTTAGCAGTTTACAAATCTCAGTCACAGCCCTCTTCAGCCTTTTCCTTTCCAAACTGAAGAACTACTCAGCCTTTTAAATCTCTGCTTGTAAAGCAGCCAGTCCACCTCCTGGACCATTTTAGCTGCTTTTCTTTTTATGTCCTCTAATTCTCCTACCTTCCCTTTGAGATGCAAAGACTGGAATGACATACAGCACTCAAGATGTGGGCACATCAATGTTTGTTACAGGAACAAACAGATGACCTTGTCTTCAGTGACCTTCCTGATGCAGCCAAACTTTTTCTTGGCTTCTCAGATGCCCTTGCACTCTGAGCTGATGATTTCAGAGAACTGCCAAGTTTGACCCCAAGATCTTGTTTCTGAGTTGAAACTGCCAGGTCTGTGTTTTTTTTCCTCAGCACGACCTTACACTGATGCTCACCTACCACACCCCTGAGGCCCTTCTACAGTTCCTTGCCATGGGCACAGCATTTGACTACCCATAAAGCATGGGTATCAGCTCAGTATCACCTGCAAGCTTGGAGGTTTCACAATTGCCTCTCCTTTCCAGGTCACTGAAAGGGAGGTGATATAAAGCTGTTCCCAGCACCAACTCATGAGGGAGGGACCCTGCTTTTGGCATTTTTCTATCCTGAAAGTGACACCTAAGCACTACCTTTTGTTTCCTCTGCTTTAACTGGCTTCCTCTTGCTAAAAGGACCTCTTCTCCAATCCCGCAGCAATGGAATTTCTTTTTAACATTTCGTGTGATGCTTTGTCAAAGGCCATTTGAAAATCCAGGTCAGATTTTATCCACATGGTTATTATTATCCTTCTGCAATTCCAACAGGTTAATGAAGCAGTATTTCCCTTTACAGAAGCCACACTGATGCTTCCCCAACAAGACTGCATTCATCCATGTGCATATTAAGTAATCTTTTTTTTCACTCTTTTTTTTTTCCTTTTCTTTTTTCTTTTTTAAAGACAGATTGCCATCTTCCCATGGATGGGACCAGTCAGGCTCACTGGTCTGTAGTTTGCAGGATTTGCTCTGGAGCCCTTTTTGTAGATGTGAGTTATAATGGCAACTTGCCAGTCCACTGGCACAGTGGCTGTTTATAATGGTAGGTTACATACCTTGGCCAGCAGTTCTGTAACTTCGTATTTGAGTGCTGAAGGAACTCTCCAAATTCATCTCAAAGAAGTAGGAAAGCTGTCTTTTCCTTCTCAATTTTAATGTAAAACCACTTAATCCTTTTGGTAGTATGGTGATTTGCTACAGGGAAGGAGTCGTATTTCACACTTTGCCAGATTGTTTTGTTTAGTCATGCATTTGATCTGACTTAAACCAAAAGTCCCCAAAACTCCAAAAATCCCCTTCAAATCATGTTTTTTAATTTTGATATTAGTGTATGGACTTACTTGTTTGCAAAGGGCTACTTAAGAAGGATTGTAATTAAAAACATTTACAAATAAAGAATTGAAACGAAGAGCTTTGCATTATTATTTTTAGTGATTTTTTTCATGTAACACTCAGTAGACTGTTATAATTCATAGTGTATTTGAAGAATTTGGATACTTTACAGACAATAAATTGACATGTGAAATTCACAAGTGAGATGAGTATTTCTTTTTTTGGATGGAGTGCATAGGAAATCTCTGGCAGAACATGCGTATCTTGACAATCAGCTGTGTGCTTTATTGTTAAATATTTCTTCTCTGGATAAATAATGTTTTTGGAATTTATTGCATTTGTCTAAGAAAAAAAAATCTGTCTCAAATACAGTCATGCAGGAAATTCAAGGAGATTAGATTCACAAATCTTAGATTTCAGTTTTATGATAAAACCTTCTGAGTTTCATGGAGGTTAAGTCCTCCTTGAAAGAACATGGCTATGACAAGATACTGTAGTTGCTTTCCTTTTGCAGATCTCAAGAGGGATCTTTTAAACAGCAGACTTTTATTCTCTATGCAGCCCTCCTGAGTTGTGTTGCAGGGGGCTCTGGAAACCTTCACAGTTGTAGGAATAGAATGAATCTCTGGAAATTTTGGAGGTGGGAGGTTGAGAGAGCGTAAGATGTTGATGACTCTGAGAAAATCTTCTCTCCATGGTGAGACTTCAAGGTTTGTAGCAGGGCTTCCAATGCCTTTCTTCCTCTATTTCATGGATTAGGGAGCACCACACATCCCCTTCCTTGCACCCCTGCAAACACACATGATCTGCCCTATACACATCTACCTGTTTCCTGTTTGGAAAGCAGTCTGTGCGTCAAGTAATTGACTATGGCTTATGCCTTGAATATGCTCTTAAGCTTTGAAATCACAGATCTTTGTGCACTGCAGGAGACTTAGTGAGACTAGGTCTGACAGGTAACTGAAGGATCTTAGTTAAAATGACCACACAACTTTTAAAAGGTTATGAAGAGGTTGAAGGAATCCTATGAAGAGGTTGAAGGAACTCTGTCCCCAGTATGTGAGTTAACATCTATTCCCATTATTAGCATGAGAAAAAAGTCACCTCTCTTTGTGGGTTTTCTAAAGCTCTTTTTGATCCTTGGATAAATGAATACAAGTTTTCAACCTTTTACTTTGAAATAACATCTGAATTTCTATTTCTGTCTGACCTTGCAGCTGCTTAGGTACTCGCACACTGCAAATTCATGCTCTAGGGTGATCCTTGTAGTTATTAGCTCATCTGCTACAGCTTCCTCACCGGAGCTGGTGCTGCCTCCCACCAGGATAGTCTAGTCAGGATACTTTTGGGCCACCAACAGAATAGGGAGTTGCCAAAATAAATGTTCTCCAGCAAGATTTCACACTCATGCCCAATGAAATAGACATTTTTCTAACTGTTGCTTTAGAGCTTATATTTTCTTCAAGGTTTGTAATGAAAATATTTCATGACCTGTTGACATATTCATATGGTGATTTTCAAAAGAGAGATTTCGTTTACAAAATGGTGTTGGCAACAAACTGGAATATCTGGAAAGCTGAACAAGACTGTTGACAGGCAAAATTAGGGCTGAATCATAACTGACATTAGCTTTGCAGCTGAGCCATTTTTAAAAATGACCGATAGGATTTGCTTTGGTGTTTTTGAGAGTACAGAAGTGAGATGGGTAATCAGTGCATACTCACAGTGGTGATTGTGGTTGTGGAGATAGTTACATGAATGGCAGGTTTTGACAGAATTGGCTAGCTCTTATCTCTTGTAGTGTGCACACTACAAGAATGGCACAAAGAAAATGCTTGACTTTTAAGAAATAAGTCATGCTGAGAAAAACTCTTTTTTCCTTGCCAGTAAACAATAAAAAAAAAAAACTTTCTAGGTTCCCCGCTTCTGTATGTTTTTCCTTTATATCCAACATTTATTTTCTCATCACAATGGAGAAATTCCAGGTTTTGTCTTACTGTCCAAATTCCCAAGTGCATCAGGAGTTGGCGATTCATTTCTGCTGGTTCTAAAGCTTGCAAGTACCCCAATAATTCTTTGTATTTATTCAAGAAATGAGCACAATCGTTTATGTCAGATTGAACTGTGAATTCACTCCTGTTAGAGGGTCATGTTTTTGTGTGATGCAGAGGACCTTAGAAATTCTGAGGTTTTAATTACAGTTGCAGTCATTCAACATCATATAAATGCAACCCTTATCTTTGAAGAGCCATATCATTCACTGCAAGAGGGTGAACAATGTTCTTTATAACAGTGGAAACAATAGTTCAACCTCTTAATAGTATCACTCTCAGGGAAACAATGCATATTCCATGCAAGCAGTTGCAATGTAAAACTTAGGAATCTATTGATGAAAATTATGCTAATCACTGCAGTGATTACTTTTTTGTATTGGAGTATTTCACAGAAGTGTGATAACCTTAAGCGTACACTGTGATGTAAATATGAAAACAGATGACTTTTAGATGACAATTCAGGACAAAAATGTTGATCCAATACAGTATAATTGTGATTGTTCTAAAATTTAATATAGCTTGTAAATTGATTTTACTGACTCAGTGCAAAATAGAGACTCATATCTGTGGCAAACAGGGAGTTTACAAATTGTATCTAATGTAACTGAGCAATTGCTAGGCCTAAAATCTGAATACTTCCTTCAGATAATATAATGACACTTTGATAGTACCCAGCAGCGTAATTGGGGATGTCTGTAAAGTAGACTTGATAGAAATGGTAGAATTTATAGAAATGAATAGCAGTTTCATGTACTAAGCATTTTAAATACATATGCTTACACAGGCATAGAAATTAAATTACACCCATGCATTTTAATTTTCTGTTGAAGTTTTAAATTTGCAGAAGTAAACTTTCCTAACTGAAAATACAATGCTGTGCTCTGTCAAAGCTCATTTTACCTGACTACATATAGTACCTCTAATAAATAAAAGCAAAAGTTTAGGGTTTGCATTTAATAAAGGGTAAGAATAGAAAATATTTGGCATAGTAAGTGTAATATGCTTATAAAAGAAATGCCAGCCATCTTTTACATCATCCACATTTATCAAAAAACAGAGTAGGCTATTTGTTTATAAGGTCTGGACCACCTCAAAAAAAATTTTTGGCAAATAAAGAAAGTCGTATTTAATGGAGGACCTTGACTTTGCACAGATGTAGAGCTTCACTGCTTAACATTTTATTGCTGTGTTTTGTGGTACCAGCACTTGCGCAAACCTTCTAAGCAATAGGCTGTGAAGCAAAAAGTTGCAATTATATTTTCTGCTAGTGAAGCATGCTTATACATATAACTACTTGCTAAAAAGAAAAAAAAGTGGTGGGATGGATTAAAAAAACCCATAATGAATCATAAATCCATACTTTTCAACTTTCCTTCAAACACAGAGCACCAGTGGGAACAGGAGTGTGGAAGTATGGAAACTGCTGATTTTTTGGAGACTGTTGCTAGTCCCAGGTCTAGTATTATCGATGTTACAAGTGTAACAAGTTATAAACTTTGAGGACTAAAATATTTTGACAAATATAGTTCATGCTTTTTACTTCCTCAGTGTATTTACAACCATATTTTGATACTCGCACAGATCACAAGTTTAAAAGTGTTAATTTCTCACTACATAAAGTCAGAAGTTTCCTAAAAATGAATATGTTGCATAAAAAGCTGCATGTACTCATTCATCTGCATTCTTTCATCTGTTAAAGATTAAAGCAACTGAGGTTGGGTAGTAAAATAACTTTTCATTTTGCAAGAATTTTATTCTTGCTAAAAGGTAAAATTTCAGTCTTCACAAAACTTAGTAGTAAATCTGTCAAAATGCTTTGGCTATAAATTGAAATATTCTGGATTTTGTTTCATTTTTTGTTTCATAAACAGAAATTTTGGAGGAAAAAAATTGTTTTGCACTGTTCCAAAGAACAACTAGTGAGGGGAACGATTAACCTGGAGAATTTTTCTGAACTGAGGTTTTTTTGCAGCTTTGGGTTTGACAAAGTTTTGCAACTTTGAATTTTCCAGTGTGAGACTATCTTAAAACAATATACAATATTAGCTCTAGTCATTACTCAGGGATTACATTAGGAGACATTGCAATATGACTTGCCTCACCTTTAAAAAACAGGTTCTCACAGATGCTGGTCATATGGTATAATTTATTTAGCTTCATTTTAGCATTCTTTGAACAAGCAGAATGTCTTAATCAGGGTTATGTACTGCTGCAAAATAATTTAGAGTGATAGTACTTACGACCTGCCTTCACTGAACTTGGTAAGGTAAAACCAGAGGTAAAGATGGTCTGTTCATGAGCAGTTTTTTGTATTTCTTAGACTGTGATGCCACAAACTATGGCTTGTCCAAAGTAAGAAAGCACTATGCTAAATAAAGGACATAGTGCAGTACCTAGCCTCTCAAGCTATGGTCTGAATCTTTCTATTGTTTAGATTAAGCACAGTAATAATTCTTGCAGTCACTTCTGTGGTTTTAAATGGAGGACCGTATGCTTTGGTTTGGTTAAAGCCATTCCAGTACAATAGAGAAATTACTTCAAGGAAATATTTCATCTTCAATTAGTTCAATATTGAGGTTAATTTAGCTAATAATGATGTATTCTCCCTTGCTTGAGTTTATTGCCTGTAATAAGCTGCAGTCTCTCATTCCTATAGAATAAGGAGGAGGAGAAATAGAAGTGTGTTGTGAACATTCTTGGTCTGGTTTTGGCAAGTCCACACAAAAAAGCATGAGTTACTCAAACTCAGCCTCACAGGATGCAATGATCTGAATTTTTCAGTTTGGGTCTTTTTTATACTTGTAAATTTCTTAGAGCAAGATCAGTCTCTTGGTTTTGGTTTGCATGCCACATAATTGTTCAAAGACACTAAGGATTATCACAACATAAACAGTAAATTGCAAAAAAAAAGTTTGAGATAAAAAAATATTTATTTATAAATCACTGACTAGAGGGAAATTTCCCTACTCAGTTTTGTATTTGATGGAAGAGGCACTCCTGGTCAAAATGACACAGCCATCTCCAACAAGTTTTTGAGTGCTCCAGGAAGAATGATGTGGTATTAACGTGAATTTTTTTTTTAACAAGAAAATTAAAAACAGTAGGTACTGAATAAATCAGCCTTCTCTTAAAAAAACCCTGCACATTTTACCTGGCTGAAAAGAGAAAAGATCCCTTGGAAACTCTAAAATAAATTTATATTGATAGAATCAGTGGCATTGTGAAAGGTTTTCTTTTATTGATTATTTTTTAAGTTTCAGTTGTTCAGTAATAAAGAAGATATCTAACAGTTGAAAAAAATTGAATTTTGAATTGTTGGAAACTCCTGAACATATTTCACTCCATTTAAAGACATTACAACTTTTTATTTATTTATTTATTTTATTTCAGCTGGAGTTCTGGTTATTCATGAAGCCTTATCTGATATATTTGTTGCATTATTTCAGTGGTATTTTAAAGTGATGTTAAGGTGATGAAATATACACTAAAGCTTACTTGGCTGTGTTTTGAAGTCCTGGAAAGCATCCAACTATTTTCCTTTAGGCAGTCTCTTGGTGTCAAATCAAGAAGATGCTATACCACTATAATATTGATATAGAATGAACTCAGAGAACACTGTTTTTCCTCATATTTACTGAACCCAAAGTATTTTCAAATAACTTCTCTTTGTTTGGTTGTTTTTTGTTTTGTTTTGTTTTGTTTTTTTAAAGCGTATCATCAGTAAAGGATGATGGAAAGAGAAGAATTGTGACTACATGAGATTATCATGTAGCATATGTAAAATAGGTTGTTGGATTCAACCCGTTTCAAGGCAAACAGGTGTGTCTATTACAAAAACAACATTGCTACATGTAATACTAATTGAAACTCATGTTGCTGGGTGTTTAAGAACAAATGCCAAGGATTAAGCTGGCATGAAGCCTAAACTAACCTTTCCTTCTGTAATAGGTGCATACAAAAAGCTGTTCCAGTTTCATGAAAGAGCTGAATTTCTTTATAATAATACTTGTTGAAGTATTATATTTATGTGCACACAAAAAGCAAAACAAGAAGCCTAAGTAAATAATTACTTC
Source organism: Harpia harpyja (assembly GCF_026419915.1). Lineage (NCBI taxonomy): Eukaryota > Metazoa > Chordata > Aves > Accipitriformes > Accipitridae > Harpia > Harpia harpyja. The sequence continues at coordinate 79,956,163 of NC_068969.1, read as the reverse complement.
TCATTGTTTTCTGTAAATTCATGTGTAGGACCTAAATGTAACTCAAGCTCAGCATTGCTTTTTAAAATTTCAGTGTAACTTGTTGTTTTAGAAAATAATTTTCATTTCACACATGGAAAATTATTTTAGCTGCATTAGATGATCATGAAGCTTTTATGTTGGCCCCTGCATACATACCTAAAGTTTTTTAAGGCATGTCTTTGGTAGATAATAAATGGAAATAATTTTCATTATATAAAATGCAGTGCAGAGAAAGTATTGTTTGAGGTGATTGAAGCTGTTCTTTTCCCTGATTAGAGAAATAACAAACATCTATTTCTTTCATAAAAGTGAGAAAGAACAGGACTAATGAAGAAACAATTAAATGGCAGTAATGAGAGGTGGATTCAGTGAGAGCTTTCAAGTGGATATGCTTAAATTTTCTCCTATAATGAATTCCCCAAAAGGCTTTCTAAACTTACAAAAAGCAATTAAAAATAAAACCAATAAATTCAGCTTTTTAAATTGAGAAAAAGACACTTAGTAGGAAATACTTCAGTAAGAGTAGAAACAAACAGAAGATTTATAATAGCAGTTCTTTCTCTGTTATTTCCATCCTTACAGAACTTACTTGTTTCCAGCCAACTCAGTGGTAGCAAACTCATACATTTCTCCCTGGTTCCAAGGAGATGCTTCTTTCTACCACCTCAGAGATACCATGCCATCTCTCGAACTTTCTTCTCTTTCAGCATACTTAGCCTCTCTCCATGTGAAAGAGAAGTAACCTTTTTTTCTCTGGGGGAATCTTCCTTACTTTTTCTTTTCAGAATAATGTAAGCTTAGAAAGAGCTTCCAGTGGACATGGATAAAACAGAGGTACTCAGTGCCTTCTTTGCCTCAGTCTTCTCCAACATGGTCTGCCTGATCCACCTGACTGTCTTTTATGAAGGATAAAATGGCTGGATTTGTGAATTATGTGAGGGCACTGGATGTCATTTACATTGCCTCTAGCAAAGCTTTGGACATTGTCTACCACAATATTCTTGTATTCATTTTAGGACAATGATGCTCGGGTAGGTGGATGAGCAGAACGTTGTTTGGATGGTCATGTTGCTGTTTGGATGGTCATGTTGAGAGGGTTGTACTCTGGAGGCCAGCAACAAGGGGGCATTCAACAGGGTCTGTCCTGGGATCTGTTCTGTTTCACATCTCTCTCAGTAATTGGGAGGAGGGGATGGAGGGGACACTTGTCAGATTTGCAGATGACTCCAAACTGTGGTGACCACCCCTCCATCAAATTTTGTGTGCTTTCCTACAATATTTCTCATAATTTTTGAAATGCATATAAGCAAAGAATAGAAAATAGCAATGTTTGTGAGCTCAAAATGCCATAACATCTATTTCTTAACTGCTTCTAATTCAGGGATATAGGTTAGAATATCAAAATTAAAGTAAGTAAGTTGATTATATAAAACACATAATGTTTAGCTTAGTGTGTTTACCTTGGCTTCATCCATTCAGTTTGTGAACTTGTGAGCTACAACCATCATAAGTGAAAATTTGGAAAAGCGAGATGTCTATTGTTTTTGCCCTGATTAATTTTTATGTGGTTTTTTTCTTTCTTTTTTTCCCCCTCAGCTCCTTTTGCCAGGCTAGTGTAAATCAGTGATGTGATTTTGCCAATGCTTCACATATTGATTAACTCATTCCTTGGGAAACTTTCTTGCCTGCCCCAGAGGAGTGTTTTGAGGAAAATTTAATATTCGTTAATCCTAAACAAGCTAGGATTAAGTTGACTTTAAAATTAATGCCTTATTGTTTCTGGTAATTTGAGAAATCTCATAAACTTGAAAAATCTTGGAACTTTGTTTTGGTGTTACAATGCTGCTATTTGCTGTTCTTGTTGAAGCTGGAATGAAACAGCAAGAGGGGTTATCAGACCAGCTAGCAGTTATTATTGAGGACAACAAAGACAGTGCAAAATGATTAAAACACTCTCTTTGGAGTTGTGTGTTAGAAATCTAGGACATAGTGTTAAATATATTTCTATTTTTGCTTAAGAATGTTTTAGCAATAAACACTCTCTTGTGCTAATAACTTTCCAGGGAGACTTGCCTAACATTAACCTACCTTGTTTTAACATTCAGTTAACAGACACATGGCAGCTGGACAGGGTCCCGTTGTTAGGAACACCCCTAAATGAAATGCCCCTCATTACTCATGATACAAATGGTATGTGCAGAAAGGCAAAGCAGCCAACTCTCGATCTGTGATCGCCTTTAATGGGGGCGAAGGGGGATACTCTGGAGCCACAGAAGTCGAAAACAGAGACAAACATAGAAACAGCATGGTCAGGGACTGTTTTAATCACATAATGGGGACATGATGATTTGATCCAGCTCCACTCAACATTAGGAATAGATAGGGCTTCTGAAAACTGAGTGTATTCCAAAGTGTAATAGTTTGAGGTTCAAATGAGTTGGACTGCTTTCAACTGAATAATCAAATATCTTTCTCTCATTCTTGTGTATTTATTACTCAGATAAAAGAAAGAGTTGAACAGCAAATTATCACAGGCTGCCTTCTAACTATAGTACAAACTATGCTAATAGAGAAAGCTGCAGAAGTTGGCACTACTGTATTTTGGGGATAGAATCTGCATCGTTCTGCACAGTGATAATTAGATGGCATAGATTTAGCTTTAGATGTTCCACAGCCTCGCAGAGAGGAGGCATAAATAGTCCTTGTCTGCTGCTTAGCTACTGTTTTCAGAAAACAGAAACAAAATGTCTTCCAAAGTCTTGAAGTCATTCTGCTCTTATTATTGTGGTAGCACTAGGGCAGCCATATCTGGAGGGAGTCCTTTTAAAAGTAATTTTTTTTTTTTTTGGCAGTGTCTTTTCTGATGGTGAATAGCTCATAATTCTAATGTGAGACTATTACAAGCAAAGTCATTGTTCCTATTCAATGCTACCTGCTTTTATTAAAAGAATGAGTAACTTCCATAAATTCCTTAGCTGTTATTAGAGATTCCGATCTGAGTTTCTGATATAATCACCATGAATTTGTGAAATATTAAATTTATTGTGAATATAGGCATATGTTTATGCTGTCCTATTAAAGGTTGTACGCTCAGCAAAGAAGAATGCCTATCCTATTGCTTCTCTTCCTTAAGTGGCTGCTAGTGGCCACTGTTCTAGATTACCAACTGGACCACATAAAGCTTTGGCCTGATGTAGTATAGTTGTTCGTATGTGAATACCACTGTAAAGGAGGACATTTCAGGTTTTATATGCTGCATTGTTGTAGCTTGAATTGCTTATCTTCGATTCATATACTTTTAACTGATTTGAAGCTGAGATGAGGTGGTTTGAGCAAAATACTGTAGTAGCAGTGAGCCTGGTCCAGATGTCAGCAGGGTCTCCACTAGGAGGTAGTACCGTTTGCTCAGTAAGCTAGGCTTCTGACGAAGTACAAGCATGAAAAGTCGGGGTGAAATGTGTACTTTTACACACTCTGTGACTTTAAATCTCAGTTCTCATTAGTTTGAAGATAATCTTCATAATATGAACTGTGTTTAGGCAAGTCTGATTGCTTCTACATGAAGTCCTAAAAAGCAGCGTTAGGAACCTGGCAGCTATCCTAATTTCCTCCGAAGACTTACAAATTCTCTTCTACTAGGTACCATAGTGTTTTCATTTGCCATATAATGCTGAGTTTCCTACATGATTGTTTTCAGCATGCTAAACACCTACAGCTTGAGCTGAGGGGCTTGAGTGTTGAGCTGAGATAGTGAAGAGAGTATCACCATACTTTAAAGTAACCTTAAGCCTAAGGAGTGTATGAAGACAGTTTCCTGTGAAAGTAAAATTTCTTCTCACACTTGGCATTAAGTAGTATTCGAATAAACTGTTATTCTCAAGTACTGTTTTATCACTATATTGTGAATATAAGTTTTAAAGGTGAGGAATGCTTCATTTTGCACTGTTTTTCCTGGTTGGACTTCAGTGCACTAGAGACTCTCAGCCTTGACTCACAACATTTGAGTGGATGTTTTGGTCTCCCCCCTCATCCTCATGGAAATTACAAGACAAAACCAGAGATGGCCCTAGTTTTAAAACAAGTAAATAAATATGTATAACGGTAGGAAATAACGAATGATGATTTTGATAACAGGTTAATAAATGAATATAATGTTTTGTTGTTTGTTAATTACATATACCTAGCGTTTCTATGTTTCTCATATGTAGTGGAACCAGTTATGTGCATGAATCACCAGGTTTGGAGCTTCTCTAATATTTACCCAACATGCTGCTGATTTTTACTGTTAAACAATGGAACCAGTAAAACTTATCTGTGGGAGAAGGAACTTGACAAAATGGAGTGCTGCTACTTTGAAATGCTACCATGACTGCTGAATTAAGCACACTGAAACTTTGCGCTAATAACATGTAGCTTTGGCATACTGATGTTTTTCAAGTAGATGCTCCAAGCAATACATTTAATCTACAAAATGTATTGGTATTATGACAACTAAATATTTTGTATGTTTTTTAAAAGTGATTTTCCTGTAAAATCTGGGCCATTACCTCCTCTGTGGGATAATCTGAAGGTGCACTAGGGTATAAGCACATCCATGTAGCCAGTGGCACATGTCCTGCACAACTGTCAGCTGATACTACTTGGGCTCAGCTGAAGTTGCTGCTCAGCGTTTCCCTTAGTTGGCCTGCAATATATAAAGGATTTTAAGCAACCAAATAACTTGCTAGTCTGACAAAACCAGCCGGAAATAGAGTGAAGGTTTGAGTAAATTTAAATCTTAAAAACCCAATTTTAATACACCACTGGTAGAAGAGGCCTGAAATACCAAGGAATACTATAACCTTTAGGCAAATGGTGTCTATATAAATGTTTGTCTTATTGGCACAATTTCAATAACCAAGTAGTTGAATTTACGTGAGTACATTTTGTGCTTGTAATTCACAAGCCTGGCTTGGGGTGGAGGAGGAGTGGAGTGGGGAGGGGGAACCTGAGGCTAAAGGTCCTTAGTGCTTTGGAGTTTCTTATAGTCGTGTTTTGAAAAGATGTTGGGAGTTCCCAAACAAGAAGGTTGGTTTTTATTGTTCACTAATACCTCTGTTGCCAGACAAGGGGGCAGGGCTGGTCTCCCAAACTGTCTGTCATCCTTGTAGAATGTGGGGAGTGGAGACTTGGGGAGCGCAAAATGAAATTTCATCGTGTAACCAGGGACTCATTGTTAACACTGTCAAGCATATGGCACAGCTGTGAAATTTTTGTGCCAGGCCTGGTGAGCTAGTGGGAAAGCTCACAAAGCCAAGCAAGCCATTTGGATCGATGGTGTTGTTAGTAGGAAGAAGCAGATGATAAAACAATTTTATTTAAAACCTTAGAAAAATAGTCCTGTGATTTATTACCTAAGCCACCAGATGTACTGTACTATACTGTACTACATCATTGAGACAGCATTCTCTGATGTAATAAAGATATAAAATGTGTGTGGGTGTGTGGAGGAGAAAGGAGTAGTGGAATTGAGGGTAAGTTGAATAAACTGTTGGAGATTTGTTGCTGGCTTTTTTTTCTCTCATTGCAGAGTGTAAAATCCTAATATGCCCCATAACCAGAAGGCTCTTAAAAATAATGGTAGGCTCAGAAGGGCTGATTTTTGCCACAGATCAAATCCCTGGCAAGCCATTCCCTGTGTATGGAAAGATGGTTCAGATTTTGTCATTCTTTTTCAGAGTCGTTGTTGTCAGCGCTGGGAAGGTTAGTGACCTAGGGATTGGGTGTGGAGAGGGGAGAGGTTTGAGCTACTTTGGCAGACTTCAGATTATTAGCAGGAAGCAGCCAGGAGGAAACGTGCTGTTTCTGGAGCCCCGTTCAATGCTCCTAGAGCAACGAGAAACATGCAGGGGTTTTGGTAGCACAAATGGCCATGCTGGACACGGTTTTGTGGTCTGCTCAGATGGTTCCCTCAGACTACAAGATTTTTATGTTGCCTCCAAGCCACAATTTGAGAAGTCCTCTGTAGCTGTATGTGAAAGGCATTGTCCAGATGGTGGGGCTGGGAATATAGGTCAGCTGTAGAGAAGGCAGGAAGGTAAGAGCCGTGGTCAGTGCTGGCAGATATCCACCATGTCAGAAATACATTTGAAACTGCTAAATGTTTATCATGTACCTGTAGATGTCACCTGTTTTGCATTATAATTGCACAAGAACCAAAAGCCTTGCAAGAACTCTGACAAAAGCAATTTAGTTTGTAAAACTGTAAAGCTGTTTGAGATACCAGTTTTAAAAAAGAAATCAGAATACCTCACTGCTGTGCTAAATGTATTCTTTTCATAGCAGGGATTCAGGTAATAGAGATAATGGCAAAAAGGAAAGGATGAGGGGAGAATCAATGTCTGTACAATTTCTGTGAACCTTCACCCAGACGAGTTTTTTTAGACCTAAATTCTGGATGTCATATGTCTCTTTTTATAACAGAGCTAGCAATGTACAGGTGCACAGTATTTTTAGTCTTCAAAGAAGAGAAACTGTGAGGTTTCAAATAAGACTCATTATTTATCAAAAGGGAAAGGGAAAAGGAAAAGGAAAAGGAAAAGAAAAAAGCACTGTTATATCAATAGACTTTTTTACTACTTGGATTTTGACTTTGTAGAACAAAATTTCTGATTATTTTTTTCTGTCTCTAAAACAGTGCAGTTTTACTGTACCTGCTTGATGCAGAACCATCAAAAAAGGTAAAGCTATAAGTGAATAGCAGTTCAGTAAGGGAAGAAATGAAGCCATTTCCCTACTCTCACCTCAACTCAGAAACTAAAAAGTATAAGAAATTGTAAGATACATCTGGGAAAATTTCTCACAAAAATGTTGTTTTGACTGAAAATAAGCAAATTCCTGAACAGGGAAAGTGTTGATTTTGCTGGAAATTTTTATGTAAACACAAATTCAGACTTTACAGAAATCTGTTACATTCAAATATTTAATTCTGAATAAAGGAATAGTTTGATAAAGCAGAATTTGCTGTTAAAAAATATATTTGTTCCAGCACATTTGTTTCATGATTTGGGGAAAAAGCTTGTAAGTGAAAAGTGCAGACCTGTCCACGAAGACAGATATAAGTCTGTCTTAAGGAATGGATAATGAAGCCTTTATCTGAGCAGCAAGGAGAAGACAAATATGAATATGGGCATTTAAGACTGGAATTTAGGTCTTGTAATATATCAGAGGCAAAAAGGCTAGTTTTTAGCCCTTAAGTTATCCTGATCTATTGTACTCATATGTTATATTTCAGATTCTGACTTGTGCAATTATTATAATTTATCGGATTCAAGTCAGTTTGACACTACCCCTTCCTAAAATAACACAACCTTTTTGATGTCTGATTTCTTCTGTAAATCAGAATTCCTTGATGGAACAAGTCTCAATAAGTGTCTGAAGTGTATGAGGCTATGTGGGACATGTAGTCTGACAGTGACTCAATTATTATAGAAGAATGGAGGCTAGAGATTGTTTTTAAGACATACAAATACTTTTAAAATACTAATTTTCAATTATATTTGTAACGGGAAATGTCAAAGTATATCAGAATTTTTTCTGTTTGTTTGTTTCCCAGTACTTTGAATTTTTTTTTTTTTACTGTGTTCTTAACATTAGACAAAAGGAAAGGTTGAAATTCAATTTTCCAGTCAGGCCTAACATCATTATTAAAAACCATAATAAAGCCTGTGGAAGAAATTACTATTGGCATTTCCTTGTACTTGCAGAATTAAAATCCTTTTAAGTTTTATTTTCGTTGTGTTAAATTTAGGCCATTATCACACATGATGCCTTCTTTAATTTTGCAAGGAAAAAGTACATACTGTGAAAAGAAGGTGGCTTATGGTAGTGACTGATGAAGTAATAGTTTTGTTCTGTTTATATCACAAAAGGCAGTTTTGTAAAAAAGGAGAAGTCTTACACAGTTTGCTCAAAAAAATCTTTTCAGAAAATGGGTTGTATACGAAATGTCTGTTTGTATTCTATAATATTTTTATGTTTTTGAAATGATAGCATATTCTCATAAATAAAATTTGGCACAGCAAAAGATGCTTTCTTGCTTACATTATTAATCTTAATTAAATGACGTGAAATAATTTTCATCATGTCAGGGAAATGGGACATCCTGTCCATCAGCACATGACCTCTAATTTGTGACATCCTAAAGAGAAAGACTGTGTGATGTTGCTATGGATCCAACCTTTGAACAAATTTTCTAGAATATTTTGGCAAAGGAATTTTTGTGCAACTCAGCTACAGGAATTATACTTTTACTGTGAACCTTTCAATATTCTGGGGGCTGGCTTTTCTTTAAAATTCTCACATATTTCTGATTTATGCATTTTTAGGAAATGTTTCCCTAAATCAAAATAAGTACTACCTCCCTACCCTTTTCTGTAAAGACACCTTTTCAGTAAAGGCATCCAGGAGCTGTGCATGGACCTCCTCATCTACTTATCTTTACCAAAGCAACCAACTTCTGGCTTTGAAGAATTATTATCTGACCTTTCTACAGAAAGGTTATTGTGTCAAAGGCCAAGAAAGAGACAGGAGACTGCACTGATTCCTGGAAAAGGACTATGTTACATGCCCCAAATTTTCAGTCAGCATGTTTTTCAGTCACCAAAAAGGGGTGCCATAACTTTTCTCTATCCTGAGACTTTACATGTTGTGCAGTGACATTTGCCTTGTCTCCCAGGACCTGTGCTGAAGGTAGTCCTGCATGTTGCAGCCTGTATTGCAGGCTTTCAGGTGGTGAGGGGTGGGAGCTTTGCATTTTTTTGTGTGAGATTGTGAGGCCTGAAAAGTAGGGAAAACTGGAGAGTAGGAGACCCATTTGTTTCTACTGACAAAAAAAGGTGAGGTGGTAGAAGGCTATGGGAGAGAAAAAAATGAGTACAGCATGAAGCAAGAGCATGAGCTGAAGGTGTTGCATATCTTGTGTAGGTAAGGTGTCAAATCAGACAAGAAAGGTTTTGGATCTAGGTCGTCTCTTTTCCACAAAGCTGTTTTATATACAGTGTCAGTTACTGTACTGAGTATAGGGTTAATCAGAAGTTGAATTCACTGCAAAGTACGTGGAAAGCCACAGTAAAGCTTATTTTTAAGGTTTTAATGAAATGGAATTCAATTTTTTTTAGGCAGCCCTAGGTTTTTGACATAGGATGCTTGCAAAACGGACTGGGAGAGAGCAGTTGCCCCAGAGTAACAACATAAGAATATCTAAGTTAAATGAAAAAAAACCTTATGGGTTTTTATAGCACTTCTGTAGCTCATGATTTTTAAAGCAGTCATCAGTGTTTTGAGCCTGATTTAAAGCTCCTGGGCTATGAAGGTTTCTCAGGATAAGAAGTATCCAGTTTAAATATCCCTTTTCTACTATATCTATGAAGGCTAGGGTTCTGTATTAGCTCGTTTCTTTGTAGGGTCAGAAGTTCTCATAAATAGGATTCTACACTGTGAATTTTGTGGAACAGGGTACCTGTGTGTGATTTTCACTTCATATTACCCAATGTCATTTCTTTTCTATCCCTTTGTTTCTCAAGGTCACATAATGGTTCTTTGTGTTGACAATATGTCATCATCATATTTTGTTTTTTGTGCCAAGATCATGAGTAAAATATCATAAAATATTGAATATGAGGCCCTTAGAAGCCTTCTCAGATTCCTGTCCTCTCTCATTCGGTCTTAACTTGCTGTTTTTTCACCATTTGCTGCAGAAGAACTATGAAATGCCAAACATTTGATGTGATAAATACCAACTTGTTCTTATCTTCACATGGAACTTATTCACTCTCTCTTGCCTTCCTTACCTTCCCCTTACAATATTGTAAGTTTTTGAATTACATTTCAACATTTGCTATGGCAGTTACCTTTACACATTCTCTACTTCATAATACTCGTTCTGTGCCTTTGCCCATATGGTCAATGCAACTAATCCTGTTTCAGATTTATAACAAAACTTCACTTGTGTTTCTAGGCTGAAATTCCCTATCTTCAACCTTGATTCCCGTTTCACCCAGTAGCATTTCTCCTTTTTTCCCATCTCATGATCATTATTATTTTCTTCCTCGGGGTTATATCCAGTTTGGCTTTTAGTGAATGTTGTTTTATCCTCACAGTGCTAAATCCCAGCTTCCTTTCAAGTTGAGTCTCTCTTTTTTTTTTTCTTCATTTTTTGCAGGCACACATATATTGCTGATAGCCCTTTATATACAATGATTCATTACATTAGTTCTGGATGCTTTTCTTACTTGTTTGGGATTTGTGTTCCAAGTAGGGCTTCTATGTAGTTTTGACTTGGGGAAATTTAAGCCCCTATATAGTTTGAGACTTTGAACTCTTTGGTTTAACTGAATTTGCTTACCAGAGGCCTTAATTTCTCACAGACTGATTGCAATAAAAGCCTATTCAACCAACTTATTTTTTATCTTTCCATCTGTTTATTTAAATAAATAAACATACAGCTACTTCATCCAAGTATATTTTCCATTATTTCATTCCTGCTTACCAAAACTACGTCTAAAGTAGATAAGTAGTTCCTTTTTTTTTTTTGCTGGTTAGTTGATTAAATGTTTTTTGTTAATTTTAAAATTCTCCTAGCTACTGCATCTAGAAATTACTGGGCCTACAATTGTTAGTAGTCCTTTCTTTTCCAAAGTATGTTTGGGATATTAGTTTTCCATAATGACACAATTCTTCCAGTAGTTTCCTCTCCAATAATAATACTGACATCTTTGCCTATATCCAAATGGGACTGTAGTTGTGATTGGCAGACTTATTCTACAGTCCCATTAGAACCTTTTTTTTTTAATAATTATTTCCCAAAATAATTTTCTTCCATATAATTTTTAAATAAGTGAAAGCTTACCCAACAGTTTTATTTCCACTGTTATTGAACAATTCTTCCTGCACAGTACCTATATTCAGAAGTTTTGGGTTTTTATGTTACACTAAGCTTTACGTCTTATACATGTCAGTCTAGTTTGTTCAGTGTGTTGATCAGCCTTCTTGCATAATTCTACAAAAATCTTGCTTATTTCTCATTGATTTCATTCATTTTCCAAGCCAAGTTTGACAGCTTTTTCACCCTCTGTTTTTCCTATTTTATTTTTTCTCTCCACTTCTTGATGTTTTCTCTCATGTTTGTGTTTTCTCTAACTTTTCTGTAGATCTTTAAAATCTATTTTTTTATTTTTTTTACCTGTTTTTCTACATTCTCTAACGTAGAGTTATGAAAACAAGCCTTTCCTCTCTCTATGTTTAACTCTTTCCAGTCTCCCACTCGCCCTGCTCTGAGAAAGCTATTATTTTACATTTTTGGACTATGTACATTCAGACTCCTTTTTCCATTTCTGTCTTCTGACAGCTAAAGGCAGTCTAGTACACCAGTTCTTGCTTTTTGTCATTACATAATTCAGTTTTTCTAATAAGCAAAAGAATTCCACTACAAGTCACCTGAATGTCTGTTTCTGTGAAACCTCTTTCCCAACATGGCAGATTTATATTTTGCCTGGAAACATCCTTTCTCAAGGATGGCTTAGCTTGATCAATAACAATCTCCCACCACCACCACTTTAGGATACTTTTCAGGATTTAGAATGCACTTTGTAGCATTATTTTGGCAGATAGATGGATATTCTGAGTTTGGTCTCTTTGGCGTCAAGCATAGACCTTCTTTGCAAAGGCCCTGAGTTATTTAGTTATTTAGGCAGTTGGACTAGATGATAATTGTAGGTCCCTTCCAACTATTCTATTTCTTTTCTATTCTATTCTATTCTATTCTATTCTATTCTATTCTATTCTATTCTATCTACCTGTTCTTTTTTTTTGTTACTGATCTGAAAGTATGAAATATATGTATTTGTGAAATACATTGCATGTATTTCTGTTCTCCAGAAGCTTGCTTCTTGTGTTGCCTCTGATTGTGGCTACATGCTTCACTGGTCACTTTCTTTAGCTAGTGGCCTGCTATTGCACAGAAACTGATAGGCAGAAAATTTGTTTTTAAAAAGTGCCCCAATTTATTGGGATCCTGGCATAGGATAGTGCTCTCATAAATTCTTTCAAATGGGATGATTGGTTACTGTCCAAATAGTGATATCAAGGGTCATTGCTAACTTCAGCAGGATCAGGTGAAACTCTCTGAACCACTTTTTACATTCACGTGGTCCTGTGTCACTACTCCAGAACATGCATGATCCTTCATTATTGGTTGGCTTGGATTACATACAAAATATCTCCTAACCATATTATCCATGTGCAAAGGACTGTTGTACGTGACAATGTCTGCATCTGCAGGAAGAGTTTCTACTGACTATTTATAACTGTCCTATTTCTTACTCAGTTCTGAAGAAGAATCTCCTAGGGAGTATCTGGAAGGAAGGGTGGGATTTCTCCACCCAGGATGTTAATCACCATATTGAAACATACAAACTGGTCAGTGAACTTTGACCATGTTTCAGGAGGCATCTTCAAGACAGTCCAAAATTCCCACCCAAAGCACTCCTGGACCAAGTAGTCAGGCACGTTGTTCTGAAGGTGGCTTGGATTTCAGTGAATCACCTTTGTTGTAGTCAACTCACTGTTTCATATCAATCCATTTTCTCACCTATGCAGATGGCTGTCTGAGGAGTTCCTGGATTGTGCAAGGAATTCATGACTTGAGTTCACTGGATGCACACACAGGCACAGGTCTGATACTAGACTATATCACATTAATAGCTATAGGACAAACTTGAATTTCATCCTTGTATCTTAGCTATTAGCTAAGTTCTGTAGCTCTTGGTACATTACCCTCGTGTTGTGCAGGTTTCTGAAATCTCATTTTCTGTGCAGCTTCCCTATCTTCAAATTCATCTGGATTCCTACTGTATTTATTTCTTGTCAGCTGTCATTTTTTCCATGAATTCATTTTGGAAATAATTCAGACATAATTAACTTCTAGCAGATAACCATTCAAAGAAGAGAGAGCTTTGCATCTATTAAGGAAATTTTGCTGCATGCTGAAGTTTACAACTGAGCGAGAATTTGTTGAAGCCATATTACTATTATACCATTGAAGAAGAGGAAAAAATACCAGTTGCCAACTTTTGAAAGGTTTTTAGCAGTCCTGGGTTTCAGAATGTCTTGCCTTTTCATTTCCAGATGAACTGAAAGGACACAGAGAACGTTAGAATCAAAGACAAGAATCTGCATAGATGAGAATCAGAGAAACAAGAGGCACGGGTGGTTGCATTGTGTAAAGAGTCATCTCTCTGTTAACCTGCAGAGTAGGGATACAAAGGTGTATAAGAGGTACAGTCTTAAATTCAGAGGGAGAAAGGAACAAAAAGAAGTGACTAGGCCTAGGGTGAAAGAAGGCATGAGTTTGTATTTTCCTTTCAAATTTAATTGACTTTTCCTTAGTTTATTTTTGTTCTTGAAAAAAATCCTTGGTTTGATCTTCACTAGAATGTCCCTCAGGAGAATGAGAGACAAAGGGCACACATTGAAATGAGAAATCCACTAGCTTTCCTATGAAATGAGGGGAGCTGGTCAGCAGTTTCCTAACATTATTTTTCCAGCATCTTTTCCACTTATTTGTTGTATCTTGTTTTTCTGAATTGCTAGCCCTTTCTTCTGAAGGACTAATGTTATCCCTTTTTGCAGACTTTATGCTCGATTTTACAGTGTGATCTGTTTGTATCACTGCTCAAAAAATGGATTGGTACCTGCAGGCTGGAGACTTTGAACAGCATTTTCAAATGTTTTGCTTGTTTTAGCACTTACATTCCTTAAGTTTTCACCTGCATGTCCTAATACTTTGGGATTACTTTGTTTAATGGCCCTTGTCTCATTGAGGCTGGATGTCAGCCATACCAGTGACCCATTGTGGTTCTCTGTAATCTCCTCCTTTCCTGTGTCTTTCTTTGGGGAAGATAGAAGTAACAGCTACAGGATGCTTTCATGCATGTGGCCAATCTTCTCCCAAGTAAAGGCTGCAGATTGCACAGCTGCAATTCCTTAGTGAAAGCAGATGAACCGTGACCTACTGCCGACGGCCACTTTGGGTTACATCATCCCACTAGTCACCACCCACTGCTGCAGCCAGCCAGCCAGAGGGACGCAGCGAACAGGCAGCCTTTCATTGACACTTCATGAATTAACGACTAGGGGCTGCTCAAGAGGAGCACAGTTGGCATCTCTTCCTCCTCAGAGACCCAGTGTTTCAGATCCCTGTAGCAGAAATTCAGGGAAAAGAGGATAGATTACAAGTGTCTCCTTGCTGTTTTGGAATATGTTGTTCTTTTGGCAACAGTGCTTTTTTTTGTTTTGGGTTTCTCCTTCTGTGCTACTAGGTTAGTATATTACCTAAAAAGATAACCCTCTTCATGCAGAATGCTTGAGGGAATGTGCTGAAGATGAATTCCCATTCTTCTCGCATGACATCCTTTTGGTTCTTATTAAAAGGTGACTGCATGTCTCTGTTTCTTATCATCCATGTTTTATACTTTAGCTCTCAAAACTAGTAATGGGCACAGTGGTGAGCAAACGCTTCCTCTTTCTGAATTGCTGATTCGAGATCTGCTCCTATGAAGTGATCTGTCAGGCTGCCTTCAGTTAGAGTGTGGTTTTACTTTCAGATTAGAAATCTTATGAACAGATCAAACAAAAGGTAGCTAAACAATGGCTTGCTGTTGGATGTCAGACCAGCAAAAACTGCTTGTTAATTCCCTGGAAATAAAGTAGTATTCAATATAGTGAGACAAAAGCTGTTGAAAAGTTAAGTCACTTCAGAGTGGCATTTATCCTCAATCACAGCTAATCTGATGTAATGACCTCTTAATACAGAAGCAAAGAAATTCTCCAGGGCAAAAGATTTTTTAACCTGAAGCAGGGTCTCTCAAAATTTTTCAGCATCAATGCACTATCTAGAGTGAAGGGTAAAGAAGAGGTGTTAGGCAGGCAGGATAAGTACATACAATTGGTAGCCTGATCCTAGTTACTAGTATATAGTTTTGCATAAATTACTTTATACAGATGATTTTTCATGTCAGTAAAACTGCATTTAATATTTGAATCTGACTTTGTGATTTTTTGTTCCACAGAGATACTTATGACTGTGAAAAGAAAATAGAGGCTTTGAAAATTCAAAATGTACTGAAAGGCATCAGTCTTATTTGAAGGATAACTAATAGCAGCTGCATATCTGTTGTGTCTTTAAAAAGTGATGCAAGTACTTAATAATCTATGCTCATTTATTTTGAAGTGTAGTAGACAAAGATCTATCCACCTACTTTACTTTTGAAAATGGCTACCAAACTGGACATTTACAAGTTTTTATCCAGTAGTAACTACTTCCATGACTTCATTTCCTTGTTTATTTTGATAGAATTGTATTTGCAAATTAAATAGGGAAAGGAAATCTGTTGATCAGTAGAATTTTCTTCAAAATTCAAATGTGCTTCAAGTGAAGTAAAACATGAAAGATGATAGCTTGAAATAAAATAAGTGGTTTTAGTTTATATTGGCTTCAGTTTATTTTTGTTCAACAACATTCATAGCAGTTTTCTGTATGATATTAGACGGTCTTAGGAGTTAATTAAATAAGCTTATTTCTAAAAGAAAATTGAAGTAGCACTGAAGATAAAATTAATGCAGCCTCTGTCTGTATTTTATCTGGGAAGTTAATTCTACAAAGACCTGCATGCTCCCAATTCAGAGAGCCCTGGCTGGGTATGTTCATATGGATAAGGAGAAAATCCTGGAAGACAGAGATTCTAGATTTAGTTTGCCTAAGTCCCTTAAAGATTTCTGACATCTACCTCAAATTTTGTCTGAGCCACCAGAATCTGCAAAATTTAGCTGGGAATTGCTTGAAAATTTACAGTAAGGCTGCTAGTATTTCCTGCCCCTTCTTGATCTGAGATGGCTGTAAGAGCAGTTTGTCTATCTTAATGGAGTTTTAGCACTTTTCTCTCTGGGGAAAAATTAAACTGATTGGAAAAACAGGAAACCAAATATCTGAGCAACTTCAAAACCATTTGTGGTTTTGGTTTTAGAAATACGAAGCTTTTTGTAGGTGGAGGCACACATTTATTTTTCTGAAGCAATTTACAAGCCCATAAAAAGTTCATCAAACCAATGACCGTTAGTTGCTCCCTTCTTATCCACACATTGTGGTGTTTAGATTATATAAGTGCTGCAGTAATATAGGTAAAAATGATTTGAATAAAACTGAAGTGATCCATTTTCTTGAGAACTAAACATTAAGCAACAGTTGAACAATCTTTAAAACTTTTCCTGCTGTCACTTGGATAAATATAACAGCTCTGGAACTGGGTCATTGTCAGGCAAGAGAGAAGTAGGGAAATCTGTTTAATGGAACAGTGCAACTGGGAACTGAGTTCTTATTGGAAAACACCTGGTTCTTCCATTATTTCAATAATATGAATATACTCTAGTGATCAAATTTCCCATTTTGTAAAATTAAAGTTATAGGAAGAGAGCCCTCTTTACTTTTGCTAAATCCTGGAAGAGCACTCACAGATGGCTGGGAGTGTGTAATAGCTGAGAAAATACTGTAGAGAGGACTTCGATTATCTGAGATGAGTCAAGTGATGATTTCCCTGGTTCATGATATCCTGTAAATTCCTGCTATAGTTTAGATAAAGTAGTTCACAGAAACACATTTTGGGGATTATAAGGAGGTACCATTAATATTCATGTGCTGGATAAGATGCCTGAAGCATGCCAAGATTTTTTTTTTTTTTTTAATTATCCTTAAATAATCCTTTTATAAAGTTTGCCAAAATGTTTTCTGAGTTTACTCCTGTTCCTCAAAATAAATAATAAAGTAATATATAATAAACTGTACATTTGAAGTGATTTCTGCTTGTGTCTGATTAAAACTTTTACCTGAAGAAGAAAAAAGTTTGTCTGAACCAAGGCAAATTCAAGGCCTCGTGTCTAGTAAAAGACGGAGTGTTTTGCCCTTTTTTTTCTCAAATAAATGTGGCTCGTATGCTGAGTTACATTTATCAAAAGAAGGAAGTGCCCCAGAACAGGTGTTGAAAAAGAAATAAATTTTTTTTCTGCTGTGTGAATCAATTTTCCTACATATGAAAATAGAACTAGGAGGTGTTTCCAGGACCCCCATCTGATACTAAAATAGGAGTGTGAAACATAACTTCATGTGTCAAGACAAGAACTGTTTTTTCAATTCCTTGATTTCCTACTGGAATGAAATTAGTTTCTATCTTTAATATAACATACACTCAAATGAGACAGAAGCAAATGTCAATAGGTTATGCATTGTGTTGCACAAAGTATGAACAGCTTCGAGAAGTAAGAAAGATCCCAATACCTAATGTGTGTAATGAAAGGTGATAATACATAGAAATAAAGGAGAAGAGGGCAACTGAAATCTAGGGTACATATTAATTTCCATATCATGTCTGGATTTTCTGTTTGGGCAGATGTATTTATGTACTGAATAGACAGCTTTAAATTACTTACCATGACTACTCTTCTACTTAAGCTTATATTGGTGAAGTTTCAGTGTAAAACCCAAACACCTCATAATTTGCAATTCTAATCAGAATAACAAAGGTGGCTTTATTTTATACTAGTTAAAAATGCAAAATAATGAGGTCTAATACAACTATACTCATTAAAACATCTCATTTATCTGTGATTCAGAGAAGTATATAAACAAATGGGCTGCATGATGAAGTACTGCTCCATCTCTAGTCCCACTTAGCCGTAGTCTTACTCACTAGTGAACCAAATATGAAGGTAATTATTATGATCAGTACCCCTGTTTTTTAGAAAAAAAAAAAGTGAGACAATTACTTCATTTTACACAAGCTGCTTAATTGTATTTTAGAAACTGTCATTGCTGAGCAAGTTTTTGTGCAGTAAATGATTTCTTAAATGCTTAGCTGTCTGTTTGCAGATTATCCATAAGCAGATCTGTTCAAGGGTGATTCTGTCTCTTGATTTACTGATTTACAAGGTATTGAGGAGCAAAACTGAAATCAAGGTTTGACTAATCTATAATTAGAGATTGTTAAAGATTGCTAACAGATTGTTAAAACTAAGTTGAACTTACCTGGGAGAAGAAAGCAAAGGCTCATACGTGACCACTGGAAGTTTATAGAAAGACTTTTCTTAATTAACTTTAAACAATAAAGCACTGCTGTGAATGCTAGTAGAGTTAGAATAAACAGGATTGTAAAGATATAAAATCAAATTGGCAGAATTTATTTTAGGGAATATATTATGAGTGTTTGCTCAGCTGCTATAACTACCAATCAACTGCATTTCAATAGTCAATGTAAAAATTAAATTTTTGTGAACCCTTTCAGCCAGTCAGTAACTTTCATATAAATGAAGTTTTGCACTGGGTTTCATTAAGGGGGAAAAAATGATTCTTCTATTAAATGAGCAGATGAGTAAAAACTGTGAGCAATTTTGAACTTAGTAAGTGGTCTCTTGTAAATTCTCTGCCTACTCTGTGCTTTATCTACAGCTTTTATGATAAGCATTTGTGCAGAATATTAATTAAAGATATTTTTAGCATAGCACCAGTTTGGGTGGGAGGCAGCTGTGTGTACCTCGTGGCAGATGGCTTTGTTTTTTTCAAGTTTACTGACACAGAAGAAGCCATAAACATGTAAAAAAGTAAGAAGATTTCAAATTGGGAAATCAGCAACAGAGCATAGATACTTTTTAAAACAAATAATGTTGTGCATAGCTTTCAGGCCAAATGGGAAAAACAGTGTGGTGTATTAGACTTTTAAAGGAATTTTTCCTATGTCATCAAGTCAGTGAATCAAATTTTTGATTAGCATTGCCTGTTATTCATTTTCTACCACTGAAGTACACTGTTATGTCTAATTCAGTGTGATGCATGTTGTATTCTTCTTTTCCAAATCTATTGACTGTAACAATATCCTCTAATAATACTGTGTTTACTTCCTCTTACTGCCTTCCTGTCCCTCTTTTTCCTTATTCTCTCAATATATGGCACCTATAAATTAAATACTGGTTTTCTGAGTACATAGATTCTATTTATCTTTCTTGTCTTTGAGAGGATTGTAGAACTGTACTGGTCATTTCTTAGCTACTTGCAGTAACTTCATTTGAATTCATTGTTTTTTCTGACTTCTGCTCTGTTTCAAAATTTCTGGATTCTGAGACCAGAAGAAGAGTAAGCTTCTCAACTCCTGTGGGAATCACTTATCATGTGTTCTCATCCATCATTTCCACTACCATTGTGTGAGAGTTCATTTTTCCTGCTTTCCTTGCTGCTGTGTGTTACCAAAGTGCCAAGGAGATGAATGGTAGTGGCATTAGACTAAGGAAGTAGTGAGAACTCTTTGGCATCTATTATGTGTAATGTCTCAATTTGCTGCTCTAAGATTTGGAGTATATTAGTTCTTACAAGATTTTTCATTGCCATTCAGAACATCACCTGCTTTTTTCTGGAGTGTAAACTTCTTTACCCCAGGAATTACTTACATGGAATTTAAAGTCCTTCATCAAGATGTGCCTGTGAATGAAATCACTACAGGAGATACTCCTAGACTTCCTTGGGAACCATTTCAGTTTTCTGTGTGCTGTAGACATTCAAGATGCCCATACTAGTTTTCTCCCTAGACTTGAAGACAATGAGAAGGGTGTAAGAAACTGTCTTGTGGGAGCCAGAAAATACAGCCCTGTTTCCATTCTTGAGATGTGAGAAGAATTGCAGGCTGTGTAGAAGAAAGTAAGCTCAGCTCAGAGGGTTTACTTTGCTGCTAAAGGTATCAAGGCAGGTGAAAAATCATTTTTCAGCCTGTCTAAAGTTAGTTTTAAATAATCTTGCTGATTGTTAACAAAAAATAGATTCCTACATTATTTCTTGGAAACCGTAGGTTGCTGCTGTCTTCCAGGATCATGATGGCTTTGCATGATTAAATCCAGTGGTGTAAAGCATGTGACATTTAAAGACATTTTTGTTCTTTTTATCATAGTGGCTGTTTCACAGCTGTTGAAACAACACCTCATTTTTTTTCCCCAACCTTTCTTTGAATTGAATACTGTGACTCAATGCATTCTGTTGGAAATTTGAGAGAGAGAATCTTTTCTTCATTCCTTATAATAGCCTGGATCTGGGCTTCTGGACAGGAGGCAATGTCATGTTTTGTATACTGTTATTTTTGCCAGATATTCTACTACAAATTGTCACTGAATGTTGATATGAATCTACAACATTTAAGTTCTTTGATAGCTATCTTCAGGGGGTCTACAGCTGAGTGTGAATAAACAAACATGGAAAAGAATGTACTCAGCCTGTTAATAGATGATGTTCTTCCAGTTTAAAACTCAAATTTGAAAATCCAGGAGCTTTTAACTTCATAGCTTTATCCACTTCTGCTTAGTGATGGAGTCTTCCAGAACTTCATGATGAAGGTCATGAGTACATTACTTCATTGCATTCTTAAAGGAAGATATTCTATATAAAAACTTATTTCTGAAAAAAGTCAGTCTAGTTTCTGTTTCCTTGTTTTGCTAACATAACTGTAAAACTCGCAGATTAAGACCCCCAAAATTATCTGCTTGAGGTTTAGAACTTCTTGTTGATGTACCAGATGATTGTGGAAAGACTAGTCTGTTTCTTTTTAGGAATACCTCACTTTATGTGAAACAAGGTCCAGTCACTAGACCAAATTGGAAGTTCTAATTTAGAAAAGTACACAATAAATTCTGTAGAATATATTGCAACATGAATATCAGATATCATCAAATGCTTATTTTCTAGTGTGCCAGCACTGATATCCTGAATCAGACTGGTGTTCATCTGGTCCTGTGGTACATATCCAGCTTGCGAAATTAGAGACTTCAGCCAAAAGTACAAACACAGTGAGCAGACATAGTATAATCTTCCTTTTTCAAATGGAACATATAGACGTCTCTGATTTTCTTGTCCCCTGAACCCTAATAGGTACTACACATTCCAGTGTATGTTATAATTCACTGTGGTAACCCTTCATACTCTTCATATCAATTTATATGTCTGGTTCTGTTCTAATCTATTTCAATTTCAATCCTACTATATTCAGTTCATCCTTTGCTAGTAAGTTTCACAGCTCAGTTATCTTAGGTGAGTCTGATCACAATACCACCCTGTTTTCAGCTGTACAGCTTCTGGGCAGCTTGGACGATTGGACAGTGGCATCTGAATTTTGAGTTGATAGACTCATAGTATCAATAAAATGAGACACTACATTTGGCAGGATGCTCACTTACTTGTATATTAGTGGGATATTCCCATAAACTAGTAAAAAATCCAGAATTAACTTATTAAGAAGGTAGTTTGTCTAAAAAGTGCAGCAGTAAGGACTGCTAGTGAAAGTTGTCAAGAGGTTGAGATCAACTGGAAGATTCTTTCCACCTGGATTTTTGATGCATTGCAGGCTTTTATTTGGAAACTCCTCTGCATCTTTTCTTTCTTTTGGAGTTCATCCATGCGAGGAGTGCTGCATTTTACTCTGGGTTGTGATAAACAGGAAAGAGTTGAAAGTAAAAATTATCTTTTAGAGTTCTAGATCAAGGTATTTTACTCTCTTTACAAATTAAGACCTAAACAAACAGGATAAATTTTCCTGTTTTACATGGATGCCCTATCAATGCCAGTATCTTCAGGCTGAGAAAGAGTCAATTTCAAATTCCTTGATGCCAAGGAGGCCCTCAGAGCAGCCTCATTGCAGGCATTTGGGAGCTTACTGAGAGGCTGTTTGATTCTCTGCTCTGTCTGCCTCTGTGCAGACTCCCTTGGCTGCTGGATTCTGCCTCTGTCTATGCCTCAACCTTAAACACATGCAGTAATCTTCTAGCAGCTCTGAGTAGCTGCTGGATGCTATACATTCTATAGTTGGTATTTCTTTCACTCGCATATACCACAATTGTTTTTTCGTTACACTGTACTGTGTTTTAAACAGAAAGATGTGACAAACTGCACTGAAAAGCATTTCAGGAGGGAATTCAGGTGTAATACAATGTACTTATGCTAGTACAGGATGTTATTTCATGCTCCCTAATCATCAAGCGATCAGATGCATTTTGAGACTGGGTGCTTTTTCTAAAAGATGTATTTTCCTTCATCTGAAAGTTATTGATGAGTAATGCAGAGTACATTGATGGCTTAATGCAGGAATTATATGTCTGAAACTGTATAACCTGATAATGGATGTGGCCTCTGGCCTTCAATACTATGAAACTCTGAAAATGCTGTGAAACACCATCTGGCGAGACTAAGAGGTGTATCTAACACAAAACAAGCTTCAGATAACTCTGCCACAAAAGGTATATGACTCATGTTCTAGGAAATTCTCTCATTACTGACTGTAGGAACACAGCACAGTGTAAAAGGGGTACTCTGTTGTATGTGCAGATAGGGAGACACCCTGTAGTACAGGTGGTGAAGGGGACCTTGGTCGTGCTCCGGAGAGGCAGTGGGATTTATCGGGAGCTGGGAAGGGTGCAGGGAAGGTGTTCTCCGGCTGGATGCATGAGCTCATAACATTGGGCAGCTGCTATGTCACTGTCCACTGCACTCAGACAACAGGGACTCAAATATTCTGAAAAGTGAATTAGAAATAGCATCTTGCTAAACAGTACAGCCAGAAAGATATATGGAAAGGTGAATAAATAATTAGAAAGTCCTGCTGTGATGTAAAAAAAAATGTATTTTTGTTAAAGCAGGTATAATTCTTCAGCTGGTATAAATCAATAGCTTAAATGAAGCTGTGCTAATTTACTCCAGCTGAATATCTGGTCTGTTACTTGCTAGTTTGTGTCAAATACCCAGCCCTGCTATCATCATCTCCAGAAACCATTCAGCTCCTTATTTAGAGCATAAAGATCTGAGAGAATTTAGAAATTCTGATTGCAAGAGTCTGACCCAACTGACTTCATTGATAACACATGTGACAGAGGTTTGGTATACTAAATATGGAGCGATAAAAAAGGAAACCTCCAACTCTATAAAGACAAAGCTGCCTTTTTTTTTTTTCCCAAAGGGAAAAAAAAAAAAGCCCAACTCCTATATCCACATACTGTTCAGAATTAAAAGGACTCTAAAGTTATTAAAACCAGTCTTACCATTGGCAGAAAGCATTACAAATCTCATCAAACGTATTTTTAAACTAAAATACAGGATGTAAAATCCAATGTGAAGAAAAAGGTTCCTCAGAGTCTATGAATCAAGTCTTCTAATGCAAGGACAATCACAGTGGAAAGATTTACACAAAGTCTCATTCCATGAAGCTACTCATTCTGATACTTTTCTTACTGGATATTACTTAATATTTCACAAGCATGAGAAAATCCTGGCTTCTATTTCAGCATTTTGCAAGCTGTCACAACAGCTTATGAATCTGATCACAAAATACAAACAAAGCCAATCATTGCGTTGATGGAAACAATGGCAGTTTAGCTACCCAGCCAAGAAAAACCATACTCACCTGGACTGAATAGAATTTGCAATGCTTCATTATAAAGAAATGAGGTAACTGAAACCTATCTGATTGAATTGCAGGTCATAAAGATAGCGTTACTACTGTTTTCTAATGTCTATGTTGGCTATTTGAAGCATCTAGCTTGCTGTAAATACTGTATGATTTGATTAGCAGACAATAGTATAAACGTAATAAATACCCATCAGTGGTCTGCCGGGACATTATCGTCTCTAATAAAGCAGAGAGATGGTCAGAGGCCCAACAATATGACAAGACTGTAACGAACAAACTATGGTTTGCATAAAGAACCCCACCTTGCAAAGAATTATGTTGCGATAATTGCCTTTTTTTGCATTAATATGGTAGAGATACAATAAACAGGACCTTCCACCACCAATACTTTAACTCTGTGTAACTAGAGTTTGAGCCAAAGTCCATAATGTCAGCTCAGTGAATTTTCTAGACCGTTCATTATTCTGCAACATAATAAAGTTTAATAGTAAAAAAGAAGCAGAATCAGTAGTTTGATTACTTTGTTTAAAAGTTGTTTGGTGTCCACTGGTCTTGGGTCACAAAAGCCCAAGATTCAAGTACTGAAGAACATGTGAAGGTTATCATTATGAAATTTTATTTTCATGATGAAAATATTGTGCTCAGAGTGCCCAGGAAGACTGATGAAGTGATTCTGGAGAACTTGCCAGTTTCCTCTTCCAAAACTCAGTCAAAATTGAAGAAGGAAGCCTAGAGGATTCTGTAGTTCAGCTGAAATAAAAAACCTCTGAGCAATGGGATTCAATGAAGAGGAATACAATGACTTCTTTAAATTATTTGGTCTCTAGATTAAATCAGATTATCTAATTTAATTATTTTCCTGGGTGCACATTTGTCTTTTGTTATTTCTTTACTACAGGAAGGTTGTCTTAGTAGCATTTTTTCTAACATGCACAAAAATACGAAGTGCAATAAATTGTGATAGCCCAAGTACAGCTAATTATGATGTATGTTGCAAAACAATGGTAAATCTTATTTTCTGCTTTTTTTCATGCTAATAATAATTTGAAATCATGTATTGCTGATTAGGTAATATTTGGAAATGGCTGATCCTGCTAATCCCAGATGATTTTTTGTCCATTCAATTTGGCATAGTTTGTTGTCTATTCTGGCCTCTAGGAGGGTATTACAGGTCAGCGACAAGGTGCATTGGTAAATGAACATATTGAAGCTTGCAGAATGATTTCTGAAGCTGTTACTTGCTCCAGTTTCTCACATGGCACATACTGATTCTGACCATTTTAAAACTGATTTGTCTTTTGAAAAATGGCAGTGGAGTTAACCATTCCTTACCTGTTGGTGGTCTAACCAAGTGGGGTAATGAAACAAGTGGTAGAAAATGAGTTCTCCAGATTGTACATCTTGGTTTCCTTTAATTGTGTGTCACATAACAGTTCATGTGTCTGCTTTCAAATATTTTGAACAATAGTATTTGTTTGGCATGTTTTGGAAGAGAAATCTGGCTTGAACTTAGACACAATATTGCTTAAACCACAGTAGTTTTTTGATTTTTTAAAAAATAACTTGCTTGAGGAACACAAGTCATACCCATCTAAATATCTCTTGTGTATCCAGTAAATGAGAAACTTGATAATGTTCTTAAATATAATTCTATCTCTTGTTTATGAAGCTTTCTAATGTCTGTGCATTTTGTGTTAAATACAACTAGAAAGAAGGTTCTAATCAGCAGGATTTAAAAGGAATTGTATAACTTTGATTTGTTTGTTTCCATGTGACTTCACATTTTTCCCCACAGTCTGCTCTTCTTTTTTTTTTTTCTTTTTTTCCTTGTTCTTTCTCCGTTTCCTCCCTCCCGCCTTCTTTTTTGGCTAAGGTTGCTTGGCAGCAGGAGAATTGCTGTGGTTTTGTGCATTCTGCATTTTTGCCACTCCATTTAATGGGCCCATATTGGCTTTCTCCCTTGTTGGTACACTGTGGGTCAAGTGTAGGCGTGTGCATGCTTTACAAATTTATCCCCATCATTGCTAATGTCTGTCCAAGATGTTAGTAGCTGGTAGTTTTGTTTGAGGGACACTTCATGCTGTAATTCTTGAGCGCAAATCACTTTTTGTTTCTTTTGTTCATTTATAATGAGAGACTGAAATGGAGCTTAAATAATTCCTTCAATGAATACATTAACCAGACCCTTCTATTGTGGCTGTTTAAGAACTGAAAACAATTAGCACAAAGCCACATTTCCTTCACAGAGCTTTAAAAGAAGTCAGGGCATTACCATTAAGATAATCATGAATTCAGTCTCTGTGGAAAGGCAGGGAGGAAAGAAAAAAAGATTAAATATATTTCAAGTCAAGCAAAAAGATTTCTGGTGGGAACATTTCACCGTTGAATAAAACATTCCCTTGGGAAATAAATTGCTATTTGGGTTTGTATTTTGAAGCACTGTGAGTACCTTCAGCGAAGCCAAATAAGAACGTCCTTCTCTAAAAATTCTAAACCTACAAACCCACTACAAACAGTAGCCAGTTTCCCAAGAGACAGGCTGTTAATTCAGAAACAATAATATCATCACTGTTTGGAAAGACTGGAATCAGAAAGCAATATTGTTGGTATTCAGGTCTCAAGAAAAATTTGTTTTCCACAGGGCTAAAATTTTGTTTGTTTGTTTGTGTCATATAACTTATCCTTCCCAGGACATGCAGTCCTATTTTGTGACATCAGAAGAAGATATTGCAGTAGTGAAAAATGCTAGCTTAGGATTGATTTAATTTGTAAACCTGGACAACCCTTTCTTCCATTTAGAAGAAAGTTAGTGAGCTGAGAATCAAAGCCATAAATTGTAAGGGTTGTAAGGCAAGAAATAGCTACTAACTATCCATGCCAAGGAAAGCTGGGAATCTAACCTCTAAAGGTTACCTTCAGAAAAAATTCTGCATGAACAAAGAGAACTCCCCTTCAAAATATACTGACAGGAAAGCTAAGAAGAAATCCTGCTGATAGTAGTTAGCTTAGACCTGGAACAGCCTCTTCTACCTTCAGTAGATGCTGAACTTCTTCCAAGGGTAATAAAGAATTGAAGGTGAGGGGAAAACACAGAGAACATCCTGAGAATCTAACTACTTTCTTATAAGCTTTCTACTTGCTGTGACTGCGTGAGAGTTGTGTATACAATCACCTGAGTTTTCTCCTACCTTCTGACGTGGTGTTAAATATTTTCTATATAGTGATACCACTCCAGTAGGTGGAGTTCCAGCATGCTAATAATGAAGATGCTCATGTGAAAGCTATCTACACCCCCATGAGCACATTTGTCATTGGCTATGGGGTCACTAGGAACCTAACCTCATCACCTGTGGTAGATTTATTACAATAGCCCACAGTTGCCTTTAATTTTGTTACAGTGGCCTAGAAATGAAACAAATCATCTTGTCTGACCTCACAAAAATTAAAGAAAAAAGAGCTTTTTTGTTTTGTTCTTGTTGTTGTTTTGGCAAGAAAACCATTTATTTGGAGTGAATCCAAACAGAATTACATTTTATAGATGGGAAGGGAGTTTTCATGAGGAGAACAGTCATCTTCACAGACCTAGTTCAATCTGTGGGAATGCAATTGTAAAAGAGGAAGAAAAATCTAAGCTGGAGGTATTACTACTTCAGCCTAAAAATCAGATTTTTTGGTTTGGAGTCTACTTTATCTCTTGATTCACATTAGACATGGATTCTTCTATTCTTTGGTTTAAAGCAAAAGCTGACTTCATGACAGTAAAGGTTTCAAGTTGTCAACCCTATTACAAATGCATTGACAAAGCCTCTCTGATTACCTGGGCTTGCGTATTCCCCTATGGGGACCTAGAAAATCTGTTTGGAAAATCCTGAACATTTCTGAAGGACCAGTGTATAATGTGTAACACAGAAACATAGCATTTGGAGAGTGATGTCCTTAATTAAATAGCGTAGTATTCCTTTTGTATGTATTCCTCTGAAAAACATAGCGTGCTCATACCCGAGAAATTCCCAGAAGGAAACACACAGAATAGATTTTAAATTGTGCATAGCTTTCTGGCTCTCCATGGAGGAAAGAAGAGTGTTCAGAATGATTAACAGTGGCAGAATCAGGCTGTAAAATCTCTGCATATTTTCAGTTCTTACATGTTCTTACATGGACTTTGGTAAAGACAAACAGCTTTCAGAATTCGGATCTGGAGACAGACTATAATCGCTTCTCAGTTTGGGACCTAGTGTTGGGCTTGTACCCCTCTCTACCCACCCTAATTCCATTTTGGAGAATAAAGAAAAAGAAAATTTGGATCAAAGCTGCAACACAAAACCATGGAAGATTAAAAGCAACAATAATTTTCTTATTTCAGAACTCCCTATAAGATTTTGTTAAACATTTGCTTGAGGCACTGGTGGTACTACTCAAGTTCATTTGGCAGCTAGCAGCTGCTTAGACACACCTGTGAGTCCACTAGGATGCCTTTCCTTCTTACGTGATTGTGTCTTGCGGGGCTGAGGAACGCAGTAAAGCTCTTGTCACCCATATAAAAGTGTGGTGCTCTTTCACTTGGAAGTGTGCAGGCAATGAAGTGGAATATTGTTGTTAGCTTTTACGGAGAGTAATTCAGAGTTGAAATACATGCGCAAGTTGCTGTGCTGTTTAGAGTGGAGTTTAAACCAAACAGGGTGCTGCACAATAACTTGGCTTATTAAAAGCCTGCATTCCTCATCCCACACTATAAATGGCATTGCTACCTTTCTGGTATTTAATACCTTAATTTCTGTCATATGCTTCCTGTTCTAATTTGTTTCTGTCATAAAATCCAAGAGATTCATGCCTGAGAATACTACTAATAAGGAAAAGTAACCCTTCTTATCATTGTCAAGACACTCAAAGCCTCTCAAAAACCCCAGTAAGCTTAAAGAAACTGATTTTTAAAATCATAATGTTAGAAGAAGCGTTTTTAATAAACCAGTACATATTTTTTTGCCTTAAATTTTGATGTTAGTAATAATTTTCTAGGTGCTTTGGGCTTTGAATATTCAAAATTAAAAAAGCTTCAACTGAGCAACCGTCACCTTGAAACTACTCCTGGGATGTGCCCAAATATTTAATTATAAATATTTGAGGTTACATTTGATATTTGTGCTTTGTGAGTGAGATACTTTGGAATCCCTTGGCCTCTGTGCTGAAAAGGGTGCTATCAAAGGTACCATGATTATTTGCATCAGATTTTTGGCCTGTATTGTTATTTCTGTGCCTCCTGAATTCAGCAAAGTATCACTATTACACCTTGGTAACAAAGAATTAGTACTAGTTTATTTTATTGCTGGTCACAGCAAAATTAATGAAGCTACTTCCACAGCGAGACAGTACTCAAGTGCAAGAAAACTTAGACTCTGTTGGCTGGGATGCATCCTTCCACCCTCTGGTTTATGTTAGGTTTTTTATTTCCTAATTCTGTATTTGTCTGCATGACTCCAAAGATTTCTGCCTGTCCTGGTTTCAGCCGGGATAGAGTTAACTGTCTTCCTAGTAGCTGGTACAGTGCTATGTTTTGAGTTCAGTATGCGAAGAATGTTGATAACACTGATGTTTTCAGTTGTTGCTCAGTAGTGTTTAGACTAAAGTCAAGGATTTTTCAGCTTCTCATGCCCAGCCAGCGAGAAAGCTGGAGGGGCATAAGAAGTTGGCACAGGACACAGCCAGGGCACCTGACCCAAACTGGCCAACAGTGTATTCCATACCATGGGACGTCCCATCTAGTATAGGAACTGGGAAGTGGGGGCGGGGAATCGCCGCTCGGGGACTGGCTGGGTGTCGGTCGGCAGGTGGTGAGCAGTTGCACTGCGCATCATTTGTACATTCCAATCCTTTCATTATTACTGTTGTCATTTTATTAGTGTTATCATTATCATTATTAGTTTCTTCTTTTCTGTTCTATTAAACCGTTCTTATCTCAACCCATGGGTTTTGCTTCTTTTCCCGATTTTCTCCCCCATCCCACTGGGTGGGGGGGAGTGAGTGAGCGGCTGCGTGGTGTTTAGTTGCTGGCTGGGGTTAAACCGCAACACTGCCCCATGGACTGACACCACTGGATCTAATGGAACAACTCATGTTTTTGCACTGATCTAAGAGATAGGAACTGAGCTAAAATGAGAAAAACATTATTGCTTAGATATTTTCTGGAATTTTCTCTCACCTCAATTTCATAACAGTCTCCTTTGTAACATCAGTTGGGCATCTGAATACCCAGATAGCTTCCTTGTGCTGAGAAACTTCGGTGCTATGCTGTTGACCTTCAGGTATGCATTAGCGAAACCTCCTTTCCAATGTTGTTTGCAGATCCTTGAAAAGCCACATATTGCTGCAGATGATTGCTGCTGCTAAGGGTCAGATTTCTGCCAGGCTGCTCTTTCTTCATATGGTTTGCTCACTGCTTAAGAAGGGTTCAGTTGCCTTATTTTTGGAGACTGTTTTCTAAGCTCGTCTGATCATAAACTGAAGGAACAGAGATGAGAGATGTGGTGGCTGTGTTACAATGATAATAGGTTTCCTGAGAGAATGAAATGGTGATATATTTGTAGCCAAGACTTTAAGGGAACTTGAAAAATGGAAAACAGTCTTTCCGGATATTAATCCAATTTACTGACACTCATCTGAAATGGATTCATTCCAGCTCTCTCAGTAAGGATGGCCATACTCTACTAGGACTAAGTTTCATCAGCAGATGTATAAATTACAGTGAACCCAGGAGGAGCTACTGCTCAAAGCAGAAAAGTGTACAATATAAATCAAGAGGAGGATAACCTTTTTTTAGATAACTGCATGCTTTTCAGTTCTTTCCTTTTTTCAAGATTTTATCATTCAGGTTTGCTGAGTTAAAAGAAAAAAAAAGCTTTCATTACTGCTTTTCTTGTTTTTTATTTCTCATCTTCCTTCAACCTCAGTTTCCCAATGTCTTTTTCAACTCTCTTGGACTGTCTGTTCTTCCTGAATAGTGCCTCTGGCATCTACTTCTCTCCCATGTAATTATCAGCAGTTAGACCATTAATATTGATATGGTAAATAGTTAAGTTTTAAAGGTTAGCAATACTTTGTTAAGATTATTGATACTGCAAATGCATTCTTTATGAAGTCTTTATTTTAAGTATTGATAACTTAGGAAGGTGACACAATACTTTACTAAGTTTGGTTTCTTTTTGAAAACCAGTTAGAAATTGTAATAACAGGAAGCTGACTGCTCTTATAAAGAAAAGATTTTGCAGAATCTGGGTATATTTGTATAGGAGCAGAACAAGCAAAGTAGGAAGGTGAATCATTGGTGAGGAAGTTACTTTTTTACACTGTTTGTAATTTGACTTCTGAAATTAGAAGCACAAAATTGTAAGAAAACCTAATTAATGATAATTTTATCATTACATTTGCTGACCATAAGTGCTTAAAATCACAAGTAGAGAGTGTTACTTAAAAATAAAATAAAACTACAGTTTTCCGTTCTTGAAATAAGTTTTATTGTTGAACATTTTTTGCCACTCCTGGGATGAAACATTTTTATGAAATATGAGCTATTTCAGGGACATTTTTATTTGTAAGGTAGTGATTTGTCCATAATTTTTATTAGAAAAAAGAATATGTGTCAGTAGCAGGGCTTCTTTTTCTTTTGGACTTATGCATGCTTGGTCCTCTGACACCCCTGAGGATTCTTCATTGCCCTGACTCAATAATAGAAGAGTAATATCAGTGGGTGTATCTCTCAATGTTATCCACAAGACAGAAAGCTAAGTATAAATTTTAAAGGCCCACACTTGTAAAACTCTGTACCTTTTATGGAAAGTGTGGGGGTTTGGGTTTGTTTTAAAACTTAAATTTTACAGTAGAGGAGCTCAAAGCAACCAAGAAAATTAGGTGCCCTGTATTTTACTACTAGAGACGAGAGTCTTACATCAAAGAAGAAGTCTGTTATGTTAACCAGCATAAAATTTGGATTCAGGAACTCTTACTTCTTCCCATTACCCACTTCATATTAAGGTATTCCCATCCCCCACTTTAATTTTATTAGCTCATCTCCTTCTAGTCACCCCATTATAGCTGCACTAGCTTTGCAACAGCTCTGATCTCACTTCGCAGCTGGCAGGGAGAACTGCTCCTCCCAAACAGCAATACCAACTCACTTGTAGGGAGTGGCAAGGCAAATCTATACTTCATCCTCCCCCTGGACACTACACATCATATTCATGGTACTCTCAGGCCCTTCTTTTTCTCTGAACTTCTCAGCTAGGATAAGTAGAGCCAGGATAACTATGGCATCTGGCTATGCAGAAGGATGAATGCAAGAAATAGTCATAATAAAAGCAGCAGAGCATTGACTTTCTTCTTAGTAAAATAAATTTAGTAATACAGCAGTTGTAAGTAGTAACAACAGTCCATTTATTAGTCCTGTGCTTATCTTAAATAAATGAGAAATACTGTATTTACCATGCCTGATTATAGTATCTTGTCCTTCAGATGGAGAAACAGAAAAAGATACCCAGAAACTCCAAACTCCACAATTACCATGCATGTGTATCTCACATACGTTTATAGGAAGATAAACCTGTATCTCATGGAAATAAATTATTTACGATTGTTACACTTGCCTAATTCATACTAGAGTTACAATCGCTGTTGTCAAATACTAAAGTACAAAATATTCTCACTTAACCATTTTGATAAAACATACTTTTCTCTCAAGCTGAGTCACCTTCAAAATATGTTGTTAAGTGCTGAAAACCAAAAAATTGACTAGATTTCCAGCTGATAATACACTCACAATTTCTGGTTGTTAATCTTTATGGGTATTTCACCTGTAGTGGAATTCTTTATAGTCAGTCTAATGAAAAGCAACATATTCCATTAATATGTAAAAAATCCTCCTTGATATTTCACTGCTTTCCAAAGTTTAAAATTTACTTTATACGTAAAAAAAAAATATCATTCTTTGGCTTGGATAACCAAAAAAAAAAAGGATGTGGGAGCATGAAGAATGATGTGGAATTGTTTTAATGATTTATTTCCAAAAACTGTAACAATGCCATATTAGTACCTAGGACATTTTGATAGGTATTGGTTAGACAGTTACTGAAGAAACAACCCCTTTCTCAAGTAGCTTATATATCTTCCTAAACGTGAAAACAATAGGTGTAAATGATTTTGAATGCATGTGCATATTTAAGGTTGCTAGCTAAAGTACTTATATATAATTTTTTTCTGGTCCTCAGAAGTTTTAAGCTCTAACTTCTTGTGATAGAGCAGTCAAAATACTGGACAAATATGATCTGTTCCAAAAAGTAAAAATACACTCTAAATATTAATTCATTTCACAAAAGAGGTTATAACTGTTAACTGCCTTATAGACCATAGCTTTAAGTAACAACACAGAAACTTATTTTACAACAGAATCTCATGTAAATGGCAGTTTTATTCATTAACTTACTGACTTTCTTTAAATGCATGTCTGTTTTCATTAATGGCAATGCTGAATGGTTAGAACGAGTTTAGTAATGGAAGACAAAGGACCATTAATGGACATTTTAATCTTCCAGTCTGATTTATCTGGATATTATGATTGTGTCTATGACAGAATTAAAATTTTGCTTTTCCTACTATGATGTTTTCCTTCTAGGTTTGTGGAGACCAAAATCAAGGAGCAGTTTTCCTACGTGAATTTACACTGATTCGGAGAGAAAGTCTTCATGATGATTTCCTATCTGATCTGCTGAATAACCACAAAACAGAAGATCTGGTAGGAATCTTCTATTATTCTAAAATATTTGATCAGAAATGTTTGCAGAAGTATAGATATTTGTGATAGGTCTTTCATTCTGCTTCATCAATTTATGGAAAGTTACAAAATTAGATTTGCTACATAAAGATGTCACCCTAAAAATATTGGAAATTCCATGTAAATAAAGACTGTTCATAGGGTGGGTGTCAAATGCATACGAAGTTTCATTATTATTTTAAGGACAGATCTTTTCTTAAGCACCAAGAAGCACAGATTTGTCTTTTGCTTTCTAACAAATATTTTTCTCATTCAGAATTTTGGCAGTCTAATTTGCTACCATTGTTTGATTAGCACATGCAAAGGGCATTTATTTTTTATTGAATATGAATGAGTAAAGTTAAATTCACAGGTTATCTAAAAATAAATAAGGCTTTGAAAAGAATAATTTTATAAAGTGTACCAAGGAATGTAACAAATAGGGAAAAAAGTTTTATGAAAAATATATTTTCACTCTCTTCTATATATACCTAGCAAGGTATTTCTTTCAGGTCTGAAGGATTTCATGTCCTTCAGGCAGTTAATTGTCTGATGTTTCTGAAGAAAAGAATGTCAAAGTAAAGAACTTGGTAGTCATGTTTAATCGTGATTTAATATGAAATAAAGCAAGCCAACTGATTTTAAACTGCAGTAGATTTATAGGTCTGATATTTTCAAGGGCTGATATATTACAATGTCCAACACATTGTGGTTTAACAGAAGTGGTGGTGCATTAATGTCTGATATTACCATGAACTGGTGATGTATTTTAGGGATTAAAGTTCAAAATAAAGACTGTAGAATAGGAAAAGAAAAGGAAAGTGATTCTAGAATAATTAAGTGTTGGCACAGCCATGCTTACAACCTGTTTAATCAACTTTTTCTCATAGCCTCAGAGGGCAATGGCTGTAGTTACCTTTCTTAGTGCATGAGTGAATGTTAGCCAATTATCATTGGTGGGAGTATGTAGAGCTAGGACTTTGGAAGGATGGGGTGGATGTCTTTTGATAAGTCTTGTTGCTCAGAATAAAGAATCCAGTTAACGAAGGAGTGAAGGTATTAAACAATCCACTGTGTTTGTGCTAATCCATCTGCTCTCAGACAAGTTACCCTCAGTGCTTTACAACTGCTAAAAGAGATTTTAGATAGGCAAAACCAACACTTTATTCTACCACTGTGCATAATTTTATGGCAGTTCAGGATTGTATGAAGCAACAGCTTTACTGCCAGGACAATAAAGATTCATTGAACAGAGAATGCTGGTCTTCTGCTACCCCCATCCACTCATTGAGGAGATATGGCTGAAATTCTTACTCATTAAAACCATTTATTCTCTGTGGTCCAGAGAAGCAAGCAGCATTTTATTACCATTTTGTCAGTACTGGTGAACTGATTTGTTGTTTTTCTGAGTTGTGCTGGTCTTATGCCTGTTTGTAAGTGTATCGTGATTGCGTTCACATAAGCAGAAAGTACTCTGCAAATTATTCGTAGATTTGACTTCAAGGTAGTGTTCTTTTTTATTATTATTTCACAAGGATGCTGTGTCATTCCTGTGATCTCCTTTCTGTGCAACTATGTGTGTGTGAAAACACAGCTACACTAAAAGAATATCACACAGGAAATATGACTTCGCAATCTTCATTTAGATGACTTAAGGAACTTTTATTCCAACTTAATCTCTCTGTGATACCATCTTCAACTACAGAAGCACGTACTCTTTTCTCTGCATGACTGGTTCAGTAGGGAACAGGTGGGATGGAAGAGCTTGAAGTAACTTTACTGTATGTAGCCTGAAATATTTAAATGTATATGTGGTGTCATGACATGTTTACTGTGTGCTATGCAGACTTTATTTCAAATGCAAGCATTAATTGCAAAAAGGGCTTTTCTCTGGCATTTATTCTAAGTTTCTGTTTCTTAAATATTAGTGAATTTGTTTTCCTAATTTCTGTGGCACAGGATATTGTTCCTATTTTACGGATGTAAACTCAAAGGTTCACAGACATTAATGTCAAAAGCATCTACCTTTCTTGAGTGCTCTGAGACACAAGGATCTGTTTTTTTCAATTCACCTCGCATGACATAGCAATAAGTTCAGAGGGTAACTATTGACCTCAGATGCAATCATGAGTGTTCAGCATCTTTGTCTATCAAGCTGAAGATAACGGGTAAGGCATGTACAAGAACAAAGAGTACATGATTTCTAATGTATCAGAAAAAATGCTACAAGTGGCCTGGCTGGAGTGATACAAAAAGTGTTGCAGAGGCAGAGATTTAGATAGAACTTTCCAGAATAGAAAGCACAAGCTATATTTCAGGACCAATCTTTCTCAATTCATGGGACCAATCCTTTTTTTCCCTGTAATTTCCACTGTGAACATGGTGTATCTAATGACAAAATCTACTGCAAAGATGTTTTCCTAACAAATAAGACACAGACAAAACAGCCTGTTTTATCATACTTCCCCAGTAAATGTCCCACTTTGGTTCTTTTTAGGAGTCCTGTGACTAACATAGGGTAGGCTTATCTGTTTGCAACTTTTCAAAATCAGTGTGCAGACAAAGCCTCAAGGAAAGCTGTGCAGCTAGTGTCTTAATTATAATTTATAAAAATCTTTAACGTTTGTATTTTCCCTGGAAGATGACATGAGCTGATTTGATGCTTTCTGGGAAAACTCAAGCTGCTGTTCCTGATTTAGAAGTTACCGTCTGAAGAACGTGTCTTCACTCTTAAAAAAAAGACCACGTATGACTATTTCTGTGGGTAGCTGACATCATCTAAAAAGGTCGATTCACTTCTGATGTT
This sequence comes from Harpia harpyja, assembly GCF_026419915.1. Lineage (NCBI taxonomy): Eukaryota > Metazoa > Chordata > Aves > Accipitriformes > Accipitridae > Harpia > Harpia harpyja. Next base: position 79,920,024 of record NC_068969.1, on the reverse strand, counting down.
GAAAAGTAATAGCCCCATAACTCCATAGCCATTTGGGAGAAGAGATGCATTTCCAGAGGTGCCAGATAAGTCTCTTATGGTATAAATGAGAGAATGGCCACAGTCAGCGAGTGGATATGTATAGCTTTCCGGTCCTATGCCTTAAAGCTGTTAGCAATGGTGCTATAATAATGCATTGCAATTCCCAGCAAAAGTTGGAGAAATCAAAAGAACTTGTGTTTTTTGTAACCAGTTACTACAGCAAATATGCTTAAACAGGAAATACTCATACTATGTGCTTGTGAGGCAGTTTTAAGCAATTGTTTGCAAACTTGTGTGTTAAAAAGTGTAAGTTAGCGCAATTATCTTAGCTTGCAATGGCCAGTGTCCAATGAAGAATACAGAACAGTGTGTCAGTTCTTTTGCTGTACCATAGCGGATGTCCTGTTTCTACAATCTGTAGGCTTTATCTTGGTCATTGAAATGGCTCACAGAGATGCTTTTCTTATCTTTAAATTATATGTCCATCCTTTCAAATAATGTGATTTAGCCTCTTAATACTGTAGCCATTATGTCTTAGAGGTTCCATTTCAATATAAGCACTAAACCCCAAGTCTATTGGTATAGCTCTGTCATCATTAACTTCAGAGGGGAAAATACTAGAAGCCAGAGAAGATTTATATTTTTTTCATTTTCTGTCTTGTGCAAAGCCAATAGCTGAGATTACACTAACAAAATTATTCAAAGGAAGCCACTGAGGTATGAAACCCTCAACTCCTAAATTACGGTGGTTTTCTTTCTTTTTTCTGGAGAAAATATTGAAAATAATTGAAGAACTAGGGCAAAATAATTAAAGTATAACGGAGCACATGGATTTAGAATGTTTAGTGGAAACAAAACTTAGAGTTAAAAAAATGCCTAGTTTAAAGAACAGCCCAAAGATTATTCTCCTACAATTTTCTGAAAGTTCCTATTTGTGTGTTCATGAAAGCCAGGGATAATACTATTTCAGATTCATGAATCCTGAGGCAACTCTATAAGAAGTAACTGTTGTATCTAGAAATCATTTTAAAAACTTAGTTAAAAATCCAGAGTTTTCTGTGCTGAGGTCTTATTCTGAGATAAAGTTATTGAATAGAATTTCTCTACATCATTATGAAGTAAGAATGAAAGAAAGTCCTGTATACAGTGAAGAAAATCTAAATGGGTGTCTAAACTTTGGGGATTTTTTTCCCGTGTAACAGTTGATTTACAGTGTATTGCTTATGCATTTCAGATGGAGGGGATAATTTTCAGAATGTAAATATCATGAAAATTTTATTTATGCTATTTTTTGAGTGACACTTCTTTTTTTCCTTTGTACTCTGAATTATTTGATGTATAACAGTAGAGGATGTTAAGCCCATTGCCTAAGGAATTTCCAAGCTTCTTAGCTAAAGATCACATATTTCTAAATGGTTATAAAACATTGCTGCAGAATCCAGCTATAAGCTCCTTAGGGATGGGAAATCACCAGACCACAGGAATTACAGGGCCTGCCCCATGCAACTGCTGACATGACAGATAAAGAAAAATGCTTTAATGGTAGGAGGGACTCTTTCCTGACTAGCCTTACCTTGTATTTGCTCTTTGTAGAGAACACATCTCCCTAGTGCAAGTTAAGACAGTCCTATGTACCTTGCTGCCAACCCAATTATTTGAAAATCAAGTCTGTTGTGCAAAACCACGAGACTGACCTCAATATTTTGGGGTGTAAAGCAGATCTGCCTTAATTTCTACTTGCACCCAGAGACCAGGAATTGTTTAAGAGTTCCCTGGAAAATAATGCCCCCAGACTGATCCAAATCAAACTGGGGCTTTGTCTGGGTTGGTAAGGAAAGCAGTGGGAAACAACTAGGGCACAGACTTCTCACAGGCCACCTGTAGCAGCTGCATGGCATGGCAGAACATGGTTTGTGAAGCTCACTTCCATGCCATAACCGCTTCGTTTCTTTAGAACAACAGCATGCCCGTAGGCCACAGGTTAAACATCATTGCTGTGGGAGAATCTCATACTTTTAGAGATGAGAGCAGTCTTCTCAGTTTTTCGGTGATGTGGAAACTTGACTGCAGATAGTGGAATTCTCTTCTTCCATATAACCTGGCTCAGCTGTTCCATCAGTTCAGCAAAATCAGTTGGCCACCAGCTGATGAATTGTGTTCTGATTTTACTGAGTAACATCATCCTTTGTGTTACTCTTCTCACAACTGATAATTGTCAGGTTCTTTAATATATTGTAGTAATCTTGAAAAAAATTATTTTGTTAAACTTCTGTCTCATGAGTCAACCCACATTCATGACTGCTCCTTATCCACTTGCTGTTTTGAGCATGGACTGTTTTCAGTGAAAATAATTTCCTGCCACTAATGTTCTGAAATGTTTTTCAGTCTATAATTTAAAAAATTGTTACTTGTTTCCTCCAGACTAAATTGCTCTAAGCTGATCAAGGTTTTTATCTTAAAGGTTCACCTGCTTTAAAAACAGAAAGTATTAAATATCTTTAGAGATCTGTGGATCATCGAAAACAAAAAATAGGATGGACCATTGGCATCTCCCACTTGCCTTAATTCTCAATGTCTACAAGGACTTAGATACCAAAAGGTTCTAATGCTTCTTGTCCATTTTTCTGATTGCTTTTTAATGATATTATTTACATCCCTTTAAAAATAGAGGTATGATGATTGAATGTTTTGGATCCCTAACTGTTCCTATATTTTTCTTCTTCTGTTAGAAAGCCAATCAAGACACTACTGCTCAGGGGAAAAAAAAAAAAAAGAGAGAGAGATTACATTCCAAAGCTTTGAATCCAGGTCCCACAGCTGCCAAAACTGTACCATGACTGTATCTAGTGCTAGAGTTGACGCAGGAGGAAAGGAGATTGTTTTTAGAAAGACTGAGTTATTACCCTTGCCCACATTAGGAAAATGAAAAATTGAAACTCAGCTAAGCCATTGTTTGTGTAATGATATAGAACACTGTTTGGTCTACCACAGTACTTAAACAGGTTAAATATATTCATATCTGTTCCAGATAACTCTTCCCTACAACTGAAAATTTCCCTAGTTTCTATGAGATTAAGCAGCTTTTCTGTTTTCTTCACTGAAGTACTGGAAACTCTTTTTTCATCACAGTTTCCACTCTACATGAGCTTAATTCAAATAACTACTAGCTTATTTTGCACTAATACAATATGGGGATGCTCTTTATGTGTGCAAGTCTTGCTTCTGTGCATTTTAATAAAGGTCTTTTAAAACTGTAAATTGCAACTGTAGTGTAAATAGTTCATGAAGGAAATTAGTTAAGAAGAGTTATTACACTTAAAATATGTATAGTTCTAGCTTTTCAATGCAAACACTCAATATCACCATTTTATAAGGTCTTCATTAAAATGAGCAATTCCTCTTTTTCATATCATTGGCAAAATTCATACAATAATTTTTATGGAATTTATTAATTAAGATACAATGGGTGAAAGGTAAACATGAAGTAGATGAAAGAATAATATAAAAAGTCCCTAGCAAGGAAGACAGGATACTGACCTGAGGTATTCCAAACTTCCTCCTCTACCTGAGGTCATGAATTTCACCTTGAATTGTTATATAGAAGGCAAAGTGTGAATGAAAAGAGCCATAATCTTTTAACAACTAGTGATGATGACATGAGTAGCTCATTTAAATGTTTTGGAGGAAAGTGCTCCTTTTTGTTGGACTTAGATTACCTCCTTGATTAAGAATACTTTTTTCTACTGCTAGGAAAATGTTTGCTGATTTTCTATTTTACAAATATTAACTGATCATGCTAGTGAAAAATGTGGTTGCATAGCTTTAACTGCTTGCAAGTTTACCATTCCTCATACCTTCATATTTCTGTGTTAGGCTGGTGTTTCTTTGAAGTTCTGTTAGTTTTCTTTCTTTCTTTGTATGTGTATATATAATACATATATGCCATATATAGCTAATTGCAGATATAGGTACACACACATACCCCTTTATAATGTACGTATGCCTATCTAGATGTCATGTATGCAGCATGAGTCTCAGAAGTCTGAAGTCATGTAGACATTTTAGCAAATGCTCATTACTAAGTTGTCTGAAACAGACTAGAGGAACAAGTCGCAGCTTATTCTTTCAGTTTTGCTTTTCTGGTAAAGAGACTTCTGAACTAAGGCCTGTGGTGCTTTAGCAACAGAGGCTTTTCAAGAACGCTTCTCTTGCTTCCCAGTTGTACAGAGCTTTCTTAGCTGCACTGAATACAGGCATAGAGACTTTGGGATTAACGCTGCCTCTTACAGAGTCTCTTATAGAGACTCTGTCTGCTGTCCTCCACCCTTGGTCAATGCCTCTCAGCATCACTGCAAATGAAAGGGGGATTATTTTTTTCCATTCCCTGTTCACACGGGCCCAGGCTGCCTCCTGAGGATGTGGGCTGGAGAATCCACCCTAGGGAGCTTTGGCTATCTAAGGGAGAGGTAGCATATTGGAGGGACTAGAGAATGTTAGAAGTGCTTAAACTTTTTCCTTTTTGGGGCACACTAAGCTATGCCAGGGCATTATTCCTAGAAAAATTACACTACTGAAAAATCACTGGCAGGGTTCAGAGTCTAAATTTAGTTTTCTGACCTAAAAGTAAGTCTGTATGCCTGCATATTTCCTAGCTGTCATGTGTGCCATCATATCCTGGCCTGGTTTATTGAGTTGCCTCTGGTCTAGGACACTGATGAAGGGTTTTGGAAACTCCTGCTCCTGAATTGTGTTAAGTAGGACACTGCCAGTTTCAGTATAAGGAAAAAGCACCAGTGGATGAGCATATAGTTTACACCAATGATCAGAAGTCTTGGATTCTAACATCTTCACTGTCAGTGCCAGAAAGTCTGTTTCCCTTTCCTTAGGTCTCTTTCCTTTCCTTTTTGTTTTGTTTTGGTTTTGTTTGTTTTTGTCTGGTTTTGGGGTTTTGTGTGTGTGTTGGTTTTTTGTTGTTGTTGTTTTTTTAAGGATGTTAATGTGATCCTCATCTCATGGTTGCCACAAAGCTTACAGTGATGGAATTCAAGAGATAAACTTTTAGAAGTGACTTTGTAGAAGCATACCTATAGACAAAACTCATATGTTTCTATGTTCAGACAAAGAAATCAGCAAGTGGGTTTGTAGACCTGGCTAAAGCCCGTACATGGTCAGAATCAAGTGGCTGCTTGCAGAACAGTTTTGTAGCATTTACTCTGCTCCTAATATCTAGATTCAGAATAGTAATTACTTGAAAAGCTATGCATGGATGACCACAGAATCAGAATAAATCCTAAATTGCTCATCCTCAATTGCAGTACCATTATGCACAATGTGGTTTCAATAATCAGTTGCCACATACTGAATTGTTAAAGCATGATGAATGTGTTTAATCTGTTGGCATTTTTAATTAACATTCCATAATTGTCTTATTAAATCCTTATTTGAAGATTACATTCAAGTCAGCTTCAATTTTATTCTTTTATGCTTTCCATGGCTTCTCTTCTTTACTTGTAGCTTTCAGATTAGTAGCGCAAGCCTGTATCCAAATATGTTGGCAGTACTCCATTATTCCTTATAACAAGATGTTTGTCAGTCTGATCATACCAGATTTTTTGCAGACTTTTGGGAAAGCAAGCAGCAAAAGATTATTTGTAGAGTCTAAACAGTGGGTTTATCAGAAAAATTCTGCTACAAGATATAGGACATATAATATCTAGCCTTGAAATGACAATCCACTCTAATACTTTGTCTGCTACACAGAGACTTTGCTGGAGTGTGCTTTCAAAATAAACATATTGAATTTTTGCATCATTTTGTACAACCTTTTGTGCCTAAAATATCTTATCCAAAGAGTATTAGTTATTTATGATTCTACAGACAGATTACTATTTGACTGGGAAGCTTATTTGTGTTCCATGTAGGTTTTTGCTCTGTGTCACTCCTACCTGATCTCCTTCAGTAAAAACAATATTTGTTCTTCCCTCTTCCTCAGGTGGAATAGTGGGGGCACTGGAACAATCTTCTTTTTTGAATTTGAATGTACTATGATAGGTATTTATTATCATTCCTATTTATGATGAAGGTAGGAATGAATCTGCATTAGGACCAGAAGATAATGAGGTTTGGATGAGAAGGAAGGATGGAGTGTCATCTCTCCAGGAATTCATTTTTCAGTATAGTACTCACCCCTAAAAAAGTTCTTTTTATGCAGAGGTTTCCCTATGCTATAATGGATCACAGAAATAAATCTGCTAACCACTCCCTGTGTACTGAGTTCAGTTTTCAGATGCTGTATACCTTGCCCATCATGCAGCTTCTGGACTAAGACCTGGACCAAGAATTTTATTGAGAATTTATGGGGAGAAAAAGATGGGTTTCACGTGGTCTAAGGACTCAGAGCCAGTTCCTTCACTCATCACTGAAAATTCTAGACACAATCTTCTACATGATGAGAATTTTAATTCTTTCCCATCCTGTGCAAAAAAAACCTGTGGCATTTTTGTGTTGCAAGAAAGGTATGATGTGACTTTTATTCCTGCATGCATTGCTGACCAGTTGTGTTATCTTCATTAGAGATAAACTTTTTTGCCTTCAGTTCTCTATGATTTAAACCGGAATTGTGAAAAAATAGATTTTAGAAGGATTTTTCACCTTTTTACATTAATCTCAATGAAGCACTTTGGCTTCCATATATGAATCTAAAACAATCAAATAGAATATTTTTTAAATATATTAAGAAATGTGCCTAAGGACCTGCAGGTATATTGGATACTCTGTGTCTATTTAGAAACTACAGTGCTTGGTGTATAGTGAAGTTGGATCCACAGAGTCTGGAATATGTGTGTATGAATTTTTCTCTCTTTGGATTTAACGTACAGAGAAGAAAATATGGGAGTGATTTATTCCAGAAGCAGCAATACGAGCTTTTTATTTCTCCATTCCCCTTCCTCCCCACCAAAAAAATTCAGACTATTCCACCTCTTTGTCTTAAGCTGATGGATTTGTTGGAAACCTGATATCCAAAATAGAACTTATGTATAGTATTGTCAGTAATAGAGGGTGAATTTTTAATGATTAATTCAAAACCACTTGCTTTTCTTGGTTTCAAAATCCAACAAGATGAATTAGTGGTCTGCTTTGATGAAATTGCCTGAAAAGGAGCAATGAAGGGAGAGGGAAAGAAAAACTGTAAGGGCAAAATTCTGTATTTTGGTCAACTATTTGCTCTGTCCCCTTGTTTCCGAACTGATAGTCTGCTAAGCTTAGTGCATAGCATAGGCTTTTTTGAGCTTCAGAAAACAGAGGTTCATTTTAATTTAAATTGCTACTTTAACAAAAATTATGAATTTACAGTATAGGAATATGTCTTAGCTGACTTATGCAGACATTTACTTCTTTTTTTCAAAAAACTGTTTTAAATATGTTAACAAATGTGCTTGCTTGGTGTTGTATTTAACCAAATCCACATTTCAACATATTGCTGGAAATTCCCGCTATTATCATATGCAGATAGCTCAGTCATTTAGTTTCCTTCAGTATCTCTGCGTGCTTAAATGTCCATGAGAAACTACGCAAAATAATGTTAGCAAAATTATTTTGTACTATATCCTTTGTATCAGCCTTGGCATACAGAATGGAAGAAAAATCACTTTAGCAAGCTCCACTGACTTTGCACAATCTATAGCAGAGGGAAAATTGTGTGGTTAAATTCTTATAGACTGTTTCATGAGTGTAAAATTAACTTTATGGTAGTTTGTAGTCGCTCAATTTGCATTCACTTGGTGGTGGAGATATAAATAATGATACACTAGCAATTGACTTCATGTTCAGGTCTCTTTGGCAGCATTTTCTGGGTCTTCGTTTTCTATGTTTTTCTCAGTCTTTGTGATGATATATGGGCATTATGAAATTAGGTAGTCACAGGAAACAATAAAAAGAGATAGGAGATTCGGAAGGTGTAGGGAACAGACAATGTTCTTTGTAACAGAAAATAATAAACAAGGCATAAATTGATTGAACTGATGAACTGATGAGTGGAAATGCATTAAGGATTGAGTGGAAAGAGGCAGTGAGTCTGATGCCACAAAAAAAAAATAGGTGAGCATGTGAGGATTTGGGGCAGACACTTGCATCAAGGCAAATTCTGCTACATGAGGAAAGTGGACAAGTACCTCAGGAAAGATACAGAGGGGCAGGATCACTCTAATTCTAGATGCTATAAACCATCCCAAAGCAAGCCCACTTACTGGTTGTTCTCAACAAGAATCACAGACCCATATACTCACACAGGCTGGCAGGGATCTGGGGAGGTCTCCAGTCCCAGCCCCTGCCCAGAGCAGCCTTAGCCAGAGCGTCAAACCAGGCTACTCAGGGCTTCACACAGTTGGGGCATGAAAGTCTGCAGGCAGGAGACATCCCAATTTCCCCAGGCCCCGGCTCCCCCGCTGGGGTGTCCTCCTGGGGAAAAGGCTCCTCCTTATCTCCAGGCTGTACCTCTCCTGTTTCACCTTGCGCCGCTGCCTCTCACCCTCCCTCCTCCACACACTGCTGTGAAGAGCCTGGCTGCATCTCTCTCCTCCATCCCCTCCCATCAGTGCTGGCGATGCCGTTGGGTGGCCCTGAAGCCATCTCTCCTCCTGGCTGAACCAGCCCTGGTCCTGCAGCCTCTCCTCGCAGGGCAAGGGCTCCAGTCCCACTGCCTTGGTGGCTTCCTCTCACCTCCAGCCAGTTTGTTGATGTCTTTAATGCATGCAGGGTGATATTCCTGATGAGGTCTGATGAACACAGTGTAGAGGGGACAATCCCTTCCCTGGTTCTTGGGGTTGTCTTGTGCTTACATCCCCAGGCAATGCTGTCCCTGGCTGCTGCCCAGCAGGGTGGCCCCTGCTCAGCTCACTGCCTGTCAGGGTCATCCCCCAGAGCTGCTCCATGGCCCTGCTGGCCCTGGACTGCACCTCGCAGGGTTCTGCCTTCCCAGGGAAGATGTCCCTGTTGGCGAATTTCTGTCAAGGTCCCCCTGGATGGCAGCCATGCCCTCAAGAATATATGCTGTTCAAACAAAATAGTTTTGGAATGTAAATAACAGTGTCCAAGACAGTCACACGAACATAACTTTGCTGTCCACAGAAGGTCCAATAGAAACAGGTATGAAAGTATGGGGAGGAATAACAGATAATTAATTGTCTAGTTATAAATTGCTTAACATCACAAGACTGCATAATTAATTTAGTTAGTCTCACAGTCTGTCATTCTGTGTTCATCAGCAGCTACAAACCAAAGACTTCAGTATATTAGTATTTCAGGAGACCTGCAGTACAAGCAAAAGGAATCAGTGCTGGTGGTTCCATACTAACTTACTGGTTGCATGCGGAAATGACAAATACAAATAAGGTAGGGACTCCAGAATCAGGGACCATATGGTTTAGATAAAGAAATATTGTAATCATGAATATGCATAAGCCCAGGGAACATTACAGTATCATTAACACTAAATATGTATCTTTTATATTAATGGATCATGAAAAGAACGGCTAATTAACAAATGTGTACAGAAACTGGACTTTCTTTTTCATTTCAGTTTCCTTGTTTAGGCCTCAGTGGTGGTATCTGTGTTTTAGGGGGTTTTTTTGTCTTTTTTTACTTGGATTTACTTCAAAATTTGTTGTGAAAAGTAAGGCTAAGATTTCTGGTTTTACTTCTGGTATTGAGGTCTTTGACAGTAATTTTTCTACTGCAGAATGTAATCTGTAGGCTAAATCAGAGCATACTAAATTCCAACAAATTGCCTGATAGAATTAATGCAAAGTACACATTGGGCTGCAAAGGATCGCAGAAGTACAGGCACATGTTGAAGTCTTTTATTGCTTTTAGCTTTGAGGATAAGGGATATTGTTTCTTAGTGACAAGAACTACACACCACTAGGGGAGATGTGCCATCGCTCTTAATTAGAAGATATAGTGCTGACATCTAAAGTCGCATCCCAAATATCAAATTTAAATGTAATTTGATAGTTAATGGTTCATATCTTTCTGTCTTCTGTTCCACACAGATAATCTCCTATATAGCTGTGTGGTCATAGCCTTCTGTTTAAATGGATAGAGGTATGGGTTTGCTTTTTTTAATAGAAAAAGATGAAGGTTAGAAGAGGAATATTTCTATCTGCTCAGCTATGCATGTTTCTTTGAGATATGTAATATAAATACATGCTCTTAATTGTTCTTAGCTCTTTCATTGATTTTATGGTTCTTCATACAGTTAATGTTGGTTATATTACATTTACAAAGAACAGAGTAATTTTAAATTTCCTAAATGGTTAAACTAATAGTTTAAAGCATAGATATAAATAATCATATTTATATTTGTTGATTTTAAGTATCTCTATATAGACATAAATTTATTTAGCAGTAAATATATGTTTATACTGCTAGACACAAATGTAATATAAAGATAAATATTGCCATTATCTATCCCTAATCTGTGTTTTCAGATAAATTTTAAGTGTACTTAGCTACAGGAAAGAGAATAATATGGAGATAGAACATACTAGTGGCTTAGTGAAGCAAATTCCAAATAAAAAAAAAATTCCAAAAGCACATGTCTATTACATTAAGCAATAAATAGATGTCCTGGAACTTACCATTATGGCTTTGTCAGTATCCCAATTATTTAAAAAAAAAAACAAACAAAACCCCAAAAATACCACAAAAACCAAGCAACAAAAAAACCAAAAAACCAAACCCATGAGATTTTTTTAAAACATGGATTAAAATCTGCAATGGAAAATGACCTGACATATTAGATTAGCCACCTGCAATATTTTTTGCCCTCATTAACTGTGGTGGGTTGACCCTGGCTGGATGCCAGGTGCCCACCAAGCCACTCTATCACTCCCCCTCCTCAACTGGAGAGGGGAGAGAAAATATAACAAAAGGCTCATGGGTTGAGATAAGGACAGTTTAATAAAGTAAAACCAAAGGTTGAGTGCAAAAGCAAAGGAAAACAAAAGATTTTATTCTCTACTTCCCATCAGCAGGCAATGTCTGGCCACTTCCTGGGAAGCCGGGCTTCAGTACGTTTAGTGGTTGCTCCAGAAGACAAATGTAAATAACGAATGCCCCCCACTTCCTCCTCCTTTTACTTAGCTTTTATTACTGAGTAGATGTCATATGGTATGGAATATCCTTTTGGTCACTTTGGGTCAGCTGTCCTGGCTATGTCCCCTCCCAAGATCTTGCCCACCCCCAGCCTACAGGTGACGGGGGCAAATGTTGGAGGGACAGCCTTGATGCTGTGCAAGCACTGCTCAGTGGTAGCCAAAACACTGGTGTGTTATCACCTTTCTAGTTACCAGTACAGAACACAACACTATGAGGGCTGCTATGGGGAAAATTAACTCCACCTCAGCCAGACCCAATACATTAACCAACTAAAAATCAGAAGATTACCATTAGCAATAATATTTATGGGCAATCTTTTGCTTTCTTTTTTGGTAGTTTTTATAGATGTAGTTAAGCAGCTTGTGGATCTTTGATATTATTTTAGCTGAAACACATTGCTTATGGTAACAACAAGAGCGTCTGATACCATCCTTATTGAGGCCTGCAGTAAAATACATTGCCCATTGGCTGGTAAAAGTTACAGAGCACCATCAGGTTGACATCATTCCAGTTAAGAGATGTGTTAGAGGAAGAGGAATTTGTCCTTGACTTTCACCTGAGTTCTGCAGAAAATAAAAGCTATCTTATTCTCTTGTGAAATTCTGTATAAATGTATGGTTATGAACCTATTGTTCCTAATCATTACATGAATCATAATACTAAAGTATTGTGAATACAGATAGAAATTATCCCCTCTTGATTTTTTAATGTTGATATTAGTTAGAAATAGGTTGAAATAAATAAACAGTAAAGAAAACCAAGCAATTTTATTATTTACCTCTCTATCAATTATTTCTTCTTCCTTATTTTACACCAATTCTTAAGTCTTTCCTAAAAATTTCAAATTATTTTATCCTTTTTTTTCCTCTGGATATGCCTGGACTCTCTTTGTCTGCTATTTCTTCCTTTTGCCTTCTTAAGATACCATCTAGTTCTATGGGATATGAATAAGGTGGGATCTGTGTTAACCAAGTCTTGCCAGTTTCCACATCTGTTTTTTTTTTCAACCATTTCTGTGTTAAATTTTATTTCCTAAATGCCAATCCTATAGTTCATCTCTGAAAACTCTGTATAAGACCCAAGTAAAGTTAAGGATATTTGAGTATAATCTTCTGTGAGGCTTTTGCATGCCAGAAGTACCTATCACTTCCTTTTGAGCAAACTATCTTCAAATTTAATGCATGAAGATAACAAGGGAGAAAGACAAAAAGAAATACATGAATGGTATGTACCCTCTGTGGCAGGAAACACCACCCTGTAATTCATTTTATAAACCTCTCAGGACTCATCAAAATTCTATTTAAGTTGTTTGCTCTGCTGTTTTTAGTGCAAGGTTATTCCAAAGCCTTATTGCTTTGATAGTTAGAAATATTATTTCCAACTTTGCTTATGTTGTGTTTTACATTTATCTTACAGAAGAAATCTGATAAGACTATGCTGCTAGATTTTTTTTATATATTTTTTAAACTTCTTGATGTTGTGTGATGGATGGATAGCTTTCTGCCTTCTGACTTGTGTGCCTTAAACTACTGACTTCTTCCTTACATGGTTGCTTTCCTTTCCATGTCATGGCCCCTGTTTCCAATTTTAACCTTGTCCTCATATTCTATATTACCTTTTTTCATGGGAGAAAAAATCTTTACATGATTTCCCAGCTGTATATAAACATTCATTCACCTCAATTCCCTCCTCACTGCAGACAGGACTATCTTTTTTTTTTTCTTTTTACGTTGCCTATTTCACTGTATTTATTCACATATTTATTAGTTATAGGCTGAAGAACATCTTCAGATTTTATTCACAAAGTCTAATGGGAAGGTCACAATTGTCTATTTTTCGTGAGACTATTTTCTATGACAAGTTCTATAATTTCTCTATCTAAATTACCAGATTTAAAATAGCACTTCCTCTTACAGGTTTAGTGACTCATTGGTGAAGAACTGTCTGAGCTGCTGCATCCAGAAATCTCAGTATCCTGTTGTTAGTAACTGTCCATATTTGGAAAGCCAGCCTCCCATAGTGACACAATTCCTATTAATATCAGTTCCTCCAGTAACATTGCAGAACTCCATATCCAAAGCGAATCCCTGATTGTCCCTACCTGAGAACATTTTGATCTGAGGTAATTGTGTTTTTTACAACACTATGTCCCTTCATACTCTTTTACAGGCTATCATGACCAAGTGATGTTATGGGTGAATAATCTTAACCAATTTGAACAAATTTTAGCAAAAGGAAGTGTTCCAGGGTAAGATTTGTAGGTGACAGTGACCTGAAAGTGGGAGAAGGCAGTTGGATATCATTGATATATTGTGTATACACCTTTGCTTTTGTTCTTGTCTTTGCAGCATGTATAATACTTCTCAGCAGCTATATTCTAGTCATAATTGCAGGTCCCCAGGGTGGGAACCTCCAATTTTAGGGATTTCTCCACTGTTAAAATTCTGTTTTTCTTGTGCATCAGAAATTATCTCCTGTCTGTTGTGCAGCCTGGGATCCTTGCTCAAGTGCATGTTTCCTCCTTCCACATCCAGGCTACAGTCTTATGTGGTCGTGTGACTTCTGCTCCCACCCGTATTGGTACACTTTTATTCTTTGTTATTCTTTGTCCGTTATTGTGTTGCCATTTGCCTATTTCCTTTATCCTCCTCTGTACCACAGTCAGGTGAGGAACATGTGTGTCAAATGTGCCACATCATGATAGAGTTTATCCCTAGACCTGACAGATGGTTTGCCTTGTGATGAGGACCAAAATAGTGTGACCAACACTACCTATCACTCCAGCACAGAGATTTTATCTCTACAGTGGAAATGCTTGGCTTAATGGAAGGAGCAGAAATCAGAAAGCGGGAAAAAATCCTCAAGACTTATTTCAACCTCTAAAGTCATATTGCAAACACAAGATTATGTTGATCCAGTTCTGCGTAACTATGGTTGGTTTTCCATGTGTGTCCTCTTTAGGATAAACAGTGCAATAAAATCAACCTGGTTCATGTCGTTCACAGTGTTTATTACAACAATTTGTCGGGTTCACAGTGTTTATTACAATAATATGTCAGGTGATTTTATAAACAAAAGAATGAACAGCACAACATTCATGACTGAAGTATCCATTCAAGTGCATAATTTCTTAAAGAATAATGCCTATTAATTGCCATGTGCAATGTTCAATAGGCTTTTTCAGAAAATACAAAACATGTCACAAGATCAAAAAGTACAGGTTCTGTTGTCTAGAAGACATTGTCTTTACAACTTTATCAATAGTATATGCATTTTCCTAATGAGTAGTGTTATAGATAAAATGATAGAAGATATTAAACATTAAAGATTCAATGGAGAATCAAGTTTGGGGGTTGCAGAAGCGTGCTTGAAAGAAGTTTTAGAGTAATTTTAAAAGAAAAGAAAATTATAATTTTTTCAAAGTTTCAAAATTTAACATCAAGTATCTTTTAAAAAGATTATATGACACTGGTTTTGTTTTCAACCGTAATTTTACTATCTTCATTGGGGTTTTTTGTTTGTTTTATATAAAAAAATATGCATTTGTGAATACAGTCTGTGCAAAGTCTGACTCCCAGATACTGGATTTACTGTCTGCTTGTTGCTGTTGCATATCCAGGAAGGACTACAAGTGAAAATCTCTCTGCAGGAATCTTTTTCCCTTTCCTCCTCTCTTGAGAAATGCAATGTCATAACTGACTGTGTGAAATGATATATGGTGTGAATTGCCCTCTGAGCTGTAGAGGAACCGAATGCTTTAGAGACATACAACTGGATAATAATGTAGATTAGTGAAGATAGATGCAGTAAAAAAGACTGCTGTTAATAGAAGTGTTTTAAAAATGTGCCATCAAACTGAGAAATTAATCATCTTAACATTAAAAAGAAAAGAAAAAAAAAGAAAAGAAAAAATCGAGCAATGCTGAGAAGCAGCTGCCTTAAGAAATTATTTTTTTAAAACACTAATGACCAAGAAACTATGGATATTGGACAAGGAGGTGCTACATTAGATTATCTTATCATGTCCACTTCCACAGCAGGAAATTAAATTCTTTAGTACTTTATTCACCATACTGTAAAATGTTTTACCCAGCCTAGTTTTAAATGGCTTAAGCAATGGATATGGGAAATTCCTTGATATTTTTCTGGCTGATTTATGTGGAACTTAAGCACAAATGATGAAATTCCAAAATGTGGTCGATGCCCTGAAGGAATACCTGGATAAGGAGCAATGAATACTGTATAAAGGTGCCTAATGATAAAGCTGATGATAAAGGAGTGTGAACATGCAAATGCATGAAATCAGACCCCTCAGTAATGAATTTAAAAACCAGCAGAGAATGCTATTACATTTGCAACCTGCAGTTCAGAAGGCAGCCCAGATAAAGGAGTCTTGATGGAACTTGAATCCTCAGTCTTGGGGAACACAAACATACTTATGCGATTGTGTCCTCAGCCTGTAGAAATAAGAATCACTCCCTGAATGCGCTTTTGTGAAGAAACCGCAGAATGAGAACTTCATAATCCACCTGCTTTTATGGACCAGAATAATTGCAGGATAAGTAAAGAAAAAGGTGACATGTATTCTACATATCCAGCTGTATTGGGTTTGTGTGGCAAGCTTTTGGTAACAGGGGTGTTACAGGGCTGGCTTCTGTAAGAAGCTGCTGGAAGCTTCCCCCATGTCCGACAGAGCCAATGCCAGCCAACTCCAAGACGGACCCGCCGCTGGCCAGGACCGGGCCCGTCAGCGACAGCAGTAGCACCTCTGTGATAACATATTTACAAAGGGGAAAAAACTGCTGCACCACTGTAGCCGGAGAGAGGAGTGAGAACATGTGAGAGAAAGAGGTCTGCAGACCCCAAGGTTGGTGAAGAAGGAGGGGGAGGAGGTGCTCCAGGCGCTGGAGCAGAGATTCCCCTGCAGCCCGTGGGGAAGACCATGGTGAGGCAGGCTGTCCCCCCGCACCCATGGAGGTCCACGGTGGAGCAGATATCCACCTGCAGACCGTGGAGGACCCCACGCCGGAGCAGGTGGATGCCTGGAGGAGGCTGTGACCCTGTGGGAAGCCCGCGCTGGAGCAGGTTCCTGGCAGGACCTGTGGACCCGTGGAGAGAGGAGCCCATGCTGGAGCAGGTTTTCTGGCAGGACTTGTGACCATGTGGGGGACCTACGCTGGAGCAGTCTGTGCCTGAAGGACTGCACGCCATGGAAGGGACCCATGCTGGAGCAGTTTGTGAAGAACTGTAGCCTGTGGGAAGGACTCACATTGGAGCAGTTCATGGAGGACTGTCTCCCGTGGGAAGGACCCCACGCTGGAGCAGGGGCAGAGTGATGAGTCCTGCCCCTGAGGAGGAAGGAATGGCAGAGACAACGTGTGATGAGCTGACCCCAACCCCCATTCTCTGTCCCCCTGTGCTGCTGCGGGGGAGGAGGTAGAAAAAATCGGGACTGAAGTTAAGCCCAGGAATAAGGGAGGAGTGGGGAGAAGGTGTTTTAAGATTTAGGTTTTATTTCTCATTTTCCTACTCTGATTTGATTGGCAATAAATTCAACTAATTTCCCCATAGTTGAGTCTGTTTTGCCCTTGACAGTAATTGGTGCATGATCTCTCCCTACCCTTATCTTGACCCACAAGCCTTTCATTATATTTTCTCCCCCCTGTCCACCCAGTGAGGGGGAGTGATAGAGCAGCTTTGGTGGGCACCTGGCATCCAGCCAGGGACAACCCACCACACCAATATATGACCTTGTATGGAAAGACCAAATCAAAAACATTAGCAGTGCTTTTCTTTGTGCCCTGTCTCATTCTCTGTGAAAAGGACAAGAGGAATCTCTCCCATGGTGAGTTCTCACTAGAAGTGAATTTTCTGTTTTCAGACCCTGAGAGAACAGTGATTCCAGTGGAGCCAGCTGGTGAGATTACCTTTAGCACAAATACATTGACCATCTAGCTATACTGTGGCCCTTCATTTATGAACAGATTTTCCAGAAGAATTGCTTGAAGATAACAGGAATGGGTCTAACTGTCTTGAGATCTAAAGGTTCCTTTAATTTAGCAGACCAAAGTAGCATGTCCCAGAACTTTCACATTCTGCATCATCTATAAATTTGTAATTCTTGAAAAAGACCATTTATGTGTGCACAGAAATTATCTGCTTAACTCTTGTAAAATAAGTGTCATAAAAGTGTACCAGCATTTTTTGTTGGAGTGGGACCATGACATTATCTGCAGCAAAGGTATTTTACATATTTATTTATTCAGTTTTAGTCATCTTTTTTTTTCCCCTCTACAATAAAGATAACCAGATACCTTTTTTTTTTTCTCCTGCATTTGCCTTTGTAGTCTTTTTTTGTGTGAGTACTCTTAGACAGGCTGATTTATTTTTTACTTGTACAAGACTAGCTGGTATGAAATATCTTCAACATTTTTTTTGCCCCAAAATGCATGATAAGTGGAGGAGAAAGTAATTAAAAGTATATACAGTTGTGTCTTACCCAGAAGTATC
Source organism: Harpia harpyja (assembly GCF_026419915.1). Classification (NCBI taxonomy): domain Eukaryota; kingdom Metazoa; phylum Chordata; class Aves; order Accipitriformes; family Accipitridae; genus Harpia; species Harpia harpyja. The sequence continues at coordinate 79,902,336 of NC_068969.1, read as the reverse complement.
ATCATATATCATGACTGACCCTAGCTACCAGGTTTCATACCAAATAGCTCACTGCTATTTCACCTAGAGTGGATGCTCATTGAACCTTTTTCTCCTACCATCTCAGTTCTTTTCTCAAGAAATACCTTTTTCATTTTCTTTTCCAATAACGGTGTCATAAAAGTCCCTTTTGCAACCTGTGGATGACAGCTAGAAATAGCATTTTCCCCATAAGCATCTTAATCACCATTCTTGAACTCTTAATTCTTTCTCCATAGTTGTTTTGACTATTATTTTTTCATCTGTTCTTCCAGAAAAGTCCATTTGATTTAGCTTGATGTAATCATCTGGAATCTAGAGGTAGTTTGAATAATATCCTTGTTCTTTAAAGACACAATACACCAAATTTCTCATTAACAAAATTACATTGGATTGTGGCATCTGTTGGTGTCATTGTCTGTAGAAGTAAATTTTGATTACTTAAGTGTTGTGCTTAGGAATAAAAATACATAGATAAAATATTAGGTTTACTTATAGGTAGGAAAAGATGATATTATGAACCATCCAAGGATTTCTGCTCTGCAGCATTTGCAAGATATCTGATTTTAAATGGATTTCATAAATCAATTATGTGAACTATTCTTGCAAGTTGTCTCTTACAGTGGAATTTAACAGTGATATAGGAAAAAAAGGAATCCATCATCTGGCTGAAATGAAATGAAATAAAAGATCAGGTTGAGTGTAGAAAGTCCTTCACATTTTTTTGAGGGATAAAATTATGTTTCTTCCAGGAATGTTGGCCCCATTTTTGATTTATCACATTTTTGTCCTTTACATATTAAACATGCTAGGCCAAATTTCTTCCTAATACAGCTCTGCTAACATCAGCTGAATTTACAGCAGTAGTTTAATGTTTTATTTCTTATAACTTTACCAAACTTAGTAAGTGTAAATTTTACGTGGTTATTTTGCTGTGTACTTATATGCAACAACCATCTCCCTTCTCCAGCATTACCTTACTTTCACTTAGAAAAGAACACATAACAAAGGAAAATTTCCTATGAATCCATCCAAATGTATCTTTTTCAGGAACATCCCATTTCTCCCTGTTTTATCAGATCAGTTATCAGCTGACTCACCAAAATAAACAACACCAAATATGACTCTCAAAATCCGAAAAGTTAGTCTTCATGTGCAGGGAGAGGATTTATGTAAAGGCCTTAGGAGGTGAAGATAAATCAGTCCTCCTTAAAAGCACACTCCTTTTTTATTTAACTGGAGTTCATCTGAGTTCCTTCCTCCATCAGGGTGCATTAGCTCAGACTCTTCATGTTGTTTTCCCATGTCTTCCTGTCATTAACATTCTGGGCATCTTAAGCACTGATTGCTGTTCAGTTTCATAAAGAACCCCTCAATTCCTACTTTTGTCCTTCAGATGAATTTCTCTGAATTTCTCTGGATGTAATTTATCTGAAAAAGCAACCAACCAACCCTATTACTGAATAACTTAAGAATTTAGTTGTAATTTGTAAAAGTTCATTAATTATTTGTTCTTTTGGCCACGTTTCCTTCCTCTTTTTACTGCATAACGTGAGTTTTGCAAACTTTAGAGAATGTTATCTTCTTTTCCGTTCTCTTCTCTTTCTTTGATTTATTTTCTAACATTAATTTTATTTGGATAAGGTATCTTGTCCTTCTGGCTTTGTTTCAGATTTGTTTTCTTTGTCCCCATCTACATAGTACAGAATACTTGTTCATAAAATTTTTGCAAGTGTTGTTGTAGGCTTTATTTGGAACTCATCCGTAACTATGTGTTTTTACTGTTCACAAAAACACAGCTGATAAACTATCAGTTGACCTATCCATTTTCTAATGAGTTAGCAAGAGTCTTGATTACTGCATTAACTTACATGGTGAAGAAATAACATGGCATGTAAGTAATACTTTCAGGAACTTTGCAAGGTTGATGTATTTTATATTTTTAATTTTATATAGCTATAAATAATTTGCAGGTTGTTTGCGGGAAGGTCATATCCAACTGATGGACGTGCTTAAAATGGAACTGTTGAAACAGATTATGATATATTGCAGGACCCAGTTTGAAATCCAACTCCAAATAAGGAGAAAGATAATTGTCGTAGTTTGAACACGACATGCTATGCTTAATATTTTATTGCATTTATATTCAAAATCCTGCTTAAATATATGCCAGTTTCCATGAAAACTGGTTATTTCATATGACTTTTTTTGGTATGCCGGGCTTCAAGCTTATCATCCTTGTTCTTCACCTAGCATATGCTGAAGATGGGAATATTCTTTCTGAACAAATAACAAATCAACAGCCTGTGATATAATGCAGCAGTTGAGCCACTCTGTCTGCTACTGAAACCCCAAGGATGTGATAGTTCCTTTTTGTGGGGTACCATTGCCTTTGGCCTTGGTCATGCATGAGTTCACTGGTTTCCTACCACCCACAAGTACTTCAGCCACCAATTCAGTTGCTGAAAGTTCTGTGGCAGACAGAAATAGCAAATGAGTTTTTCTTCATTTTCTGGCTTAATGGAGTCAGAACTATTTTTCTATGATAGCTAAGGCTACCTGTAGCTGTCACAGAAAGGCAAAACTTTATCTTTTTAGAGTTTTAAGCAGTTATACAGAGGTGGTGTAGGGTTTTTTACTTATTTCACGAGTTGCTTGTAAAAATGTATAAATGTACATTTTGGAATTAGTTTAAACAACTTTTTCTACATGTTGGCTTTGGCTTCTAAGCATGGTAAAACAAGTGTACATTTTTCAGATTTTAAATCTCTATTTCCAAATGGATGTGTTCATTCTCAAAGTGGCATGGCAAGAAATTTCTCCAAGACAGACAACTTGACAACATGTTCCAAACTATTAAAAAATTATGGCACAGATTTGAAAAGGTAGCTTTTTCTACTTTCTTAGGTTACCTAATTACAGATGTACTGCTAAGACACAACTGAACAGTTTATAGTGGCTATTCCTAATTATGTTTTAGCTTGTCTTATTCTCTAGTGAGTTTCAATGTGTCATACTGATGTTATGTCATACCTCAGCGCAAACATCTTTAAACCCTTAAATGCTTTAAATTTCTGTAAAAAAGTGGCTTTGCCTCGGGTGCATATGATATTGTCTACAGAGCCCACCCATGAGCCTGTGTTGATTTTTTCTGGTGGGCAGGAAGTAAAGAGTCAGGAAAAAGCAGCTTTTGAATGTTTTATTATGAAGAGTTATAAATAAATATATAAATAAACCAATAGCCTGAAACAGTGAGTGGCTGGTGGAAAAAGATGGTATGGGCTTTCTGTGAAATTATAAGCTGAATGCCAAACTGAATTCCTTTTCTGAGATGTGTGCTAAGCATTTATGGTGTGAGCTAAATACTTTCTGTAATGTATGGTTACCTATATGCTTTACTGCCAGGCACTTTAAACGTATTGCAGATTAATGTGAGTCTATTCCATTTTTTTGTGTGATACTGGACTTTCTTATAGGGTCTAGTGTGTCTGTCTATACAAATGAAGTCAAATAGCGTGTAGTTGAGTTGCAAGTTGTGGGAAGTAAATCTAGCCTTTATAGCTAGACAGAGCGCATAGAAACTTTTTTTTGTAAATTATTAGTCCTCTTATTAAAAATAATTACTATTGTTGGGATGGAAAAAAATTGAAGTAGCTTAATATGACTTGGGTTTGGGAAGTGTCGGAAAGCCTTGATGCATTCAAGCCCTGGCAATTCTTTGCATTCAACCCTCAGTTATTAAATTCACAGAATTATAGAAGGGAATAGAAATTGAACCTAGTGTCTAAATTATTTTCCCCTGAATGCTGAATTGGATAGTTGGGCTGAGGTCAACTTTAATATATACTACATCAAGAAGCTTCATACTTCTTTGAGGACTCTCTACATGCTAAGTGGAAAAAACCTAACTTTTTCAATTTTTTGTTCCCTAAACTGACATAAGTTAAAAGTGGCTTGCATATATTAGTACAGGTATTAATGGTGTAGTATTTGTTAAATGTATCCCTCTGGTTACTCTGAGTAAAACTGTCTGTCCTCTGCATATCAAGTGATTCTGAGACAAACAACATTTTTTAATGTTGTTTGCCTAAAAAGCTCACAGGCCATATAACAGTGGGTGATTAGGCTTCTGATGAATTTATGAGATTAAGGAACACTATATACAAGCAATATCATTTGCCACACACCTCATTTGTCACTAGTACAGCTGTTGGTTATTCATGAAAAACTCTTTCAAGCTAGTTTGGTTTTCCTCTGTGTGTGAACTTTCTTTCATGAATTTCAAACCATTTCCAACTTCTGGGCTTTTAAGAAGGTTGTATTTGGTTTCATGAGTTAAGTGTGCATCTGCAGTGAGCCCTCTGTACCAAGATCCTCCAACACTAAGTGAGAGGTACTTGAGTTTTTGGATGGCATTTTTTCTGCTCACTTCCAACCACAGGTAACTACGTGTATGTTTTTCTCATAATGTTTTCTCAGTTTGGCTTATTCAATAGTGGCAACAGCAGTACCATTAGTAGCAGGATTAGTAAAAAGTCTTTTAAAGTCTAGTTCTTTGGTCATGAGATTTGGCAGTAGGCTTGTACAGCCATGCTTGTGTGCAAGTCACATATACTATGTGGCTGAAAAATGCACCTCTCTCTGCTTTCCCTTTCTACCTCATTTATCAGAATGAGACAGCTTTTCCATGTTTGGAAAGAGAGTTCGTGGAATAGGATTCCTCTGACTTTTTTTATAGAAGCCTTCTTACACTGGAGTGTTTTCCTGTTCAGTGTTGTGGTTCAGCACAATGATCTGTAGCGGGACCATTCTTGCAGGTCATTGTATACTGCTCGGTACACTAAACATCCAAACCTGAATGAAGTCTGAGAGAAAGTGGGAAAAAGTGAAAAAGCAATAACATGATACTGGTTTCACAGCATTGCCAACTGTCATGAGATTTTTTTAAAGTCTTAATCTTTTAACACTTGCCTTTTACACTGTTCATGAAATACAGCTGACCCATTGCAAGTTAGTCTAGTGGTTTGTTTGTTTGTTTGTTTTCCAAAGCCATAGGTGTACGAACACTGGATCACAGTCACAGAGTAGCAATGTTCCCTTTCCATGTTATGACGTCCCTGGCTTCTGAAGTTTCACTGGCAGATTGAACGATGTGTTAACATCAAAAAAAGCTGTGATAATTATAAGCCTTCTGTTGTGCTTTCTAAGTCCTTATAGGAGATTTTGCTCTGCTTATATGATTAAAAAATACTTAGCATGGTGTTTACTTCACATTTTTCATCAAGGATGGCTTGAACACTGATATTACCTGAAACAACTCCCAGACATTTCAACCCAGTCTACATGATTTTGTATTTACCTGAAGTAACCATCAAATACATCTCTATAAATCTGTCATACCTGCTAATGCTTAGGCACAATTCTGTAACATTCACCTGAGACTGGACTTTTGCCTTGCCATCTTTTTCTCCAGACAATGTAGAATATTTGCGATTTGTATCCAGCTGCAGATAGCATTTGAATTTTTGGAGAAAGAGGAAGAGTTATACTGCTTATGTTTTCAGGGAGAATGTAAAAAGGGAGCTGGTGGTTTGCTTCTTCAAAATTCCTAACCAATATTTGGGACAGCAATCAAAAAAATGGCCAACAACTAGTGGAAATTAGGAGGACTTGCAAGTTTGTAAAAATGATGAGACTCATTAGAAATTGAATTAAGTTTTTGGTTACAGACGCACCTGTAAATACATAACATAACCCTAAACACTTCAACTGAGCCTGAAACTGCTCTGCGCTAGCAACTGTTTACATGCACAGAAATCAAAGACAGTTCTTGCCTCAGGGAGCTGACAATCCAAAGTAAAGCAGGAAGAGGAATATTAATGCAGTGAGTTGAAAGACACCTCTGGGTCAGACAGAGCTGAGAACAGAACTTCTGTTTTTCCACTGCTCATCTGAGCCCATGAAGGAGCCTGAAGCCTAATGTGATCTAAATAATATATAAATGTAAATATAAATATAAATGCTCAAATAAATTTTGCTATACCTTGTATTTTTCATCATTCATAGTGCTAGCATCCATCTACTGCTACCACTAGAGACTGTTTCAGGCTTGTGAAGAGGAAACAAATATACTTGTTAATTGCAGTGGTCATGAACTCCCTCAAATGGTCTCCTCATTATTTGCCAAATAATTGCACTATCATCTCTCAGAAAGTACGCTGACTTCAGGTTTATTAGGATTAGTTTGCTGAGATACTTCTTTATTTGTATGCTCTGACCTGTCTTCTCCCAAAATCTTAAGGAAGTCTTGTCTCTCCAAACAGGTCCCCAAGGTCAAATAGAATATTTCAAGATAATATGAGATGAAGAAAGTGGTGATATTCTCACTGGCTTTTTTTCCCCTTTGTGGCACTTTTTAGCATTGTGTTGAAGAGCCTACTTGTGTTAACAACTACATTTAAATTTTTTTCTTCTAATACAAAATTCCCCAAATTTTCACTTTTCATTCTAAGCATAGATAAATATTTGTTTAATTTGACATTGAATTAAACTATTTGTGAATTACAGTATAGTGGACCAGTCTGATTTTAATTTGTGATTTCTAAACCTTTTTTCCTATAAATGAATAATGGCTATAATATGAAAACAAATCTTGGTTTCTTCAGTCCAGCTTAGAATTTCATTTTGGATTGAACTGAATTTGAGCAGCCTGCCAAAAGCAAAATAAAATGGTCTTCCTCCTCAAGTCCCTTCTGAATTTTATGCATGGGAAAAAGAATTTTTTAATGGTTCTGTGCGATGTCCTTGTTTCACTCTAATTTTATTGTCCCTTGGACTTCAGCAAAACACGGGTGAAATTTAACTGTAAAGAAAAGGATGTTTGCTTAAAAGGAAAATTAACTAAAAGGATTTCCAACAAAGAAGCATTATCCTGGTAGTTAACAAAAGCTAATGAAAGCTATGAAGTGCTTATAAGAAAGAACATACTACATGTCCAAAAGTTAGTGAGAAGAGTTCTAACCAGGCTGTAAATAGTGCAAAACCATTTAGTAAATCATAGAGTTCTTGGCTCTGGTAACCTCCTCTAGGGATAAATCTCTACATACATCTTCCTCTGAAAACCTTGTCCACATTTAATCCCATCATTTAGGAATACTGTGGATTATATTGTGAGTCATCTTAACTTCTTAATTAGAACATACTTTGACTTTCATTAGCTGTAGGGCAATGGGTATTTCTGCCTACTCTTTGGTATGCTTTACCTGCAGGGAACAAAAGTCAGCTTTTAAAAATCATGGGACATGTAAACTAAATAATAAGTAAAAGTGCTTACAAGTTGCAGGATGTGAAACAATTTTAAATTGATTGTTCAGATAAAATAACTTATTTATTCATGACTATCCTACAAAATGTTGTACTCTGATTCAAAGCCTGAAGCAAGTTGAGGCATAGTTAAAAGACTCTTGTGCCCTGAAGACTCTCCTTTTCCTTATTTATTTTTCTCTTCCTTTTCCCTTTAATTCTTGTGTAGGTGCTTCGCAACATGTTTTAAAAACAGATGGGTGTAGAGCTAGGATAATGAGATGCTGGATGCTGAAAAATACAGGCTTATCTTCTCCTTTTGTTATTTAAAGCTACCTACAGGTTGAAGCCTGGTATAGAACAGTATGAGATCACATTATTTCTCTTTCATTTATGTATTTGTGTATCTTGGTCAAACTTTTCATTCCCGTAAGAGTAGTGTGCTGTTTGGAAATATTTTGGGGTTTGACCCCAGAAAACTCAGCAGTGTTCGTTATTGGAGTATTCTCAAAATATCCTTCTCTGTCTCAAAAAGTACAATTTAGAAAAGTTGTTCTGTATCTGAGATAAGAAATTTCTTCTGGTAGAAGAGAAGTACAAAAAGGAAAATGTCACATCTACTTTGCATAAGCAAATGTCTGGATCTAGTCATATTTGCATGGAAAATTGTTATCTGCAGAAAGGTAATTCTGGTAAAAGTTTTAATTTATGGCTAAAAGTGATGTTCTGATAAAAAAAAGGACAGTCTTTAAGACATGTCTTTCCTTTGCCTCCAAATGCTTCTATAGCTGATATTTTCACTGAAGTTTTCTGTGTATTACTTGCTGAAGGAGGTCTGAGCCATTGAATATTTGCTTTTCTCTGTTCCTTATGTTTTACATGTGAATACAAATATTAACATAAAATAAGACTTTTTCTGATGAGAAGATTCTTTAAATATAAAACCAGTTTGATGACTGCCTTTTTAAAGAGTATAGAAAAACCTAGGAGGTATTCCTGATTTCTAGCTGAAAAGACTTCTAAAAATTCAGATAGATGTCTACTGTTCAAGGTTTTTTTGAGTTTCTGCTTTTCTAACTTAATTCAGTTGCATCTTTGTTTTTTTCATTTCTCTCCACACTCTTATCTCTTTTTCCAATATAACACAAAAATTCAGGCAATTACAGTTTATTCATTCTCCGCTTTGAGGCAGCAAAATCCTTAAGAAAGCCAACTAATCTTTCTTTCAGAGGGATATCCCCCATACCTCTGCCTTCAGAAAGCAGTGAGAAAGAGTGACTCTTTCATCAGCCCAAGCCTTTAAAACTTTTGAGGGATTGTGTGGACAAAAAGACTTAATTTAGAAATATCCATGGTTTTTTTAACCATATATTTTTCCACCCCAAAGGCAGAAAAGAAACTCAGAGTACCCCTTTGGTCAGTTTGGGCCAGCTGTCCCAGCCATGTCCCCTCCCAACCTTTGACCCACCCCCAGGCTACTGGCTTTTGGGGATGCAGGTGTTTGGAGAGAAATCCTTGATACTGTGGGAGGATTGCTCAGCCATAGCAAAAACCTTGGTGTGTTATCAACACTGTTCTATCCACAAATGCAAAGAACATCACCATGTGAGCTGCTGTGAAGAACGTTAACTCCATCCCAGCCAGACTCAGTACAATACGGAAATTGCTCAACCTGTCGGTGTACTGACTGTTTTATTAAAATGCTCATAGAGAGGCTACAGGTGCATCTGCAGGCTGAAAAGCACAAAGGCACAAGTCAACATCTTTGTCACAGAGAAAGAGAAAGAGATCATGTGTTCGCAACTGCACTGTAAAGAAATCTGAACCTGTTTCACTCATTCAGTTAGAGAGTTAGCCATGTAAGGGTGATTATGTTCTACTCACCCAAATTAATTTTCAGCTATGTGAAGCATTTACTTCTGCTTCCTGCCCTAAGCTCTTTCATTAAATTTCCAAGTGGTATTAAGCATGACCATGTATCAGTAGAAATGTTTGGTGTTACAGGAGGTAGCTGTGTGGGGAAAATTAAATGACAGTATTCTGCTTAATTAACAATTGTGTATCTGAAGGGAATTCTGGAGTGCTTTATCTAATTAGACAGTTGCATTAATCCATTTAACCACAAATGTTGATGCCAAGTATTAGACTGATCACAGGTCACCAGTCAGGATTCCCAGCATGTTATAAATAAATAAATAAATAAACTTTTCTTTTTGCACTGTATGAACATGCTCCTGAGAGCTGAGAGCTGTTGTGAGTACCTCTTTGCCAGTCTGCAGGATCACAAAAAGACTGGACACAAAGGGAGAGCTCTTTTCTTCACCCTGGATCCACCTACCGGAAACATCTACTTGCTCCCGCATTTCAGAGGACTGACTAATAAGCAAGTTTTGTCATATCCCAGACCGAGTTTTTCATCTGTCTTCCTGAACTAGTTTCACCCTGTACAAAAAGTGTACAGTGACAGGAACAGAGAAATGCTACCTGACCTTCCCACATTTTACAGAGCTATCTTAATGCAGATTCAGTTTCCCTTTTCCTGGACAAAGAAATATCTATTTGCTTAAGGAGGAGCAACTTAAAAAAGGAAGACACGGAGAGAAAATTCTCTTCTCCAGTGACCTAATGGGCTATGGTGCCTTGCTGGGTTATGACAACCACAGTTCAAGTTCTTGCTGTTGATCAGGCAGAACAGAGATTCAATGGGCATCCAAAGTGGCCTTCCCCAAAACACCCTGTTCCCATGCTTGTTCTCCTCTCCCAAAAAAAGATTCTGGGAAAATGTCTGGCTTTAAGAATGCCACTGGTGTTTAATAGCAAGACCTTGGGATTATACATTTATTAGATTTACTTAAATTATTAAATTTTGATGAAATACTGTTTTAAAACACTGCTGTACATTCTGGTGGTGGGAAAAGCCTGAGAAATATGAGTGAAATCATGAGCCAGAGGTATTCATAAATCTGAATGTAGGTTTTAAATACATTGAGAATCTGTGTGTAACAATATGAGAAAGCAGTGACTCACCTTGAGATCAGCAGTGGGGCGCAAGGCCAGCTTTACTCAGCACCTGAGGCAAGCACTTATCTTTTAATAACCTTTCATGTTGTTTCACAGATAGACCAGAGATTATTAAATTAAACTGAAACACAATTAAGCAATTGTGAGTTGTCAAATGTCTACCTCTTCCAGAGCACATTTTATCAGTAGATTCCAAAGGGATATAAAAGGAGTTGGAGTATATATTTAATTACATGACTTCATTTTAATCCACTCACAATTTAATTTTGGAAAATGTTATTGAGTCCTGGATCCTAAAATATCCAAAGTCAACTTCAGTCCCAGCCACTGCATCTGCATTTTGAAGCCTTTTGAAGTAGCTTTGGATTGGACCAAAGCTGACAGATAAGTCAAAACTTGGCTGTGAGCAGAGGATTTTTTTCTCCTTCAAACCACTGGTTCCTTCCTTGAGTTGCTGAGGGCAGTGTCAGCTCAATCTGTAGATACTTCAAAGGTTTCAAATAGCAGACACTGTGGCTAGGGCTGAAGCTGAAACAGACAGTTTGAGGGAACCAAATGATCATGGGGCCTCCCAGTGCTTTTCAGTGCATTTAAAAGTAGATTAAAATTGCTATAAAATGGAAAGAAAAGCGTATAAATCTTTCTCCTTTTTCTTTGTGTGTGATCTGGATTTTACGAGGAAGAATGGCTGTCTACCTTCAGATCTAAGTGAAGCTCTTCCCCCGTAAAAAGAATGAAAAAAACTTTAGCCAATCAGCTTTACAAAGCCAAATGTCCGGTCCCACTGCTCACTTGGTTCTGCCAATTTTATTGGTTTACTATTCAAGTTTCTGGTGATGGTGGAAAGCGGTTCACTTTAAGGCTGAAAGATTTAAATATAAGCAAAAGGAACTGAAAAATACTCTGCACGTGAAAGAAAAAATACAACAAAATAGTTACTATATTTATATCTTATAGTTCATAACTTCCAACCACAATCAATTAAAATATTTAAAAATTGTTTTCAATGTCTATTTCTGTTTCCCACTCAGACATGGGATGAGGTCGATGACAGCTGGAAATTAAACTAGGCCTTGAAAATGTGAATTTTAGTCATTGGGCTGTTATACCTGTACACTTTAGGCTTTATTTCAAAGTATTACTCCTTGCTTACATCTTATAGAGAAGGTATGCTGCTTACTCCTATCTGTGTGGATTTACCTACACTTTACTTATATATAGTAAAAGCTGATTTACAAGTTAGTGGCAAAGTTGCATGTTTATCATAATATAAACCTTGACTGAAAAATAACTAGATGGATATAAAAGAATAATAAGAAAGGTAGGAGATTGATCTGCTCGGTATAAAGAGTCTTCTGTTTTAGCTGATTTCCTTAGACACCACAGCATCTTTCAAAGAGAATAACTTTTCACCTCCATTAAACTAGTCTATAATCACATTGTTAAACTATAGGTGAAAATGTCAGCGAGTCATTAGCAATAGCAGGAATTATTTAGTTCTGTGGTAAGTATTAGTGCAGTTCATTTGAAAATGAGTTTACTTTTTGGATAGATATGTTTATTAAACCTGGTTTTGGCCTTTCTTAAGCTTACCGCTGCAGGCCAGGTAAGTCATTCACACAGTGGGTGCAGAAGCATGCTTTATTCAAGTGCTCTGTCCAAAATAGCCCCACTAACACAGGACCTCAAGTTGCAGACCTTTGCCAGTAAGAACCTCCTTTATTTAAAATAAAAGTGTCCAGGATCAAGGCGGGGGAGTTTCACCTCAGTCCCTGGGAAATTTATATCTACATTTTTGAGCAATGACTTTCAGTCCCAGGGAGTCTGGAGGGCGGGTCTCATGGCATCCCTGCAGAGAGTCTGGAAGTGTGCTGGACCCTGGGCTCAGTGGCGTGAAAACCCAGGTCTGCCCTCCGTGGCAGGGTAGGTCCAGGAGGAAAACCTTCCTCCAGGGAACAGGCATTGATGCAACTGTGCCTAGCCCAGAGGGAACAGCACACTAGGCTCTGGCCGGTGCTTCACAAGTGCTGCGCTATTGTGAACTGAACGTCAGTGACAGAAGGTAAGACATTGAAACTCACTGAGGAAACTGTAGCAACAGCGGCACTGGTAGCCAGATCGCTCCATGTCTCACAGCAGGAATGCAGCCGAGGGAGCACTCAGTGCCCCCCATGGGCAGCTTTACCTGTCCACTGCTGCTCTGGTGGTGGTTCCTGCAAGCAGCACAAGCTCATTTCATTAGGCATCACAAAATGTCACCAAAAGGGTTGTATTTGCCTACTTGGAAATTGTACCGTTACTACCTTCGAAAGGCCTGATGCAAGGCACTTGGTATTCCATTAATGTCGGTCACCTCTACATTAAACTCTTGTTGCCTGCCAGGCACGGGGATTTGTTGCTTACTGATTGAACTCTTTGTGTGGTCATGAGTGGATTACCTCAGGTCTGAAAATGGTACAGTACACATTATAAAATACACCAGATTCATTGTACAGGAGGGAGCGTATGCAAAGGTGACTTTTCTCAGCTTTAAGTGTAGACAGCTGAACAGCTTGTCCTGTGGTCACAGTGCCTGAAACTCACATTGGATGTCACTCCTATTCTGAACAAAAAGGACAGAGAGACCTTGTTCTTTACGAGCTCACAAAGCTAGAGGAAAATATTACCTTTTTAGTTTAACGTGTACATTAGGGGCCTTACTAAATAAAACATGCCATATATTCTTAAGCTTGTGCTTTTACTCACTCTTCTCTTTTATTGCCAAGGACTAGACACATCATAGTGCAAAATCATCTCTTGCTGAATAATCCTAGCAATGGAAATAGACATTTGCTAGTCAAATAACCAAAACATAGGTTTTACCAAGTTGCTTAATTTTAAAATACTGTTCATAAGAACAAGTGACTGTTAATTATCTAGAATGCCTGAATCAATACAAAACAAACATCTTGACAGATGAAAAGTTAAATTAATGTATTTAAATGATTCAGTACTGATAGTGCTGGAAGTAGCTCAAGTTTGTGGGAAAAAAACTATCTAAAAAACCCCTAAATCTATTAGCTAGATCTTCAGTGTGTTGAATTGTAGTATTATGATACCTTGATACCAAAGAAATTAAAAATGTTGTTAATTCCATGTATCAGATCTTTGGGCAGGCTTGACAACAGGCCAAGTAGAGTTGGAAGAATGAATAGAAAGAAGTACATTCAGCGTGTAAACTTAGATAAGGAATAGGCAGATTCAGACATCTGCAAATGATAATTTAGGTCTTTTACTGTTTATTTTTTATACCTTTTGTAGCAAAGTGTCTGCTCTGCGTAGCAACCTGAATGTTGAGATTTTATTATAGTGAAATCTTGATTCTTGATATTGAACAGCCTTTTGAAACATCAACTAAATGTGGCTTAGATGATAATGTAAAACTTCACCACTGAAAAGGTTTCCAGATGTAACTGGATGTCAGATGTACTGGCAAAGACTTTGCACTGGGGAGAAATGCATTGAAAGGTATGACCAGAGGCAAAAATTCCACATTAAAGAGGCTTCTATCTACATGCTGTATTCTCATTTTTCTTAGCTTCTGGGTTGGATCAGCATTCAAGAAAGAAACACATTTTGGGGCAAGGAGAGGTCTTTTCCTTTTAATCTCAGTTAAAACAGCTACAGAAAATAATTTCTTAATAGGCTGTCATGGCATAGATACTGGATATGTTTCACCGTTTGCTAAGATGGTCATATTGCCGATCAGCAGGCTTGAATCGTAGTAACTTGGTGGTGTCACAGACAAGGCTGGTCAGAGCTGCTTGATACAAAGCTTTTGGTGAAATCATCCTGTTTATATGGCTTCTAAGCTCCATGGACAAATGAAAATAGACAACAGGAGAGTCATGAGCATCATTTTACAGTTGAAAAAAGCAGATTACCTTCTTTCAGGTGCGTACCTGGTTGTTTATTTACAAAAACAAAACAAGAACAGGCCATACACATGTTCAGGTAGCACAAAAGAGGTTTACCCTAAATTTCCCTCTTACCTATTACCTATCTCTAATTCCACTTAGTTCCTCGATGTTTATCCCCCCCCCCTTTTTTTTTAATAAATAAATGAGAATTTATTTTCAAAGAACAGTACTGCAAAATGATGCAGGTTATCTGTGTTGAGAGTCACATGGGTGAAGTTATAGTAAGAGACTTGCCCAAGGCCACCAGGTCCGTCTCACATATGAGGAGGAACTGAATTTCAGGCTTTGTTTTTGTCTGGGACTAAGCTAAAGTGCCACATTTCTCATGCCCAAGTCACTCTCCCATACTTCACAGGTCACATTTATGCCCAGCTGTGAGTTTTTCTGAGCTACAAGTGACTGAGGAAAAGCCAATGCAGTTGGTGTGACTCTCTTGGGAAGGACAGCAGGCTGAGGTGGCCTATAGCTGGAGGTAGCAGGGCTGTGTGTACATCCTCCTGGTGTGGTTGCTCCACCCTTGAGGAGCTGCAAGTAAGATGAGTCACTGCTATTTTCCCTGAGGTGCCAGGGACCACACCTCTGCTCAGTATAACTATGCTAGCGCTAAGCAACAGCATCAGTGGCCCATCTGTTGTGAAGTGGCAATGCAAGAGGAAATTATTCTGGTTTCAGTGAAGCTCAAGAGTAGTTTGCTTTGCTCTGGTTTGACTGGATTCAGTACCAGTGAATGGTGCTTGCAGTCATTTTTGGGGACAGGCTTGGTTCCAGGTTACAAGCTCACCTCAGGACACAATCCTCTGTCTGGAACTAGTATAGGAAACAATGGGTGGTGGAAATGTGGATTATGCTGACACTGCCAATTTAACCCTTTTCATTAGCCCAAGTAACCACCTTTTTCCTTTTCCTGAAACAAGAAATAGCTGAATTAGCAGGTGTGGTTCCTGTGTACTAATGTTTCCTGAGGACAAAATAAATATCTTTTTCTCTTCTCACTAGTTCTTACTAAGAATTTCCACAGATAAAGTTATTAAGTGGAAAAGCAATGATTATGAAAAATTACATAGCTGCACTGGTGGTGTGGAGAAAGGGTTTCAATAAGCAGATATGATGGTGCAGAATTATGCAATGAAAAGACACAGAAATAACAAGGAGAAGGCAGGAATACTGCCACTGCATGGGTGATGAGAGGTGAACTTTTCCCCACCTGTTTATAGCAAAAAATATAAATATTTAAAAAAAAAAAAAAAGAGAGAGAGCTCCCACTTCTACTACTTAATAGACTAAAGAAACAGCTGGGTTTTGGTGTCTTCCCTTTGCAGTGTGTTACAAGTTTGTTCCACAGCAAAGCCTGTAGAGCAGTGAGAATAAATTTTAAAGATCAGGAACAGATAGAATAAAGAATGTTTAACCCAAGTGTTCTGAGTTTTCCTGTTCCCAGGCTGATTTTCTAAGAAAGCACATATGTGGCAGAAAAAGACCCAATTGCTGTCCTTACTCAAGGGAAGTCTACAGGTTGGGCTGAAATGTTACTATCACCAGAGAAACTACACAGGGAAGTGCTAGTATGAACTATCACTACCGTGGGAAGAGGATGGGGTAATATACAGCCCTCATTCAATTCCAAGGGACTCACCAAGACACAAAAGGACACTAGACGCCAAGCTGCAATCAACTTCACCGAGAATTAATAGGGTGCTCCTTGGTCTGGGACTCAGATATCTGAAGGCCAGTATGTCTTCACGTTGTCTATATTCCTTTAGAAAAATGAAGAAGCAGATGACAGTGTTAAGAGAGTTAGAACATATGTCAAGTATATGTGTTATTTTCTGCACAGTATGAGCATATCTGTTTGCACTGGACATTATTTCTGGTGTGGACGTGCACCATGTAGGTATTCATATGATTGCAACTTTAATAAGCACTAAACAAATTAAATAGTGTTTAAAAGTCCAGTCTGGGTGATGTGTTGATGCATGAAAGAGAACTGACTGCCCTTCTGCTAATCCATTTGCAGCCAGAAAAAGGGCAAACCTTTTCTCCTCTTGTTCCAGTGTTGCAGGCTGGACGGGAAGCATCAGTCCTCTGCTGAGGTGGGAGACTGATTTTATGTTCTTCCTCATCAAGTCCTTAACCTTGTTGAGACAAAAGCTGTAATAACAGCAAAGCATAATGTGGGTTTTTGTTGAAACTACAATTCCCCGCAGAAATAAGGTGGAAGTATAGTTAAACTCTCCACTCAGGGATCTTAGTATTTACAGCTATCAGATTAGAAGAATATTGTACTGAGTGTTACAAATATTATGGGAGAGCTCCATCAATGGCAGATGACTGCTAGGGTTAGTAAATAATGACTTTATTTGAATGTGAATCTTAAATAACACCATTAAAATGTTCCAGTGTGTTTTACTTCCCTTATTTGGTCCTGAGGTTCTTTGCCTTCCTGATCAAACTGTCTGCTAGGCCTAATGCATGAGGTGTCTGGCTTTGCAGTGGACAGTCATGGTATGAGCTGTGTTTGTGGCTGATGTTTTATTTCTAGGCAGATACTTGGATGACTGGCACTTTCTGAATACCAGAGAGAGGAATTCTTCCTTTTCCACCACACTGTACTGCTCATGCTACTCATCCCTCCTGCCTTTCGAGGTCTGTCATCATTACTGCTAATAGTGGTTGCAGAGAAGAATTTTCAAAGCCTGTCCATATTAATATGGCCATTGGCAGAGAGGTCAGAGCACTCCTTTGAAACAAATACAATACCCCTTAGCCCACTGACTCATAAACATCTGGTGGTGAGAGGAGGGTCGAGATCTATAAGAGAAATCCAGTACACTACTGATTACCATCAAGTGTCCTAGATATTCTCAGGCAACACAGTTATTGTCATAAATCTTGTACTGAATTTTTGCAGTGTGATACTATAGGTCTTCTGAATAGTCTCGTCACATCCTGACAACTAAATTACCTGAAGTACAGTATTAATACAGTCATGATATTCTGTAAAAGCTACAGACTGACAGTTCTTTCAGTTATGCCTCAGTAATTTCCTAGAAGTTAGAAATTAACATTCTGAGTATGACTGGCTCCAGCCAGTAGCACATTGCTTAACCCCATTTGTTTGACCTTGTTTTAGTTTCATTGCCAGCTACTATTGCTGTGGATTCTTGGTTGGGGGAACCAAATGCAGTTAACCCTTTTCTGTTTTGAAGCAATCCTCGATTTTCTCTTTTGCCTTTATACTAATTTTATTCACAAGGAATGAAGTTGTTAAGTATGTATTGTGGTAGCCTTGCCTTCCTCTCTCCCATTCACTGAGTTATTCCTAACAGCATTTGGTTTTCAGCAGAAATTAACTCTTTTCTGAATCAACTTATTTTCCTCAGGTGAAATTTACTCTGTCCTGACTGACAACTGAAGGAATACTACCTGCCCACTTGGGCATGAACTCTCCCATGGAAACACCACTTAAGGATAGGTTGCTGAGATCCTACTGTCCATGCTGCACTGGCAGCTGATGTCCTGCTCTCTCCCTGGCCAGCACAGGGCTCTCCTGAGCCCAGGGTAAGCTGATTCAGGCAGCTGTACTGGACAGACACTTTTCGTGCCTGGAGTGTTATTGCAGGATCAGAAAAGTGCCGGCACCAGCACAAGGAAAGGCAGCATGCTTTCATAAAATGCGGTGCAAAGGACTTATTCATACTTCTCCAGTGAAAGTCCATTGGCCATTTGTTTGACAAGTTGATAAGACTTGACAAGTTGTGTTACTATGAAGGCAACTTAGAATTACATTTAAAGGAAAACAAAAAGATTACAGATACTTCTGCCCTAAGAAGAGGAGTTAACTTTCTGCTAAATGTAATTACTCTTGCATGTATGCTAATTGTTTCCCAATAAGTAATTTTTTTGCTGCCTTTCATCAGATAGTGCTAGACAAATTTGCATAAACTGGTGGCAAAGATCAAATCAATAAATACTCATTTTCTTAAATATTTGTGCAGATAGCTATTGTTACATTTAAGAGTTTTTCATTTTCTTTTTAAATTTAGTCTAGTATCTCAAGTATTAGTTTTGTGTAAATATATGAGTTCTGAGGGGAATTTAATGTCTGTGCCATATGTTTCAAAACTGAAAATATAGTTTGCCAATTATATGCAGTACTTAAGGAGTTTTGTCAAACAGGAGTGTATTCAAATCTCAAGGATAGGCTGGCCAATGACTGATAAATCCTGATGGATAAATTAAATCTGGGCTAATTATGGTTTAAAACCCCTGTAATTACAGAGCACCAACTTAATGTGATTTTTGCGGAAGATACCTTAACTGTACTTGTAAAGCAGGAGAAATGTGTGTTGTACACACATTGTATGTTGTTCATTTTATACTCTGTCCCTACAGCAAGATCCTACAGAAGAAACAGCTATGTGTCTGATTACCTGTTCATTGTGAGAATGGTGTGAACCTCATTTCTACCTGTTTGTCTTTACTCCTGATCTCAGCTGACCAGATGATATTTGCAACTCAGTCAAACCCAACAAACAGTATTTTCATGCTTCAAAGAATGAAACAAAGCAGGCCAATATTAAATTCCCCATTAAAATGTGTAGTCTGTAACAAAGGCCACCTTGTTCACAGTATTAGTAGCATCCTCCATGAGGAAGAAGAGTGGGGCTGAGATGTGCCTGAGTCATAGAGCTGATTTTAACTGTTCTCTCACTCAATAAAATACAACCATTAATACAGATTGCCAACCTACAACAAAAATCAAATGGTTGATACAATTAAAAAAAAAAAAAATTAAACAAATATCACTTTGTAAACTCCGTTCTTATGGGTACACTTTCATTAGTGCTCATGTCACGTTGGACTTTTCCAAAGCTTAGGTTAAATGGATTTCATCGTTCAGTTGTAGAATTTGGAGGTAGTTGTCCTGATTATGGGCTAAGTTAAGTTTTAGCACTTCAGAGATGAGGAGAGCTTTGGAGAAACAAGTGTATAATTTACCAGAGGGATTCACCCTGCAGGAGAGCAGGTGATGTTATTGCCATGTGGTCTTTCCTTGTTATTTTGATGGGGTTGGAAATTTCGCATTGTCACCAGAGGGTGTGAAGGAATGTGTGAGGGACCAAGAGACTGTGAGGGACTGGAGACAATTTTGTCTCAAACAACCAAGCAGGTAGCCATAAGCAGATGAAACAGGACTTGCCATGCGGAGGTGGGGTAGGGAACTGTTTCTGGGAGGCTTTCTAGCGGTTGTGCCTCAAAGAGGCTTTCTGGCGATTGTCTTTATGGGAAGTTTTCTAGGAGTAGCACTTCGGATGTTTTGTCACAGGTTCAGAGTTTTGCCACGAGCCCTTACCACGGCAGTTGTGCAAACAAGTTAAGTGGGATAAGGGGGCATCAGCGACACCCCCCTCCCTCCTCAAGAACTTTCAAGAAAACCCCACAACGCATGTGCGAAGACCAGGCATGCGCCCACTGCATGAGGAATCCAGACAGTTACTACCGAGACTCTTTCCTCACTGGATCCAAGGGTGGTAATACTTACCTCTCTTTTTTTCTCTTTCTTCTCTGTCTCTGTCTTATCTCTTCTCTTCCTCCTGCCTTGTTGTTAGGAATAGTTTGCTACGGCTGTTAGGCGTCAAGACTTTTATTCAAAATATCTGCTACGCCAAATTTAGCCACACTTGTGTTATAAGTCAATGTTAAATAAAACATATTTCAAGCATTTAAGAGCTGTTGTCGTGACTCCTGCCCTGGGATTCACCAGGTGAAACGAGGTGTTGAAATTTTCCCTGTCCTTCCTCAGTCATTGTCATGACTCCTGTGTGCAGCAACGGACTATCTAAAAGATCATCTTCCCCAAGCCCACCAAGTGGAGTTTGACAGAATGTCTTCAGATATGTCTGCTGGATGGATGTGATGAATAATGATCATTAGAATACAGCCTTTCATCTGTACACCTCAGAGGACTTCACAGTGGTTGGTGGAGTCATGAAGTGACTTACCCTTTATCACATGGTGAACTGGTCACAAATTTGGGAGAAAAAAACAGTTAGCATCATTTTCAGGTAGCTAGTCCATACTGTTTCCCTCACTGTCCAGTGTGTCTTAGTGGAATCCTTCCTCAAAACAATGTTGCACATTTTTGTAGTCTGTGCTAGCCTATAGGCCACTTTTATTTTTCTCTCCTGGAGACTCAATCAATAGAAATTG
Organism: Harpia harpyja; assembly: GCF_026419915.1. Taxonomy (NCBI): domain Eukaryota; kingdom Metazoa; phylum Chordata; class Aves; order Accipitriformes; family Accipitridae; genus Harpia; species Harpia harpyja. The sequence goes on along the minus strand of NC_068969.1, from coordinate 79,881,826 downwards.
GGATAATGTCAGTGGTTAGTAGGAGAAAATTTCTTGTGTGTTCTTTGAGCAGCGAAGAACAGAAGCTTCACCCACTTACTGCAATTTATCTACCAGATTTTGTCAAGTGTAATCGTCTTACATTTGTAGTGATTTCTTCATGACAAAGAAAAAAGAGCATGAAATGTAAAGGGATTTGACACAAATATGTCTGCAGCTAATATACATCAGGTTTTGAGCATTAGCAATGTCAACATATGCTTCTGACAAGTGAGGCCCTGAAGCTACTGGAAAGAAATCCTTCAATTTCTGCAGTTGCAGGTTACAGGTTATATAATTAATTCAGGCGTACAGCAGTAACATGCTGCTTCCTCTTACTTTGGCAGTATAGCATGCCATTGGGTATTTCTTTCTCTAAAAGCAAGCATTTTCCTCTTCTTCTCCATCTTTTCTCCCCTCCTTTTCTGTCTCCAGACACTGAGTAAATGTTGAACAACTTCCAAAACATTTTTCCCTCCCTCTTCTCCCATTAGATCTGTCCCTTGTCACAGCCAGGAGTGAGATTTTTATTTTCTAATAGACAGATTTTTCTCATGACTGAGATTGTACATGTGCGCGTGAGAAATGCCTCAATTGCATTCCCCATCTATCAACAGTTCCCTTGATTTGTGACTGCGTCACCATTTTAAGCAGAGCTGAAAGCGTTGGAAGTTTAGACATCATGTGTCACAGTGATGATATGCTGCAATGGGGAATATAATTCATATGGTGTTGCATCCTGCTTTATTATTAGGTTTCACTCCTAATGCTACAGGCATTCATTTGAATATTCCCTCATTGTTAATCAAGACTCCCAGCTAGAGGTTGCCATTGGGTTTTGTATTTTTCTGCTAGATTTTTCACTTTCTGCTGAGAGCATCATGGATTACTGTTACCCCAAGAACTAAGATTTGCACAGAGCATGATTTTATTTCAGTGCTACAACATACACTATGACTGTTGAATGCTGAAGAGAATTTTATTGCCTATCACAAGTGATGGGAACTGAAGTGTACTCAACATGAGATCTGACCCTGCTCTTCAGTATGTGCAGTTCTGTTAAATCCATGGGTATCTGGGGGCATCCACCAAATTTTAGTGCAAGTTCTCTCTAGGTAGCCCTATAAACACTTGTCTGCTGTGATTTTTCCACTTCTTTCATAACATTTGCACCATACACTGCTATCTCTCTATTTGCAGAAGATGGAAGAGGACAGGAGAAGGTTTGTTGGCTACATTTATTTGCTGTTCTCATTCTATGCAGTGTTTCAATGAGAAATGTGTATTGAAATGGGTACAGTTGTTTTTTTTTCTGGTCAGTAAGTCAGTAGGCTTTTGACCCCCAGCTAGGAGCAGGACTGGTCTCAAAATGCACCACGGAGCTTGTGTAAGTTTTCATTAGTCATCTTAATAACTCTAGATTTAATTTAATTCAATGAAAGGGATTTAGAACAGAATCCTTCTCCTGCTGCTGTTAGGCAATTGGCAGAACATGGTGTTGTTACAGCATGACTCTCCTGTCTTAGCACCTTCCACTCATGATTAGCAGAGTGCCTGCATGACCTTTCAGATATTTTCACTAAGCAGTCTCACAGACAAGAAAGAATTAACACCTTACTGCTCACTTTTCCATTCTGCTACCATGCAACTGCTGCCATTCTCCATCTAAACAGCTGCTTGGAAATTTGGTTTTTGTTTGCTTTGACTATCCTTTACTGGGTTATTACCATTCCTGTCAGGATGCTTAATAACAGCTGGTCATTTAGAAAACTCTACGGCTTGTGGTAGCAGGAACAGAGTTAAGACCTTTATTTCCTTACCTACCTGATATTTTTAGAAAGTCTTGAACGTCAAGGGAGGAATTCAGCACTTGACAAATACTGCAGGAATCTTCCCAAAATCCCTTCTGAGTTCCCTGATGGAGGAAATGGGATGATTTGGATTACCTTTCTGGTATAGGAGCAGGGCCTCACTATCACATTTTTAGATCATGTTTGCAATTGGTCTAGACAGGATTAGGTAGTCCAGACCTCGCCAAGACCTGTGTAGGTCACTTGCCAAGCAGCCCTTAGTATGAGATAGGCCTCCATGGTCCAACTGCCTACAACCTTGTTCAAAGAGTGATTAGTTCCCACAGTTTTGCTCAGCTGATGACTGTCTCTCCACATGGCACTTGCATTTTTTTTGTGTTATCTGATTACCACAGACATCACAGAGCCATATTTTTGTGTGTGACAAAGTGCAGAACTGCAGTATATTCTTGCAAGTAGTAGTGAAACAAAGAGTCAGGAAAACTCTTTAAAGGAACTTCTTAAACAGCTGTTCTTTACTGGCAGACAAAATATGAAAGAATGATCTGTGGAAAAGTTAAAAAATACTGTACAGAAAACTGTCTCTCCAAAAGTCCTTTTCTGCTCCCCAGTTACTTCCTTTTTTATCTTCTTACTTAGTCTTCCCTTCTTCTCTGCTTTCTTATGTCAAAAATATGGGAATAGAGTTTTCTTGACATAAATTCAAGCTTGCCTCTATCAGTTGACTCCCCTCGATGACTTCAGAGACTAGTTTTCACTCATTGTAATTATGAAAAAAAATGAAATTGTGGTTGGATTCAGACATGCACCAGCATTTGTCTGACTCAGTAGGTCATTAGCAACATCATTTTTTTTCCTTGCGAGAAAGAAAGTAGAGTAATTGGACAGCTCTACATAGTATAACTGAATTGGTAAGATCTTGTCAATGTAAGTTAGTTGTAATGGTGGCAGGAGCTGAATGTGATGTTTTCTAGGACTGTGGGAAAATAACAATTCCACAGAGATCCTTTTCCCATTCAGAGCCTGGTGTTTGTGATCTCTCTTGTGTAATACTGGCATTTTAATGATATCCATCCTCCTCCAAGAGAGTAATGGGACACATATATTACCCTAGTTATCTTGTAACAGTATTAGGTGGGATGACTCAGTCATGAGTTTCAAAAATCAAATGTAGTAGCTGAATTAGCAATTATAATAAGAAAGCTGATCTTTGTTCTTATATTTAATTTCAAAATAAAAGCTTAATTACAGCAAGCAAGTGGGAGATCTATATTCTCTGTTAAGAAGACTTTCGAAGCATATCTGAGAAGACAAATTTAATGAAAGAGTGAAACAAAAGAAATAAAACCATTTTATTCCCTTGCTCTTTCATATTTTCCTCTATTTCTCAAGTGCTGCACTGAATAAAGGGAAGCACACAAATTTAGAAGTACTCTTATTGACTCAGAAACATTTTCCAACTATTTGATGGTGAGATAAACAGCCCTTTTTCTGTGTTGTCCCTTCAGATCCATCTCAGAGAAATTCTTCAGTGAGTTTAAGGAAAGTTTTGCTTTCAGTAGAGGTGCATTATACTGGCGTCCTTCTCTCCTTGTTTCACCACCACATCCCCCTCTTTTTCATTGCCAAAAAGAGGAGGAGAAAGTACTCCTGATGGGACACAGATTTGTTGGAACAGAATATGTTGCAATTAGAGCAGGACGGTACAGTTAGAATTAAAAAAACAGATATTACATGGAAAATTTCTGCTGTGCCCTCTGTAACTGACAGAGAGCACCATCCTGAAAATGGTGGCTCTCAGCCTGCAGGGTAGAGGGCAGGTACAGAAATCTGTTACTGGCCACCACTGGAAATTATGTCTGATTGATGCTTACAGTGTCTTTAAGCAAATCTCAGACTGTGTGTTCGTAAGAAGATAAAGGGAAGGGTACATGGTCTTCAAATCTGTAAACAAGTGATGAAGAAACAGGGAGGATAGTTTGTGCTCTGTGTCCGTAAGACAAGAAGTAGTGGGTTTAAATTATATCAAGGAAGATTCAGGCTACATATCCAGGAAGAAATTCATTCCAGTGGAGACAGAGTAGTTGACACGTCTGACGAGTCTGTGGATTCTGTATCACAGAATGTCTTTATGAGTATATGTCATGGTTTAATCCCAGCCTGCAACTAAGCACCACGCAGCCACTTGCTCACTTCCCCCCTGCCAGCGGGATGGGGGAGAGAATCAGGAAAAAAGAAGCAAAACTTGTGCGTTGAGATAAAGACAGTTTAATAGGACAGAAAAGGAAGGGGGAAAAAAATAATAGATATAGAATATACAAAAGAAGTGATGCACAATACAATTGCTCACCACCTGCAGACTGACACCCAGCCAGTCCCCAAGCTGCAGTGCCCCCTGGCCAACGCCCCCCAGTTTATATACTGGGCATGGTATAATATGGTATGGAATACCCCTTTGGCTCATTTGGGTCAGCTGTCTTTGCTGTGTCCCCTCCCAGCTTCTTCTGCACTCCCAGCCTCCACTGGCAGGGCAGTATGAAAAGCTGAAAAGTCCTTGGCTTAGTATAAACAGTGCTTAGCTACAACTAAAACACCAGTGTGTTATCAACATTATTCTCATCCTAAATCCCAAACACAGCACTATACCAGCTGCTAAGAAGAAAATTAACTTTATTCCAGCCAAAACTAGGACAATATGTTAGACAAAGGTCTGTCAAAAATGTTAAAATTATAACTGTTCTGTGGGAGAAAAGTGAAAAGACTGGAAGACATCTTTTAGTCTTTTCCAATTTTATGATTCTACCATTTTGGCTACAGTTAATAGCATTCAGTTTTACAGGACTTAGTCAACTATTGAAGGTTTGAAATGTAGAAAGACAGAAAGAGCCACCAGGCTTCATTGGGGTGGCATTTTTTAAATGTTGACTGAAAAATAGCTGAGAAAGCCAAGTGATGGGATACATTTTGGTCACATAATACCTGGAGAATTTTTCTGAAATAGAACTATAGATTTTTATACATAAGTACTGAAGAATCAGATTTTTGCTATTATGTTTATTTATGTTGTAATACAAGTACCATAAAATCTTGGAAATTTTGTGTAGGTACTAATGCTTTTCATCGATTTTTAAAGTACTTCAGTTTTTTAAATATTCCATATGCTTTCTGTAGTGGTTTTACATATTATGAAATATTTCTGTAGTAATCTAGTTCAGCTGTTTTTTACTTTGCTTAATGCTTTTATAAAGAGGACTTAAAAGGAAAAAGCTCTGGATTCTCTTTCACTGACAATTTAAGGAACTGATCTTTAAAAAACCCTGGAGAGTAAATGATACTTGTGCATCACTTGCTATTACAAAAATTTCAGTAGAGTCAGATTCTGGGTGATATATGTGTTGCTGGTAATTCTCTCAATTATGAACAGTCTTTCTGAATTCTTTATTGGACTTTCATTAGATGAATTCTGATTAAGTGAAAAATACTGAGTTTTATGTATTGCTATTTGCTACTTTTTTGCCCTGATGACCAATATGTAACTACGTTTCTCTGTAAAACTTGAAAAACATAATGAACAGATTAGATAATATTCTTTGAAAAAGAAAACAGCTTTCTGAATACTGTTTTGATCTTCTCCTTAAAAACACTGAAGATTTCAGAGAATGATTTTTTTCTCAAATTAATCTTTTTACTCAGTTGAAACTTTCAGTGAAATGGAAATTTACAATTATGGTCTGGCTGGGAAAGCTGGAGAGGGCTCTTTGCCTTCCATTTGCCCCTTTATACAATCACTTGCTGTGCCACTAGCAGGTCCTCACTCTTGACTGTGGCTCAGAGCTACACCTCTCCCAGTTCCTCCAAAACCAGCTAGCGACCTGTCTCATTCCCATACTGCAGTAGCCATGCAAACCATGCTATGTATTCCTAGCCCTGACTTCCCATGGTGTCTGCATGTCAGGCTGCATTTGCTCCTCTTGCATTGCAAAAAGTGCAAGCCCAGCAAAAACATAGCTCCAAAATTCTCTTATTCCTCACTTCCAATGGAAAAACTGAATTCATTCAAAAACCCCTGTTAAGCCCAAAAGCTTTTGTTAAGACTTGAGTACTGCCTGCCTTAAGAGGATAAACTGTGTACATAAGGCTGAAAATGAGGCATGAAGATTCCAAAAAATGCCTGTAATAGTGAGGAAAATTGATTAGCCATTTTCGGTTGTCCACAGATGATAGTCATTCTCATATAGTATAGTACGTAATTCAGGTTAAATTCACTTAGAGGTTTGCAGCACCCAAGGCATAAGTCAAGAACCACATCTTAAAATCTGATTACAACCTGTCCTGGGTATCCATTCTGGCCTATCTTGACTCAGGCTTATTTTGATTTTGCTTTATAGTTAAAGTTCTAATTTCAAATATTATTATCTGCCTTTTTCTCAGCCACTCTCTCTGTCCTGCTCATGGTATCAAACCTAAGGCATTAAAAGGTAAAGGTATTTAGCCAGAGTTTTAAAATAAATATTCCAGTTACGTTTGATGAAGGTATTATATATACTCTGAACGTGTGATCGGCACGCTACCCCAGACAAACGTCACCATAGAGCCATCTGGTGCATTTTTCTTGCAACTCCACTAAAAAAGTACTGATGCTGCACAAAATAAAGAATCCATTACAAAAAAAAGGATTAATTTTTAACAGCAGTGAATAGTATAGAAAACAGCTACTTCGTGTTGTAGTTAGACAATGAAAGAGAAAAAGGCAAAATTATTTACTGGCTTTTAGATGTTAAGAAACAAAGATATGAGGAATCATTGCTCCAAAAAGTCTGACCTATGATTCTTCCCATACATTGCTCAGCTATTGCAGCTGTTGCTGTTCTTAGGAGTTTGGGAGCTAATTCAGCTAGTACCACATCATTTGTGAGAATTCATGACATGAGGTATGTAATTCAGGCGGTTGTTGGTTTTTTTTAAAATAGAGCACCTGGTGATGAGTGGGAGTGCTCGTGTGTTGAGAAGGCAAGAAAAGACAACATGAGCACAGAGATTAATACAAAGTACTGGCATCAATGTCAGCAGTTCTTACTGCCTATTTGTTTCTTTTCTGGATTGTAATTTGTTGTAAATTAGGTCACTGTCTTGAGGAAAAGAGTAGCGCACAGAAACAAAAGTACAAGGGTTAGAGATTCAGAAAACATAAATCATACAAGCAGTTGTGCAGATGATCCACGCAGTCATTGGAGAGCCAGTGTCACTTGTACTATTTCCCTAAATCCACAGAGAGAATGAAATCAGAAAAGACTGGCAAAAAATATACGCTGGAGAAGACGGGCTGACAGGGAAAAACTGAAAGAACGATTTTTGTGTCATTAACAATGTTTTTTGATTAACGCTCTAGTTTCAGTGTAAAATTATGTGAAGAGTATGTTTCTTCTAATACCTCAGATACCAGCTCTGGACAATTTTGTTACTGTAACAAAACACGGGATGTTTCTCTTTAGTCTAATTGGAGTCAGCTGCTGCTGTATTCAGCTTTAGGAAGGTCATGCCATTCGGTATGAACCTCTTTTGCCATCTGCTGAAATTACTAGAGAAGATCAGTTGCCTGCAGTTTATTTTTGGATAGGTCATGTTAGGCAAATGGGCTGATGCTCCTTGTGTGCCAAGGAATAAGTGTAATGCAAAAAATAGGACAGGGGAATGGGAAGAATATACCAAAATAATGCAGCCCTCATTGTTTGAGCACTGTGCAATGAAACAGAGCCATTTGGGCAATGCCTTGTGCTAAGCTGCTTCACTGGCAGGGCTGCAGCAGCTGACATGCCATATCTGGATTTCGGGTTTCAGTGCATTTATTCTGATGTTAGCTGAAGGACGTATGGAATGGCAAGTGATGCCACTGCATATATTTTTTCTTTAATTTTTAACAAAGACTGGAAAGCAATTATGTTCTTTTTCCACTTACACTGTGTATTCCTTGCCTTTCAAAGGTGAATATAAACTCAATTCAGTTTAACCTTACATAACCTTTCATAACCATCTCAGGGACAGGTGAAGAATGAGCAATTTGGTATCTGAAGAGTGGTCAGCACACTTATCTCTTTAAAATTTCCTGGATTTTCCACTGATGAAAACTATTTCCTTGTCAGTTCCTCCAACACTGTCAATCTTAAGAGCTTCTGGAATCTAAAATCACGATTTAAGAAAGTGAGTAGGGATATTTACATGCTTACAATAACAATTTTCAAATGCCCAGTTTTCAGAGGAAGATCAAATATCTTTATCAGTCACGTCTTTTTTCATTGCATTTAAGGTTAGATGCTCAAAGTCAATCATCACTTTTGAAAATCCAGAAAATTGTATGGAAAACTAGCTTGAAGCATAGAAGCTAGAAATAATCAGAAGGCTCTAAGTAACCTGGGAATCTAACTGTCATTTAAAAATTAGTTCAGGCACTTTAAAGAGAAGGATTCACCACTAGGGCTAAAGGCCCAAGTGTGACTGGGGGCTATAGCTTCTAAATTGCTTTTCAGATGTGGGACTTGCACTTACTTCTGAGAGGTTTACTTGACTAGAAAAGTGGACTTTTTGTTACTTCCAGCTTCAGTTATTTGTCTCCTTAAGCACCATAAACATCACTATTATTATTATTATTATTATTATTATTATTATTATTATTATTATTATTGGGGTTTTTTTCCTTTTTGAAAATTTCCGTATAGCTTAAAAGCTCATGAATTAAAAGACATTGGAGAGCTCATAATAGACTGCAAACATGATTGTAGCAACACATTGGTAAGGATCAGCATGATTTATGTTGGCATATATTTTTTAAATAAGTTTAATATTTTTGCCAGATTAACAAACATAAAATGTGAAGTAGTCTTATTATCCATGAAACTGATGCAGTATGAACAGCAGCAGTGGAAGCATCTTCACAACCGCCTGCCAATGTTCCTCAGTCCTGAACTGGGCCCCCCTGCAGGAGGGGAGCACAGGTGGCCAATTCACTTACGATCATTTATGATATGGGCCATGCGTGTGGTGTGTAATATCCCCTGTGGTAGTGCTTTAGTTAGTTAGTTAGTGGCTAAGTAATGTGTGACAGCTGTGGAATGCTATTCCTCATATCTAGTTCTCTTTGGTTTCTGAAAAGGAGCAAGTGGCTGAGTAGAGGAAACTCACAGGTGAAGCATAATTATGAGACCTGCCCAACTTCATACAGGCATATATTCTGCAAAGGTCTTATCCACTCTTCACAAAGGACAGGAAGACCAGAACAATATCAATAAATCCTTTTGATATTAGGCATTGGAAATTCTGATCAAAAAATAGTTTTGATCACTGCCGTGCTGGCCTAGATTTTAGTCATCAACTTCCAGTTGAAAGGCTAGCTAATCTTAAGGAGTATTCAAGTGTAGAGAGTATTCATGTACACTGCAGGATAGACTTTCATTTTTTTTCTCCTGTTTTAAAGGAGCTACTTGAAAGTTAACAGAATGATTAAATTTCTTGTTCTCATTGTGTTTGTGCAGGAGCTTTCTGTAGGAGAACAAGCACAAGCACAGAGGGAAAGTTTAAGAATTGAAATCTTGATACTGAGCAACCAAGAAGTAGAAAAATTGTTCCACACCTTGTTTAAACAGAGACCTTAAGTATTGAATTTGACTCTTACTTGACCATCCTTATCCAAGTTTATTTTGTGGGTGGTTTTTTTTTTTCCTTTTTCCTTTTTCCTTTTCTTTTTCTTTTTCTTTTTTTTTTCTTTTTCTTTTTCTTTTGCTTTTTGAGTTTGGATTAGGTGACTTACTCAGTTTGTGACTGAAAATCATCAGATGAATTCCACATTGTATCTCTTATTTCTCCACTTCCCACTTTCCGTACTTCACTCCTCTTTGGAAATTGATTTTATTCAATTAAACAAGAGTCTTCTCTAGATGGATTGGTAATGCAGCAGATGGAGTACCAACCTACGTGCTTTCAGCTGGGAAATGAAAAATGATACTCGGTCCCACAGTGTTACTAAAGGACAAAACACCACCTCCTTTCAGTAAAAAACCCAACCCAAATATGTTAGAGAGAAGCACTGGCTAAACGGGCATGGAACTCTATTTATCATGACCTCTCCTTGGCAATCTCAGAGAAATGACAAATTCTTCACATTTTCTTTCTTCATCTTTCTTGGTGAAGATTCATGTTGCTAGAAAATATTACTCAAATCATTAATTTCAGAGATTTGAACAGGTTTTTGTCAAAAAGCACCTGGAATAGTAAAGACCTGAAAGAAAAAGAAGGGAAGGAGAAGGAGAACTTGTGGAAGATACATGCTGCCTGATCTTTTTATGTTATTGAGGGGATCATAAGTGTAGAATTAGAGGCAAGCTTCATTTTTGTTGCAGGTTTATCATCCAAATGTATATATTCAACAACCTAGAGAAAGCCCTGTATTGTTCTCCAACTACAAAATGGAACAATTTCTCAAGTAAAAATTTCCAGGAGATATGGGGAAAAAATTGCTGCAGATAATACATACTGTCTAACAGCAGTGATTATGTGAGACTGTGAAAACATTCAGGCACAAAAAGGCAAGATCGCACGTCTTTTCTATCCTTCAGATGCCACTGACAACTCCAGTATCTTTCAATCTATTGTGATTTCCTTAATGGGACCTATTAGCAAAACAATACCTTTTGATAGGATCTGGAAAACACTCAGTGAAGAATGCATTTTAAGGAACTATGAAGTTATTCTTTTGTAAAAGCAGGAATGTGATCCAAGTCACACATTGTGTTGCAATAATTTTCTATAGGTATTGCAAAAAGGGCTGATGTATTTTTTCAAGATTTGTGAAAATATATCAGTTGCTTCTTAGCATCTCAAGGCATGCTCATGCTAGTCCTCTTAAACCCATTTACACCACTGTTCCAAAATGGTGAGAGATCCAATAAGCTGAGGCACACAATACATAGTATTGGCCCCCCAGGCTTAAAAGAAGCTTGATTCCACATATAAATTTGGCACCATCATCCTATCTCCAAACAGACTTCATTATGGCAAGACCTAGGAAGTGGATTTTGTGTCATCTAGTTATTAAGCACTTGCATTCAACTGGAGATGTTTATTCCTGCTAAAAGTTGTGAGAACTTGCTAACAAAAAGATGAAAGTCAGACAGTGGTTTGCTGTAAGTGCTTAGGCTGCTTCCTCAAGCATTTTCCAGATTTCATTTATCAACATGTAAGATTTATAAGATAGCAAACCCACTACGTGCAGTACTAAATTTATAGTTGTTTTGAAAACCTAATGAAATCTTTTTTAAAAAAAATTCAGCTATTTATGATCTTTTTCCATGAATTTATGTGCTGAGAAATTCTGCCAGAAGAATTTGTACTCTGGCAAGTTCTTAGCTACAGTGCTGCAGATCACAATGTCCTCCATTAGAGGGTCCCATAACACCAGTTTAAGCAGAATATGGTACTGCTGGTAAAATTGCAAAAAAGACCATTAAAGTGCAGAATAAGTGTCTGGGATGAACATTGGTATTTTGATTGTAATATGTAAGAGCAGATGAGAAGAAACACGTACACATTAGAAAGCAATGTGGCGAAGTGACACAACACAGATCTCAATTCAAAGTAGTCATGGGTAATCATAAATTAGGAAATTTTGCTTTTGTTTTATTGTAGTTGTTTACTTCCTTCTAGCACTAGTTATTGTTCAGCATGCCTTTGAGACTGTAAACTTCACATCAGATCTCCATATTAATGTCATATCTTTATGATCCTTTCTTTGAGTCTTATCATCTGCATTTCACCATTTATTTCAGGCCCTGGAATGCCCTCCTCTTCATTATGTAATATAATCTTGAGTTTTTTGAAAACAGCACTTTTTACACATCTGGTGATCTCTCATTCTTCATAACATATTTGTTTCCTTTGGGAATGCTAATATGGTATTATAAAATGTTTCTGCAGACTTAAAAATTGATTCCACTTTTTCAATCAAAGGACAGCATAATTTGTATAATGCATGGTAAATTTATACAATACAGATAAATTTTGAATTTGTGCCATGGTTTCACTAAAAAGTAGACCATAGTCAAGGAATTCATAGTATTCGAGTTAGTTCTTATCTTCTCTGTGTTTAGAAGAATTATGGTGCTTAAGAGAGGTTCAATAAGAATTAATTGTTCTTATAACTTATATGGTATCTAGATAATGATTTTATATATTGTTACTAAAACAAAACTCTTTTCTAAGAGTTACGCTCTAAAGACTGTAATGTCTATGTTTCAGCAGTGAAAATTTCAATCAGGATAAATATTTTATCCATGAAACTACTTCAATGAAAACTTTCACCTGGAAAGTGCCATGGAAATAATCTGAGGATTAGAAGGTTATATTTTTTTTTAGCTTGATTCAAAGACTGCTGTGAATAGGATTCTGCTAGCTAACTGCAATAAGCTTTTGTTCAAGCTCTGTAAATCTTAAGCTAGTTAGAGCATTACATCACTTTTCCTGTGGAAAGGCAAAATTCCACTTTTATTACTTTGTACAGTCTCTAATGCAGCTCTAGGACTTATACTTGCTCAATTGTCCATATCTTTTAGAAATGCCATTGTAACTGAATATTGATTATATGAACAAAGGAATTTTTTTTGTTTGATTCGAGAATTTAGTTCTTTTAAAGTAAGCCCTTGTCACTTAGTTGCCAAAACTTCCAGGCACTGGAGCAGGAGAGAGGATACTGTAAAGTCTGAAAGATTTAGAAACTGTATTTCTTGAAAGAAAGAACATTGGAAATTATTATCAATAACTTGAAATATTCGTTGGTCAGGATGCAATATTCCTACTGGAAGACTTAGTAAGGATTTTTCACTAAAGGTTTTTCAGTAGAACTGGCTGAAAAATGAGAAAGCTGTTTCAAAATTGATACCAAAAAGCCGGTTGAAGAAACTCTCTAAGACTTGTTTTGGAGTTTTAGAAAGCAGGCATTCTTTATTGCAGCGCTGGATGCACGGGGCATAATTCCACCTAGCGTGCATGCCAGCTTCAGCACAAACAGGTTATATGGAGTAACAATTACATATTAAACAGATTAGTATACATATACACAAAAAATATTGTAACTGATTATCATAGTACTGCCTACATCCGATCGTGCACAATGAAGAATTCGAGTTGAAGGGCTGCTTTTACGACCACAGATCCATTTGAGATTATGTTGGCTGTCCTTGAAGTCTTTGTTCTTGTCCTTGTTCTTTGATCTTGAAGCTTAATGCAGTTTCAATCACATGTGGTCAGTTTCAACATTGTTCTCATCTACTGTACTGGAACATCTAGTCATAAGAGCAAAGAATTGCAAAACTTATGAGTAACTACCTCTACTAGTTAATTACTTGGCTATACTTTTGTCTATTGTTTCAATCATAGTGTTCTAATAATTATTTACCAAATCTCACTTTTACAGTCATCTAGTAGCAAACCAGTTTCCACGGCTGGTACAAAATATTAAAACCATCAAAATATTTAGACATACCCTACAGAATGTGTGGAAATGTGCTATCAATCCCCCCCCTTTCTGTTTGAGGCTACTAATTCTTTTAGTAGTCTCACTTGAACACAGATCATGTTACAGCTCTTTTAAGACAGCTAAAAGCGACACAGATTATAACAATGATAACTACTTCCTTTGCTTTGTTGGTGCAACAAGGGAAAGCCTCAGGCCACCCAGTAAAGGTATCAACTAGAACTAGGATATATCAATATCCTTCTTTTCAAGGCAATTCTGTAAAATCAATTTGCCAATATTTTCCTGGAGAGTTTCCTTGCTTAGTAATTCCAAAAATGATTTTATTATTGGTTTGGGGATTATTATGTATACAAATTTCATATCTACTTGTAATTGTTGGAATAATTTTTGTCATATCTCTATGCAAAATACACTTTTGTAAATGTTTAAGTAGGTTTTATGTTCCCCGAGGTACTTTGTTACGTTCAGCTCAGGCAGTTTCTCTCATTGTTGTGGGTGGGACTATTATTTGACCTGTCAGTGTTACAGCCCATCCTGTTTCATTTTTGTTAGCCTGCAATTTAATAATTAATTCTTCACCTTTTTCATTATAATTTGGAGCTGCTTTAGGCAAATTTACACTTTTCTCTGGAACTAGTGCTAGGATGCCTTTTTCTGCAGCCTCTTTAGCAGCTCTATCAGCCAATCAGTTACCTGTTTCAGGCACAGTCTTACCTGACTGATGTGCTTTACAGTGCGTTATCACAACTGATGTTGGCTTTTGAATGGCTTCTAACAATTTCAGTATTTGTTCTGCATGCTGAATAGTGGTTCCTTGTGCAGATAACAGTCCTCTTTCTTTCCATATCATTCCATGTTCATGTACTACTCCAAACGCATACTTTGAGTCTGTCCAAATGTTGACTCGCTTTCCTTGACTTAGTTCCAGTGCTCAAATAAGAGCTATCAGTTCAGCCTTTTGGGCAGATACATTCGAAGGCAAAGCTCATGATTCAGTTACCTTCTCAGTAGTAGTTACCGCATATCCTGATAGATGTTTTCCTTCACAGATGAAACCGCTTCCATCGGTATATAGTTCCCAATCTGTTTCTTCTGGTGGCGCATCTTGGAGATCCGGTTGGCTGGAGTAAACTTCTTCGATTGTCTGCAAGCAGTCATGTTCCGGTTCTCCTTCAACTTGGTCAGTTGTTGAAAACACAGCAGGGTTAGCGATGGTAGTAGTTTTTAAGTAAACATCATCTTGCTCCAGCAACACCACTTGGCATTTCAGCATTCTGCTAGGGGATAACCAATGCCCCCCTTCCTGTTCTAGCACAGTAATTACCATGTGGGGAACATACACAGTAATTCTTTGTACTAAGGTGAACTTATGACGTTCTAGGATCAGTAGCACAGTTGCAGTGACAGCTCTCAGACAACCAGGCTATCCCAGACTCATACTGTCTAGTTGCTTTGAGAAGCAGGCCACTGCTCACCAACTTGGTCCCAGATATTGGGCCAGGACACCCAGAGCTATACCTTTTCTTTCATGAATAAAAAGTTCAAATGTCTTTGTGAGATCTGGCAGGCCTAGGGCTGGTGCCCCCATTAGCCTGTTTCAGTTCTTTGAAAGCAGCTTTCCCGTCATCAGTCCAATCTATAAATCCATTGTTTGAGGTTTTGAACTGCTTGTATAAAGGTCGGACCAGGAAGCCATAATTTGCAATCCACAGGCAACACCACCCAACCATTCCCAGAAAGGCTTGCAATTCTTTTAGAGTCTTAAGTTCAGGGAGAGGACAAATTGTCTCTTTTCTCTCAGTTCCTAATTGTCTCTGTCCTTTAGGATTTCAAAACTCAGATAAGTTACTTCTTTCTGGGTTATTTGCGCTCACTCTTTTGACACTCGATATCCACTGATTCCCCAAAAGTTCAAAAGGCTAATAGTTAACTTTGTGCATTGTTCTTCTGTCTCAGCTGCAATTAACAGATCATCCACATATTGTAACAAGATTCCTTGATTATTTTCTTTCTTCAAAATCTCTAATTCTCGTGCCAATTGATTTCCAAAAATGGTAGGGCTGTTTTTAAAGCCTTGAGGCAAGACTGTCCATGTATATTGTGTTTTTCTCCCAGTCTCACGATTTTCTGGACTCAATCCTGACTTTAAATCAATTCTCACAGGCTCTGCTCTTTTGGATTTTACCGGGAACTTCCCCAGTCCAGACGACTAGAATTACAGCATTATATACTTCAACTGGTATGATCCTCTGCTTTCAGTAACCGTCCTGTAACAACAAAGCCACTGCTTCGATATGTTTAGTTTCTGGAATTAAAATTCTAATCTTACCATTTAAAAATCTAATTTATGCCTCCAATTTTTCAAGTAGGTCTCTCCCTAACAGGGGTTTAGGAGAATTTGGCAAATACAGAAACTGATGAGTGACCCATTGCTTTCCTAATTTCATTGCCAAAGGTTTAAAGAAGGGTCTAGTCTCTCGCACCAACACCACTAATTTCTTCAGAACTTAACTCCCCCTCTGAGGTGTTTAAAACTGAAAAGGTGGCTCCAGTGTCAACTAAAAATTTGATTTTCTGTTCTCCCAGGTTAGCTGTAACCAGAGGTTCTGCTAGGAGACTCCCCTCCGGTTCCCGTCAGGTACTTTCACTCAACTTTCCCAAGAAAGGGGGAACTTGCTGAGATTGTATGGTCAAAATTGGGATCACTTGTGACCTTGTAGGTCTCAGGGGACACTCCCCTTTCCAGTGTCCTTCTTGTTTACAGTATGCACACTGATTTGGTCCCAGGGGCTGGTTTAATCCCACTGGTGACCCCAATCCAGTTCCTCTCCCTCATCCCATTCCTCGACCGCGTCCCCTTCCTTGGAGGATAACTCCTCTGCCTCATCCCATGCCAGCTCCTACTTCTAAAGCAGCCACTAACCTTGCATTCCTTTTACTCTGTCATTCATCTCTATTTCTATATATCACCCAAGCAACTTCTAATAATTTCCCCCAATCTCGAGAATCTGCTCCTTGTAATTTTTGTAATTTTCTTCTGATATCATCAGAGGATTGTCCTATAAATAAAGGAGCCAATTGAGCTTTTCCTTCTTCAGACTCAGGATCCAGATTAGTATATTTCCTAGCAGCATCTTTTAATCTGCTTAGAAATTCAGTAAGAGATTCTTTTCTATCTTGTTTAATTTCATACAATTTAGACATGTTAATCGCCTTAGGCATAGCAGTTCTAATTCCAAATAGAACCCATTTTTGATACTGATCTAACAGTCTTCTCTGAGCCAAATTATTAGGATCCAATCTGGGATCAGTAGATGGAAAATTTTGTTCCGCTGTTCCCTGTAATACTCCAGAAGCTACTTGTGCTTCTGCCTGGGTTCTAGCAGCCCTCCGAATCATATCTCTTTCTGCATTATCAAAAAGTACATCCATTATTACTTGTATGTCTTTCCAGTCAGGGTCCTGAGTCTGAATCATTGTTTCAAAAGCATGAAAATATGGTATCAAAATACATAAGAACCCTAATGTTTTACACTAAATCTAAGTTTTACTTGGTAAAACCTTAGCAGCAGAACCTCAGCAGCAGAACCTTGAAGCCTCAAACCATCAAATTCGAGGGTGTAACTTATGATAAACTGTAAATTTTGTCTGCCCAGGTGTATAAGCATACTAATAGACAGTCTACATGTGTTAAGGACAGACTTGTATTATCTAGTTCAATTTTCAGCATTCTTTCATCACCATTCTTTGTCTTCAGCAGTGCTTCCAATTTCAGGCTATGTATACAATATCATTTTCCTATTATCTCTAAGTTTGAGAAATAAACATTTGAAATAAACAGTTTTGCTTCCTCAAAACTTCTATAGCATCTGTTTGTTCATTACCACAGTACTGACCAGATGTTAATCTCTGAAAATACTGGTAAATGGAGCTTTTAAAATTGCTAATGCACTATCTTTCACAGATATTTTTTAAAAGATTAATTACATAGGATAATAGAGGGCTCTAAGGGTTCCAGCTTGCCAAATTTCCTACCCTGCATATTTTCAGCTGTAAAAAAGACACACAGATGACAGTATACTGCATCTATAAATCTTTATATCTAGTGTATAAGTAATTTAAGTCCTGAAGTATCAATTAATAAGGTATGTTGCACTTCCTCATTTTAGCAATGTTACCTGCTTGAATTGTGAGGCAGGAAAGCACGTCCATAATTATTTATAGTTTCAAATTGCAAATGGAAACATAGCAAATAGCCTGAAAGCTTGGTCCATGAAAGATTAAAAAAAAACACACAAGAGCAAAGAGAAGACAGTGAAGGATAATGGACAGCCAGCACTTCTGAAAATTTGGTCACAGTTCTAGATGGTCCATGATACAGGTTTACAGGTATAAATTTATATATTCATCTTTGAAAGCCTTAGTTTAGAGGTACAAGTTATGACTGTTGCTTGAGGACCTTTAGCTACCAGCTGTAACCTGGTCTCCTCCCCATTAGTTTCATGGAAAGTGTGGGCATGTGCTTGCAGTGATTTGGTGATCACAGCTTTCATCATATTTTCTTTAGGTTTTTTACATCAATTAAAAATGAATTAATTTTTAAGGAATTAAATAAGTCAAATTGAAAAGGTTCATTCTGAAGGCTTAGGACATCTCCTGTTTATCTAATAGTTTGTCAAGTGAGGTGGGAAAATCAACACGTCAAAACACATTGGCAAAGTCTAGCATTAGCAAAGCTTGTGAAATCTGCTGCCAACAAATGCTGCCTTTGATTCTCATTAAATGAATTTTTAAATCTGGGAGAAGGATCTTCTGCTGCTTTGACATAGGAAAAATAATTCTGCATGTTTTTCAGATTCTAATCTTTTTCTCTGGGCTTCAACATCTAACTGAGAGCTCAGAAATAAAAAGATTTTTTACAGGAACCACTTTCTTCTCTGTAATAGCTGGAGGCACAACACAACCTTTCTACATGGGGGTATAACCATATCACCCTGAGTTGTAGATTCTGGGGGGACAAAGCATGTTTGCACATCTGATTGAAATATTGAGATAATTCTCTGAACTTGCAGTTTAGAGTCCATATGATATCAATTAGGTTCAGAGATGATCATAATATATACCTGTCTGAGACTGAATAACAGTTCTCATGATATGTTTTCAGTAAGAGCTCTTTAACCTGTCCAGAGACCAGTTACAACATTAGCACTGTTTAGGAGGAGGAAAAAAAAGCTAACTACAGTATAGCATTGCTTTGAAAGCAGAGCTGCAATGTATCCACGGCTTGAGTACATCTTTTGTTTTGCAGTATCTCATTCTGAGCTTGAGAGTACACGATACTGTTTTTTTTCCTAGGCCAGGAAAAAAAAAAACACTGATGCAGTTCATGGAGTAAAATTCTCATTACCTTAATTAGTTTTTGTAATTTAGGCAGTTACCTCCTTCATTTTATATTTTGTTGAGAATAAATTCTGAAAGAAATACACAAAAACTGATTTACATAACAATATTGTTGAAATATTTGTTAAAGCTTACCTTTCAAGACATACAGAATTAAGATGGGAATGAAGGGTCACACATACCACATAGATTCCAGAAATATGAGGGATTAAACTTGACCCATTTTCTTCTCAGAACTGAAAAGCTTTTATGTAGATTTGTCTGTATATTCATTTTTGCATCCTGAATCAGATCAAAATTCTTAGGAAAAAAGCCTATTCATTATCATTTTATCAAGAAATACTTCAACATTTTTGATGAATACTTACAGAATTTGATCCAAAAGGTTAGTTCAGTAGTTTAGCAATCTCAGCAATTATGTTTTGAGGGGTATTGAAACTCTGAATTCTGTATGGTTCTAGGCCATCTGAAATAAGGGAATGACTATTCTCAGTATCTTGGGATATACATGGGCTTACGTATGCTACAAGTCAGCACTGTATTACTTCCAAAGGCAGTGCACATTGCAGAACTGCATTGTGCTAGCTGGTGTTAAGAAAAAAACCTGTATTTTTCAAATGTCACAGGTGATGATGACAAATAGGAGAAGGGAGATGCTAAGTGTAGTAAGAGAATGTAATTTATCCCTGGTCTCAGTTAGGTACTTCTGAGAACATTAAATATGGTCTTTCATAGAAAAAAAACCCCAAAACTAAACCCAAAACAAACCCTGGAAATATCAGCCAAGATGGACCGTTTCTGAGCTTGTCTATTATTATCTGGTGGTTTTCTGTATGCATTTTAGCTGAAAGCTATGGTAGAATAAAGGTTAGCTCTTAGAATTGGAAGCTCAGGAAATTATTTCCTACATAACAAGGAGACCAGCATGCCTCCTTCTCAACATAATCATATGGGTTCTGGGAAAGTGTTTAATGCGATGATATATTCTCACCCTGCTGTGTTCTTCTAGCCTCTCTGTTGCTATTCCTAGCTGATGTGTTTTGTTCAGTTTGGACAAAGAGAAAGACTTTCACGTGCATCTGTGGGCTACTGTCATGCTTGGGCTGCAACTGCTTGCTGCTCTTCAGGCTGGGACCTATCTAAGTGGCATGATAGAAAAATCAGAACTTATTCTTCAGGCCACACAATACCTAGTCCTGTCCCTTCATTTCCTCCTAGTTCTGTTTCCATTCCCTACTGCACAAATTTTACCTTCAGTGGCCTAAAGAAGATGCTGAAGAAGTAAGTTTTAAGTGTTACATTTTTAAGATCTAGATTAACAGTTAATGTTAGCATATGGTTTGTGTTATCTTAAGTGCTCTGTTCAAAAGGTATACCCTAGGAGGGTCGGAGGTCCAGTGGCCTTAGAGACACATTGTGGAGGAACCCATGGGAAGAGAACATTTGCCAATTGGTAGGCAACAAATTTCTATGTTGGATGGTTCTCAGTTTTAACCATTAGAAAAATCAGATAACAATTCTGCTCAAAAACTCTGTTTTGTGTAAGTTATTCCTGCATTTATATGTTCCTTTGGCCTAGTTTTACAGCACTAATTCTAGCACATTTCTCTTATTCTCATGAAAAAGCATTTGACTAGAATTTTGTATGCTTTAGGTTTGCAGCCTACGTTTATGAAAAGATCCGATTTAAAAAAATGACGTTTGTCAGCCCAAAATAACCAGAATTCATGAAAGGTCCTTGGAAATGTTCTTTTTCATATTTTTAAACTTATTTTTAACACTTTGTTGCCTCTTATGCTCACTAACTATTAAATGAAATATTCCTGAACATAAATTAATCTGAAAACATCTAAATCTTGACATAGGTATCATATGCCAATCTGGTATCCTTGCTGAGGGCAGAGGAAGCTGATTTTATTCACCACATTGAGAATCCGGTTCATAGAAAATAAAGTCATCTGCTAACTGAGCATTGCAGTCAGGAATGTACTTAAAACTGATGTTCCTGATGCTGAGATTTGGTCTTTCTAACATCCCGCTCTGGGAAGTAGTCCACAAATAGGTGGAGCTTCCCTGATGGAAGTTTTCTTTGATGTTAGCCTAAATTGTAAGAAAATAACTTTCACCAGCATCTGTCTCCTTTGAGAAGCTTTCACATTTTCCTTTGACACTACCTCCCTTTGTATAGTCCAACCATATTTTTCTTAACGTTTTATAGACAACAGCAGTATTCTGTTTGTATGTAGGTCCAGTAGGTATAGTTGAAAAGCTTGTGCTTTCCTACTATTTTTTTGTACGATAGCATTGATTTTAAAAGAAGTTTGTTTTCAGATGCTTTGATAAATTCAAATCTGCTTATTATTTAATGTTTCTTTTTTTAACGGTTTTGGTGCAACTGATCCAACTGGACACTAAGGGGTGCTGTTCCATATTCTTTTTGTGCAATCTGCCTCTCACCTACACGTACACGCATGTGGCTGCGCTGTGCGCTAATTTAGTGTCTGTACAAGTTTATCTCCAAGTTAAAAAAGACAACATGAAGTACAACCAGGTAAACTTTTTGGATCTGATATATAAAACCTGATTAGCACAGAGTGAGGAAAATTATTGTTGCTTTCAGCTCTGCAACAGAGTCATGGTAGTAGTAAAGATACTCAGCAAGTAACAAAGGCTAAATAGAGCTCCGGTACAGCATGATGAAGGGGATGCGCTCACACTAGAAATCCAAAACTGCCTGTATATAATGACAGGGCAAAAGTATTTGAAATGAGGATCAGCGATCTAATTTCACTTTAAAAACAACCAACTAAACAGGACATGGAGGAAAGCTTTGATCAACAATACCTAAAACCTGTGTAGAATCAGGACTGCAAAAATATATGTCAGCTTGTGGTGGAACATGTGATCGGTGTGGTTGTAACTAACATAACTTAAAAAACTTCAGTGAACTAAAAAAGATTATCCCATCGTGTACATTAAGTACTTTTGTTAAACTGTGGAAGAAAAGTATATTGACAAATTTTGTCAGAAATAATATGACAATATCTTTTTCTTGAAAAATAGCGTGGCCAAATTTTTTTTGTGTTTTGCACAGCTTCAACAATAGTTAAGGTAAATGCATAAACCTATGATTCGTCAGGTGAGATAAACTACAGTACAGGAATTTAGTATGAAAGTTAGGTATTGGATACATTTTAGTAGAAGCAGCACATATTTTGTGTTTCCTATTTATGTGCTAAGGCTCACAAAGGCACATGTTTTCCCTATTTTGATGTTCTTTACATTAATCACATTCCCTAGCTAACAATACATCATGGGGTTTTGGCTTCACCCAAAGTGAGTCAAGTTTTGTTCTGTAGAACCGTTCTTAGTTTTGAATTTACCACCTCTCTGAAAAGGGAATGCTGGTGTACATGTGTGTAGTGATTGATCATCAGAGCATTCTTACTGCCTCCTCCTTTTCTACCCCTTCAGGAAATCCTGGCCCTGATTCTAAAACTGACAGTGAATCACAAATTACATATAACTTTTCCAGCTTGCATCTGACTTGGAATTCTTTAACTAAAATAAATATGTCTTGCCACTCATTTGAACTTAAATAACCATTCATGTGATTAACAGAATTTCAAATTGACATCCACTTTCTATGCCAGTCTTAAAAAGGAAAAATTGTGCACTTGTACCAAGGAATGATTTAATAAGATACTGAGGCCCAGTCTGATGAACTCACAGCTCCAGTCTACTTCTGCTCTTGTATTTTCTCTCTCCCATGAAGTTTAGCAGTGATGAGCATGGGACTTCCAGCCAAAGAAAACAAAGCTTCTGAAGGCATTCTATACTGCAGATATGCTCATCAAATTGCCACATTTGATAAGCTGGACAGTAAAGAAGAAAGTAGCTCTTACCAGCCAATAATTGTGGCCAGAGGGAAGAGTGATTTCACTGGCAGTTCCAGAGGTGACTAGTGCCTGACTAGATATTCAGGTTTTGGTTGCTCAACTTTAAGACAATGGTTTTTGTGTTTGGGCTTATGTTAAGTTTTCTCCTCAAGGAGTCTGGGTTTACTATCTCAAAATCAGGTTTCTTCAAGGCATCATAAGTAATGCCCTTAAAAACATTAGTGAAATTAGAAAAACATTAGCAGAAAAATGTGTATTTTAGTTGCTGTTCAACTTTTAAAGCCAACTGAAAATCCATCTTTGAAGAAAGGAATGGAATATTGGGATAACAAAGATGACACTGTGAAGGATGAACTGGAAAAAACAGTAAGCATATAATTTAGGATGAGGGCTCATTCACGAAGATATCACATGAATAAAAACTCTGCCCAGTAAAGTACAGACTGGAAACATGCATATAAATGCTACCTTTATAGGGCAGAAACAAATAAATAAACTATACAGCTTGCAGTCTTCCTAGACTTTACTTCCCCACCTATGGAATATACTCCTGCAACTTTCTCTTGCAGCCCTGTTCACACTGATATTTCAGCTTTCTTTCAGAAAAGATTAAGAACGTCTTATGCTGCAGTAGTCATCATGGGACAAGATATCTTATATTCACCAGAATTCCATGCTCATTTAATGAAAGATGAAAACTATATTGAACCTGTGTTAACAGCTCTGTACCTAAATGCACCTAGATGGTGCATGCCTTGGTGGTAACTGGTGGTATCCAGAAAAGTTAGATGTACTAGCAAATAAGCATTGCACAATTCTTTCATTCAGCAGCAGTCAGAAAGAATGACAGAAGTATGTTTATTGATGGGTCTCCACCATGTTCACACAATCACAGAACCACACAGTGGCTGAAGCTGGCAGGCACCTTTGGAGGTCTCCTAGTCCCACCTCTGCTCAAGCAGGTTGCAGCAGGTTGCTCAGGGCCATGACCAGACTGGTTTTAGTATCTCCGAGGAGTGAGACTCCACAGCCTCCCTGGGCCACCTGTGCCAGTGTTTGATCACACTCACAGTAGAAATGGTTTGGGGTTTTTTTCTCCCTTATGTTTAAATGGAATTTCCAGTATTTCAGTCTGTGCCCATTGCCTGCTATTCTGCAGCTGGGCACCACCAAGAAGAGTCTGCTGCTGTGGTCTTTCCACACACCCCCATATTAACAAACACTTGCAAAGTCCCTCTGAGCCTTCTCTTCTTGAGGCCAAACACTCCCAGTACCTTCACCCCCTCCTTTTATGACAGGTGCTCCAAGACCTTCATCATCTTCATGGCCCTTCGCCCTTTGTCCAGTGGTGCTATCCAGTATGTCCATGCCTTTCCTGCACTGGGGAGCCCAGCAGCCAGGTGGGTCTCACCGGTGCTGAGTGGAAGGGAAGGATCACCTCTCTCAGCCTGCTGGCAATACTCTGCCTAATGCAGCCCAGGAGGCTGTTGGCATTCTTTGCCACAGGGGCACTTTGCTGGTTTGTGGTCAGCTTGGATCCCCAGAACATTTTCTCACAAGGTGCTCTTCAACCAGTCAGCCTCCAGAGTGTGCTGGTGCATGGGCTTATTCTTCCCCAGGAGAACAGCTTGCTGCTTCCCTTTTGTTGAACTTCTTCAAGTTGCTGTTGGCCCATTTCTCCAGCCTGCCCAGGTCCCTCTGGATGGCAGCAAATCTATCTGGTGTATCAACCACTTCTCCCAATTTTGTATCACCTGCAAACTTGCTGAGAGTGTACTCTGGCCCACTATCTAGGTCATTCAGGAAGATATGAAATACTGTTGGCCCCAGTATCCATCCCTGGGGTACGGCACTGCAGACTCCAGACTTTAGCTGGAGTTTGTGGTGCTGATCACAACCCTTTGAGCCCAGCAATTTAGTAGTTTTCAGTTCACCTCACTCTCTACTTATCTAGCCGATAGTTGTCATTTTTTTCTGTGAGGATGTTCCAGGAGAAGAATGTGACTGAATTAAAGAGAGGCTTCATGCTGCTGGTAGTGATGTGTTTTGCTTTAGGCTTGATAAGATTGTGCTATATATCATCTATTTTAGCACCATCTTCTGAAACATGGAGGCTAGAAACAATTACTTTGTCATTTAAACTCTGAATCTGCTAATATAGGAATCCAATTTCTGTACTATCCAAGAAATTGACATTCCCATGTTCTTTGATATGGAAAATATGTAAAAGATGACCAGTTAAGTTTGGATAAATTTTCAGTTTCCAACAAAGTTAAGATATAAAAACTCTCGGTCCTTCTTAACCACTTGTTTCATCAACAGTTGTTAATTTTCTTTTCTTAAATTATTGGACTGAAACAGCAAGCCAACAGAAGAGTAAGAAAACTCACACTGAAAGGGGAAAAGCGGTATTTTAAAACAGATGTTTATGGAAGCCGCAGTGCCTGTAGGCTCCAGAGATATCTGCAACAAAAAAATCCGGCCTACAGCGCAGTTTATCACATGGCACAAGGGAATATGCTTAAAATATGAGTTGTTTGGCAATCATTGAGATGAAAAGAGGATTCCACGTATGGCAAAATAGCTTCCAGGATACAGACTGAATAGACATAACAATCCATACTCTGCCTTACTTTTCACATGCAAAGATGTTTTGCACAGCTGTCTTAGGTTTCAATGAACACTGTAAAAATATTATTTTCAAGATGTAGAAGTATATGTAAACCTCCTATCTTGTTTGTTATGTAGGTGCTAGAAGAGGAGGTCATCCATGCTTAAAATGCTTCCCTCTGTTATCTGATGGTTACTTTACTTTGTCCCATCTGTTGGTCACTGGGTCTGACTCTCCTGTGGACAGATGCGCCATTTCAGATGCCTGCCTTTCTTCACCAAGGCCAAGCACTGGCATGGTCTAATTGCCAGTCTGGTTGCTTTCTTGTTGCCTTTGGAAGGCTGTGCTCTCACTGCGGCTTTTGTGGTTGTTTCCATCAGGCAGTGTGGTCCCTCTCAGAGGCACAAGCATGCCAGACCAGCCTTTCTGAATCAGTGCCAGCCCTCTTACTTGGGAGGTGAAGCCAAATATCATATATTTAAAATTGTTATGCTTTGCTTGTCCACCTAGCTCCTGTCTCCTAAAGTCATTAGTTGTGGTTTTACTTCACTGTTAAAATAATCTTCAGTTTTTTCCCTCTCAGGTTTAGCTATTTTCAACTCTGTTTAGCAAGCTGTGCGTCGGTAAAATGGAGACATTCTGCTGTTCTAATTAAGACCTTTTATTTTTTATTCTTTTTGTGTCCTAAGGAAGTAGAATGTGTTTCTTATTAAATGTGAAACTCTGTTTAAATAATATTTAGGATCTGCCTTAAATCAACTAAAGCCAGGCTACTTAAACTTATTTTTGACATTCTATCTCTAGCAAGTGACTGTACACCATACTGGAAAATGAAAGCTAAACAGTGCTGGTTAAGATATTTCTTCATATGTTAAATTAATGTTGCTTTCAAGATTTTGATGCTAATTTGCATACAGCGTCTCCCTAAGGTACACATCTCAACAATGGGTGATCCAGGAAGGCATGGCTTTCCCAAAATCAAAACTGCTTGTGTGAGACCTGAGTCCTGACTCTCAGCACCCACACCCTAAATCCCTGCAAAGTGCAATTCTCACTTACATGGCTTGCTCTGTCAAGAGATACTCAGACTCA
Organism: Harpia harpyja; assembly: GCF_026419915.1. Classification (NCBI taxonomy): domain Eukaryota; kingdom Metazoa; phylum Chordata; class Aves; order Accipitriformes; family Accipitridae; genus Harpia; species Harpia harpyja. Next base: position 79,855,474 of record NC_068969.1, on the reverse strand, counting down.
TTGTTAAATACCTAGTCAGTTAAAGGTCTTGTTCTTGCTATTCAAGATTCACAGTCATAAAGGCTATGTAGTCTTCTCACACGACAGGTATAAAATACTCATGGTCCAGAGAGGACAACTCCAAGTCTTTCTCCATTTTCTCCTCAGTCTTTCTGCTCAGCTTGCAGTAAATTGTCAGTCAGACTGCAGTGAGACATTTCTGTTAATTGACAGCAAGCCCCAGAAAGATAAATTTATACTGGTCTCATATAGCACACTAGATTGAGGAGATTGAAGTAGACGGACACCTGTAATCTTGAGAGCAGACAGCAGACGACTCTTTATTGCTAAAACACACACATACTTATAGTCACATATTCTGCAAAGTCACTGTACACGCGCACAAGCATAAAATATGATTGGTTATATCAACACTGTATATGCACATAAACATAAGATATAATTGGTTATACTAACACTGTACACGCGCATAAACATAGGACACAATTGGTTATACTAACTAAAACATGCGAAACTTGTCTCAGTCTAATTGGTCAAGATAAACTGCCGAATTGAGGTTCTTTGTGCCAAGTTCCCTTTATCATGGAATGCGCACCTGTGTTCTTCTAATTGGCATCTTTCTTTTTTTGTCTTCTTGTTTATCCTGTTCAAGGTCTTCTAAAGGTGTCTGGAATGCTCTTGCGACCGTTAGCTAAATATGTGTCTACACTAGATATCCGGCACAAATATACTACTTTAGTTTAACTCCAAATATAGTTACTAAAGTAATCTTGATTGTCAAGACTGAAGTATTGAAACAGCTATAGCAGAAGGAATGCCTTCAATTACAATGAATCAACATTGTTTCTTGTAATACTGTGAAATTATTTTATTTCAGCAAGTCTGGTTGTAGGACAAGAAATGAAATCTCTTACAATCTTCTCAAATCTTCTGGTTATCTTAACAAGGAAATCTGAGATGAGCAAATAATTTATCATATTTATGTAATAGGTTAATCAGAATAATTTATTTTGGTTTGTCTTTTGAATGCTTATGTAATGGATATTTTCTTTTGGTTTGGGGTTTTTTTCCTCACAATTCACATGTTGAATAAAAGGAAACAGGCTTTTCTGATGGTATAGTAAATGTGACACAGTTGGGTAATACCAAAGAGTGTGATGATTCATTATCTGAATTTGTTGGTCATAAAGAGCTCTGGCAGAAAAATCTGTGTACCAGCAGCACTCTTAGACATTTCATAACATTTGGGCCTAGTTTAATTTCTTTTTTTAATTACCAATGTCTATCTTATTCTAACAACTAAAAAATATTCACCTGTAGTATCTACATATTCCCACATGTACCATGTACTCTTGTAGTAAACTGCCACGATAAATGAAAAGTTACCGAGACACTCAATGGACACAGAAGCAAAGACTATTGAAGAGGTCAAGAAAAAGTTAGCATAGTGTATTGATAAAATCCGTTATATGGGATTTATGTTTCACCATTGGAGAATACACAGAGGTCTGGTATCAAGATAGTAAGGTCACCATTCCTGCACTTCTATCAGCATTGAATAATTTAATATAAGAGAAATGGAAAGATTAGTCTGTGACTAGGACTGCTGTTAAACTAGTGGTGAACAGAAAAGCAAAAAAGAAGGTACCAAATTCACCTCAAATAATTGTTATTGAAAAAAATAATGGTAGACAAATCTGGTGCACAGGATGCCATCAGTGCTATATAATTCAAGACTTAGATGTAGTTTACTCTTTTCATCTTACATTTAATGATTGAAAAATTTCTGCTTAAAAGATTCTTGAATCCTTCTGGAATAGGGCCTGGAATTGCTTTTCTTGTTCTGAAATCTGGACAAAGAGAAAAATCATGGCCATTTTAAAAGATAAATATTTTCCTAACTACTAGAATTACATGACTTTTGAAAACTCTAGAATAGTATTATGTTATAAGGAGTTTATTTTAACTTGGAGGTTTGATTTATACTGGGAATTTATTCTATTTTTCTCTTTCATAGCAAAATAAAAATAGTAAACTATTTGTTATAAAACATGCTTTGTTATTGTTTAGCAAAGGTTTTGTTAGGAAGCTGAAACATTACAACCTCAAGTCTGTAACTTCTGTCCTTTTTAGCTTCCTCCCTAAGTTCTTGGCCCTCACCTGTCTATAATTCAATTCAGAAACTTGAGAGATCTAGAAATTGTATAAGACTTCTAGGCTGGTTTTTATATAATGAAATCTCTCTAATTCAATGAGTTTGTGAGAGACTGACCCTTCCAATAATGTCAGAATTACACAGATAGCAAAGGAAAGCAAAACAGTAATAAGCTGTAAACTAAAAAGGTATGCTTTTTTTAACCTAGGAAAAGTAATAAGCTGTCAGGTTTGTGATAAAATCTGCTGTGTTGGAAAATTTTACTACATTTAGTGTGATAATGGGATCCACTGTGAACTGAATACTGGCTAAGTAGTATGCCAGATGTATCAGTGATGGCCAGTTTTGAAAAATGGCAGCAACAAATAGGTGATAGGAACTACGAGAGCAATACAGGTTAAGAAAAAGTGTCCATTAGACAATTAAAAAATTAACATTCTGGAAGAAGATGCCTCAGGCCATTCACATTTTACAGATTTACAGATTATGTATTACAAGAAGAAAAATAAGAGCAAGACAGTTCCAGCAAGCAGTTGTGAGTCTGAACCAATGAAGGAAATAGAGTGCAAACAGCTGATGTATGAAGTGCGGCTTTCTTATCAGCTCACATTTCCTCAGATTTGTTCTTTCCACAGCTACATATCCAAATCAATGAAGATTTGTTACTCCAACAGATGACTTTCTACTGCTTTTAGGCAGCAACAGGAGAGAGAAATACAGGGCTGGGATGCAGTTTGCCTACCAATAACTCCTTAAAACATAGCAAAGAAATGTGATAATGCGTAGCCCAACTCCTTAGTAACTTTAGTCCAGCTAATCCCTAGAGGACAACCATTATGAATTGTCTAAGGCAGCTGGAAGTTATCATCAAATTAATTTTACATGTATATAAAAAAGGCCATTATTCATCCTACATTTCCTTTTGAGCAAGGGACTAGCTGGTTACTTCTAAGTTAAATGCTTTTTCTGTACCTATGACCTAAACTATGAAGCTTGTAAATGACTTGGTTTAGGATACATGCTGCTGTTAATGTTAATGGCACTTTGAAATCATTAAGATAATAAGTTAAGAATGTTGAGATCAGAAAAAATTAATGATGCTATTTCAGCATGGTGTTATTTTATAGTGAACAGTTAAAACTACAGGAGAAAGTTTGCTTTGAACATACAAAATCTCACTTTGATTAATGGTGTCACATAACATTTGCTTATTCTCAAAGAAGAAAAAAACCCTTTGAACTGACAGACAAAGGATAAAGGATAAAGATAAAGGATTTACCATTATATTTACTTTTATTAAGGAAATTCTATTTTAAAGAGCTGAAGGGCTTACTTATATCGGTTGCATTCTTTTTTGGAGGAAATGTATAACACTTCTCTAGTCAGTCTTCTACACTGTCTATTTGAGCAATCTGATTGTTTGATTTAATGATTTACTCTTAATTTTTCCTAGTTTTCGTACAGTTGAATTGGTATTTTAAAAGAAAATATTCTTTTCAACTTTACAACCTGGAACAAAGCTAACGAGTGTTTTCAACTTTATTAATTTTTCTCCTCCTGACATCTGGCTTGAAGGCCTTCCATTCAGTGAATATTTACACTGTCCTCCCATTTTCTCTTCCTTCTCTCTTAGTATCAGAACTGTTTTTTACTGATCTTGTACATGAGGAAAAAAGAGGAGAAGGTGGTAGCTGCAGAGCTGTATTACACTACTTCAAAAGCATTTTTTTAATCGTAATGGGTACTTTTGATTATCAAGCATCTGCACAGTGTTTAAATTGTTAGTCTGTCGTAGTTTGTATTAAACTTTTAATGTGTGTATGGGAAATAAGTGAAAGCTAAGGTATGTCACTCTGCTTAGGTGATCTGGTGTACCTCTGAAAAGGCAAGGACTTTATTTTTAAACTCAGTGTAGCCCTGTAACCAGTGGAATATTTGTGCCCATTCCAACTTTAAGGAGTCCTCTTCGCTGTCTTACACTCTTATGAAACTATATTCTGAGCACAGAGCACTCAGCTTAAGGACACTTGTTTATACATGGAAATTTACATCACTTTATATACTTACTATAAGGCAGTTGGATGTTAAGCACTTACATTATGATGTTCAATGAAAAACCTTACAGAAGATTAGGAAAGTACTTCAATAATAAAAATAATATATGCTATATTAAACTCCATGGCAATATGCCCTATTTAAGTGGTTAGCATCCTTGTGGCTAAGATTTTTTTTTCCTGGGGCTACTTACCATCCTATTTGAATGTGTTTCTCATCTTGTCTTATCCATGTGGTGATGCTCTTGTAGATACATGACTTGCAAGAACATCAATGCCAAATGTGTTCTTTATTGCATTCATATCAAAGGGCAACCACAAGTTTGAGAAGTCAGACTATCTGCACAACTCATTTGGGGATCTACTGTATAGTCTTTCATATGCAGTTTAGGTAAGATAGATAAGATTCTAAGAAAGAGAGGGTCTGGCACTGGGGGGTAATGTTTCAGTATTAGTCAGGTATATTTAAGTCTGTTGGATCCTCCAGGGTGTGAAAAGTAGATGGAAAATTACCAGAAGACAGTGATGCCTCTCTGAGGCCAATGTTTGGACAGTAAATGTTGCAGTCTGTAAAGACAAAAGAGATGCATGAACACTTATATCCTTCATTTATCAAATAGCCCCTCCAGGTTTGCAGTCCACCAGCCTTTATTCCTGATGAGAACTTACTTCATGGTCAGTTGTATTAGAGGCTTCTATGGATCACCAGGTGCCTTATTCCTCAAAGAGCCTGTATTTGCTCATTTATGTGGCCAGGAGGAAGGAACGCAACACCCCTGTCTGTAATAAAGGCTAGTTTTGTCTGTAAACAAATGGCTTTTTGATGTCAGTAATCAGTATCTTCCAAACTACTATAATTTTTTGTGGTGACCATACTGGACCACCTTGGCCTCTTCCATATGATGGATGCAGACCCCTCCATATTTCCCAATTTTTAGAAGCTCTATAATTTTAGCCACCCTACTAACCCTGTCCTCCTTTGACTTTGAGTTTACTTCTGTAGTTTCCAGCTTCCCTTAAGTGACTGGAAGCTCTGTCTTCTGCCTTCCAAGACTCAGCTCATGTGTTTTCCTGGCTTTCAGGTTTTCCATGCTTTTATACAGAGTAATTTCAAAGACACAGGATAATGAGATGTCTAATGAGTCTTTGCTCTTCACATAGGGTTTGTAATTCAGCTGTATCTGTTTGGCTATTTAATTTGTAATAAGCACGTTAATCAGTCTCCATGAGTGCTCTAATCATAGTAATATTTATTATTTTGTCTTATAAGAATGCTAAGGATATCAGGTTGCCATTGTCAAAGACCCTATAATATTTCAAAGTGACCACAGAAATATTTTCTTCCTTTAAATTGCAATATGAGGTTTACCCTTGCAATTATAGTAATATATGGATTGAGTTAACCTAAATTACTTTTAGAATTGCAACATTTGCATATTAAAACACTATTTAGAGGTCTGTTAAGGAAGGGTTGGAATTCTTATATTCAAGCCTTTTGAGTAACATATTAGATTTGATATTAGAAACAGAGCAACATATAAGATAATCTCACTCATTCTTATTTGATAAATTCTAAATTATGCCTGAATTATTTCCCTGTATAACATGACTTGTAAAGAACAAGCGCATAAAGATTTTATTGTTTCTTCTTTGGGATCACCTGCACAGTCAGCTCATGACTTGACTCTTGGGAGTTCTTGTGGGCTTTTCCAACTCGTGCTGTGCCACCATGTGCCTCTCTGTAATGTTTATTTTTGGTATTTTTTACTCTTGCATAAAGAACCTGCCAAAGAAAATCTGACCCACTGCTGTATGTGGTTGCCTAACTGCCATGAATTAGTGTCACTAGCTTCTCCAGGGAGAGCTATCTAACTCTGATGAACTTGAAACATTAGCTCAGAACATGCTTCTGATCTCATCCAGTGTGAACTTTCTGTTATCTCATGTCCCAGGTGCTCCGCAGTCTCTTGCATCCTGAGCTGAGCTGTAAGAATTTTGAGTGTAGCTCTTATGCAAGCCTTCCATCAGGTTTGTTTTCACAACCTTCTGGGTAATCCTAGGTCTCAGGCATTCCTGCAGGACTTTGCTTTTCTTCAGTTTATTGTGTGCTGTAAACTGGCAGATCACTGAACACAGTGTCAAGCATGTCCTCTGGAAGGCAGCTCTTCCTTGTCATTGATCCTTAGAGGCCTCAAATGCTCAGAAGACAGGTTTGTAAAGTGAATGAATAAAATTCATATTGCTATACGGCTAGCTTCTTATTAGAAATGCACATGGCATCAGTGAAAGCAAGGCAAACATCAGGGAGTTTTAAAAGCATCGTTTTTCCACGCTTAAGTGCGTGACTTGCAAAATCTCAGTCTCTTTAAACCCAGAGGGGTTCCTGTTTAGGAGCCAAATTTGCTTTCCAACCCCAAACCCAAACATTCAGGGCTGAAAATATTTTTCTCAAGGCATTGAAGGTCTCTATCTCATCTGAATGAATGTATTGCCTAATTAAAAAAAAAATGGTAACTGTAGCAGGGCACTGGGGAAATAGTATTATGTAGACAGCATTATTTCAGTGTAGATGTAGTAATCTATTTTTTTCCTTTTCCAGAAGGCACAAAAACATTTTAAAATTTTAGTGAATTTTTCAGTCCTTTTTCTGCCTAAAAGCTGAGGAATACTGGGAGGAAGATGGACAATTTTCTTTGAATAATTACATCTCTCTGTTAACTTTCTACTTTTCTTCCACCCTGCCTGAGTAACATAACTCAAGTTTGCAACTTTACCGCTATGATCTGCACATGCTCCTGGGAAAGCCTGTCAGTTGCCTGGCATCTTATGTGTGTTTCACAGAACAGCTTACCTGGTTAGGAGGGTGTGGGTAGCACAAAGCTGTCTAACCTGGTGCCTCAAGGCATGCACTGGTCCACGGGCAGCAGCCATTTTCTAGGCAGTTCACGTGCAATGTGCAAAGTCAAGTCTCTTGCAACTGCTTACCAAGAACCAAGCAGGCCACAAGGTGACCTGCCTTTCTCTAGCATTTTATCCTTTTCCCTTGGTAAAGTCTTTTCTGCCTAGGAAGGTTAATTCTTGCATCTAGGCCAGAGTCCTGTCATCTGTAGAGTCAGACTGCTTGGAACAGGGTCACAGGGGCCTGTCAACAGCAGCTACATGCCAGGCAAGCTATCATAACTAAAATCCTGTCTTGTAGGTGCAGATGACAGGAGCATAATTATGTTTGACATGCTACTAAAAGAGGAGGGAAGCAAGCCGCAGAGCACTACTTTTCCTTCTCTCAGTGCTTTATTCACCCCCTCACTGCTGCTAACATGCTCTGTTAACTGATCATTTTAGGTTGCCAACATAATGGGAGCCCTGGGTAATTAGTCTGCATCAGATGTAAGAAGCCGCTTCTTGGTAATGTATTAGTCATTTCAAAATGCTTTAATGAGGAAGCAGAAAAAAATGACAAGCTAATTCTCTGATATATTTCAGAGGTATTCAGGCCCCTGTGAGAACAATACCTCTATTCATGCCTTGGCACTGTTGGGAATTTGTTTTTCCTTCATTCGAGAGAGTGGCCTGACCAGAAGCAAAAAGGAGAGAGGCAACGTGCTCTTCCCTAAGCCATGATTTCTGCAACTATCAGAGTGAATGACTGGCAGTGTTCATTGACTATATTAGGAGACAAAGGCCGAATACTTTACAAAGTATTCTGCATGCAGTCTTTCCTCTGGAAATCTTCCTTGCCTTGATGTAGCGCACGCAGGAATCAGGCAAATCTGACAGCTTGCTTTCTTCTGATACCTACATTTTCATATGTAGGGCAGTAAGTTTATAAGGACTGTGTAACATTTGATTTATTGGGAAAGTGCATAAAACAAGATCATCTAGCTGCCCATTCTGTGAAGGAAACGGCAGTCTAATGAAACAAGCTAAATAATATCATAGCATGCTATGGGGATAAGGTTGGCTGTTTTCCCAGCTCTGTGTTAGCTTGTTCAACTCTAATGGATATAGGTAAAGGCAATCATCGCTTGATGGAATAGCGCATGATAAATAGAACTGTGAGTAGCTTGGCATTAATTAACTAGAATGGTAGCCATTTTCAAAATTAGGAGTTGTGACTTACTGATAAAAAATTCTGGGAGCGTTACATCACTTTGTTTCAGCGTATATGATTATTGAACAATGGGAGTGCAATTTTCATCTTCAGCCAGTTGTACCCATGTACAATCCTATTTCAGTTTACAACCAATCAGCTTCAAAGAGTAGTAAGCTGTATAAACACCATCTCTCTCAATAAGGGTGTAGACAAGGCTCTCAAAATTTGTGTTGGGCTTCTTTCAAAACCCAGGCCTTCTAAACCTTTCCCAGAACTTGTTACCACAAACCAAAGTAGGAAACTCCACTGAGAGATAATTTCCTCTTTTTCTTTGTCTATTATTATGCAACTCAACTATATATTTACCTCATTCTATTTTCACATGCTCTGTGTTACATCCCTATCTTGTGACTTGGGAAGCTCTCTTGTGAGTGGCAAAGACATTGCAAAGTATGCTTTATTGCTTAGAGTTATGTCTCTTCTGGATGTTACTTCCCAGCTTTGCAAACCAAGGAGGTTAATGGAGTTATTAAAAGCTATAGCTATGTCTTCCCCAGAATTTTGCGAAAGTGATTCAACAAAGTATTTAAACAGTTATCACCAAAAATAAGTGTTCAAATGCTTTGGTAACTGTGCATAAAAAATGTGCCTCTTCTTGAACTGAATATTCTCCTGGACATAGAAAACTTGCCTGAGAAAATAAGTGCTAATAAGAAAGCCTCTTAGAATGCACATATTCTCTAAACAGATTTAAATCAGCAGCTACAAATAACTAAAATTATATTTCTGAATACCAAATAATTCAGTGAGTTTTAATGAATTGTATGGAGAATACTAGAATCTTTTTCTAGTGACACAGCTAGCACAGCAGGAGCAACAGAATAAAACTTACTTGGTGTGAACCTGAATGTTCAATCCCCAGAGATGCTGACCAGCCTCAGCCACCCTGTGGTTCTGTGATCCCATGATTTGGTGAGAATACTGATATATTCCACTCAGTACACTGAAAACCTGTGGGATGTAAAACACCTTTGGTGGCCTTTAAGTTGGACTGATGTTGTATTGCAACAGGAAATAAGAAAGCCTTCAGTCATTTAATTGTAATGGATATAATTCTTCTGCATATGCAATGTTAAGTATTATTACAGTACAGAAACCATAGTAGAGCAAGCATTAAAACGTTACATAATTTTTACAAACCAAAATGCCATACTGGCAGAGTCTGCATGTATTGAATTAGATTTGCAGAGTGGTTTACTCACCCATTACAACACATGGTACAGAGCAGAGCACATGTGTGTAGTGGCTTTGTTTCTGCAATTTCAAGGTGTCTACATGGTGCTGTGGTGGTGGAAGTTACAGCAGAATAAGAACTGACAGAGCCAACTTCCAGTTCTAGCACCAGAGCTGAAAAATAAGGAAAGGTAAGGGTTTTTTTAATAACAACAAAAGTGCAGAGGAATAGGCCAATTTCTATTTCAAATGGCATTTTTGTGATGAAGAATCAGAATTTATATATAATTGATCTTGCTCACTTTCTGTCACAGGACTTTGGAATTTTAAAAAGGCAAGTGTGAAAGCCAGTGTATAAAGAAATAGTAAACGTGCATTTAAATTCTCATTCAGAATTATTTCAGTAGAATCCAGTAGATTTCTGTAATGAATGGTACCCAGGGCGATCCTTTCCTTTTGATAGTCTTATCTCGTGCAGTTTCACAGGGGTTTTTTTAACTTGTCTTTTATGTTTTGGTATTTATTTAGGATCTGAAGCAATATTCACTTTGCTGTTATAACTAAAAGATATTAATATTTAACAGATTCTTGACTTTTTCCATGCATATCATTACTTTCTTACTGAAAAATACAAAAGATGTTGCTGGTTTCCTCAACAGTGCTTTCTGAGATGTGAAGCTTCCAAGCATCTTTTCCAGCACTGCACATTGAATCAGTTCTTTCCTAGAGTATGTCTCTAACTATTTGGGTGTTATATAGGACCTTGAATGTTAACATTTAAATTGCACTCTCTGAAGTATTTGCCACTATTTATTTAAAGCATTCTCACCTCAGCCTATGTGAGACATCCCATTCTGCAGATACCCAAAAGGCACAGAAAGACTGTAAACCAGATCCAAAAAAGGACATGGGATTCTCTTGCCTTAAACAGAGTCTTAAATTACAGAGCTGCACTGCCTACCCTCTACATGAAAGATCCATCTGGAATCCAAAATTATGAGTTTACCAACCAAGGGGGTAGGCATCCCCCTAGCCTAAAGGCTTAAAATTAAGGTGTTTGGAATATCTGTTACTGACCACATACATACAATGACAAAAGGGTGTGTCTTCAATGTCACCTCCATGACAGGCTGCTATGAGAAACTCCCATCCATTCAAGACAGTTTATATATCCTATTCTTAAAGGCAAGTGCCTATGGCCTTCTTTTAAGGAGCTGAGAAAAGCTCTTTTTTTTTTCTTTTCTTTTATAACTGGAAAACTCAAAGGAATTTGAGCCTCTGTTGCCTGCCACCTGAATGAACATTACAAATATTGAAGTGTCACTCTATTCAGAGTGGAGACACTTTCAACTTCTGTTGTGCTTCAGTGCAAAAAAATGGGGATAGGACTCCTTAGCACTAATTTAGCACAGAGGGAGGCTGGAGTCCTCCTCCAAGGAACACTTCAATTTTTTTCTGTAATTACTTTAGAATTTAAAAGTCTGGGTAGTTTAAGAGGAGTCACTGAGCTCCTAGGTTGCAAGGTTGTTGTGCTGTATGGTATGCTCAGTGCCTGTGTTCCCAGCAGCAATTTCTGTCTGCACACACAGTTGGCTTCAGACCCATTCCTTCTGTCCAGTGTGCGGAAGTCTTGCTGATACCAATATGGTCCTCGTGCAGCAGAGGTAATCATACTTGACTTCAGACAACCTTCTCATCTCATGACTCCACTGGCAGTTTTCATTTTAAAGCAGGAGAAGACACTGAGCACAGACAGGTAATTTTCATCCCTCCCTTTGTACTGAATCTGATGACATTCATACGGAAACCTTTTGCCAGTTTTTGGCAGTTTTGGAACTGATTTTGCCAGTTTCTTTTAAATGAACAAACACTGATTCTCCAATGTAAGGAATTTTGCCCTTCTTGATGTTTCTTTTTCTCCTGTTCTTTAAGAAATATGGTTAGTGATGATGGCTTGCAGAGATGTAGGCGTTGCAAGAGGGAGAAATGAAAGAAGAAGCAAGGAAAGAGGGAGAGAGAGGGGACAGCAGTTCGTCTAGGATCACAGAGCAATTTTAATCCAAAGGTAAGAAGAAAAATGTGGCACCATTCCCATAACACATTTCTTTTTAAAAAGCACCAAGGGGTTGAGTGCCTGTGCTTGAATAGGTGAAATTCAGTTAATTTTGCCAGTTACCTGATCTGTGTGTCAAGATTTCATTTTCAGTCCTGTTTAATGAATTCATTTTCACAGTGGACAAGTCAGTGAAGTGCATATCAAAAAACTAAAACCTGAGACATTTTCCCCCCATCTAACAGGGCTTTTCTGTTAAATAATATCATGGAATACTTAAGAGTATTTAAGTCCTGGAGCTAATAAGAAGTAATAATAAAAATCTTTTATTTGAATTATGTTAGTGACCTCATCCTTACAATAAACAAAAAATAATATGCATCTCCTACTCAAAACATGTTCTGAAGTAAGCAGCAGTGTACAGACATAAGGCCCCAGTGTGGTTTTGCTCCTGTGGGATCAACTGTGAAGTAAAATGTCAAAAAAGTGATGTAAAATTAGTGCAAGAGAAACCAGGGTCGGGTTTTGTCCAATACTGAGAGCAGATAAGTGACTAGTTTGATTTAGCAAAGATAGGGATTTTGAGTGTTTATCTGCATTCCCATGTCTTTCACATTAATCCTGAGAAACTCTGGAAAAGTTAGAAATGGAGACTAGATGTTTAGTGGAATATTTTTAAAATAATGGAGAAAGATTAAAAGCGATTTCTAGTTCTTTGCAGATAATTTCTGTCAACCAGGAAAGTTTCTGTAAATGTTCTGTGAAAACCCCACAAAATATTGGAGGGAGATTTTTCAAACAGAGGCACTCTACCATCAGGTCAAGTTACTGAGACCTAAAAAAAATTGATGTTTTCTACTGTCCTAAATAATTTTTAAATTTCATGTGCAGTCAGCAATTTTTTTTTGGAACAATATGACTTCTTATATGAAGTTTACTAAAAAAGACAATAAATGTTACCTATTCGAAGACCAGTGTTTGAAGAACTATATTGATATCTATCAAACACTGTGGCTTTCTTTTAGGCCTGGACCATTGTATATGCTATACTAATATAGCATCAAACTGAAATTATCCATTTAAGCATATTATAACAAGGAGGAATAATAATTTTTGGATATTACACATATATATTTTTAGATGAAGGCAAGACATGCTGTGTTTGGACTAGAAAGTTAAATTGCACTAAACATAGAGAATAAATAAATGTCTCTGTGTTACAACTCCCTGTCGACCTGAAAACTTCTGAAACATTTTGGAAACACATCACTGTAAATTCTGTGCTATGTCTGAGTAAAATGGTTGGCCAAAGGCTTTACTGATAGTAGGAAGTTTGCCTTTGCTTGCACTGCATATAAATATGGAACTGTATTTGTTTATTGCAAAGAGTGTAATTTCTCAACACCGGTATTCTTTGACATTTTATCTTATATTCAGTAATGTTGTATTTACTAAATAATTAACTAACTAAATAAAATGTCATGTTTTAACCTCAGCTAGCAACCAAGCACCACGCAGCTGCTCACTCACTCCCACAGACACCGTGCGGTAGGGGAGAGAATCGGGAAAAAAAAGTAAAGCTCGTGGGTTGAGATAAGAACAGTTTAATAGAACAGAAAGGAAGAAACTAATAATGATAATAATAACAATAATAAAATTACAATAATAATAATAATAATAATAGGATTGGAATATATAAAAGAGGTGATGCACAATGCAGTTGCTCACCACTAGCTGACTGATGCCCAGTTAGTTCCCAAGCAGCGATCCCCCCAGGGCATCTCCCCCCACTTTATATACTGGGCATGACATCACATGGTATGGAATACCCCTTTAGCCAGTTTGGGTCAGCTGTCCTGGCTGCATCCCCTCCAAACTTCTTGTGCTCCTCCAGCCTTCTTGCTGACTGGCCATGAGAACCTGAAAAATCCTTGACTTTTTCTAAACATTACTTGGCAAAAAGTGAAAACATCAATGTGTTATCAACATTCTTCTCATACTGAACCCAAACCATAACAGTATACCAGCTACTAGAAAGAAAATTAACTCTATCCCAGCTGAAACCAGGACATTATCCAGCCCTTACTCTATACCATTTATGTTATGCTGAGGTCCTATACTTTCCAATACTTCCTAATTAATCACATCACCCTTCCTGTCCTTTGAGATATAGATATATATAGGTGTATATATATACACACACACACACACATGGAGATATCACTCCCTTAGCCTATGGACCACCCCTATAAAAAGTCCACTGAGTTCATTTAGTCCCCAGCTTTGGGCTCCATCTGTCATACCAGTCTTTCTGGGCAGGAGGAATGGCACAAAGTCCGCTCAGTTGGCAGAGCAGGATCGGGCTTTGGTGCAGTGTGGCAGGCGGCTGACATTGGACACAGCAGGAGGATGGTGTGTAAAGTTGGATTGTTGCATGCTGAAGTCAGTTCTGGTTCCATCACTACTGCACTTCGCTTAGTTTTATCAAAGTTCATTCTTGCTTAATCTAAGTGATTCTTACTGTAATACCATTGATATAGCATATACCCATTATAGTAATGATAACATACAGTGGCAGGGTTATATAGCAGCTAACATCATGCAATTTAATTCATTGGCTATTCTCACCTAAAATCAAATCCCCCTGAGGCACACATCAGACTTCCCCATCCTTTCACATCACCCACCAAGTGCACCGAGGTCCTTGAGCAAATGCAGTCCCATGGATGGGTCTGCCTTGCCTGAGGCAGGAGTAACCCAGGCTGTCTTCCCTAATGTATTTTTTATGTGCGCTACAGGGACTTTATCCCCTTCTACAGTACGTAAAAATTCTGACTGGGCAGCGCTAGCCTGATTGGTAGATCCTCTGGTGTTGACTAACTAGGTGGCTTTTGCTAAACCTGTATTGCAGTGTTTGAAGGTTCCACCCCCCATTGCTCTCAATGTAGTCTTTAGCAGTCCATTGTATCATTCGATTTTGCCAGAGGCTGGTGCATGATGAGGGGTGTGATATACTCACTCAATGCCACGGTCTTTGGCCCAGGTGTCTATGAGGTCCTTTCGGAAGTGAGTCCCATTGTTTGACTCAATTCTTTCGGGGGTGACATGTCGCCATGAGACTTGCGTCTCAAGGCCCAGAATAGTGTTCCTGGCAGTGGCGTGGGGCACGGGATATGTTTCCAGCGACCCGGTGGTTGCTTCCACCATAGTAAGCACATGGCACTTGCCTGGGCAGGTTTGTGGGAGTGTGATATAGTCGATCTGCCAGGCCTCCCCATATTAATATTTCAACCATCGCCCTCCATACCACAGAGGCTTTAACCGCTTGGCTTGCTTAATTGCAGTACATGTTTCACATTCATGGATAACTTGTGCAATAGTGTCCATGGTCAAGTCCACCCCTCGATTATGAGTCCATCTATATGTTGCATCTCTTCCCTGATGGGCCCACCAAGCCATAAATAGTTCACGCTTATGTTGCCAGTCCACATCCACCTAAGCCACTTCAACCTTGGCAGCCTAATCCAGCTGCTGGTTGTTTTGATGTTCTTCAGTGGCCCAGCTCTTGGGTACGTGAGCATCTACGTGATGTACTTTTACAACCGGATTCTCTAGCCGGGACGCAGTATCTTGCCACAGTGCGGAAGCCCGAAGGGGTTTACCTCTGCGCTGCCAGTTGCTCTGCTTCCATTGCTGTAACCACCCCCACAGGGCATTTGCCACCACCCATGAGTCGCTATAGAGGTAGAGCACTGGCCACTTTTCTCATTGTTACAGATGCATGCACACTCAAATCCAACAGGTGTTAAAGCTCAGATTTATTCTTCAGTAAAAGTTACTTAGAACTCCAGTAACAGTAGTGAACTACAGGCTCAATGGTTTAAGGGGAATTAGTACTACACAGGTGACTTAAGAATCCTTGAGATTTAAAAGTGATGACTCAAAATGCGCATATCACTCACCTAAAAGCTGAGGGCTCTCTCCCTTGAGGAGTTACCTCAGGTGGTGCCCCGACCCAACGGGGAGTCCCCGACTGCAGACCTGCTGCTCCGAGGAGGACTGATTCCAACATGTCCTCCGGTGGGACCCCATTTATACCCTTGTCAAATCTGATCTGTGGTCATTTTAATCCCTATTGGCCAAGAAGGTCACCTCAGTGTACCTGGCACGTCTCGATTGGCCAGTTCAAATTTCAACCTGCAGCCTCCAGGGTTAAGGGTTTTTTTTTTTCCTTCCCCTTCTCCCTGCCTGGAGAAGTTTTGTTTCCTGCCAGAGGGATGGGGCGGGGGAGGGGCAGAATGGGGCGGGGGGGGCAGGAAGTGTACTGCCACACTCATTCAACAATTTCTTAAAGCCAGTTGGATGGCTTTCACCTCTGCAAACTGACTTGATTCTCCTTCTTCAGGAGTTTCTGCAACTTGTCATATAGGACTCCATACAGAAGCCTTCACCTCCAGTGTTTTCCCACAATGCAACAGGACCCATCGGTAAACAGAGCATATTGCCTCTCATTTTCTGACAGTTTATTATACAGTGGGGCCTCTTCAGCATGCGTCACCTCCTTCTCTGGCAATATTCCAGAACCTTTGGAAATCTTTTAGCCAGTCCATGATCAGTTCCAAAATTCCTGGGCGACGGGTTTCCCATTCGAGTTCGTTGTGTGATCAGTGCAACCACTTACTCCACATAGCATCAGTTGCATGATGTGTAGAGGAGACCCTCCCTTTGAACATCCAGCCCAGCACCGGCAGTCAGGGTGCTAAGAAGAGCTGTGTTTCGGTACCAACCATTTCTGAGGCAGCTTGAACTCCTTTATATACTGCCAATATCTCTTTTTCAGTTGGAGTATAGGAGGCCTCGGATCCTCAATATCCCTGACTCCAAAACCCCAGGGCTTGGCCTCTGGTCTCCCCTGGTGCTTTCTGCCAGAAACTCCAGGCTCCAAGTAGGGCCATTCTCCCCAGCTGTGGTATAGAGCACATTTTTAACATCTTGTCCTGCCTGCCTTGGCCCAAGGACTACTGCATGAACGATCTCCTGCTTAATTTCTTCAAAGGCTTGTTGTTGCTCAGGGCCCCACTTAAAATTGTTCTTCTTCCGAGTCACTTGATAGAGAGGGCTTACAATCAGACTATAATTTGGAATATGCATTCTCCAAAACCCCACAATACCTAAGAAAGCCTGTGTTTCCTTTTTATTAGTCGGTGAAGACACAACTGCTATTTTGTTGATCATCGACGTCCATCTTACCATTTTATTCCTAAAAACTGGATCTCCTGTGCAGGTCCCTGGACCTTACTTTGTTTTATGGCAAAACCAGCTTTCAGAAGGATTTGGATTATTTTCTCCCCTTTCTCAAAACCCTCTTCTGCTGTGTTGCCCCATACGATGATGTCATCAATGTACTGCAGGTGCTCTGGAGCTTCACCCTGTTCCAGTGCAGTCTGGATTAGTCCATGGCAAATGGTGGGGCTGTGTTTCCACCCCTGGGGCAGTTGATTCCAGGTTTACTGCATGCCCCTCCAAGTAAAAGCAAACCGTGGCTGGCACTCTGCAGCCTGAGGGATTGAGAAAAACGCATTAGTGATGTCAGTCGTGGCATACCACTCAGCTGTTTTTGACTCCAGTTCGTGTTAAAGTTCTAGCATGTCCAGCACGGCAGCATTCAGCGGCAGCATGTCTTCGCTTAGGCCATGATAGTCAACTGGTAGTCTCCACTCTCCATTAGACTTTCCCACTGGCCATACGGGACTATTAAAGGGTGAGCGAGTTTTGCTGATGAATCCTTGGCTCTCCAGTCGACGAGTCAGCTTATGGATGGGTATCAGGGAGTCTCGGTTGGTGCGATATTGCCGCCGGTGCACCATGGTGGTAGCAATTGACACTTGTTGTTCTTCAACCCTCAGCAACCCCACAATCGAGGGGTTTTGAGAGAGACCAGCCAGGGTAGGTAGCTGTTTAATTGCCTCTGTCTCCAAGGCAGCTATACAAAAAGCCCACCGATACCCCTTTGGGTCCTTAAAATACCCTCTCCTGACGTAGCCTATGCTAAGGATGCACGGAGCCTCTGGGCCAGTCACAATGGGTTGTTTCTGCCATTCATTCCCATTTAGGCTCACTTCAGCCTCCAATACAGTTAACTCTTGGGATCCCTCTGTCACACCAGAAATACAGATGGGTTCTGCCCCTTTATAACTTGATGGCATTAGAGTACACTGTGCGCTGATGTCTACTAGAGCCTTGTGCTCCTGTGGGTCTAACGTGCCAGGCCATCAAATCCACACAGTCTAATAGACTCAGTTATCCCTTTCCTCCCCCTGGCTGGCTGCAGGGCCTCTCTAATTCTGGTCAGAGTATCCATTACCTACTTCTTGTAAAATTGACTTAGAAGTCCCTTCGAGAGGATCAGAATAAGATCTAGCCCTTCTACTCTGTTTGGAAACTGGAGCAGCATTTTTTCCTGGAAGAATCCTCTTTTGTAGTGGTTTTTCCTCGCAACTCACGTACCTGTGCATCTAGGACCGAGGTAGGTTTTCCATCCCACTTCCTCATGTCCTCTCCGTGGTCACACAGGTAAAACCACAGGGTATCTCGTGGTGGGTAGCTTCTATATTCTCTCTCTTGGGCAGAGGAACGCTCACTCCTAATAGCTGAGTCACTGGTCCAAACATGTGGGGAGTAGGACATATCCTCTTTGAATTGCTGGAAATCCCAGGACAGCTTCTCCACAGCTGAGATGCAGGCTTGTAGGGAGGAAGAGAGATTTGCTTTGTATTGCCAGAGTTGGTGAGCCATTTCACCCACCATTGGTGCCTCTTCATCTTTCCAGGTCAGTATTGGCAGTGGGTTAACATATGACAATGATGTGCTTCATACAAACTTCCGCCACACAGGTCGTGTGCATTGGACTTCATCTGGACCTTTGGGTAATTGTGCCTTGACTGGGTCATAATAAATCATCTTTAGCACAGCTAATTCCCTCAGGTACTGGATACATCTCTCCATGGTGGTCCACTTGCCTGATTGACATATAACATCTTCCTTGAAGGGATACCTTTCCTTTTCCCCTGACAGGAGTCACCTCCAGAGGCTGAGGGCTTGTGTCCCTTTTCCAATTGCCTTGTCAATGCCACCTTCCCTACCTTCCAATTCCAGGCTACTAGCCCCATTGTCCCAGCATCAGAGCAGCCAGGTGATAATGTGCTCACCTGGACGATGGCTGATATCTTTTTGCATATCCCACAGGTCACTCAGGGATAGGGATCAGGTGATTACCTCTTGTTCTGCCTCTTCCTCCTGTTCCCGTGATGACCCTCATTCATCTTCATCCTTCGCTAACCAAACTGATTTTTTTGTATATTTCTTCTTCTGTATGGGGGCAACAGATACTGGTACGGGTTGGTTCGCTGGTTCAGCTGCATTGCTGGTCGCTGGGGTTGGAGTGGCTGCAGTGCCTGTTGCAGGGGTTGGAGTGGCCGCAGTACCTGTCCTATTGTTGTGAGATCCGGAGACCTTCTCTTCCCCTTGAGGGTACTCAGTAGTGTTGAACAGGGCTCGATAGGCATGGGCCAGGCCCCAGCATGTTACGGTAATTTCTGTCTCCCTGGAATTGTGGGGTGACAGCATACTTCTTCCAAATGTTCTACTAGTTTTTCAGGATTCTGCACTTGTTCAAGGGTGAAGTTCAAAAGCCTGGAGGTGCTCACTGCCCTAGGCATTTGCCCATACTACCCCACACATCTTGCCACTCATAATCATCCAGCTTTGGGGCAGATCTCTGGGTGATCTTCTTAAATAGTTGTTTAGCCCTAAACAAGACCTGAACCACATTCAGGAACATGCTACTTCCTAGCAATAGAACCATGCTGGTTTCAACATCCCAAGGATATTCAAATTTTTCAAAATTCTCAAACGCCATTGTAACTAGACTGGAGGAGGAGGGAAAGGTGTAGAAAGGTGTCTCACCCATAAACTGGCTCTCCAAGGAGGAAAGGTAAAGGGTGTAATTATTAATAGTTTCCCACAGATCACTCCTGAAGTATAGAGGTGATGACAATGCTGAGTGCAAATACCGGATTAGTCCCACAACCGATAATTTTATCATACCATAAGCCACTATTATGCAATACATCAAAGTGAAAACCTTTATCCACCTCCCACCAATGACAAGCAGCAGCACAGGGACTACACACAGCAAGTGAGGTGATACATAACAGAACTCCAAAAATGAGTGCCACAACTCTAAGACCTCATAAATTGACATTGTGACCAGTGACTATTAAATAAATATAATGAATGCTTGTAACAAATTTGTTTTAACATGCTCTGGTCAGGTCTGTCATTATCTCAACCCTTCATTCCCCACATTGGGTGAGTAAAATGGACTGTTGTGGTTTAACCCTGTCACATCCCAAAGTTGGAGCGACTCAGGTTCCTGGATTTCCTTTGTCAGAATTAAGGTGAAACGACACCAGGGGAGTTCAAACAACAATCAACATTTATTCAACCTAGCTAACCTTGCCAAAGTACAAGTGAACTTATCAATATGAACCTTGCATTATGTCATTAAGCTGCTGTTTGAAAAGAGAAAGGAGGTGTAGAAAAAAAAGTGGAAAAAGGAACATGAAACTGTGTCAGAAGTAGAGCCCTCCCATTGAGTCACAAGGTTCAGAGCAGACCCCCTTGCTTTCCGGACTCCTTCTCAAAGAGGAGCCCAGGGGCAGTTGGATCCACTTCTAGTCTCAGACTTGGTCAACGGTTTATGTTTAAAAGGATGAGGTGTAGGGACTGTGGAAAAGAGAGAAGAAAAAGGAGGGGGGGGGGGGGAGAGAGAGAGAGAGAGAAAGAAAGAAAGAAAGAAAGAAAAAGAAAGAAAGAAAGAAAGAGGAGGAAAGACAGAAAGACAAAGACAGGAAAACAGGAAGAAAGGAAGGAAGGAAGGAAGGAAGGAAGGAAGGAAAGAAAGAAAGAAAGAAAGAAAGGAAGGAAGAAAGAAAGAAAGAAGAAAAGGGTTTCACTAGTCCTGCGTCCAGCGTTGGTCCAGCCAGTGTAGAGATCCAGTCCAGAGGGCATGCCCTGAGAACTTGTTCTCCCTTCTTTTATAGTGTGTTAGTCGGTGGTCTCAACATGCGCAGTTCATGTTCCTGGGGTTCTCTGGAATTGGTTGGTGAGCTTTTGGGGGGGTTCATTGGGGACTTGCCTCTCTTTCCCTGCTGGCATGACCACTTAAGATAGAAGCACAGTCCCATCCTCCATGAGGCCCCCTCCTCCAGGCGCATACACTGTGCTCCTTCTCCTGGTCACTTAAGGAATTGTGGCTTTGGAGAAGCGTGATACCACCCTCCGTGGGGCCATCTCCTCCGGCCACATTGTCCTGTTTACACAACCCCAGCGTTTTTACAGAGGCTGTCTTCTCCACCAGAGTTCTTTAATGAATGTTTGAGACATTGGCTATAATTTGTCAGACCATAACAAACCCCAGCTGGTAACTAAGCACCATGCAGTCACTCATTCACTCACACACACAGACAGTTGGGTGGGGGAGAGAATCAGGAAAAAAAAAAGTAAAACTCATGGGCTGAGATAAGAACAGTTTAATAGAACAGAAAGGAAGAAACTAATAATGATAATAATAATAATAATAAAATGACAATAATAATAATAGGATTGGAATATACAAAACAAGTGATGCACAATGGAGTTCCTCACTACTCGCCAACTGTGTTTGCTCGCTGATGTCCAGCTAGTTCCCAAGCCGCAATCCCCCCAGTTTATATACTAGGCATGATGTCACATGGTATGGAATACTCCTTTGGCCAGTTTGGGTCAGCTGTGCTGGCTGTGTCCCCTCCGAACTTCTTGTGCCCCTCCAGCCTTCTTGCTAGCTGGGCATGAGAAGCTGAAAAATCCTTGACTTATTCTAAACATTACTTGACAACAAGTGAAAACATCAATGTGTTATCAACATTCTTCTTATACTGAACCCAAACCATAACAGTATACCAGCAACTAGAAAGAAAATTAACTCTATCCTGGCTGAAGCCAGGACAAAATGTAATCCCCAGTTCTACTGATGTGCATAGGGGTTGGTTTTGCTCATTTCACTGGGATTAAATCAGACATCATCTGTCACAGAGGAAGAAAATTTGAAGTTTTATCTTAGTGAAAGATGATGTTCTTTGAAGATCTTTAAACAGACTTTTACAAAACTAAAAAAATGAAATCCCATGAATAATACTATCGTGAGACTACTAGTCTTATTATTCTAGGGAACTTGTCCTTTAAAGACAGATAAACCATCTCTTTTTAAATAGTAGAAGGATACTTAAAAGCCAAAATTGCTTTAATTAAGCAGATAAATTTTTGGAGTAATTTTAAAAAAATTACTAAAGAGATTAATTCAGTGAACCATTTCTTACATAATGTGATGCACTGCATGAAAATAGCAATTAGATAATTGTATTTAGAGTTTGTGGGATGTTCTGCATTTCAGAAAGCCATGAAGCATGTGTATTCACACACTGGTGATGGGTTTTCTCTGAGTGAGTTAAAGGAGTATGAGAGAAAATAGCATTCTGAAGATTTAATGGTTTCAGAATTCCCATGGATTTACAATTCTCTCTGTGCTTACTTGATATTAATGCTTCATAATAGCTATGTATGCTCAATAAACCAACCAAGTTTAAATTGCTTGCTGTGACTTTCTTGTTGGAACAACAGTAGCTGCAAAATGCACTGAATCTGGTGAGATCTATAGCATAGATGTTGGGCAGAATCCTTATAGTCCTTCAGTAATGCTGTATGCTTTTCTACATTTGTCCAAGGACTGTTTCAGTGAATTACAAAATACTTGTTACCAGAAACAATCAGAAGGAGCTTGATTTTGTTACTTTGATAGTTACAAAATTATGCATTAAAAATGAAAAGGTAAGTTAAAAGGCATCTGAAGATTTTCTTTCCAGTAACTTAGATTGTCTAGACCTATGTTATGTGTGCACTTATTCTGTGAGGTACCAAACTCAGTTCCTGCTGAATTGTTTGAAATACAGAAAGCAATATAAACATTTTAAAATTTTAAAACAGAGGATTTACTGTTTGTTAATTATGTAAAATTCTACTTAAAATACTTCTGTTATTTAGGGAAAGTGGTGTTATTTCAAGAGCTGCATGCTGTCAATTATTATGCAAGGTTCTGCATGCTCATATAATATAATTTTTAAATATTTATTTCCTGATAATGACTCAATGGCAAAACAGGAAGTAAAGAAAGCAATTTTAAAAAATAATCTTAATAAAGTTCTGCACAGCATTCTGCTTATAGCACGCTGTGCTACTGTGTATATACACACATGCAATATCTGTTACTTTGTGCTTATTCACAAACACAGTCTAAGCAAACAATTATTTGCCTTTTTAAGGTGTTTTGCTCAAAACTGTAATAACTCAGGAATTAATCAGTAACAGTGGGTAATGATATGACTCAACGTTGCTGCAAATCTGTGATCATAAAGTAAATAAATGCATCTAGTTTGTTTTTACAGTCCTATTCATTTATAATCATGCATGCAGAGTCATCTGTCTCTGTCAGCCCCTCTCTATGAGGCCTTCTTCTATCAATAAAAGCCCCTACATTTGTTAATACCATTCATGTCTGTACTAAATCAGGTTGTATGAGGGATTTGGGTTTTCCATTTGAACCTCCTGAAAGTTGGCTCTAAGTTTTTTCAAATGAGAACGCAGTGTTCTCTTTTGGAAAATGCAAACCATAAGTCAAAATAAGCTGCATTTGGGGCTTTTGGGGGTTTTTGTTTTATCAGGTTTCAGATGTTAACTCCAGTATGAAGTCCTTTGATATGTTTTGATACAAATAATTGTAATGTCCAATCAGATACAGTCTTTCCATTTTTTTTAAAACTACCTCTGCATATTACTGGTGTAGCAAGTTTGGCCAAATGCTTCATGAGAGGTTTTTTTCACTGACATTTCTGTGGTATTCACTGACAAAGGATTTGATGCTTTGCATTGCCCTGTTCAGAGACAGTGCTGCACTACTGTTGACTTTACATAAAGGTGAATACTGAGACAAAGTGAAATAAGTGATTTACCAAAGGTTGCATGGACAGGAAGAGAACAGAACCCCGATGTCAGGATTCTAAGCCCTGTTCTTTAAGTGTACACCCATGTTACTCCTATAAATGATCTATGCCTAACATAATAATAAGAAATCCTCTGTGCTTCAATTTAGCTGAAGGAGAAAAGAAGAGAGACTGCTGGAAGACAGAAGCTGGTGTTGACAAGAATTTGAAAAATGCAATTCTTCTTGATTAGGGATATGAGTAATGATCAGCTCTTTTCTGAGTAAGAATATATCAAATGTCGAAAGGATATCCATCCTGTGTATGCAATTTTCTTCATAAACCAGGTTTTCAAAAAATAATTTTTATATGTTGTTCTTCAAAATTTAATCTGCAATTAGTTACCAATAGTGTTCCACACCTTAATTTTTATATACTCTTGACTCTGTTCTTTGTCATTGTTAACTAAGAAACTAAAAGGCTTAGACTAACTTTTTCAGAAGTTAACAGCCTCAGAGATTGTCTTGATAATTTACCACAGAACAGTATAAATAAGTGTCCTTTCAAAGACCGGGGAATCAAGTAACAGCTAAGTGAATTATAATAAAATGTAATTCTGTGGTACATTCCTTCCATGAAGCAGTCAATGTAAAATTTCTTATAAATAGACTCAAGATAGTATCAACATGGCTTTAAGTCTCAAGGAGGGTAAGAATTAAGAGTTGTGACAGTGTGTACAAAGAACTCTACTAGCCCATACATCTTTGTTATTTAGGAATTTGATTTTGGAGTAAGCTATTCTAAACAGCCCTATAAAGTGCAGTTCAGCCCAAATTAGCATATATCTGGATTACTATGCTAATTTGTTTATGAGACCTAGACGCCTAAACTGAGGCTAGACAACTAGGGCATTAAGGCTGGAAACAATGAGTTTGTACTCAGCTAGGTGTTTTGTATAATGAAACTGACACCCATACCAATTTAGAAATCAAGAAGAAATGGTAAGATTTACTCCAACCAAGACATCTGTAGTAAGCTCGCAACTAGGAGTCACTGGGGAGTTAATGGTTAAAGGGAACAACTACAAATTAATGTAACTTTTTGTTACAAAAATTCTTTTCTTTGTTAACTCTAGGCCTAAAGCAGTCATCTCTGGCTAGAGAGCTATGTTATGTTTGCAATGTGAGGGTATTTACTGCATAAGAAATAATTGCTTGCTCATGCTGTGAGGCACTTTTTGGTAATGTACCCCCTACTATCACAGAAGAGGTGAGATGAATAGAGTACGTGTTTAGTTTTATGCTTATTCACAATGGTATAGCCTGTGAATTTTATTCATGGGACTCATTTTACCATTAAATTTCATAGCAACTTTAAATTTCCTAACCCCATATTTTAATAGCCAGGTTCAACCCAAGCGTACTGTATAAGGTGCTAGAAATGTTTCACAACATCAGTTGAGGAAGAAATCCAGGATGTCTTAACTCAGTTTTTCCTTTCATATATTTTCCTCTTACACTGTAGGTTATAGGGTAAGACAAATGGCTTAAATCTGGTACCCTTTGTCCGAGCTCTTGTTTTTCCTCCCCTTCTTTCCCTTATTTTGTGTTTTATTGTCCCCTGGGTAACTGAGAAAAGGGCAGGCTGTAATACTGAGAACAAGAAGGAGAAGAGAGAATGGGAAATTCTTGCTCCTGTAAGGGTGGAGTAAATATAGGGATGACAGTTATTATGAAAATTTAGAAGGGAAATATGATCTGGACTAGCTCTTTGGAAAATACTGCTGTAACTTTGAAGAAAGTCCCCTTTTCCTTAGCCTCCTAAGTTTTCTTTTCTCTTCTCTTCCGATTGTTCTTAATTTCTAACCCATGAACCCTTCCTGAGAAATCCCAAGAGCAGCCCAATGTGCTCCCCTCACACTTTTGCTGTTCTAAACCACTTATTGCCCATCATAGTGGTATTTGAATGCCTGACAGAGTCACAGGCATCATTAATAATTGCCATCATCAAAATAGTTTACTTTCCACACTTCGTCTGTTCAGTGTTTCCTCATCTTGTAGAGTGTACACTCAGGGGAAAGACTTGCTTTCCAACAGCTCCTCAGCTGTTCTGGATGGCTGAGCAGGCCCTGAGAACTTCCAATAAATTTTTAAGTAGTCAAGTAGCATTGAATACACAGTAAATTAAAAGGAAAACTTTGCAAAATGGTTTATTTCTGCCATTTTCTTTAATTTCTTTAATTATTTCCATATTTTCATCTGAAATCTGAATGATTATCAGTAGTTGTACAGAACGCTGCAATTTCTATGATAAAAACGTCTTTTTCTCTTCCAAATTCTTTCAAGTCTTTCCTTCTTCAGGCTCCAAATTATGAACTTTCACTTAGTACCTACAAAATGGAGCTGTCTGTCACTTTGTAAACAAAATATGATCTTGTTCTTCCATCTTTTATTAAATATTATTATTTTCTTCTCTATTGAGCAAATCCCACTATGCTGAATATGTGGCACGGCACTGCTAGTCTGAAGTGAGCCCTGAAGGAAGAACTTTTGTGTAGAAAGAAAGAAGGAAATGTGAGATTCCTAGCATTTCCTACCACTGGAGAAAACAATAGAAGCACAATAGAAAAGGAAAGGTGGAAGAAAATTAAATTCCTCATATGCTTCCTCCTTGCTGCCGCTTGTTACGATACAGGAAAGACAGGTAGAAAAACAGAACACACACATATCATGCAAAGACCATTTAAGATTTTACATCTGAGTAGTATGGGCTTGCATTATCATGAAGAGCACAAAAATAGATTAAGGATGAAAGAATAGAATAGAATGGCATTGTCCAACAGGCTTAGTTCAAAGAATGATCTTGGTAAGCCTCCAGTTTGGTCCTTCTTAGCACATTTGTCCCAGGGTTGAGTATGGCTCCAACAGAGAAATTCAGAATGGAGTGTTCATTCTCAGCTGACAGCAAGACAGGGCAGAGTAGTGGCAATGTTAGGTTAAAAACCTGCTCATTAAAGCAATTTCTGGTCATGCTCACACCATAAACCATGCTCTACTCCCCGTTGCCAAGTTTATTACACAGTTAAATAATTTGGCTTCTGGAACTCAGGCTTCGTAATTATGAAACTGAAAAAGTACCCTTTTCACCTGTGCTGCTGGAAAGGAAAATACTGGAGAAGCATTTGGGCATTACCCAAACTTATTTAGTAATAGGTGAGATGTAAACATATTTTTAAAAAATATAATTGTTTGGAAAAGGTAAAGAATTGAGGGAGGGGGAGCAGCAAGATAGTTGCAGCTTAAATTGAGCATAATAAATCCTGGACTGTACATTTCATGCTCTGAATAAAATAGAAGTCATTGAGCTGTGAGTCAGCGCTTTCATGTCAACGTCCTGGTGCCTGTATAAACTGTTTGAACATGATTCTTGTGGGTTATGGAGGCATCAGAAACCTAAAATGATGTTACAGCACTATAATTCGTATCTGCTTTTTGTTCATTTTCTGTGCATACAGAGTTACATAATTTATTTCTTTTACTTAAACTGTGCTGTAAAATGTAAAGCAAACAGAAATCATTTGGCAATGTGATTCTTCTACTGCATTGAACATTACATGATTGCAAATGACAACCATTTAAAAATCTTCTAATGCAAGCATGACTATCATCGGCTTTAGATGTGAAGCAAGAAAAGTTGTATGTATGTGTACTTAACTTCAACACAGATGAGTTCTAATATAGGTGAAATAATAGATAGCACAGTAACTGTAAAGCAGCTGTGAACCAACGTCAGATATCCAGTTCTTGCAGCAAACTAGTGAGACAACTCAGCCATGTTAATGGAAACAGCACCACTGAGGTCTATTCTCTCCTTATTTTGTGCTTACAATTCCCATTGCAAGTAATTAGAGATGCATCTGTTGAAGGGAGGATGCGGTGCCATTACCTATGGCAGAGCAATTATTTCTGCAAGTTCTCCAGAAATGTTAATAAATATTTCCTTTGCGTGTTTGCTTATAGACATCAGGAACATACAAGTGTGTTTATGGCAACACTGCATATCTTTTGATAGAGACAAAATATTTCTTTTTCATACTTGAATATGAAAGGACAAAGGCTTCTCCTTGCCTCTAGAAATACTGGGATGGAAGGCAGGAGCTGTGGTATCAAAGGGCTGTAATATTCCTACACTCCTTGGAAAGCCCTTGATACATGACAATGCCAGCTTAATGAACTACAAGCAAGTACGCGCAGAGAGACACATTCAGTTCTGCCATTATTTACAAGAAATGTGCCCAGTTGTCCCCTTTGTAGAAATCATGTATCTCTGAGTGAGCACTTCACATCCAGAACCATTGATTAAAGTTTTAAGAAACATAGAGACAAATGCATATCTGCAGATGTTGAACAGTGAAACTAGGGAGGGAAATAGGGAAATATTCTTGCTCTACACAGTATTTCAAGATTAGCAGTAGTGTAATTGTTTTGACCATCTGCTTCATACCTGCAAAGAAAGGCTGTAAAAAATACTGTAGACTTTTTTGATTATTATAATTATAATTCTTTATAGTATCTTGCATCTAGAAGAAGGCTATTTTTTCTTTTACCTTAGAACAAAATCAGTACAAAACTATCAGCTAGCCTTGAAGTAGCCATGGGACCTGCTTTCAGTTGTACTTCTCTCCACTACAGTTGACAGTTGTCTCCCCATACACCTGCAACTGTTAGAATTGGACCTTTACACATGGTTGCACCTGAAATAATTTTACCAGTGCTATAGCAGGACAAAAAGCATAGTTAAATCACAGCAGCTGCTGGGTGTTTTCTTACATTACAGCTATTAAGAGTGGTATTTAATAACAGTATTGGGCTGTATCTGTGTGTCTTGTAGTAAAAGACAATAGACTCCAGCTACAAAAATACATCAAGTGCTAATGCCACTTTCTATGTGCATAATACCGATAATATATAATATAAAGCACAGAGAGCACAATGTATCTCTCCTGTGACGAAAGGCTGAGAGAGCTGGGACTGTTCAGTCTGGAGAAAGGCAGGCTCAGGAGGATCTTATCAATGTATATAAATACCTGAAGGGAGGGTGCAAAGAAGACAAAGCCAGGCTCTTTTCAGTCGTGCCCAGTGACAGGACAAGAGGCAAAGGGTGCAGACTGAAACACGGGAGGCTCCATCTGAACATCAGGAAACACTTTTTCACTGTGAGGGTGACTGAGCACTGGCACAGGTTGCCCAAGGAGGTTGTGGAGTCTCCATCCTTGGAGCAACCAGCTCTAGGTGACCCTGCTTGAACAGGAGACTTGGACAAGATGACTTCCAGAGGTCCCTTGCAACACTAGCCATACTGTGAAATTGTTTATGGTCAGTTATGGCTTTCATGGGAAATAGAATTAAAATCTTTGTGTAGACATATTTTGAATTGATCACTACTAGGTGGAGGAAGAAGGAAATGCAAAGGTAAAATTAACTGCAGAGCCTCTGTAGCTGTCCTCTGTAACAGGGTCATGACAAAAACAGCTTCCTTTACAGGACATTTTAGTTCATTAGCTGTATAAAATATGCAACTAAATAGTAGTAAATCAGATGGCATTGTGCTAAAGCAGTCAAGTGTCAATAGCCCCAGCATCATCTGGAGCCTTCAGGAAAGTTGAACTGAAATGAAAATAAGATTAAAGATTTCATATCTCATAACACTTTTCCTATATTAGTTGCCTAGACAGAAGGGGAGTGTATAGTAGCATCAACTTGCAATAGTATCGCTTGTAGTTTTATTTTTTATAAGACATTGGCAAGCAGCACAACACAATATTGATGTAAATCTGATCTGCCAGCACTGTGGAATTTCTTCTGTGTTGGAATTGAGATGGGAGGTTTGAAAGTGTTTGGCAGCTGTTGTAAATTCAGGAGCTGGAGGCAAGGAACAATTCTTCTAGAGCAAACCAGAAGTTAATATATTGTATAGCTTTGCAAACTGTGCTGTGTTCTGCATATGCATGCATGTATGACCAATATCTTCTCCTCACTGGTTCAGACACACATTCATTTCATTCTGCTACTTTAAGTCAATAAAGTTCACTTTTCTCCTGCTAATTTTTAATTTTAATTAGACTTTACAGGGATGACATTTTATATCCCAAAATAAAATGATCCAGTAAGAAACAAAATTGTACTGTTAAATCCAATTATTCACCACTTCTCCCAAGGAAGTGGACTAGCACAGAGAGATTTACCATATGTTGTAGTCATTAGCACCTTCAGTCTCTAGCAAATCACTGGAATACATAACTTACAAAGCATGGGATGCATCTCTGCAGTACTCTGCCAACAGCTTCCTTTTCAGCAAGAGGGACAGTTAGCTGATATGGTTCATCTGAACTCAACTGTTATGTTGTCATGTAGAAGAATGACTTCTGAAGCAAAGAGTTCTCAAAATGTACAACTTCTGAAGTTATAAATCTTGTATCCTCACTTGCTGGAGGCAGTGCTTAGCCTTCAGAAGTGTATAGCGTGTTGTCTGCAGGAGCCACTCCATAAGACAGAAGTTGCAAAAGCACTGAACTCTGCATTTATTTAAAAGGACCCTAAAAAAAAGATTGCGTACAGAAGAAGTTCAGTCATCCATCAGCACTTGTAGAGACTTCCCCAAAATTAAAACAAGTCACTAGATTCCATTAAATCCAATCCATACTGCCTGACAGCAGGTAGCATCTGTACAGGCTAATAGTGTTAATCATTATCTACATAACATACTAGACAGCAGAATCTAGTAGACCTGAGTGAAGTCCAACACAACTGTCCTATAGCTTTTTCTAGTGTAAAGGGAGACTTGAGGTGGGGCAACACATGGTAATACTATCCATGATCAGAATAAAAGCTTAGCAATCACTTCCTTATGGAAAACAGCAACATTGTTTTCCTAGAAAGGGACAGGAGATTTTCATCCAGGCACTGACAAGATACCAACTATCATGTATTCCTTCAGTCACCTAAAAAGCCTTGTTTTGTGATGCTACCTGGAGGGGTATTTAACTCTCTAGAAACTTGTCTAGTGCTAGCTGCTAACTTGATTTAGCCTGAGCAGTTTTCAGGTCTATTGTTCAGAAAAAAACATCTGTTACTTGAAGGGTTTATCAGCAGACCCTTTATGTAGATGGGGTTTGCACTAAAACTCTGCTTTGATTTCTGAAGAAGCATCAATTAAAATTTCAATTATAATAATATAGGAGGGAAGCTACTAATGTTCAATAACCATCTGCTTAGTGGGATTGTATGCCTACAGTCAGTGAAACCATCACTAAACTGTGGAAATCTTTGCAG
This sequence comes from Harpia harpyja, assembly GCF_026419915.1. Lineage (NCBI taxonomy): Eukaryota > Metazoa > Chordata > Aves > Accipitriformes > Accipitridae > Harpia > Harpia harpyja. The sequence goes on along the minus strand of NC_068969.1, from coordinate 79,824,481 downwards.
ACAAAAAGCAAAAGGATTCCTCTCTTTGTTGTGCTTCCTCCCCTCCCGCCCCCCCCCCTCCATTTTTTCTGGAGTTCATTTACGTTGGAAACACTACAACTGATCTGGGTGGCAATGAGTGGTGTTTGTTACATTCAGTAAAGTCTTATGATGTGCTATGAATTACCAGCAAGAATTGTGATATCTGGGTAATGAATTCTTAAAGATATACATTTCATTGCCTGGGGTTCTGTACAAAAAGTATGTTGATCAATAATTTCAGTGTAGAAAGGCTGTACTTTCATTTTTCTGATAATAGGTAAGTATATTCAGTTGTAAGCATAAAAAATCAAAGTTAAATGAATTGCATCATGTCACACTGATGAATTCATGTTAAAAGAAATCTGTCTGTATACTGTCTCCATTGTATCACCAATTAAATGTGGACTCTGTCCTGCTTGTTTGAAATATCATTAGTATATTCTCTTTCTCTTTTGGTTTTTTCTTTTGTACAAACTAGGTCTCCCATTTAGCTCCATCTGCCACAACTTGATCCCAAAATGGTTATTGTAAAAGACTGTGTGGACTCCCCAGCAAACTCACTATAAATGTCTGACGTCTAGAAGGGTATTTTACAGGATGTAACCAGAGTCTTTGACATACAGAAGATAGTTGGAGATCAGTGGGAAAATAGGAGATTTAAATAAAAGAGAGAATGAAGCAGAAAACAAAAAAAAGGAGGGATTTTTTTTCTGAGAGGTGGTCCATCTGTGCTTCATTTTATACACTTGATATATTTGCTTGCAGTTTTAGCTGTCTCTATAAATTGTTGTTCCTGAAGTTGAAAAGATGATGCTCTATCTAAGAGACTGTGGGAAATTTTGCACTATGTTCTTGATTATGCTATCCACTTTTTATCCTGTGTAGTTCAAATAAGATGCAAGCCATGTGTTAGATTCTTCATTCAGCAAATCATTGATTAATTTTCAGAATTTTCTATGAAAATTTGAATTTAAATGTATTTTATTGTACTAGCTAGACATTATTAATAGACTGGTTGGATAATTTGTTTTGTTTTTAAATAATAGTACTTACTTCAGATAACACAGTAAAGCCACTAACTTTTTATCAGAATCTGTTTAAATTAGAAGTTTTAGTGACATCGTGGATATTGCTTTTAGCATCTTATTCAGTGATTTGCACCTGCAATTGAATAGAGTGCAAGTGCAGGTTTTGATTTGTTTGACTTCCTTTAAATGGCGGTACTGTCAAAGATGAAAGTATTTTAATATATTTGGAGGCCATAATAAAGTGATTGATGCAAACATTTGCTCTGGGCTGATGAGCTGCCTGCTTAGATCTACAGAATATATCACAACAGTTCTACTCTCAAAGAAACTTGCTCTGTGTTAACAAAGTTGGCAAATACAGGAGGTTAGAGAAGTTGTCACTGCTGCCATAGCATGAGATCTTCACTGTTTGTTACTTTCAACCTTGTGGGTGATTTTAATGTCCAGTGTTGAAGAGCTCTGCCAACACTAAAAACTCTGCCTAAGATGGGACAACCTCTTACTAATTATGTTGATCATCCTGTAATAACAGTAACTGTAGATAAGAAATCTTATTTTGTTGCTAAAAGGTAGGTTATATGGTTCTGAATTTGTCAGCAGGTTTGTTTATTTTTGTTGCACTGTTGGGTTTGATTGATAGTTTCTTGGGATTGAAGTTTGATTTTTTCAGAATACTGTGCTATTTTAAACTTCACCAAGATTTTGTTTCAGAAGGACATCATGAAACTTAGCAATTTAAATGAAAATATCTCCACAGGCTCCAATCTGACAGCCAAACACTTCACAAAGCCTAATAATTTGAGCCTCTTCTGGTTTTGACTGATTTCAAAGCATCAGGGAAGAAAAGTTTTCCGGTGGTATTTTGGTTTTAGCAGGAAGCCTAAGGAATACATTTAAAGATTTAACTTTTATTTTAAGAAGTCATTTAATGATATGTGTAAAAAGGTTGTGCTTTTTTCTAGATTTTTAATCAAGCAATGCACTTTTGCAGCAAGAAAGGCCAAGAGCCTCCTGGGCATCATTAGTGGAATGTTGCCAGCAGGGCGATGGAGATGATCCTTCCCCTGTACTCAGCCCTGGTGAGAGACATCAGTGTGCTGGATCTGTTTCTGGGCTCCTCAGTGCAGGAGAGACATGGATATACTGGAGCAAATCCAGCAGATGGTGAGATGATAGCACATGGGCACAAACTGAAGCACATGAAATTCCATCTGAACATAGGAAAACATTTTTTTGCCATGAGGGTGGTTGAACACTGGCACAGGGTGTCCAGAGAGGTTGTGGAGTCTCCACCTGTGGAGATTCTCAAACCCAACCAGACACAATCCTGATCAATCTGCTGTAGCTGACCCTGCTTGCGCAAAGGCTGCAAGGCTGCACTAGGTGATCTCAGGAGGTCCCTTCCAACCTCAACGATTCTATGATTCTACGATTCTGTGATCTTCCCATGTGAATCCTATGGTCTAAACCATTATTACAACACATTTGCGAATTAGTGACTGAAGCTATGCACCTAAGTCTTCATCTAAGTACTACAAGAAAGTTTAATGAATATTATGATTTTCAGCACTTCTGACATTTAGGCTATCTATTAAAATTTTCTTGATGCAGCTTGTCCTGCTTTAACATTCAGATTCAATCAGAAGTGTAACCTAGCTCATTATCTTTATATGAAGGAGGGTATGTCAGTATGCATGTGCTATATTCCCATGTAGGCCACATGGTATACGACATACGCAAACCTGCAGAACGGTGACCATGGTGGGGATTAGACTGGTATAACTACTTTAAAAAAATCTCTTAACTGTAGATCTAACAGCAATCCTGTTTTTAAAATAATTTTAAGAATCTGAGTACGCACATAGTGCTGGGCAGCTAAATGTGGATTTTATTTGCCAGACCAGAGTGCTTGAAAAGTTGCTTGCACTCACTGAGATTACCTTGTAATGTATGAATGTTTTGCTGTTGGTTTTAGATGGGTTAAGCAACCAACTTCTCAGATGCCTGTCTCCAAACTGTTATCCAAACAATCAACAGATTTTTGATTAAACAGGTATAGAATGGCCACTACAGTTTTCACATTAGAGTCTTACCTGGCATGACATGCAGCACCAGAGCATTTTCAAGAGTCTAGTAGAGTTTAGACACATTTCTAGTATCTGTCTGTGGGAAGCCGGCGCAGCAATACTCCCAGTTCTGTCTCACATGTATGTCAGGATGTTTTACTGTTGCAGCAGCATGCCACTTATTCCAAAGCTGTTCTGTAATATTAAAATTTTTTGCCTCTCACCCTATCCAAAACTAGGAACTCAAGACGTGTGCCAAAGTAATGAAACATGAACAAAGTGTTTAGAATTTTTGAAGAAGTTTGTTCGGCTTAATCTTTGAACAAAACTTTTGGATGTTATTTCCCTTTTACCCAAGATGGTTTGTGGGTGGTTGGCATGTTTTATAGGAAAATACCAAAGCTTTCTATATGTTTAACATAGCTAGTTGTATATGAATATCCATTTGACTGATCTGTAGTTTCTTCAAGTTAAGCATCTTATAGCACAGCTTTACAATTTCATGCACCATGGCCCAAACCAATTGGGATGATTGTTTAAATGTTAGGTAGCTCTTATCTTGAATCAGGAGTGAGATAACAATTTCCTTACATCCCTTACTTCAAGTGCATCCTTTCCTTACCTACATTCACATCCTGTAGATGAGTTTATGGCGCTTAGCACATAAAGTAATATATACTATTGCACTGAATGACAGGGTCAATTGTTATTGGGTAGGGGTAAGCAATTAGGCTATAGAAACTGTCCTTTGTTCACTGTTCAATGGGCAAGCCCATGGAGAGGCAGTTAGTTCAGTCAATTGCAGAATATGAATCTGAGTTTTGTTTTCCTTTGCATATCAAATGGTGCAGGATTTTCCTTGTTCTCTCTTCTGATTTCCCTTGTTATGTACCAACAGTTTGAATCAGTTTCATATATGGAGCTTAGAACCATATTTACAGGAAGTGTGCAAAGAAAATTAGTGTTACCAATGAGTAAATGTGTCAGTGATTTATGAATGCACATTTATATCTGAATCTATCCGTGTATTCAATTTGCTTTTTTACTATTCAGATAAAATTTCCACTGTACTTTAAAAAAAAAGTTATATGCTTATTCAGTTTCATACATAATTGCTTTATTGACTTTAATGACAGGAATATTACTTTCACTAATACCTGTATTCAAGTATCTTTGTCTAGGATGTGGTCATAGTAAGAATCTTTTAAACTGTTTTTCCATTTTATATCCAGTTCTTATTGGTTTGACGTATTTCACTGGCTTGCTTCTATCATCAAATCTCTCACTGTGTCTGAGAGTTGAAGAAAAACACCTAGAAATATGAAAGAGAATCTGATATTTTTAATAAATATGCTTATTCTTAATTTTCAAGGTTTTCAAGGAGTGAAATATAAGTTGAACATGATCTTTAAAAAAAAAAAGGCCATGAAAAAACTGTTGCTGCGTTGAATATCTGCAGGAATTTGCACTTACCTTGGAAGCTTTATCAGCTGATTCATCTACATGGAGGAAGACCCCTATCACATCCTAGAAATTAAAAAGTGAAAGATATTTTTGTTGTCCTGAAGTTAATTAGGGAGTGGAAACAAAAGCATATAAGAACATAAATCTTTAGCATACAAATATGAAGCTAGTTCTGTTATAAAAAGTAGCAACTGAGGAAACAGTATTATGAAAGGAATTCAGGTCTTCATGAATTAGTGATAAGCTCAGAGTTTAGCTGTCAAGTGACCTGAATGGATAACAACTGAGATGCTACAAAGTACTGCTGGATTAAAACTTATTTAAGGCAGTATTTCAGGAAATCAAATCAAAATGTAGCAAAAAAGCCCAAAGTGAAGCCTTCAAGGAATTGCAGGGGATAGGTGATCAAAAAAGTCTTGGTGAAGAAGTCACGAAGAAACGTCATATGATCTAAAGATCTATTAGCTACAGAAAGATTAATCCAAACATAAGCCAAAGACAGCATTGAGTACATTAACGTTATACTTTGAATTGTGGTAGTTATTAACATTCATTGTCTTCAATAGTTCATACTAATCCTAGAAGGGTTAATCTGGTGCTGAAATTAGAAATTTTTTTTATGGAAAAGTAAGTAATAGCTATGCATAACCTCCAGCTTTTTTTCCCCTTATTATAAAGCAGCCTTGCTGTTGAAGAAAGGAGGAAAGCATACAAGCGAGACTGTTTAATCGGGGAATGAATCATAAGTGGTGCGAGACAGAAATAAGCACAGAGGCAAGAGTAATATTCAAATTAGAGGATATAGAACCAAGTTTGAAGTTTCTCAGATAAAGTCTTTCAATTTGGCATACTGAGCAAGCAACAGGTTGGAAGTATGAACTGCTTTAGAGGGCTTAGGTTCAGCTTAATATCCAGTATGAATGCATCTTTTGGAGTCTTATTCCACTCCAATACCCATTCCCGAAGTTATTTTGTTAGATTTAAGAACCATTCTTCTCTCACTATCCTTAATTCACTCTCTCCCCTGCCCCCAATTACGTTACTTGAAATGATATTTCCTTTTTCCAGATCCTTGCCTCAGCAGTGATAAATGAAGTGACTGTTAATTGTAAGTTGTAGCCCAACAGGAGTCAGTTTGGCTTCAAGTCAACCTCCCTTGGCAAACCAGGGAAATATATAATTCTGACTGATTACTCCCAGAGAATATTTTTGTCATTTTCAGTGCATGTGTTTGAATTTCAGCTGTTCATTTTCCCCCAAGGTTTTCTCCCTTAACATTGCAAAAGGGAGGGAAAAAGAGGCAGAGATGAAAGCTTGGATTGTAATCATGCACAGCAGTAGGAAAACAACACCATTCAGGGTGTGGATGGAGACGAGCCTAGCTTTTATTTTATATGGACTAATAAGCTGTGATGGATGTCACATGGCAACTTGGCTCAAAGCATTTATACTTTGTATGCACCAGTTGTTTTGCTCTTTGAGAAGCAGATGCTGTTTACTAAATAACCAATGAGACAATGCTTCAGGTACTGGGAAAACTAGTGTTCATCGGGGTCACTGTTCTGTCAGCAAGGAATAGTGAATTTTCATTTTGAAAAGTGTTCCCTTTTATATAAATTCTATTAATTAATATAAAACTATATAGCAATTATATTAATCTTATAATATATTTTATATAATCCCATATATTTATATAACCCTATGTAGCTAATAACATAACACAACATAATATACTATAATAATATAATATAGTATAATATAATATAATAGCTATTAATTAATATAATTCTACCCAAAAGGCCAGACTAGCTGCTCTTCAACCTGGGGAGCCTGCCACAGCACAAGTGCATCATAAGCAGCAGTAGTGCCAGTGGTAATAGCAGACTTCAGCCTTTGAATTTGACACACTGCTGCTGACATCTGCGTTTAGGTAAAGAACCATGCTAAAGGAGTCCTATTACAATACGTCAGCTATAGCAAGAGCTAAGCACAAGGGCTGGATCCGAGTATGGTCTTCCTCAAAGCTGAGGACCGTGTTGCAAATTTCAGGTGAAGGCAATCCCTGTGCAATTTTAAAGTGTCATTAACCAATATTTGTGCTGATCCCTCAATTAAAAATTAGAAAACCAAGAGCATGGTGATAAGCAGAATTGGTCTGTGTTTCTTCATGAAATTAAGAAACTCCTGTGCTTATTTTCTTCCAAATATGGATGGATATTAATGAAGTTGGTGAAGTTATTGAGAGGAAAGTTAATGTATGACTCTAGAAGTGCTGTTGCCTTTGTATTCTTTTCCACAACATCTTTCCCAGCTGCTTTCCCACTGTAGGACTTGAAGAAATCTGCCCAGATCCAGATATTTTCCTAAGTAGGAAATGATCCTTTCATATATACTTCTCTGTTCTTTTACAGAGTTCTAAGATAAAATGCTTCAGAAGAATAAATTAAATACTACAGAACTGACAATACAGTTAATAAATAACAAAAAAATGGAGCAAAAAGCTAGAAATATTTACAAATAGAGTTGATTTGTGGAAGGGGAAGGAAAAAAAACAGTACAAGCGAAGTACACCAGAATACCCTTTCTTTAAAATGAAAGTCACTTTTTTACCACTGTCCTGTGCAATATATATCTTCTACTTGATCCAGGTGACCATCATCTGCCTGCCCTGAGGCTAATGACATGCCTCAGAAGACCTCCACAGTTCTTCTCAACATGAAAGCATTTGACCTCATATAAGAGTTAATCATTCAGGTACTTTGTAAGTTCTACCAAAAAACCCCTGTGGCTGACTAGTAAATTAATCATTCTTTGCAAATCTCTTATGCTACTACCTGTGTTTAAAAGGGGGGGAAAAAGGTAAAAACAATATTTATTTTCTCTATTTCTGCCTCTTATTTAGTCATTATGACTGAACATAAACAAGACACTTGACACATCGATGCTTTCTGACATTTTTAATATGGACATTTCAGCCATTTGATTCACTGTAGTCTTTTAAGTACTTTTATGGGGGGGAAGTAAAATATGCATTAAAATCTCAGAAAGTGTACTTCTGACTGTGAATTGCAGTTTAAGTAAGAAAATTATTTTTGTTATTATTGAAAACATACTTTTAGGGGAATGTGTGCTTGAAATAGTACCATACTATTCTGTTGTCACAGCATGTTTTCGGTATTTTATATGCACCCTTCTTTTATGTCTTTGAGGAGATTTTCATATGTTTTGGGCTTTCCAAGTGTTTCTTTGACATGAGACATGGCAGGAATTCTTTCTGGGTTTTGTTTTGTTTGCCAAGACTACTCTATACAGTTTTATTTGGCAGTCATATTGCCCATCCATACAACTGAACATGGGCTCCTCTCTGTGCAGGTGGGCATGTGACCTCCAGACTGTCAATTTGCCTTCCTTATAGAAAGGGAAAACTGTTAGCTGTATTAAAAACTTAACTCCTAACTTCTGTTACTGAAGTAACAGTACTGTTCTGTTTATGAACACTGGCAGGTGCTGACTACAAGGCAGTGCGCCATTTTCTAAAAATAGGCAAACGAGTTAGTGGAGAGCAGCTTCTGCATGCTACATTCACATTATGGTTTGCTGCCTAATAAACTCATACTACAGACAAAACCCAGATCTGTTGGTGGTAGAATGACTTATTGTGTGAAAAAGTCATATATTGTCAGTGTCATGTGACTGTAGCACATGAAGACTTTATCTGTTTTCAGTGGAGTAATGGCTTGCATCAGCTTTTACTTTCCCCCCTTTCTTTTTTGTATAGAGAATTTCCATATCTCATCATTTGGAAAAAGGGTCAAAAGGCAAGGTGTGCTGACAGCCTCCTAAAGGGATGTATGTTGTTGGAGTTCATTGTCATGCTGTAAAGAGAACAGTGTACATTTCTTAGTGGTATCAGGGTGGTTGTTAACAGAAAATACTTTTCAGTATGGATGGACTTCACTGGACACACTTACAGAGTTCCACTGGCACTATCTTCTGCCATATCATGTTCCTTGTAGGCATTTTCATCTTGGTTTTAACATGTGTTCTAAAAATGAGAAAGTTCACTTGTTCGGGTTTTTTTTCTTGTGATGTATAAAAGACCACAGAAAGTGGGGCATCGCTTTAAGAAGCCACTGTTCTCATTCAGGTCTTTAGTTACTTGTTATGTAAGCAGAATATGTGTAGTGGAAATGCCAAAACAAGGGTTCAGGTGTGAAATTAATTGAGAGCCCAGGGATAGTGCCCGCTTCCTACATTCTCACTGAGCACCAAATATCAAGAACAAAACTCTGGCCTGCTGGAAGCTGCTGGGAAACTCTTACTGACCTTGGCAGGGCCAAACTTTCACCTTTGGCGACTGTCTTGCCAATGTATAGACTCTATCCACTGAAAGCTGTGGTAGCTTTGCATGAGCAGGCTGGTTTTTGCCTTGCCAATTTAGCAGAAAGCCTAGGGCAATATTATCAAATGGTTTCCTTCTGCAGATCACAAAACACTTTCCAAAAATGGCTAAGTATTATTTAGGCAGGGACCAGCTAAATGACTGTTTCATGTTCACAAAGCAGGTAACCTGAAACAACCAGAAAAACATCTTCCACTACAACTACAGTTGTTCCAAGTGAAAAACCAAACCAAACCAAACCAAACCAAACCAAACCAAACCAAACCAAGAAAGCCCACCCCAACTTCCTGACTGAACCTGCATTTTGTTTCTGTTGAGTCATGCTATCAATACTGATATTTTGGGGTTGCCAACCTTTCATTATTCTTAAGTACTTTTAGTAAATATGTTTGGGAAGATGGGGGTACAAAAAGAAAAGAAGTATTAATAAAATTGAAATGAAGGACCTAAATCAGCATTAGAATTGTTAATTGTAACACATCTGGCATGACTGTAATTCTCTGGATATAGTTACCCAATTCACAAGGTGCTTCTGACTACAGAAAGGCTTGCTGCAGAAAAGATCAGTCATTGATACAGTACTATTTGCATTCATCTCATACACCACTTGGACTCCAAGACAGATCCATTATAGTATGAAATAAGGTGCCTGATGAAACTGACTTTTGTTCTTTGTGGAGCAAATGTGGTTGGAATCTGTCCCTGAAGTGACTTAGGAACAAGGTTTGCCAGTCTTTTTCTTAAGGATTAGCAAGCGGATGGGGGAATGAACAGAGGGAAAGGAAAGCAAACAGCCTTCCCAGCCTGTTTGCTGTCATCAGTGTGATTCTGTATTTTCCTGTCTAAAAGGATCCTGTATTTTCTTTTCTGTCTTTGCAGTTTTTAATTGACTGTACTTACAATTTTTAATTGCTTATGCTGCTGAAACAGCTTGAGGGAGGAAGCCTAGAAGTTCATATAAATGGATATTTTGAATCAACCTTATAAGAGATACCGGAGAAACTCCCCAGTAAATACCACAAACGTAACATATATGATTCAAGGTTTTAGCAGTTTACACTGGAGTTACATATGGTTTCTGAAAGGACTTTCTTCTCCTTTTCCATATTGTATTCTGCTTTGAGTCTTCTTTTATTCTTTAACTTACAAGAAGAACTTGGGAATCTTTAGTTTGTCAAAACCTTCTGTTTTTTTTTTTAAACCATAATCTCTCTTCCTTGGGTTCTTTTCTTTGGTTGGTTTTGTTTTGTTTTGTTTTGTTTTGTTTTCCCAGCCAGCTCCTGATTCATTTGCAGGCTGTTTTCAGGTGATCAGTTCACTGCTGTCAGCATCAGTTCTCTGTGTGGCTCAGGGTGTGGGTGCAGGTCAGGATCAGACACTTGTGTACTATTCTCTGCAAAGTAAACTTAGTGTTCAGATTTAGACTTCTTTGCACTGAGAAGTATCAGCCATCTTTTTGTTTTGTTTAAAAATAAGAATTACAATATGGATACTGGTAATATTGGAAGTTCCTGTTTTCATTTTTAGAATTTGTCTGGGGAAAAAATATGTTAGGAGAAAGCTTAACAGAATTGCTTCTGATTTAGTATCACTGCTATTCCTAGCACTGAATTGGTCACAGAGGAAGTTACATGCCCCAGAGTTTATGCAGTTTAAGGATCCAGTTTTAGAGGTTGGTTTAAGCATTATACTGAGAGAATATATGACTGGGGGCTTTGTGCCCTTGCAGAGTGAAGAAGGGCATGGGACTTGTGCAAAAAGCGGATAGAGTGCTGACCAGCCACTCTCTCAGTAAGATTTAAAAAGCACTGCTACTTTTCTCCCAGAACTGAGGTACAGGCACTCAGCGCAGTACAAGGTTTTTGCCTGCATTCCACAGAGTCTCAGGTCAGCTGAGGTCATGTCTCAGTCCTGGTGGATCTAGGCTGCTTTTTCCCATTCTTGTGTGCTCTGAAGTGGCATAGCCTGCATTATTTACTGGGCCAAAGGGAGGGAGAAGGAAACAGCTGGTGCCAGGGCAGAGAGGGATCCTTTTTACCTGGTGTTGTGGTTTACCCCCAGCCAGACGCTCACTCACTTCCCTTCCCCCCGCCCCAGTGGGATGGGGGAGAAAATCAGGAAAAGAAGTAAAACTCGTGGGCTGAGATAAGAACAGTTTAATAGAACAGAAAAGATGAAACTAATAATGATAATGATAACACTAATAAAATGACAATAGTAATAATAAAAGGATTGGAATATACAAGTGATGTACAATGCAATTGCTCACCACCCGCTGATCGATGCCAAGTTAGTCCCCAAGTGGCGATTCCCCTGCCCCCAGTCCCCCCAGTATATATACTAGGTATGACCTCACATTATATGGAATACCCCCTTATGCCCATAAAGAAAAGAGAGGATGGTAAACCTGCAATCAGATCTTCAAGCTACTGTATGTTTCAAAAAGTACCAGTCTCATGTATATATGCAAAACATGAATATAAATATCAACAAGATACTCTTTAGAATTTATGATACATGTACATATGAGGAAAATATGTTGAAATATATCATTAACTGTGAGTACATTTATTGACTTATAAAAGCACTAAAACATTCTGCATACTTTGGGAGCCAGACTGCCTCATTCCTCTTGTTTCTGCTTTGGTTTTTATTGCAACATTTCTAAGGATGAGAAGGATTTGTACTGAGAAAGACAAAATGCATCTTTAAGGTGCCCTGGGCTGACCATGCTGTCAACCCAAACATCCTGGCTGACAAAATGCTTCTGCAGGCTCCCTATGGTATCTTTCACTGCACCAATAAAAACTGTCTTCATGTCATGAAATAACAGGCCAGATCACTGTGATAGGTTTTCCTTTGTATCCTACCTCTTTCTTTTCTGCAGCTTTACGTTATTGGCTGCTTCTCTGTTACTTAAAGAAATGTATATTGTTGTAGTGGCCTAATAGATGTGGTCTTCAAAAGAACTACGAATTCCTGTGTCACAAAACATTAAGATGTCTCAGAAGTTGATGTTTTTCTGCCCCAAATAGGCTTTTTGATATGGCATGCTTGTGTAATTTCTTTGTTTTCGCTCTGTGCTGTCTCTCACATGACCTGTACTTGTCTACCTTCTGTGTATGCAGTCCAGTACACTCTTCTCTCCTGAATGTGTTAGGTCTGCTTAGTATTTAGAAAGTGCACTGCTCTGCCCAACAGGATTAGGAGGTCTGAAAGCAGATAAATGTAAGAGCATCAGAAACACATGATGACAAATCACAGAGGAGTAGCAAGACTTATATAAGGAGACCAAAGAAATTTGAACTGTTTAATGTTGTAGCAGAAAAACTACAGAGGAAGTTGGAAAAGGCTGTAAAGTGGCTGCCATAAAAATACGCTAAAGAAAGTAGATTAGGTTAATTTACTATTACTTATTAGACTTTCACATAAAACTCTATCAGTTGTAAATGTGTTTCAAGGCTCTGATAAATACTTCATTTCCATGGTGTGTAATTGTCCTGGTTTCAGCCCAGCCGGTAACAAAGGACCACGCAGCCGCTCGCTCACTCCTCCCGCCCCCCTCCGGTGGGATAGGGAGGAGACAGAGGAGAGAAAAGAAAAAAACCTGGAACCTCGAGGGTTGAGATAAGGGCAGTTTACTGGGACAACACAAAAAAAGAGAAGTTACAACAACAACAACGGCACTAATGAAAGAATATACAAAAAGAGTGATGCACAGTGCAACTGCTCACCACCCGGAACCTGACACTCCGCCACTTCCCCCACCAAAAGTCGAGAGAGCTCCCCCCAGCCCGCTCCCCATTTATATACGGAGCATGATGTCACATGGTATGGAATAGCTCCTTGGCTAGTTCAGGTCAGCTGCCCCGGCTATGGCCCCCCACCTGCCAGGGTCCTGTAAAAATTAACTCTATCCCAGCTGAACCCAGGACAGTAATTAACAACAAAAATGTGCTGTGATAAGACATAAATACGAATAGGCACTGTCAGAAAGCAGCAAGTGGTGCTCCCATGAGGGAATCTGGCCTGGGAGGTGATGGTGACTCCAGCACAGGCCATGCTTCACTGACAGGCACAGCCCTGCAGGGTCTGACCGCAGTGGGCAGCTGAGTGCTGATAACAGGGCTCATCAACATCACAGGCCTAGCAAGGGGATGAATCAAGGCCAGGGTACAACCAGAGGCTCCTAGATGTAACACAGCTCAAATCTTAAATAGCAGATTTGATGTTGCTATACCACTAAGTTCAACTCCTGACAGGTAGTGGGAGACCTTGCAATAGCTTGTGATAGGCTTACAAGTGTCAGTAGATGAGGGATTTATCATGTAAATATTCTTGAGTCCTGTAAAGATGTATGTAGCACATCTGTGCTGTAGTCAGTTGTGCATTGCCTCTTTGTAGTTCGAGAAACACAAGTGAACTCATTTCATTGCTCCACTCAAGCTCCCTAAAGCTTGTTGTCATGTCAGCTGTAAAAGTTGAGCAATCATAAGAATCCATTTGGAGGAAATTTGAAAAAATAGTTGTTGGAACAGGACAGTCCATAATATGCCTGATCTACGAGAAGACAGGCTGCAGAGGCTTCAGTCATCAAGCCAACAAAAGGCAAGAGGCACTGTGCACCAGCTTATGGTGCAACAAGATCAAATAAACAATGCAAGGTTACCTCAAGTATAGCCAGAAGAATCAATGGAAGCTGTGGCAGAAGGGAGGAGGACTCTGGAGGGTAAGGCTCCTGTCTCGTAGCACTCCAGTGGCTTGTAAAGCAGCTACAAAATTATTGTTGGTGGGTTGGGAACCGTCTGGTTAGTACAAGGGTTTGGCAGCATCCTGCTTCTGCCAGCTCCATTGTCATGAAGCACTGACACTGCTTTCCAGACTGTGACTGATGTCTGCACATCCATAAAAAAGTGGCAGTGATATTCTTTGTATATGATTAATGTTAATTTGCCATTGTCATTACAAATAAAAATTTCCCAATAGAAGAAGAAATGTATTCCAACAGTGAATCTGACCAGTTACGTGCAGTAAAAGCCAATAACTGCAGACTAAATATGGCTCTACCATGTTTCTACTCTAAGCCAAAACTGGACGTTCAAGTCAGAACTATTTGGCAACACCAGGCAAGAGAGAGGCAAACTAAGCCCCTGTCATTTGTTTTCATGTAACTAATACTGAAGATCATTGCAAACAATTATGTCTTATTTTGTGGTTACTGTTTGGGTTTTATTTTAAATCACAGTGGTAATTATTTAATACAAGATGGTGAAGTAAGACAGAAAGCTGAACTATGTTCATTTAATATTCTATCAAGCAAATGCTTTAGATCTGCCCATTCAATCACTTCAGAGACTTTTCTTACGTGGGGGTTTAATATTCTTTATTATATCTAGAGGATGTGCTTGTAATTCTAAACTTAACTATTGAACGTCATTAAACATGCACTGCCCATTGAATCATACCCTTTATGAAGGAAATCAACACAACTTTGCAAATGCCTTGCACAGCAGGTCTGTTAGGCAAGGCTTCTGGTAAAATCTCTGAGGAATGTGGTCTGCAATGAGATGAAGTATCTATTTTTAAACACAGGAAGAACATTAAAAGGTAGATGAGAATTGACAGGCTATGCATAAGCAGGAAACCTGAGCTGTCCAAAAAAAAAACCCAAACCAACTTTGGTTAGCTCAAGAGGTACAAAGAGATAGATGAAATTTACCAAATTATCCTTTACTTCGGGTTTGTTAAAGCCAGGGAGTTCAAATAACCACAAGGTAACAGAAAGTTGTGCAATGATCAGCAAGATGAATGTCAGAAAACATTTTGTGAGTAGTTTATTTTCTGCTTGTTGTTCCATTGGCTGAGCTATAATGACATCGTTTGGCCAAGTGTCCAGTTTTCAGGATGCAGCACCACACACCAGCATCCTATTAAAAGAAATTCCAATTTCAGATTTTTTTTTTTCTGGTTTCTTTTTTTTTCTTCTCCTAATTTTGAGTGTGCAGTTACTACTATGCCATGCATAACTTTTTTGTTCAGTCTTGCCTTCTACTGAATAACAAGGCAAAACTCTCAAAATCCTTGACCAGGTTCCCATACCCAATTAGACTTTAAAAATAATAAGTCAGATCCTTAGGTTCTGTTTTATTTTTTACGCTGACATTTATGTTTTATTTATCTTCATTGCTCAGGCTTATAGCATAAGATAAGTAAGAGAGTAAGGAAAGATGCAAGATTTGGTGTTGAAGTACTACGGCCACTCAGTTCCCCCATATAATTTTGGTATCGGTTATTTGCGTAGCCACTAGCATTTCAGCTGGTGCCCTTCCGTTGAAGGGAGGGGAAAGTCTCTCCTGAACTGCTGAAACATGGGACTTATGACCCAGTGTCAGGGAAGGTAAGGATGAGTTTAATGATTTTGTGCCTCCTGATTCTGGATCATGTGTGGAGTGGTGAAACTTGGCAGTCTCTCTCCCAGGATGATCTCCTCCAATTTATGTGGCACACCCCTTGTGTAAAAGATAATGAAAAACCTTTAGGCTATTTCTGATGTTTAAACCAGGAGTAATCTTTCCTGGCCAAACCCAGAGCTTTTAAATGCCCTTTATCTGGCTTTATCCTATGTGAAACATTGGTAGAAAGGGAGAGGACTTCATGAGTACCCATAATATATTGTGTTGAGAAACTGTATTGTAATCAGCATGCTGGACCTCATTATTTCCTCTTTGGGAACTGCAACTAGTACCCTGTGCTGTCTTCCGTAATAACACTGGCCCTTTGCTTCTTGTATATTTCATGGAGCTGTGATTTGGCATTACTTTGCCATCTCATCTCATACTTTCATGGTATATCCAGCACAGTAAAAAATGCAGGATTTCTGCTTTAGTATGCTGTTTGTATACTAAAAGCAATAATTTTATTTTTTTTTTTTATTCAGGCAGGTTTTGATTTGACTGATACACTTGGCTCTTACCTTAATAAAAACATATTAATGTATAAAAATAAGCTCCTTGTTTATGTAGTATGGTTTGTTGTTGACTTAAGCATATTTTAAGAGAAGTTTGCATTTTGGGGGTGAGTACTGTTGCTTCTTTGATCCACGACCAGGCCCAATTTAAGCCATGCTGTTTTCCCACTTGCTTTGAAAATGATGCATTTTAGGAATGAAGAAAATAATTTTCTAGCACTTTGTTTTCTCCCCTTTAAATTTAGCCAAAGTTAATCTTGGCTCCAGAATTTAAATGAAATGTTTTAGATGTTGTTTTCTAAAGCAGGAGCAGCTGTGGTCCAAAGACACATCAGTTTCAAAGTGAACAGACAAACATTACAGATCGAGGGGAGGATCAAAAGACCAAGTTTAACTGCACTTCTTCTGTATGCAATCTCTTCCTGAAAACAGAATTAATTCATTCTGACTACTGTAATTTGCTTCGTTATTTACTGTTATTCCCAGCAATCAATTTACAGTACTACTCACAAATGATAAAATCATAACAAAACAGAACAGCAGTTAATTCATTCACTGTGCATAAGACCAGAAGCAAGAAAGTACTCTTCAAAAGCTTACAACTTTCCCATTCCACAGCTATCCTAAGGAACACCCAGTTTGGTACAAACCTGCCATCAAACTTAATGTACTGGGAGTTTGTAACAGCTTTTGGCTGACTTGTACCTCATTAGCACTGGAGATTTTCACTTCCTTTCCCCATGTTTTGGCCAGGTGGTGGAAAAATACACCTCTTGGTATATGTCAAGTCCTAAACCCAGCTATGTGTTCAGTGCAATAAGCATTGCAATGTGTTTGGGCCGTCAACAAGTTCATGTATTGCAGGACAAGAGTGAAAGGAGATTGCCAGATGCAAGGACAGGAGTTTCTCCAGGAGAATGCCATGCTGTCAACCTCTTTCCTCTCTACTGAAAAGAGCCATGATATGAGCATGAAAAGGCTGTGGGCTGCTGGGGAAGAGTTTATCACATGTAGCAGTATCAGAGAACTTAACTTTTAAATAAACATAATGAAGTACTAGAAAATATTCTCCTCCAAATTTACTTGCTAATAATCTGCTCTGCTACTTACAGAATTTGTTTTCTGAGTGGATGCAAACTGCATTGCTGCCCACTAGTCCTGATAGCTAAAATTGGGATGTTTCTGTCCAGAGAAAGATGATCACATGCTGTTGATATAAAAAATTGATTGATTTTCTTCAGTGGCTGACAATCTATCTAGTTTGAAATCTGTTCACAAATAACAGGTATGGGAAAAGCCTGTAGGATATGAGGTTTTGCAGATTCCGTCACACACTGTAATCACATCATCCTAGGCTTCAGCCATGTTGCTGTCATTTATGTTCCTGTATGGCCAAATCTTTGGACTGGGCAAGTCTTTGATATGCAGTGAAGACAGGAGAACCCAGAGCAAGTGAAACATAGCAGTTTTCCAGAACTGCTTTTTGGCTCTTCACACAAAAAAAGACATGATCACATATCTCCTAGCATGTTGTTGTGGTTTAAACCCAGCCGGTAACAAAGCACCACGAAGCCGCTCACTCACTGCCCATCCCCCAGCCCCAGTGGGATGAGGAGAAAATATAAAGAAAAGCTCATGGGTCAAGACAAGGACAGGGAGGGATTACTCATGACTTATGGTCATGGGCAAAAACCAGACTTAACTTGGGGAAAAAATAAAATAATTTTCATTTACTACAAATCAATTCAAAACAAGGATAATGAGAAGAAAAACCACATCTTAAAACACCTTCCCCCCACCCCTCCCTCCTTCCTGGCTCAACTCCACTCCCGGTTCTCTCTAACTCCTTCCTGCCAGCAGCGCAGGGGGACGGGGAATGGGGGTTGGAGTCAGTTCATCACACCTTGTCTCTGCTGCTCCTTCCTCCTCAGGGGGAGAACACCTCACTCTTCTTCTAGCAGCTTCTCACAGGAGCCAGCCGTGCAGCCCCCTCCCCCACTACCAAAATCCTACCACACAAACCCAAAGCACATGTGAAGCCACACTATGCATGACATCTGCCAAAACTCAGATTGGTGTTAGACTCCTCTATTGAGTCCTCTCTTTCCCGTAAGGTGGCTTAGCTTGTCTTTAAAGTCATAATAATAACTTGATTTTTTTACCTAACATATATCAACTGAAAACAGTTCAGGTATAATGGCCTGTCATTCTCCACCTGTCTCCAAGTTTCAAAACAGATTATCTATTTGCCTGGTTCACAGCTCATGGAAGAAATTTCTTTACTAATGTTTGCTACTTAGGAGTGTAAGACCACACACTGTCTTCCTTCTTGCTTCATCTGTTATGGGTTATTTTACGGCTTATCTGGATACTTCCTACCCTTTTAATAGTTTCTGGTTTGCACAGTATCTCCACCATGGCTGGACAAATCTAGGAAAAGGGTGAGTTGGTGCTACTCAGAACTTTTCCTTTCTGTGTTGCATCATTTTGGTACATGCTAAATTCAGCTCTCTCTGGCTTTTTCTGCAATGCTTATTTATGCTCTGAGATACCTGATTCTGTGGTGAAAGACAGGCTGAAACAGAGCTTGTGAACAAAGTCAGACAAGATTGGATCTGTAGCTGAGCATGTTGTAATTTTCAGAAATTCATGTCTATTGTGACAAACTATGATTTTTATTTTTAATACTACTAAAGCTAAGGAAATAGAATGATTGGGTAGTTTTGTTTAAAAATTTTCCTAAAAAGATGGAAAATCCACATTCTGGAAGGTGTGTGTGTGGGGTGTTTCTTTTTTTCTTTTTTTTATTTTTTTAAATAATAACATTCCCATCACTCTGTACTCAGTTTTTTCAGTTTTCAGATAAAGCTCATTTACAAGCTAATGGTTTGTATAATCTCTCACACATACATGCTTTTCCTTCATGGTGAAGCAGTCTCTGTTGGAGTATGCTGCTTCTTGTAGAGCTCCACTGCACCTATCATACATACCATCATTAGAAAAATATAGCTTAAAAATGCCTGTTTCCTGAAGCTGGTGTTTTAACAAGGGTGGCATGCATCTGTAATTTATATCACGCTGCGAACAACTTATTACATGAAACGTTAAATGCAAACTAGAGCTACTGGACAATTTATTTTGTAACAGAAATGGGTATTTTAGTTGTTCATGTGATCTTAGCTTTGTTTTGTATTTTTGTTCATTCAGATACACTTGTTAAAACAAAGCATTCTTGATGTGTTTCAACAAATCTGAAATGTGTTATTCTTTACTATATGTCAGAATCAAGATTACAGAATTCCATGCTAATTTGTGATGAAAATTTGCTTATCGCAGGTGAAGAAAACATCCTTTTGTGTTTGAGATACATTTGTGGAAACAGATTTGCTTAGCATCAAGACTGAATTTGCCAGGACAAAAATAATGTACATGCTCAGCTTCAGGTAAATGTTCATGGACTGGTTAACGTTAGAATACATGGATAAAGCCTAAAGACTGAGAACAGCAATCAAATTACTCCTGCACTTGAAAGGAAGTTTACCTGAGTATTTTTGGTGGTTTTTTTCCATAAGGACCTGACAAAACACACTTCACTATTTAAAGCCAAAATTGCTCCTGACATGTTTAAGCGGAGTTGGGTTTTTAGCTACAATCCCGCTTCTGTTTCAAAACAGCCGTGAAAGCACCACTGCTTTTTGAAATAGACATGGAGATAATTTCTAGGCATTTGGATGACAGCATATTAAGTGTACCTGGGTCTGAAAGTTGAAACTCTTTCTTTTTGTTGGGCTAGTTAGGAAGACTGAATGTTCATTAGCTTTCAGCCTGATCTGCAGACACAGAAATCACTCCTAACTAAATATGCAGTGATTTCCCTGTAAAGATTTGTAATAGGAAAAAAACATCCATTTCTTTAAAACTTCACTTATATTTTGCATCAAATTTGTCTCAGTGAAGATTCTCTCCTAATGTCTTGGTTAATCAACAGAAACCTCAGTCTGAACAGACTGAGCTTCAGAAACTGCTCCAAGGTCTACTGAAATGCCACAAGTCCAGTCTCTGTTACAGACCAAATACCCTATTTGCATTAAAAAATTAGTATATTATCCTTAAAAGTATTACCATTTGTGGTTAAAACATTCTGTTCCAAAAGTAACTTTCCCCTGAGGGGCTAGTGGAGTAGTCTCAGTTTTATCCTAAGTTTGAAAAAAGCTGTGCTTTATAGAAGAGAAAAGAATGGTTTAGTTTTCATAATTTTTGACAGTAGCAGAAAAAGAGGTTTTTAGGGTAGGAAATATATCAACCTATATGCTTGCTCAAGATATCACACAGCTGTGATTTGATCTCGGGAAAGCTATCTCATTGTCACTGTTTTCTGAAGTGGATTATTAGAACTGAGCCAGCTGTAGGAAGTATCATACTTTCTATTTCTTTGAAAGCAGTATACCAGACTTGTGGTGTGCCTAGGGGATCAAGGGAACAGAGCCTGGGGATTCTGGGAGGATATGAGGGAAGAGGCAATGAAAAGAGTAGGGGAAGTTTTGGAGGGCAGATGAGGGGATATCTCTCCTTACCAAGCACTTCACTGTTGCTGATGTTTAAGGAGTGTGATACCTATGTCTTGTTCCCTCCTGATACTCTACTATCAGCTCAAGGTGCACTGCACATTTTCCTTTTTGCTGAGTGGTTGCTGATGGCTTCACATGCAAAGATTTCTGAGGGCTACAACGCCTGAGCTTATACATGGATCATGTGTTTCAGAATATTACCTTTCCATTTCATTTTGTACAGGAAATTCCAAGGGTCTAAAGTGTTCTATTTTTCATGTGAGTTTGGGCTGAAATAAGTGTAGGGAAAACATCAGATGAGAATTTACTGCTCAACCAATTCCCCAAACCAGAAATATAACATAGGTTTATTTTAGTCAAAACGTGTGCAACCTCCCATGCATGGAATCACACTCACTACAGTTGTGTTGTACCAGGGGTTGCACAGCAGAAATTACACTTCTTACAGTATTTATTATTCAACTGCTGCTTTTCAGTGTAGGTTTGCTTGAGAGACAAGTTCCAGGTTTCTAGGTTTCTACCTCTTTTGTCCTTTACTCCATAAAAGAAGGAAAATCAAGTGAAACCAAGGATATAACATCAAATCAATCATAAGAAGTATGCAGCACAGGAGAGTAGTGAGAAGTACAAATTGTTTCTTCCCCAAGGCCTGTGTGTATGTAGTCAAAGATAATGTTTTGCACACTGTTTGAAGCTGTGTAAAGATTTCCTTTCTATTTTAAGCAATTTTTAATGCATTGACAGTCCTGCTTTGCCATCCTTCGGGATTAATAGAAGTTGCCTGATCAGATTTTTACAGGAGTTGTGATTAATCTGTAGAACGTTGTACCGTATGCCTGTGGTTGTGGTCTGAGTACCTCCAGCTTGGTAGGCTAACTTGCCTAGCGAAGACTCTGGAAGGTGATTTAATGGGACTTTGTGACAGGGGTAGAATGGGTGAAGTTTTGTAGCAAAAATAAGGCGACAGAAGAGAAATGATTTTTCATTCTACTTCTATAAATTTGGTAGTGCCTGAAACAGAGCAAAGGTTTCACCTCACTGACAAATGGGAATGTTCAAATGTCATCCATATAGTGTCCTGTTCTCTGAAGCATTTTCGCCTTTCAAACCAATACAGGAATAAGCTTTCTGGCTGATTTTTACCTATTTGTTCTTTATGGAGCTGACCTCTCAGCTTTCTGAGAACTCTATGATGCCTTTGCAAATTGGAATGATGCTGTCATTATAGGATCTCTCCCCTCAGCTATTAGTTTTATGTTATATATGCCAATGAAGTGTTGCTTATTTTACTATTTTTTGGTAGCATGTGCACCTCCTTTCTCCACCCCTTTCTTTTCTTTAAGTCCTGATGTGGATAATTGCTGACAGTGAGCTCCCAGCTTTCTTCCCCGTTGGCAGGTGTTGAAGAGTTAGTTCTTCACCACAGGAGTGAGGGGGGTTATTGAAAAGTCTGGCATTCAGCAGCTCTGTTTCCTGCCAACACTCAAGAGCTGATCAGTGTTACCTTTAAAAGCCAGAGGATCTGTTGTGGCTATGGGAATGTTTTCTGGGTTATCATGGATGTAAAGAAGGGCCACTGGTTTAGAGGTATGAGAGTGCTTAAAGGCTGAATAAAGAAAACAATCACCCTGAACTATGAGGTATTAACATTGCCATTTGCCAAACCCATTGCTACACACTGCATGGAACACACACTCTCTTCATTACCCTCCCCTCCAATTCTTTTCAAAATTAGTATCAATTTGGGAATCTAAATTCCAGCTTGGGGGTAGAGGTGGAATAGGATCTGCACCCAAAATTCACACCAGATCTGAATTATTCTATCTTTACCTACCCCTGGGCACTTATAGCTCCTCTGTCCCTTGACTAAAACAAATTCAACTATTTCTACTTGTGGTTTTGGTTTTTTTTTTTAAAGTGAACACAAACATATTAGGCAGGTGTTTCTGTGGGTTTTTTTTGCAGGAGGAGAAGGCTCACTTATGAATGCAAGCCTGACTCTTTGTTTCCACTCACACAGGAAAAAAATGAATCAGAGTGTGTATAAAAATAAGAGACAATCTAGAGCCCGTGGAGCCTTTACAGTACTGTAATCAATGACAACTGTTTCACTGACTTGAATGATACAACATGAAGTCCCAGAGCAAATGAACCTTCTTTTATGTCAGAGGACCAGTAATCTTCATTGGTCAATATATCCTGTGGAACAAAAGGGTAATTTATGGCACTTCCAAATCAAAGTTTCAGTAAGAACAGTTTTGTTTCATATTTATGAAAATGTTTTGAGTCCAAACATTCTTGTACTGTATGTATCTATTATGGAGTTAAGATCAAGAGGAACAGTTTAAAATGGAAATTAGAACAAATGAATGTCCTCATATCAAATTCAAATTTATGATATATTTTTAACAGATGAATCACAAAAATAGTTTCAATAAACCAAAACAGAATTAATAAACCTGGGTTGTTTTTAAATCTCTTTTTCTCCTTGTATGAGTTCCTCTTGCTCTTCTGCTTTTTTTTTTTTAACTTAGTTTTTTGTTTTGGCATGGATAACATAGGATCTCTTAAAAAAAATCAGTATCTGACATCATCTTGGTAGCAATGATTGGGAAGGAGTATTTGAACCAATACCCAGGAGGAAGGACCTTACAGTGTAACAGAGCACATCTTGTTCTGTGGTTCCGATTATGCAAGAACAGTGTCATGTTATGTTAGGCAAACACATAATTTCGTTGATTGAATGGGATTATTGAAGCTGATTTTTTAATAAGTATGATAGGGAAATTTTAAAATTTGTTTTTATTTCTGTCTGTTTGGATGGCAATTTCAAGTGGTGTTTTGAAATGGTGTTTTGAGTAACTTTTATGCTGACTTGTATTTGTAAAGCATAGTACACTTCTGCATTTATTCTATGTGTTTGTAATTTTATAACCCATGCTTGTCAAGGTCCAGGTTTGTTTGCAACTTAGACACAACTTTTTTACCACCTAAGATTTTCCTAGTGTAATTCATGCGTACTATACCATGTTTTAAATATTGCAGAAAACAGCAGGTGCAATTTTTAGAGGCCTTTAAGCTCATTTGGAGAGTTTGATCTTGTATTGTGTAAAGAACTTCATGTTTCCTTTGTTAAAGTTTTAACAGAATTAAGTAATTCAATCCTCTAAATCCAAGATCAGACTCCTAGTTGCCTTAATGAAATTAATAGGTGTTGCATAAGCCATACCCAGAAAATAAGTCTCTTGTGGGTGGCAAGAGCAATTTTGCCTGAGTAAAAGCCAGAAGATTAGCCCTTATAGACTTTGCTGCATTTTTAGTATAATAAAAGAGAGAGAGACATAATACCATTCGTATGCGTTACAGCTTCTTTACTGAAGCACCTCAGGATACTTCAGAAGCAAAGATGAATTGCTAACAAATGATTGTAATGAAAATGGATCTAGGGTTGTCAGTCCTTTTAAAGAAACATAACTTCTTTAATCACTGACTGCAGTTCTTGCAGTAAGCAGAAAACTATTAATTACATTTAAAACAAACAAACAAAAAACCAAAGGTTCCTAGCTTCTAAGAATGCCATTTTGGCTCTTGTTTTGACTTTACCACTATGCAGAACTTGGCTGACATTTTACTTTTTCTCACACTTGCCACATTCAGAGCTGCTAACTAGCAACACATGGCATGAGAGAGGAGTCCTAAGAAAAGAGTGGCAGGGCTTTTGTCTTAATGATTTGGAAATGTCTGTCACTTCACTTACCTTTGATCTTAACATTTTCTGTTAGTCCTCCCACATCTTTCTCTCCCACAAATGTGCATACTCCTGTGCTGAAATAAAGGCACTCGCATTCTCTGAGTTACAAATAGGTGTACTTGCATAAAATACCAGACCACTAATATAGTGCCCGATTCTTAATGAGGCAACTGGCCTGCTTCCTAGTCCAGCAGAGGACTGATACCTATATGAAGCCCCACCTCATATGGACATGGTGGATCTGAATCAATCTGATTGCAGTGCTGGGACTAATGAGAATGAACCCAGAATGAAGGACTGCAATATCAGACTGAAGAAATTATCACTAATCTTACAGATTCAGATAATGTTGGATGTGCCTTTGCTTGAAAAAAGTAGTTTCATCGGCATTTCAGTACTGCTGCCACCTCCATGCTGTAGTTCCATGCTCTTCTAAGTTTTGACAGGAGACACTGGAATTTATTATCAGCATGGTAAATATACCATACAGTTATTCTTAGACATCATTTTTCTTAGATGCGCTGGAGGGACACTGCACAAATTTGGGATAACTAAATGTTAGACAGGAGATGAGTGTGTAATTACTGTGAGTTACTTTGGCTAAAGAAGGCATTCAACAAGTTCCTGTCCTTCAGATTCCTTCTGCAAGATGAAAAAGTAAATATTTTTCTGCAGTATGTCAGCTTTTCAGTGTCTACAAAAAAGCATTTTTGCAGTAAACCCTCTAAAGGCTTCTACTGTATTTCCCTCAGAGGTGTGTGTTGAACTGCAGTTCCCAGCAACCTTGACTAGGTGATACCTGGTGTGGTTTGAGTTAAGTCAGAAGACATCTCCCTGCTGGTGGGTCCGGAGTATAAAGATACATGTTCTATTTAAGACACTACGTGTTTTCTTAGACATGGACTTATTACTCTAGGATGTGTTGCTACTAAGTACTAGTTCCTTCTGCTACAAGTTGGAGGCAAAGAAAGTGCAATCTTGAGGTGATCAAAATATATAAGGTACCAATTATTCCTACTCAGCCTGTTTTTTAAAACCAGACACTGAGGCAGCACCATTAGAATGAAGAGCATCAACTCACTTTTAAAGTTATGTTCTCAGTGACACTAATGATTCTCAAACTTTGGTTTTTTCCTTGTTTTGTTTACACTAAGTTAGTATTGTTGAAATATAAAACAAAATATTATATTAAAAACGCTTTGAACTATAGCTTTAGTTACACACAAGTTCATGTTCTCAAAATAAGAATACATCGTGCCCTGTTTTGAAGTTGACATGGTAGAAGTTAAGGGATAACAGCAACTGCATACTAGTTACATAACTTTTTAACTTTATAGGCAAACTGATCTTCACTTCTGCCACTCAGAGCTTAGCCATGCTACCTATTTTCTTGGATTCCAAAACCAGTAAACCTCTGTGTAAAAGTTCATTCAGTGAATGTACAGTTTACACAGAAGTTAGAAAAGAATTGAATCTTGCAAGATATCTAGTTTGTTAAATCAAGCAGAGAAGGAATGATCAGTAAATATTACTTTGTGTAAGGTGCTGTACTGCACTTCATCGTATTGTGTGTTTGGGCAGGATTCATTGTATGAGGATGAAGGAGAGGCAAGAAAATCTATGTGTGTATGTAAACGTGTGCATGTGTGTACTTGCTGTGAGGCATGTGCAGAAGGTGGAGTGGAATGGGGAAATATTTCTGATTTATTTGTGCATTCACCACCCTCATCTCTTGTCAGTAATTTACTAAGCTATTGTAAATGAATATAGAAAACTGACAAATTCATCCTCTCCCTAACTAATTCAAGCTAATGATAGGTTCTCTTGCCTTATCCAGGAGGGAAGAAGGAACTGGAAGTAGAGGGAATATGAGAAGGAAAACTTCCCATGAAACACAAGAATTTGAGGATTTCCAGACTGAACAAACTTTCCATCAGATAGTCATGTTCCCTTTACTAGTAAAAGGCTCTGAAATTTGTGTAAACCTGAAATCAAGCACCTGCTTCTTCTTCTGTTCACACCTGAGATTCTTTTAGCTTGAACCTTCATGAATCTTTATTTCAATGGTGAGTGAAGATATGGGAGCATTTTAAAAAATTTATGCTGTCCCCAGTGTTAGAAGGTGGATGGAGAGTTTGATCTCTCCATTTTCTTCACATAGCTACTGCTGAGCATTCCTGGATGGACAAATTACAGGCCTCTCCGAGCTCATTGACTTAACAGTTCTCAATTGCTGGGCTGATGCCAAGGTACAGGCTTTTTGTGTGGTTATTCTGTAAATACAACTACCTTACTGTGATAATGCTAAGGCACAAAACCCGTTTAAATTCTTGGCTCAGAAACGCCATCTGGTTTGTCTGAGGTCAATGTCCAAGTTTGAATGTTTCTGAGCCGTCTCCATCTTGTTGGTATGACGCCAATGCACAGGCTCTTCTTTACAAAGTTTTGGCTAAGTAATTCCTACCTGGGCTGATGTCACAATCCCTTCCACTTACTGGATCATCAGAGCCTCTTTTTTAGTACTTTGATGTCAAGGGACAGGTTGTATAAGCATGGGAACTGATTTTGCACTGGTATGCTAGTTTGGTGTCAATGGCCAGACTGCTATACCGGTTCCCATCACAAAAATGAGCTTAGTGAAATGCTCTCAGAGCACTTCTGTCTTTTCTTTCTTTCTTTCTTTCTCTTTGGGGTGTGTGCGTGTGCATGCATGCTTGTGTCTGAGTGTGTGTGTGTTGGGGGTGGGGTGGGATTACTGCCTTGTCTGCTCAAGCTGCCTAGTTTTGCATGAGAGCCCAGACTTCTGCAGCATTCCTGGCTCAGCATTTCCAGCATGTCACTTTGATTTCTATGCTCAAGCCTCTAATTGTAGGATTACTGGGTCAGTAACTTCATTTGATTCAGCTGGTGTCAAGATCTAGTGAACAAGAACACTCAGTTGCCCCTAACATGACAGAGCTGGTGTCAAGGCACAAGTTTCTCAGGAGCTATTTGCTCAACAGTTCTTTGGTTGCCTTTTCCAAATTATGTAGTGTTTGATGCGCTAGGTTAGCACACTTGGACACAGCCATCTTCAGCTGCACAGGACAAGAGTTGTTCAACTATCCTATAGTTCACCTGTTACAGAGAGCTTATTAGCTCCTGAGGGTGAAATTTGTCCTTCTGTTTAGACCATTGCTTCTAACAACATCTCCAGGACTACCATACAACTGGCTAACTCTGTTACAATGCTCTGGCAGACAACTATGTATTTGGAATAAAACTAACAGTTTTCAGTTTCAATACCAATAGATGGACCCTGTACCTAGAGTTAGATCCTTCTGTATTTTTACGATTTCACATTTTTTGTGACTGCAACATAAAGTTCACTGTTCAAATGGATCTACATGCTCTGATGCTAGCTGTACCCACACTGCATCATATGAGGATGAAAATATGCATGGTATCTGGATGTTGATTTGGGTATCTCAGGCTCTCAGTCACTTTGGTCTTTGTTTCCTTGTCTACCTTCTGTGGAGGCAGACATGGGTTTCAGAAGAAATTTAATTTTAAACCATGTGATTACTGTTGCAGTGGTTTCTGGGAAATAAGGTACGGTAAAGCTGGCAGAAGACAGCAGGTAAGATGTCTGGCTTTTACAATATTAATTACCAAAAGGCTTACCTCAGTGTAGTGTAATTACACTATTCAATTTGATTCAATACAGGTTGTACATGTACAAACAAAAGAGTTGACAGAATTCCATTTGGTCAGAAAATGAACAGGGGCCTTGTTTGAAGAAAGCATTCTTTGCATCATGCTATTAAATGGAACACTTAATCAGCTGCTTTGCCAAAAGAAAGCTTCCCATTATACTTGTTATAAAAACTACAGTAAGAGAAAAACATAAAGGGAAACTGAATTGTTGTAATGCTGAATATACTCTCTATGGTTCTTCTGTATGCTAGTCTAAGGTACAAAGAGCTGACTGAATGTTAATATTAGAAAATCTAGGTTTAGCTAGAGCTATGTGTTCTGGGAGGTCTGAGTTTCAGATTTTGCAAACAGCTCAAGCAATTCCCTGAACAGTTTTGTTAGTCGGCTTTCTCCCTTACTCTTTTTCTGAGCTTTTTCTAGGTTTAGTACTATTTCATCCAAAATAAATTACATCATGGAAAATAAGAAACTGTCTTGTGAAGCTGGTTTCAAAAGATAGTTCACATTAAGTCTGTATGAATTTACATGGGATTAATATAAATCTGTTCTAGATCTTACCATATAAGTTTGTTTGGACCTTCCCAAGTCTGCTGAGCTCCAAGGAGGCTGAATGAGTGGGAAAATTGTATATCAGTCTGATTAGAGCCAACATTTGCCTTCAGAGACTCACACAGAAAATGAAGTACTGCATGTTATCCTTTGTTTTACCCAAAAGTGCTTCTACTGTAGTACTATTTTGATATATTTACGCTGAACAAAAAGTTTGCTTGGTTTTCTATGGCAATCAAATGATAATAAGACAGACCTTCAGCACTATTAACTGGCATAATTTTGATAAGCTAGTGGAACTCACTACTGATTTACCCCAGCCGAGGATCTGACCTTTGGCACATTGCTACAGACTTCATGCACTAAAGAGAAAATATTCAGGCCATGAGAGGTCTGGACCAAGATACCATCAAAACCAAATGGCTAAAGCTGTGAAGACTAACTTCTTTCTGACTTCTGTGGCATACATTTCTTTGCATAGTCTCTCTCCATTTTGTAAGTCATTTTTTAAGAGGAGAACCATCCTCCTAAAAACACGTCTGTGAAGTTTGTTGTAGCCTTGGAGTAGAAATGCACAAGAATTTGGAGTGAATTTGCTAAAATGATCAATGCTTCTACATAGATCAGAGAGTATATGATCATCCTAGGATGGCATGCTGTAAAAGAGGTGAGATGAACCATAAATACAAACTTTGAAAAAGCTAAAGAAATTGTTTTTGCCGAAGCAGTGATATCACTGAGTATAGGTAAAAGAAGTATACCTGTAGTATTTATGTCTAACCTTTCAACTAAATATATGTTCTTAATGTTTATAAATTTTCAGATGTTACCTTTTAGACATTCTGTAAGCACAACATATTAGCATCTGGCACCAAAGGAAATCCTTTCCCACAGGAATTAAAGAAACCAATGTTATTCCTCACATATGCAAGCTATTAGTGTATTTATGGGTACCCTGTGGGCACACCTTTACCAGCATAAAATCAATCACACTGCTGTCGCATTTGGGAGGTACAGTTTTTCTGTCATTTCAGAGATGGTGTGGTAAGCCAGTGAACTTGTACAGAGCTCAATCCTTGTGACATTGAATGAGTGTCTCTGCCTGCTGGGAGTTCATGACAGTTTGGTGCTTAGCATATGATAGGATTGGTTTGGTTTGACTGTTGAGAAAGGAACAAAGCAAGCAGAGAAAGCAAGCAGAGGAAGTAAGCATCTTGCATTTTAAAAGGAGCAGTTACAATTTCTGCCTAGTAAGACAGATATCTTGATGTAGAAGAAAAAGGACATTTGCCAAAACCCAGAAAATTCTTTTTCAGCAATAGATTGCTCAAAACTTTGCATAGTCTGCATAGATTTACATGTTAAGATGCTATAAAGTACCTGAATTCATGTATCCCCCCATATATACATGCAGAACACACACACACACAAATCTTTTTGTATTTTGGAAAGCTTTTACAGGATCCCAGTCATAATGGGACTTTGTTCATGTGTTTCAAATAAAAGCAATCACACTTCAAATCAAACACTCAAGGGCATGTAAAGAACTATTCCTGCATTGCTGTTACAACAGGTTTTTACTTTCTTTCCCGATTATTCGTTTTCCTAAAACTAGTAACCAGCATCTGTATATTTTAAGTGAGTAAAAAGAAAAGGAAGTCAGGAATAACTGAAAACTCGTAAGCAAGGCAGTATCTGTTAAACATTATCTGATTCAACAGAAATAATCTTTCTAGTTTCCTTAAGGCCAGGCAATGTGGATGCTGGCTAAATACTTTTTTCCTGATCTTGGATATTCAAAACACAGAGTTAGTGTGCATTTGGAGACCAGAGTCTAGAATAATCACTGGAGTTGTCAGTCTCATCCCATATAATTGTAGGCAGCTGAACAGAAGATATCTAATGAAAAAATATCCACAGAACAGCCATGTGCTAGAAAACGTCAGGCAGAAGCACCCTTCCAGCAGACAGTGCTGGCCTCATTGCCTCTGCCATTATTTCTCCCAATCTTAAATAACTTACATCTCTAGTTCCTTTACATGTCTACTGTTTCATCTTGCCTCATGTTATTCTTCTAATATATTGTGTTCTGTATGAGAATTCAAGTGCATTTGTATTTGTTGCTCAGGACACTTGAATTGATAGACAAATTTCAACTTCTCACAAAAGAAGACAGGTAACTTTATTACTATTTATAAAAAGAGAAACTGAAGAGAGATTATTTGATGGAGAGATCATATGGTTTGATGTAATATATCAGCCAAAAAGCCAGGAATGCTACCCCTTTCTTCAGACTATAGGCTCAGTGCCTTTCACACTGCTTATACTAATCTGCATGTTATATTTTATGTAATATTAAACTTGATCTATAATGATCCTTGAGGAAAATACCTTTTCATACTTGGAGAAAAGTCAAAGAACATAACAAGGCAAACAAGAGCACTCATGTGCTCCATTTCTGAGATTTAAGAGGATAATCATGTGTTCAAGACTGTTCAGTCCTTAGTCTTGCTGATAGTTGGAGGTATCATAGATTAACTACTAGCAACATCACACGTCATCAAATTTCAGCCAGCATAAGTCTCCTGACCTTCCAGTGGAGGAGTTACCACTGATTATGATCACATTCTTTAATGTTATCATCCAAAAGCTGGTTGTTGGCACATCTCTTTTTCTCATAAACTCCCTGCGTTTTATGTAAGAGCTCTTGTTCCCTGTTCCTGAGACTGAAAGATGCATTTGTATTCCATTTGGCTGGCAACTTTTATGTAATACAGGAAGATTTTTGGACGAGTTGGAATTGCCTTGATTTCTTCCAGTGGTGGCCTTTTTTGGTCATGTTAACATTTAGAAGCAACTGTTACTTTTATCTAAGTTTCCTTCATTTTCCCCAAATTTAGACAAGGGCCACAATTGTTCAGATCCTATATAAATCAAACCAGAGAATCTTATGTTACTCCCCCTACTCACAGAATTCTCCCCCTACACACAGAATTCATTTTGAATATATTCCAAAATTGGCATATTCTTAATACAACAAACTCAATGGGATGCATGCTAGAGCCTTTAAAAGGCATCCCATATCTTAAATACCAACTGAAAATGACTGAAAAATACTGAAAATTACATTATGATTTGCATCCATTTGGTCAGTTGGCTGTCTGCACCCTACATTTGTTCCCCAAAATCCTGGTGTGCCCTTCATTCTAAATATGGAATTAGTAAGGAAATGTGAGGATTATTCCTGTGCTATTGAGTGGAGTACTTTACCTCTCAGACACAAGGTGAAAACTGATCATAGAACCTTGGACTCACTAGAATGTGTATTGTTTAATTAAATGCAATAATTTACAGAAGATTATTAAAGGTTTACACAACTAATTATTGACTGATAGTGGTTAAAAATCATTATCATCTGTAGTAGTTCAGTGGCTCATGAGAAGCGAGTTGATGATGGCCTTCCACTACAAAATGCTAAAAAGAAAATTAAAACAACAAAATGAAAGGCATTACACTAGTGGGTTTCAACAGAATTTATATTAAGTATCTGAATTATTCAATAAGAAGTGAATTCAGTCTGTAATGTGACTAAGCTTTCATTTAGGATTCTTCCTCAAATATAGAACATAAATTTTTTTAAAAGATAGGAAAAAAAAATATTTTCCATGACATATTATGGATTTTTTCCACATATGCAAGTAGTTCTTAGTGAAGTTAAAATGAGATTTGATATCAGTCAGCATCATTGAAGGTAGTCTACACAAAGAGGCAAAGAACCAGCAAATTTGACTGCAGCCCAACATGCAATGAAATCCTACAGACAATAAAGTCAGTGGCACTTCTTATTTGGGATTAAGAAGGCAAGACTTGATCCATCCTCTCTTCAGGTGAAAGCTATGTGGCAGAGAAGAACATCTTCATATTTGTGCCATATTTGTTTTACATTCAGAGAACTTTGGTGCCCTGGGTCGTGCATATGTTACTTTTCAGTAATACTAAATTCTCTTAAAAAATGGGGACAGAAACTCTGTAATACACAGATTTTGAGAGACAATGAAGCAATGATACTTCAAGAAATAGCAAATCTTTTGATTATTGAGAAGTATGTTTCTAATTGCTAACAAACCTTTAATTCAAGAAACTAACAGAAACCCTCCTACCTTCTATCTGTCTTTGAAACTGGCTGCTACTCATTTTCTAACCACTGTAGTTCATGCTTGAAGTATGCAGCTCTGACTTGAAAAATATGAGAGTTTCTGCAGCTGCTGCCTGCCCTCTGAATTTTGGAGGTGAATCTCAGTGTTTGTTCTTGGCATGCAAATTGGCATTGGTATGGACATCTTAACTAATTAAATCCTCAGTGGTTTCATTGGTAGGTAGGATTCATTGGCCACTAAACTATATTGAAGCACATTGTAGATCCACATGTCATACAAAAGCAGAAAAGGAGTTCAGAAAAGGGAGCATGAAATTGCTGCCACTGTAAATTGAACAATGCTGCTGCATACTTTGGGCTACCCGAAAGTCTCGAGTCACTTTGGTGCTTAATAGCATATCCCACTCAGAGCTGATGGACATTAATTACCCATGTTTTGAAAGGAAAATGTATGTGTTGGAGTAAGGTGGATTTAATATTAGTATGGTGTGACTTGGCTAAGTGTTAAACTTCTTGCTTGCACTCTGTAATTATGTGCTTATGTCAGTGTAAGGAAAGACCAGTCGATCTGTGTACTCTTGTGGTTAATAAAAATGCTGTACTTTGTCTCCTAACAGGCCTGCTTCACATGTCTTTTGGAGCAGACAGTAATTAAGATCAAGAACGAGAGCCAATCTTCAGCTGGTGTAATCCTGTACCCCTTTGCAGAGCAACTACACTGATTTACATCAGCTGAGAGTTAGGCCTTGAAGTATTCTTTTACAGTTATGTTGTTGGAGCCCCAGGCCACTTAAAACCCAATCTATTATTTTTCCCCTAAAACTTAGCTATACCTCAGCCCTTAGACAGACAGGTTGGCAGTTGCCATTTAGGAGTTGCTTCCCCTTATGAGTAAAGTTACATAGTGATTAGGTTTCAACTCTTTGCTTTATGCTGAGAAATAAAATCATCATTTCTTTCTGTCGTGGTTTAAGCCCAAATGGCAACAAAGCACCACGAAGCCACTGACTCACTCCTCCCCCCTCCTGGTGGTATGGGGATGAGAAAAAATAACGAAAAGCTCATGGGTCGAGACAAGGACAGGGAAGGATCACTCACACTTATGGTCATGGGCATAAAACAGACTCAACTTGGGGAAAAAAACAAAATTGATTTGTTTCCAGACTAATCAAAACAGGATAATGAGAAATAAAAACAAATCTTAAAACACCTTTCCCCACCCCTCCCTCCTTCCTGAGCTCAACTCTACTCCCAGTTTTCTCTACGCTCTCCCCCCAGCAGAACAGGGGGACAGGGAATGGGGGTTGGGGTCAGTTCATCACACCTTGTCTCTGCTGCTCCTTCCTCCTCAGGGGGAGGACTCCTCACTCTTCCCCTGCTCCAGCGTAGAGTCCCTCCCACGGGAAACAGTCCTCCACGAACTTCTCCAGCGTGTGTCCCTTCCGTGTGCTGCAGTCCTTCAGGCACAGACTGCTCTAGCATGGGCTTTCCCGTGGAGTCACGGCCAGCTTCAGGGGCATCATCCCCCTGCTCCAGCATGGGATCCTCCCCGGGCTGCAGGTGGGCCTCTGCTCCCCTGCTACCCTCCAAGGGCTGGGGGGGGACAACCTGCCATCTCACCACGGGCTGCAGGGGCACCACCTCCTCCGGTGCACCTCCTCCCCTCCTTCTGCACTGACCTCGGTATCTGCAGAGGGGTTTCCCTCGCATTCCACTCCCCTCTCTGCTGCAGGTTTCTCCTTCTTAAATATGTTATCCCAAAGGTGCTACCACTGTCACTGATGGGCTTGGCCTTGGCCAGAGACGGGTGCCACTTGGAGCCGGGGAAGCTTCTAGCAGCTTCTCACAGGAGCCACCCCTGCAGCTCCTCCCCGCTACCAAAACCCCACGACACAAACCCAATACACTTTCATACACCAGATCCATAGGAACTGTATTAAAATGGGATGGCACTGTCAAACATCTAACTAAATATCTAAGTTCCTTTTGTGTTTACTTCAGCTTTCGCATTTGTAAATGATTACTGACATTTGCATAGGCACTTTGAGAAGTCTTCTGGGTTCTAACATCTGGAGGAATAAAATAAAAATATAGAGAAGCAGAGAGCAGAATATCAGATCCAAAATCTCAGGAAATTCTGATTCAAAATCAAACTAAATTGAGTTGGTCGTGTGTATAGTAGATGTGTTCAAACTGGAAAATATTCTAGTTTTTGCTGTCTCTTCAAAAAGTCACAAATCTGAGTCTTCCACCACGCTCTGTGTCTGTTCTTTAGATCAGTTCTGGTCTGGAAAAGTGACTGCTTAAACACATTTTTAGTGTGTTTTATATTTGTGTTGCTGAGGGCAATAAGGAAAGTTAAATTATTGATGAAAAATTGAAATACTGATATTCATAATCTGTATTGATTATGAGTACTGATTATACTCATGTCATGCTTGGGTAAAGAATCCATACATTTGTTCCTGTGTTTATCTTCCTTCCTAGACATCAGCTATTGGCCACGTTTGGTGGCACATAGTGAAGACCTTTGTTCTGACTGAGAACATCTTTTAATATGTTCCTACAGGAACATTAAATCTGCTGAGAAAATACTGTATGTCTAAGCAGACTTTTTTAAAAAAAATTTTGGCAATCATATTTTGAAAGTAAAGACAGGCAGACAAATGCACGTGCACATCTGTCTCTATTACTGTATTACAAATGGACTGATGACTTGCTATTCCGCATGATTAAATGTACCTTCAGAAAAAATACCCTCAAGTGCTTGGGACTGGTTTAGAAGATAAACAGTGAATTGCAACTTAGAGTTTGTAACTCTGCTAGGTTCATCTCTAACACACTGTAAGTGATGTTTTGTTTTTATATCCTAACTAAAGCACAACCTCTCAAAGCTCCTATGTGTTCATGCATGTCTTTTTTTTAGTCAAGGCGAAGATCTCTTTTGACTTTTAATTTATAAACTATCTTAAATTAGTTAGTAGCTGAAAGTAATTTTGTCACAGTTGCTAGTGAGTAACTGGAAGAGTACAATAATTTCCTGATATTAAAAAGGAAAAAAAGTGTTATCCCATACTAGTCTGTGTAAACTGAAAGGGAACATCGACTGTGATATATGTAACATATACCCATGGCTAGTTTTCTGTGTATCACACTTCCCAGAAAGGGAAAATATTACTGGGAGACAAATAAATGTTTTGTAAATTTCTGTCCTTCTTTACTGAAAGGAAATGCTTTGGTAACATATATGTTATTATTACACGATTATTAATTTGCCTGCTCAAATATAGCATCTAATCTCTTTATGCACTGCTACTTTATATTTCAGTAACTAGAGGAAGACTATTCTTTACATAAAATAAACAGTTATAGGAAATAGGTAGTATCATTATATAATGTTGTTATAAATAAAATGTACATATAAAAACCAGTTTGAAATAAGTACCCGTTGTATTGGAGAAATATTTCGACCCTTAAATGTTTTGAAGTCTTGCCCATACAGAAGGGAAAAGAAGGCCTAGCAGAATCTAGTAGTATTGAATAGTTTCTTATTACGATCTGACTCACAGAAAACACAGTTATTTGCAAAAATGAGTGGCTTCATTTTTTTATTGTTGGTAAAGTAATTTTAATGTTTCCTTTGAGAAAAGACAGGAAACATTTTAGGGGAAGAAAGCTGTGCTGAAGGGTAGGTAGAAGTTACACTATTTGTCATCTGGTTACACTACTGCTTCTATCGTATATGGATTAATGAACTATTCAGCCTTCATTCCAGACTCTAGCATGTCATGCTTGTAAGATCCTTATACATGAAGTCTCTTATTTGGTGGTGGCTAACTGTGTCAACTCTGAAGTTCTTCCTGGAACCCACTTCTACCAATTTTTCCAGAGTGTTTCACTGGTGTCTGGAAGGCCCACAGGGTTTCCATGTTCTGGAACAAATCTGGCCACATGCCCAATTCTCATGCTGTTTTTATTTCTTCATAGAGAGAAATTACTTGCTGCTCAATTTAAACAGGAATTCACATTTCTGCTTTGGTTCTGGAGAAGAAAGATTAATAACAAAGGAAGAAAAGCTTTTAAATAAAAACTGAATTAGAGTCAGTGACATGGTCCTCTGGTCTTATCCTCCCTTTCAGCCTGATCTGTTTCTTTAGCAGCCCCCAAGCTTGGGGATGCTCTTCTTCCCCTTCAGAGAAGGGTGATCAGGATGTCAAGGCAAGATTACAGGCAAGGCAATAAGACAAAAGATTTTCAAATTGGACCATCTTGACCCTTTGGGGGTAATTTTGATTCACCTTCCTTCACATGCTGATCTGTCGTTTCATGAGGCGTGTTGTTGTGAAGTCAGAAAAATGCAGGGCTTTGCTTCCTTGTTCCAGCTCTCTCTCCATGCACCCCTATTAACTGTCCTGGTTTTAGCCACCTCTCTGAATAGAACAGTGATTTTCCCAGTAAAATGTGGATTGCAGTCTCCCTGTATAACGAGTATCACCTTAGCTGGCCTGTGTTAGTGTCAAGAGCCCTATGTTTCCACTGTCTTCAGCTTAATGACAGTGATAATCACAACTGAAGAGCTTCCTTAAAATAACATTTGCTAAAAGCAGAAAGCTGTGCCAAAAGAGTCACAGTCAAAAATAAGAAAGAAAAAAATAGTAGTGTGTGTGCATGCCTGACTTCCAGGAGAAAACCATCCTCTTCACAGGCAGCCTGAATATAATTCTGCAGGATCCCCAGGTGCAGCAAAGGTGACCTGGTGGTGGGGATATGCTGTGGACCTCCTGGTTGGGGTGTGGAAGTCAGCAAAATCTTCTTGAAGCAACCTGAGGAATTCTGCAGGTCACAGACTGTGGGCAAAGTGAGCCCATCAGGGTCAGAATTCGCTGTCCAGGAGCCCAGCTGAAGATGTGCTGGGGTTCAGTGTGGCTTTGGTTGTAGCAGACATGAAGGAGTGGATCCCACGACAGGTGAGGAAGGTGAGTAGCAGGATACAGATCCTGCGCTCGAGGGGAGAAGATCTGGACTTACTCTGGAAGCAAGGTGGGTTCTCATGGAAAGCTGGCAGGGGTTTGATAGGCCCCTGCAAGCACAAGAACATTCTTTCACAGTACGCAGATGTATTGGGAGACCAGCTTGGCTAAGCAGGGAACTTGTGGCAGTGCTACAGTGCCAAAATGCAGTGTAGAAGGTGGGGACATGGGGGGAAGCTACAGAAGAGGGGTAGCAAAGCATTGCCTAGGCATCCAACTTACCATCTGGCTTTGCTGGGAGAGACCAGCTCCACAGGAAAAGGCTTCAAAGCCTGTGAAGGGACAACATTTGGGATCTCTGAAGCAACTCAGTGCACTACCGTATTGTTTTATCTGTGTAACTATTAACATACCTGTAGAGTCATCATATCATTTGTGTCTTTCATCTTTCTACAGTTTCCTGCTACCTACCTCACAGTTTAATAAAATTGTTATAACTCAGGGTTTAGGACACTCCTATAGCATCTTCTTGGGGAAGAGTGGCTGGAAAGCTGCCTGGAGGAAAAGGACCTGGGGGTGTTGGTCAACAGCCAGCTGAATATGAGCCAGCAGGGTGTCCAGGTGGCCAAGAAGGCCAACAACACCCTGGCTTGTATCAGAAATAGTGTGGCCAGCAGGACTAGGGAAGCGATCATGGCCCTGTATTTGGCACTGGCAAGGCCGCACCTCAAATACTCTGTTCAGTTATGGCCCCTCACTACAAGAAAGACATTGAGGTGGTGGAGTGTGTCCAAGGCAGAGCAACAAAGCTTGTGGAGGGTCTACAGAACAAGTCTTATGAGGAGCAGCTGAGGGAACTGGGGTTGTTTAGTCTGGAAGCTGAGGGGACCTCATCACTCTCTACAACTACCTGAAAGAAGGTTGTAGTGTGGTGGGTGTCCATCTCTTCTCCCAAGTAACAAGTGATAAGACAAGAGGAAATGGCCTCAAGTTGCACAGGGGAGGTTTAGACTAGATATTAGGAAAAATTTCTTCACTGAAAGGGTTATGAAGCATTGGAACAGGCTGCCCAGGGAAGTGGTGGAGTCACCATCCCTGGAGCTATTTAAAAGACGTGTAGACGTGGTGCTTAGGGACATGGTTTAGTGGCGGAATTGGCAGTGTTAGGTTTACGGTTGGACTGGATGATCTTAAAGGTCTTTTCCAACCTTCTATGATTCTATGATTCTCTTCTCTTACAGGTAAATATTTAGTTAAAATTTTGTAATTTTACTAAAACCTGTGGATACCCTGGCTGTTAAGGACTAATTCTTGTTGCCTTGTTTATTAAGTCTCCTTTACACTGCATGAAGCATTTGACTCTTCTCTGAGTATACCATCAGGTTTTTAAACTTTTTTCTTCTAGAATTGGTGAGAAATAGAGGGTAACAAGAAATCTACATCAGCCTAGCTGTTTCTGAACTTTTGGGCCCAGTTCAGAAGTTTTCAGTAGGATCATGTTTAACTGATAACAAGTGAAGTTCAGAATCACACAATACCTCTCTGTGAGTTGCTTTTTAGCATTTGGGGCTGTGGAAACTGTATGCATCTACAATATGTGAGCACAAACCTACTGTGATTTTCAGGTACAGTATGCTTGTTTTAAAATTGTTTTGCCTATGCAGCTGAGTTATTTTTAAATCTGCAGTGAATGAATATATCTTTAAGAAAAATGTTCAGGTACCTAAGACTGACATTTTAAAGCAAACGTTATAACTGTTACAGAATTGGGTAGGCATTTATGACTTCAGGCAACCACAAAACACAAAAGGACACTAACATTTGAATGCAGAGAAATTAAATTAATTTAATTTCTTCAAAAAGAAGTGCATAACAGTCTTTTGTCAGGTCAATATTTGCTTCTTTTTCTCCCTATAGGTAGATGATTGGATACACAACATCGCGCTCTTATGTGGTTTCCCACTATCTTGCATCTCAATGGTTTTTGATGTTAATATCAGTAGACCTTCAGGTCAGGATAGATAAGGATTACTAAAGTAGATGGGACTAGTATGGAAGAAAGCACATCAAACTCCTTTACAGTATTTGCAAGAGAAAACATGATCTCAAGTTAATGGCCAAACTAATACAAAGGCGAAAAAATGGCCTGAATTAATCAGCATGTGTGTGTGTAAGAGACAGTTGTTTGTCTTTTTGCATCTGCGAGCAGAATCATGGGACCAAACATAAAGCACAGCCCACAGAAGCATTGTCTGGATTTGTGACACTCTTTGGGGGGCTTTAGACCTATGAGTGTGAATGGATTACCTGGAGACACGAATATAGCATTTTCCTCTGTGACAGATACAACTTGGTCTTATTATGTCAAAGAAAACCATACTTATTTTCCTCAAAAGACAAGCACTTCTATATCTCAAGTGGTAAAAGGCAATTCAAAGAAGACATAAACTAAGAAATATTCATGATGCTTAATCTGTCATAATCTTTTAAAGCTTTCAGGAAGAGCAGAATGGGTGCTGTTTTCCATTTATGATTTTACAGCACCACAGGTAGGCAAAAAATGTAGGAAGGGATTTACTTATTGAAAGTAGGACATGAATTTCCCAAATGTTACAGCATGTCTTGCATGTAACCTCCATACTAGAGATTATATGTCACAATGAAGCAAGTGGCATCCACAAAATTGTGCATCAAGGGAGCCTAATTTGCCAAAGTTATTAGGCAATACTCTTTTCCCTTGGTACCACATGTCTGAGTTCACTGCTGTTCAGAATTAGATGATGAGGTAATTAGAACATCTTCAGGAAATTCTAACTTCTTCACCTAACTTTTTTGTTACCCTGGTCTGCTGGGGCTGCTGCACACAGGTAGTAGCCTGCAGGCCACTCTGGGGCAGGTGAGAAGTTCCCATCTAGGGGCAGTGTGTGTGCTAGGGCTGCCCTAGGACATCAGGTTTTAACAAACCTACAATCTTCAGTGCTCAGGTCTGGATGGCAGGATCCTCTCTAAGGCAAAATTTTAGTAGTCCAAGCTCCTGACCAGTCCATGAGATAAGCTGGCAGAACATAAGTTTCAGCTGGCCGTTATTGAAATGACTGTGAACAACATTTCTGATGAAGATAATTTCATTGGTATATTCCAGTGTTTTCTTACTTATATATTTCCCTATATCAGTATATGCATTTCTCCCCACCTCAGCATCATAGGGTCCTTTATAACAGCATGTTATTTTATATTATGTTATGTTGAATTATATTTAGATCTGTTTTCTTGGACTTAGTAGTTGCATATAATATGTGAAATCTCACTGTGCTTGCTGTTAGTCCTCCAAATACAACTGAAAACATAGCTGCACTAGTTCAAAGAATTCATAGTCCAGCTACTGCTTTTCTCTGTTAGCTCTGTAATATACATTTCTTTGAGTCTTACAACTCTGTCACAATAAATCAAAAGCAATGTACTGATTTTAGTGGTTTGCAATTATTTTTTCCCTGGTATATGTTGCACACCAAGTTCTGATCTGGTAAAATTGCATAGAAGTTTACTGAAAGAAATTTTCTGTATGCATATAAGTAAATAAATTTTGTGTCCATTCCTGCTAGAGTGCTGGAACTATTTTGGGCACTATTACACAACTGGGCTTGGAATTCACAAGTTTAGACTTTCTAAATTTGACTTAATGTCTTTTGCAGCTTCTACCACGTATTGTATTACTTTTTGCAAAAACTTTGTTTTCCTTTCTTAATAAATGACTGCATTGTGGTATAATGGAAATCTCTACCATCTTCATAAAAGCACTTTACATTCTTCCTTGGGAGGAATTTTTATGTGGTGGGGGTAGGAAAAATGAATGTTATATAGGGGGGGAAGTGGGGGAGGGGAGGCGGCTGTATTTAAATTAAATGACATTTCTGCTTTCCTAGTTCTCTAGCCACTATTTTGATTAAAGTTGAATCACACAGAAGCCTTCAGGGTAGCTCTCTCTGTTCTGTGAAGTAAGCGAAATGCTTCAGGTTTCACATGAAAAAAAAAGTCTTTACTGGTTTTATATATCCTTTTGGATTTGCTTCTGCAAGCCTTTCATATACTGAACTCCAACTGATGTGGATGGAAATTCCACATATGGAGGGCCTGGAGAGTCAAACCCCTTGCTTTTCACATGTTTTTCCCTCTCTTTCAAATATGCAGGAATGCGTGCATTGTACTGGTGTTTTATAAATTTTATGACTATTTCCAGAGCCAGCTCCAGACTTCTCAGCAGTGAAAGCAAAACCCTATCTTCCCTCCCCCCATCCCTCATGGATAAAGGCAGAATGACTTTATTCTCATTCTTAGGTCAGCAAAATTTGATTATCTCATGGCAGCTGAATGGTTTCTGGAAGAGGCAAGAGGCGGAGGAGAGCCAGCCTGGGTCAATCAGGGGGCAATGGGCTGCAAAGGGTCACTGGGTTGGGTCATGCCTTCCTGTCTCCCTTTTTGTCTCTCCTCCTCACACTCTCCCCAGCTGCAACACTCATCCCTTCTCAAACCCTTTGATTCTGCTGTATTTGAAAAAAAATTGATAGGAAATCTATATAACTTGAGACACAGTAAGAGGTGTAAGGAAAATAAAGTCATAAGGAAAGCCACCTGATGATAAATAGGTAAATTTATTAAATAACAAATTTTTTTCTTTTTTTTAAATTTTTTTTTCAGAAGACCAGTGAGGGAATCTGTGGAACTGTATCATAGGGAAAACAATATGGAGAATCTAGCTTTGGACATTTCTTTTGAATGGTCACAAGAGGGGAAAACCTGTAGGCATTTAGAAAGGTCGTTCACCTTAAAATCTGTATTCAAACAAAAATATTGGCGTTATGATTTCATAGTGCTGGTGTGTAGCAGTCACAAATTGATACTGTTGTTATCTTGCACATTACTGAAGTCATGAACATTCTTTAATTTTTTAATGCTTTGTCTGGATGGTATTTCCACATTTTTTCTCACATTGTTCAATGCCAAATTGTTTAGACAGTCAGTACACACGTCCCTTGTTTGCTTTTATTAAGATACATGTTTTGCAATAAAGCCTCTGTA
Source organism: Harpia harpyja (assembly GCF_026419915.1). Taxonomy (NCBI): domain Eukaryota; kingdom Metazoa; phylum Chordata; class Aves; order Accipitriformes; family Accipitridae; genus Harpia; species Harpia harpyja. The sequence goes on along the minus strand of NC_068969.1, from coordinate 79,781,767 downwards.
ACTGACATTTTGAGATGATTTGAGAATGAGGATTTTGAGATTACCACAAAATTTTCTCGTAAGTATGCCACCAAGCAGAATTTTCCTTTAGAAGGGGATAGGCATTAGATTAAGAATATTTCTTGAGGTGCATATCATGCCAGTTCAACACATTGATTGTCATTTAAAATAAATCTGAAACTATAGGATATGAGCAGTCATGAGATGGGAAAGTTCCCATTCATTTAAACAGGAGATGCATACACTAATTCCCACCAGATCTCCAGAGCAAGACCGTAGTAAACTGGCTTCTGAACAGCACTGCCAACTTTTATCTCCATTGAAGGGGGCAATACATCACCAACAGACGTCCTTGAAACAGCTGGAAAGTACTAGGATTGAAAAGAATTGCATTCATGCAGGAGCATGAAAAAAATGGCTTACCTGTCTCTCCATTCTGAGTTTTAAATCTTTTCCTCCTTGCTGCTTTTCTTCTTTCTTTCCTTGGGCTCTGCAGGAAGACAAAATGAAAGTCTGGAGAAATACGACAATTGCTTTGGAGAAACCTGCTGCTTTGCTTAACACCTGAGTAATAATCTATAAAATATTTTCAGCTAACTTGGAGGCAGTAAACAGGAATTATAGTATATAGACTATTAAATTAGTGTTAGTTTAATAGAGGCATAATAACATCCCATTGTCCTTACCTGTTACCAGCCACTCTGGTAAGGTTAACATTTATCCATCATGACAGATGATTAATTTAATTTTTGCACTTTCCTCATAGTTGTAAAGAGCAGAAGAACCTCATAGATTATTTTATACAAGAGGTAGGTTTGGAGCCCCACTGTTGTGTGTTATACACTGAAAGCACAATAAAGAAGAGGCACATCCCATAAAACAATATTTTGTAGACTTTAAAATGAAAAATACACCCAGGAACTGCAGATCTGTGAGCAGCAAATATCTCATTTCTATTAAAACCAGTTGCATACTGTGAACAGGATCTCATTTCCTAAGCGCGTACTCTGAGAGCTCTGTGCTGCCAGCTAGTGAGCAGCACTGGCTCCCTGGGCTCCTGTTGGATTCTGCAGGAGCCGATGAATTTATGTCAATGTCAGCCCAGAGGAGAATCAGGCTCTTTCTTTGAGGGTCTCATGAGCTTAACAAAATATGTAGAAATGTGGAATAATATTTGCAATAAGTTTACACTACTTATTTCTTTTTTTTAAATCTCTGTTTTGATCTAAGCAGCAACAGCAGGCAAACCATCTGTATCTAGCTATCCAGTTATCGAAAACTGAGGGATCTCCTGTCAGTCTCCCATATTATTGTGGTGATTTTTTAGTCATTAATTTTTCATTGCCAAGTATTGTTTTCTCTGGGACTTCAGCTGAGTTTGTCTGTAGCAGCATGACCAATAGAAACCACTAGAAACTAGGTAGGAGACCCTCGGTCTCCGGTTGCTGCTTACAAAAATCATTGTAACCTTTGCCTTTAGACTCAAGCCTCAGGCCTCGTACTTTGTGCTGTAATTCCCATTTTGCCTGCTGCTCAGTCTCTGGCTTTTAAAGTTTATCAGCTGTGTTTTCTTTGATTGTGAGAGGCCAATCTTCTTTTCTGCAGGCTGTTTTGTCTTCTATGGAGAGGTCTTGCAGCAGAGCCCTCTTTCTAGTCCCCTCCAGCCAGCTGATGCTCTCTGGTGTTCACTGGGCCTCCTTGCTCCATCACTTCCACCTTGCATATCTGTCTAGAAGGCAGTGAGGACGAGTGAAGAGCCAGTTTAAGTGGTATCAATTTGTTGAAACAGCCAGACTAGTCAAAGTCCTACCTTCTGAAAATTTTGCTTACCATCATTTGCTCACCAACAGATGACCTACGTTTGCAAAGAGTTAAAATATTAGCAATGTCTTTGACCTCTCATTCTGAGGTCTGGGGTTTTGGGGCTTTGTTTTTCACTTTATTGCTTGTGTTATTTGGAAGCATGTGAGGTGGGTGTTCTGTGAATCTGCCTGGTCTGAACCTATGACAGGACTCCAGCTATTATGCAAGATTGGATTCTGGTGACTCGGATGATCCAATGTCATGCTCTTGTTTCTGTCTTGTATCCCTGGCTTCATTCTGTTCTGTGTCACTGTCTTTGGAGGAAAAGAAGGGGAAAAAAGCAGAAAAGAAGAGGAGAATTTCAAGAAAGACTGAAAAAGTTGAAGTGTGCAAAGGAAGACTCAAAGAAAAAGCAAGCCATAGGAAAGTGTATTTAGGGATAGAGAAAAGGGATATGACTCTTCAAAGAGTACAAGCCATGTTCTCCCTCCTACTGGTAAAAGAAATAAGCAGTAGCTAATATGCTGTTTTGCGATAATAGCTTCACCTTCTAAAGATACTGGGAGCATGACAGCGACAAATGTCCTCCAATGTCTTTGACTGGCACTGCCCTTTGGATTTTATACATTAAAAAAGCAGTGTGAGCAGTGTGACATAGCCATTTTGCCGAACATGATATCACAGAGAAGCATGAGAATCTCCCACATGTGTATACTCCAGCACACTGATAGCTGAAATCCCTTTAGTCAACTTTTTAGGCCAGAGACTCCAGCTTAGTTCCCAAAGCTAACACAGATCTATGTATTCAATAGCTAGAGACCAGGTATGTCTTCTACGGTCTCTGACACTGGTGAGGATCTTGTTTCTGTTTAGGGCCATTGAAAAAAGGTCAGCTTGCCATGTTGTATTGAAATGATCCCACTGCAGAGGTGGTCTGAGATGATGACAGGAGATGGAGTTGTGCTGGGATGCTGAATCAAACTTTTCTGTGCTTATGAAAAAAAGCCATAAAATGTGAAATGTCCAGCATGGGTGCTATGGGAATATTGTGCAATGCAGTATTTGTAAGACATGGCAAACCAGTCCATAAAAACAATAAAGCCTGTAAAGCATGCACATATGTTCTACTGCAAGCTAGCAAACAAAAAAGGGGAAAGAAAAATAATAAATGGCAATTTGAACTTTCTCTTAGTTTTCTTTTAGTTCTAATTGAATATCATTTGCAACACCACAAAAGATGGCCTTTGGAATTTTTTTTCCTCCCCCAAAAGGCATGATGTTCCTCTTCACCTAGAGATAGTGAGAAATAGTGGTATCATTGACTATATGTCATTATGGGAAATCTTGTGAGTTTGGACTATTGATTCCAGGATATTTTGATGAAATGGGAACCATTTTGTTTCTGCAAAACTACTACCTTGTATGAATTAATTTTAAAATTACTAATTCTTTAAGTAGTTTCTGATTTTCACCACATGACTACCTATTGAACAATTGTCAGTCACTTATGTACACAGCAAAAGTCCATTTTGAATCAGTTGCCTGTGTTGTAAGTTTAAAAGGAATTAAATTAAAATAAAATTGTTTTTCTCATCTACCATTTTGATCTGAACTGAGATTATATTTTGAAAAAAATATATAAGACTAAAGGTATAGAAAGGATTTCTTCTTTCAGAAAAAGAATATACACAGCATTAATTTTCTGTTTCCTACTACCATTTTGTCTATTGTTTCTATCTTGTCATTAGAGAATTAAAATGCAAGTGACCCTTCTCTCCTGCGTTTCCTCCTCCTTTCATACAAAAACCCAAAGGGCATTAGAGAATTTCTGATCTGGTCTGTGAGTAGAAAAAATTATAAGCCTTAAGCACAATAACAGAAATAACTAAGGAAGATTGAATAAGACCCAGTGACAAAAATTTTCATGGTTAAAAATGAGCACTTCCAGTAACTTTTTAAATTTTTTTGTCATTGTTTGCATACTTTCTGTACAAATACTATCAAATTAAATTTTCAGTGAATTTATTTTCATAGTTCTGTTATGTCTAATTGATCATTTAGTACCACATGAAATTTTAATTTGTTCAAATTACAAAAAATATATTATAAATAAAATGTAAAAGTAGGTATTATAAAATTGGAGATGCAAAATGTCTTTTCTCTCCAGATAATAAAGCAATCAAGCTGGTTCTTACTGTTCAAGTTTGATTTGGTCTCAGGAACTATTAGGATAAACACTAAAATGTATTTATAACAGGTATTGAAACAAGCATTGTACTCAACAGAACAAGAGATTCTCGATGGCATCAGCTGTGAGATTTTGCAGATCTAGATAAGGCATCTGACCCCCGTGGCTGAAAAATGCAGCAAAGGAGAATATCATTATGCTGGTGGAAACAGAGGGGCCCGGCCAAAGCCGTGGCTTTAGCAGTGCTCCCCTTGCCCCTTGCTGGTGCTGTCCCTGTGCACGCAAGGGTGAGCTTTTTCTCAGTCCTCATCAGTTTCTTCTACCTACCTGCCTGTCACCCACCCGTGTACTTCATTGTCCTGAAGGCCATTAGAAAGTAGTCAGTAGTGAAAATTACTCTCTCTGCAGTATCAGCACAAACATCACATGATAAGAACGGCTTATCTGCATCTGTTGTATGATAAAAGAAAAATAGTGTTATTTTAATTGATGGCCGTCACAAGACCTCTGTCTTCTGCTGTGCAGGCAAACATCTCTGTCCTACTACAACACTAATCAAGCAGCAGGAAACCATTATCTTCTAACAAGATTCCTGCAGATTGGCTTTATTTCATAATTAGCTGTGAAGTTTTTTTCTTGAGCTGATAGGGTTGTACTGAATTTTCTCTGTTTATAAGTTTGCTTTTTGTTTCTGTTCTTCTAAGCAAGGAAAAGAAAAAGCATAAGAGAAAGCAAAAGACTTTTTAGTTGAACTTTCGAACTAAACTATATCAGTATAATTATCGCTTGCAGTTAATGCCTACAATCTGTAAACTTGCAGTCTGTGCACTTGGCATTGCAGGCAGAAAACAAAACGTGCTCTGCTCCAGAGAGCTTTTGATATGCAGTGCCGCAGTTCTCAAGTGAATTGCAGTATGTAAGTCATCAAAGTTGACAAAATGTCTGTGAGAAAGGCTTTTCCGGCTTCTACAAGCATTTTCAAACCCTCTGGTCTTCCTCAAAGGAGGGTGTCTAAGCAGGAAAACCACTTCTGCTCACTAGGACAAAATCTGTGTGTAAGGTCCCTATGCCTATTGACTTAATTTAGGTTCATCTGAAGGCAAAATCTGGCCCATTGCATATTACAGCATTAAATGGCATTATGTTGCTGAAGAATGAGTTTTAATATCTCTCCTATACAGACATTGAATTAATTTAAAGGGTGCCAAAATAAGTTCTTTCACTTGTATTGATATGACTTTGTGTGAGCACCTTGCTTATTCAGTTCTTCTTAAAAGAAACTGAATTCAAGTATCATCCAATTGAAGACATGTAATCAGTAGGGCTATGCTGAGAATCTGACCCAGTTTTTTCCCTGGATACTGACAACTTTTGTGAACAAAAGTGAATAGCCTATGTTGAAAGGTTAGTAAGGTGGTGCATAGTAGTATTTCTCATTGTTATTCAAAGAAGCAATCTTTTAATTAGAAACACAGCCACCGACCTAACAATGCAATGAGAGGCATGTTAATAAATACCAGAGGACCATGTGATGTTTCCATTGCCCAGTGCTGCTTGGAAAGCAGCAGCCATGTGAAACACAGGCTACTCTGAGCACTGAAAATTGCCATTGAAAATTACATGCTCCCAGCTGTTATTTTTGCTACTATCTGGGAGAAGGGGACAGATGTCATTTCCAGGGTACGTCACCACCTCCTCTGGATTCTTTAATTCTTTGAGAAAGGACAAGGATGGAAGAAAAGAGCTCATTAAGGAACCCACTATAGCAGTTTTACTGTCCACTTTGTAACTTGAGCAATTTTGCTGTTTTCACCTGGGGAAACGTGCTAACCTTAAAAAGAAAGCCACCTGGTCTAGCACAGCAGCTTGCTATTCATTTCAAACAGCTGGGGCTAACCCAGTTGAGTAAAATTAAATTAATACAGCTATTTTCACATTCTTGATGGTGAGGATACTTTCGTCTACTGCCTGTTGTCTTTCTGCTCTCTAATCTGGAGGGGATCTTGTTTTCACTCTAACAGCCCTGGCCCTTCCTGGGGTACCAAGGGGACGTTTCAGGGTGGTGGTGGAGCTTGACTGCCAACGTGCCTGTGGGTGCACCCCTTCACAGCGGTGAGTCTTTCTTTCTGTCCAGTAGGACTTTGGGGGTTCATCCTTGGCTGGTCCTTTAGTTTTTCTCCCTGTCATTCTCTGCAAGTTGTTTCCCGTCTTGCTGCTATTCTCTGCCTGGTCTTTTCGGCATACCCTAGAGGGGGCTGCTGCACCGTGGGCCTCTCTGCAGCGGTCGGCTGCTAACCTGGGTTCTGAGCCAGTCCATCAGCATCGTCAGACTCTTGCTCTTCCCTCTGGCACACTCTTCATACACACACCTGCACGCAGAGGTGCAGTATTCATGCCTGGCTGGCTTCTAGTGGCCCGTTTGGGGACCATTTCGGAGACGAGGGTGTGTAGGACAAAGCACAGTGACTTCATCATTCAAAATCTACACAGATGAGCTGCTCCTTATAAACCAGTAATCATGCCTAAAAGTGCGCGCAGTATGTATGAGAGAACATGCATTAACATTACATGGGGCTCCAACACGGTATTTCCTAGCTATGAAATGGAACAAATACTGTAAAAACTATGAAAGCAATCGCCATGATGACTCCTTGCTACTCCGGGCCCCTCACTGTCAATGAAGAACACTGTTTCTTACAGGCATGCCATTTAATATCCTGGCTGTGTTTAAACAGTTCTGCCCAGAGAACTTAATATGCAGACTTGATGGCACTAAAAATACTGGTGATTTAGTCTGCAGATTACTAGTTGTTGTGGTTGTAAATCTGTTGTCATGCAAATGCCTAGTTTTTCCTGTTTATGAAAGCAGCTACTTTTTCATTAATCTCTGGGGCTGTATTTTGAAGATGAGGCATTCTTTCTGAGGAAGCTTATAAATGGAAATACTTAGCAGGGGTATAGAAAGTATATAAACCCTTATTCTATGCTGTTCAGTGGGTTTTCAGAAGAGTTCAGTGTCTCATATACAGGCTTTTAGGCAGACATGTCAGGTCAATGCAAAGAATGAACTATGCAAACACAGGCCACTGCTTCTTAAAAAATCCACTTTCCGCAGAAACACTCCAATGCTGATGAATATACCTTTGCAAATCCTCTGGGTCAGGCACCGACATGTGTCATTAGTTACGTGAGTGCCTGGTATCTCTGGCTCAGGACTTTTTGGGGAATATGGCTTATTATGTTCCCTGAAACTATATTAGTTGCTCCAGTCATGATACACAGGAAGGAAGCAGGATAAATCACAGCAAGTGATGACACACACACACATTGAGTGAGCATGTATTCATGTGCTTTCAAAAAAATCATGAAAAGTTTTCAGTCATACAAGGCACTTCAAAAACCTTGTCATGTAGAAGCCAGAAACTGCATGTCTAACACTGGAAAATCTGGCATTATTTATTCTAAGATGCATTGTTTTATGGTTGCCAAGTAGATGCAACTGAATCTTCTCTATACTGCTCTACCTCCTGTGTTGTCTTCATGAGACTAGTGACATCAAGAACAGGTCAGTCAACATTACTCAAACTGCTGTTTTCAGTTGATTATCTTTGACATAGAGTCTTATGTCTTGTTCTTACTAAGGATCGAGAAATGATTCTCTGAAATGCAATCAACCATCCATGTTCCTGAACCACAGATTCAGTGAGAACCACTGTTTAGAAAATGCTCATTGTAATGGAAACTGAAAGAAATTTTAAGAGATGGGAAATGCAAGTATTAAAACTTTGTGCAAAATATTATTTGTAATCCAAATACATTCTGTTTAATTAAACTCATAACTATTTCTCCCTAATGATGCTTCTCTTTAATTACTTTCCCTTCTGGCAATAACCTTGAATAACATGTAAGGTTTTCTCATGTCTGGTGCAGGAGTGTATAAACTGGGGAAATGGCAAGCTGTCTGTCTGTGCAGGTCCAGCCCAGTGTTTTGTGGAACAGTGGGAGTCCAGTCTACATGTTACATGGTGATGCCACAGTAAAACATTCAGACTCAGTGTTTCCTAGAAGAATAAAAGAAAACATACAATGAGTGGAAGAAAAATATAGGTGGAAAAGGATGTCTTTTTCCTCAAGTACTGAATCTCAGCTGCAGCGTTTGACTCTGCCCTGACCAACACCCACTCCATTCTTACTGGAATCACTGGGCTATTTGTCAGGCCAGAGTGAGCTGCTACTTTTTATTATGTAGTAAAAAGTACTTCTTTTTGCTTTTTGACTCTTTTTAAAACATTAAAATGCAGAGGGGAGCCTTAACTCAGCTCTGTCTCTCCCACAGCTTAAGTGGTGAAGCTATTGCTATATTCATGCTTCAGGAGAATAAAATAAAGCCAAGGTTGAGAAAATTTGAACCAGTAATTTAACTAATGTTTTATCAAACACTGTCCTTGGATGGGTGCACCAGCTTCCTAAAGGGAGCTGTGGATACCTGTTCAACAGGAAAAATTATATCTTGATGTTACACACGTTGAAATCAATTTGTTTTATTTTATCCCACCCCACCCAGTCACTGTAGAGGATGGAATGGTGTGTTTTACCTTCCTGGGTATCAGATAATAGATAATCAAAGCTGCTGTTTAATTAAAGTAGCTTTGAGCAGCATTACTTCAAACACAAAGCACATGACATCTGGGCATATGCTTAAAAAAATTTTATTTACCATTAAGCCAACTAGGCAGAGAGTGGTTTGGTGCTCATTTACCAGGATCTTGACACTTCTAGACAATCTTCATGTGCTTTTAAGCATACCGTGCACTTGACTTGCCTGTATCTTATATTCTCACATCTGAATGTGGAAAATAAAAGATACTTCTGAATCATGTGGTGGTAACAATGCTAATGAATAGGCGTACCTATAAATTCCAAAACCTCAGTTTAACGTGACTCACACTGAAGAAACTGGCTAATTCTGTAGTTTGTCAGACACTTGGCACAGTGATCCTAAAATATGCATTATATTCACCAGGTGAGCCTCATTTGTATGTGGAATGTTTTTCATTGAGGTGGATGTTTCTTTGGAAAGGCTGCCCCTAACCATGAGCATTAGTGGGACAGTGGTATTAATGGAATACAGCTCGCTTCTCAGCCTGCATTTTAAAGACTCCAAGAAAAGACTGCCTGTCAGTTAATGGACACAAAGCTCTATTGGACGAAAAGGCCTTAGAAATGTAAAGCCTAAAGATTATGGATGGCACTGTAGGAGATGTATTAAAGACATGTAAAACTCCTGGTGTTACAGCTTCTGTTGCTAAGTGATACCACAAAAGTACAGTTCTTTAACCTTACCCATTGCTGTTGCACAGCATTTCTGAGCAGTTTTCCTCTCCCCAAAGGACAGAGGTTTTTAGTTGGCATATATCTTTCTGAATGTCCAGCTACATATAAGTTTTAGAAAGTTGAGCCTTTGATGTACTTCATACAGATAAGGAAATATGTCTTATAGTATACTCTATTAGGCATATAGTGCTGCATTGTTCTGTCAGTATGAAAGGTGCTATTTCATCTCTAGCTTCTTCCAGCTTACCTGCATTAGCTTTTCAACTGATGGTGGCATTGCAGGAAGTTATTGATGAGCTGACAGTATTTTACGATGCAATGATATGTCATTTACTCTGTGTAGTGAAGGTCTGTGCTCATAAATGTTAAAGAATTACCAACAAAACACACCAACCCCCCCATCACAATTCACAGAGAAGATACAATGCAGGCCTGCAATACAAACATGTCTGATCTGCTTTATCTTTTACTCTGAACTTTAACAGACGAACAAGTCCATACATGTGCAGTCAAAGCCATGAGGGGAGAGGGGAGAAGGGAGAAGGCAGAAGTAACACACAGTGGGGAAATGTAGATGTTTACATATAAATAATGGTGTAAACCACAGTAAGCAATTAGGATTGCCTAGGTAATCTGCTCCATAGTCTTTCATGATTTAGATACAGTTCTTTCTCACTACATCAAAGCTTTTTGCAGAAGAATGACGTTTAGCCAGTAGTCCTGTTATACTCTTTTGCTGAACAAAGTCATACTCCAGCACAAGAATATTTTTTATCAACTTCAATGCTGTTGTGCAGGCAAATAAAATTACAAACCTAAGTGGTCAGAACAATTGTTAATGTCAAAGATACTTAAAAGCAATTTTTATAAATCAGGACTCAAATAAAAGAAAGAAGATAAGCCAAAAACTGCATTAAGATAGCTCCATAAAAATCTTTGTAAATTAAATGTAGAACAGATTATGCAGTGCATCATGAAGAAAGTATTGGAAACAATAGTTTCATTGGAAACAAGTGCGCATGAAATACAATATCCATTTCAGTGGATAAACTGGTTAAATAAAGCAAATGGCACCTGGAGACAGCCAAATTATAATGATGGTTCCGAGAGGGTTTTTTTATAAGATATATGAAGATATTTCTGTTATAGCTATGACTTCAGGCAAGATGCTAGATGTTGCAAAAATAAAGGCCAGTCTGTCAGAGACTGTAATATGAAGTAGCTAAAAAGACACTGTGAAAAGCTCTCAGAGAATCTGTGACATAGAAAGATGATGGGACTCTAAGCTTCTCTTGCATGGATAAAGGAAGTACTTTTGTTTCTTACATTTCTCATAATTATTTTGTCCTTGGGATTAAGACATGCATGATGCAACAAGATACCTGACAATAGTAGATTCTCATGAGAATTCATCTGGTAAATGGCCTTTGAGGTTAAAGCTTTGAATTATAGTAGGGTGCAGGACTCAACCTTATGTGCTTTTCCCATGAAAAAATGTTGACACAGCAGGCTTTGAACCATTGAGTATGTGAATAAATGACGTTTCTAAATAATCTAGTCCTGAAACTCAGTTAAAGAACAATTATTCCCTTATTTGCTTACAAAGTTACTCAAAATCAGAAGTGCAATAGAACCAAATCATTTGGCTTCTGACTCTGAGTAACTCCAGCCAATGGAGTCCTGTGTGCTTATCCATGCAGCATTATCTGCTTGCCTCTCAACATGTCCTTTAATACGTTTTGATAATATATATTGACCAGCTTGATCAAAACAGACTGTGCATGGAGTTTAGGGGCAGATATTAAGTTCTTGTATGACTAAGGGGTTTAGTTTTCACTGATTAAAGCTGGTGAGGTTTATTTGTGAATGCCCCTTATCTTCCATTGCTCAGAAATTTGTGTCTACTGCAGTAATTTATTTGATTGGAGAATCTCATTATTCTCATTTGAATGGAAGGTTTAATGCTCTTAGTCAAAATAGTTTTCTTCAGTTCCTCCATGAGTATTTGTCACACATAGTGCCATGATCATCTTTATCTTCAATTGCCACTTGAAAGTCTTTCATTTTTGAAATTCAGATTATATGAGCATACATTTAATTACATGATAAAACAAATTATAATGCAGACTAAATATCATGCAGATTAAGATTTTGCTCCAATTTTCACCTGGTTTAGTTTGTAGAAGACCCTACTGAGCTCTCTTTCATTATTCCTGATTTCTTCCAAGAATGAGGGAAGGATTAGGCTCCTTAAAATTATATCATCTAACCACATGTCTGGCTCAGTGCAAGCTACTCATATATTTACCAGCCACAATCATTCTTCAAATGTTTTTAAAAAGATCCTTTTCTGTGAAGATTCAGTCCACATATGGATTTGAATTTTGAGTTGCCAACCTTCATGAATTCAAACTAGAAGGTCAGTAGATCCCACCAGATGTAAACACAGGAAGTAATTACTTTATTTTTTCACTTGTTTCTCTGATAGTGAGAGTATTTTCTGCTTAGCTCAAAAGAAGAATACTATCTGTCCTGTTTCACTGCTTCCTGTATTTCTACCATTTTGAAGCTGTTTAATACATCAAGTAGAAACTGCTGCTCTTTGCATAGTGAGCTGCAGTCCTGAGAAATTTAATATGGAACACGATAGCCTCCTAGTTATTAACATTTTAATTTCTTCCAGTATTTTACTGGTTGCTTATAAATACATTTTTGTTACAACATAATAGTGCATTCATGGTCACGATTGTATACAGGTAGGAGTTGTTCACTTTTCTCAAATATTTGCAAGAAACATAAACAAAAACCATATGTTTCAAATATTTCACTGAATACCTTTTTCCACTTCTGTGCTTGAGTTGCAGCCATTTGAGCCCTGTGCTGTTTCAAAATCCTGCCACTTACCCTCATGTTTTATGACATATTCTTTATCTTTCTATATTTTTGAATGTGCTTTGTGCTCCAAACTGAAGGGTTTTTTTCGTAACACTGACCCTCAATTCTTCTCCATCTCTGTGATTGTCACAAGAACAATATTGATTCCAGCTTTCAAACAGGTCATTAGGTACTTTTGTGCTATAATCCTTGTTGTTTGTCTGCATTGTTAATCTTTATTAACTTGGCCAACTTGGGGGTAAGTACTCTGTGTCTTTTGCATGGAGAACCCCGTTGTGACTGAGTGGGTGTTCCATCCACGTGGCACCTTCACTAGTGTTTTGATATTCAAAACTCTATTGCTAAGAAAGAAGGGTTTCTCCACTGCTTAAATATCTTGCTGGCTCGACATTTCAAAGTATGCTTTGTGCTGTCCAGGCATTCTCATTAATTACTAGTACAAGAGATGGGCCAAACCCCAAAAACTTTGAATCCAAGTCCTCTCCTTCCTCCACACCCCTAGTCTTTTGGAAACTTTGGAAAACTGAATCCAGACACAGAGCTGAGTATCGCAAATTGGCCAAACCTCAATCCCACCTCCTCCACCTTAGGGGTTTTCCAAATCCTGATCCAAAATTTACTCCCTAGTCTTCTTTTCTTCCTCATTTCTTTGTAAGATTCTTAAAACTTGCATATTCTTTCCTTGATGATACTTTGGCAGTTTCACTTGATTAATTTTAGGTTTGCTCACAATGGTCTAAGCCCACCTGTAGAACCTGAATTTTGTTAAGAAAAGGAAAGTGGAATCAAATCCCATTTGCATTACAAAAGCTAAAAGCCATATAAAGAATTACCTATGCTTTACTGCTATAGAAGGAAAATAAGACAAGTCAAAAGCTTTGTAAATTAGAGGTCCGAAGAGGTTAAAAAGTGTCATGCTTTTTTTTTTTTTGGTTTGGGTTTGTTTCTTCAGTGAAGTAATTTATAACTCATGAAGCTCCAACTGACTTCCAGCTGGGGTGGTTTACAAAAATATAAGCTCTATTCCTGAAATATTCAAAAGCAATGTCATCAACCCCAATGTTTTTGTGTAATACCTCTAAAATCCCAAGCTTGATAGCTTGAATGATGGGACTTCTAATAATTGCATGCAACCTGTTTGTATCTGCTGTCCGTATGTGAGCCTTTAAAGATCATGTTTTCCTGTTATTTTTTGCCAACCGTGAGCCTAGAAACAGTTATGACAAGTGAAACGCATATATTGACCTGACATCTGAAGCTGGGCCTGTGAGTTAAAAACCCAGTAATGACTGTGAAACTGGTCATGGACTTGCAAAAGTTGTCAGCATATAACACGTCTCTTACTTGCTTGAAGTTCATCGCAAGATCTGGATGTGTTCTGTAAGGTAATGGAAGTGCTCTGCAGTTAATGTCAATCTACTGTCATACTGCTCACAGTGTATTTCTTATTGCCATACATGGTTAAATGAGATTTACTTTAATGTGATTTCTCATGGAACTAACCAACATATTGGTCCATGTAGCTAAGGCTGCTAGTTTGCCTCTTCAGCCATCTTGTACAATTCCGCGTTCTGTCAGTGACTTCATGTACAATCACGGGCAAGTTAGTTAATCTCCCTGTACCTACAGTGCCCTGTTTGTAAAACATAAAAACAGTACTTCCTGTGTTTTGTGGGCTGTTCAGAGAGTATGGCATGTAAACAACTGTCAGAGCAAGCTGGGATAGAGTGCTAGCTGGGAGGCAAGAGGCATGGAAAGACTGGAGATGATAAATAAATTGCACAGGCTTCTGAGAGTATACTTGAAAAGGAGCATGCAGCAGTGCAACAATAGGAGAAACAGTGCTGTGTGAGTAAAAAAAATTGGAAGGCAGAGGCTCACTTTCCAGCATAGTGCGAGTGGCCCAGAGTCGTGTGTGAGCCCACTCACAGACAGGCACTGGGATGACTCTAAAAACAGGAATCCATTTTAGTCTGCCCACACGGAGCATGTCCAAAAGTTGAAGAGAGATATTAATGGTATGTAAGTGGCACCCTGGGAAAGGAATAAGCCTGAGACAGATAATGTCGGAAGAATAATGGGTACGTGCTTGTCTGTTTTACTCGGGATTCTCCGTCAAAACAGGAGGAGGACGCAGTTTTGCATCTGCTGGTGCGGAATTCCCCTTTTTGCTGTCATAATTCAGATCTCAGGCAAGTCAATTCAAGATGTTTGGCTCATCTGCCAAGTTACCACACCCTTCCAATGAAAATATGTGAATACAGTGTTAAATTATTGCGAAAAACACTGCAAAATTATATAAATATTTATATATATATAAACATTTAGATATTTTGGTGAGATTTTGGTTTAGATTTTTCTGCTGCCAAATGTTAAGGGCTATTACTGAAACACAACAGGTGTCTTAATTCACAAGGTAAATGGTGACAGTCTAACATGGGAAGGGGGGAGGTCTTTGTAGCTCATCACTTCAATGAGTGCAGTTAACATTTCTAGAAAGAAGCAGTCCTCACATATGAATTCACTCAATCTGTTGCCACAACTCCCACAGAAGAAGCAACTGATCAGCTTCAATGTTGAAAGCGCAAAATGTTTCATGTGAAAGCATCTCATCAGTTTGATTTCTGCCCAGCTAAACAAAATGGATTAAGAAGTGTTACATATCATCTCTTTCTCGAGACTTCTCCTCATGTTAGATGTAGAGATTCATGTGGGTGCCAAAGACAGAGAGGTCACAGCACACTGGTTCCGAGGTGACCTCACTGCACCCCAGTGCTCATGGCAACCAGTCTCTCATACAGGGCAAAGACTGGGTGAGTCTGAAGGCTGAACTATCCATCTATTGCCCTGCTAGGTGTGAATGAGGGTGTTCATAGTCCTCAGAGGTATATTGTTCCTGCTATTGTACCTTTGAATTTTATCTCAAGTCAGAGGTCTAGGTAAAGGTTTTGTATGCATCAGGTCATGTACACCTGGGTGAGCTTTACCCAAGCAGTCCAGAATATTGCAGTCCTTATAACTTTCATTCTAGTTTCTTTCATATCTACTGAAGGGACACACAAGCACACACACACGTAAATGCAAATCCTATCTAAAGCTCCTTATAAAGCACTGGCTCCCTCCCGCTTCTCACTTTCCATACCTGCGCAGGCTTCCAGGTTCCCAGAAATCAATCCAGGCTTATAAGAGAAAAAATCTAAGAATAACTGTTAACTGAAAAAGTAAAAAGAAATAAAAAATCCTGGTTGCTACAGACCTGATGGCAAAAAAGAAGTCCAACCTCCAGGAAGAGACAGGTGGCTTCTGAGTGAAAACAGTAACATATTCTCCCCAGGGAGATCAGCTCCAAAGTTGAGTTCACTCTTTCCTGCTATAAAGCATATTGATGTTAACAGTTTTCTTCTGCCTGCACGTGTGTTTTTCAAATTAAGTATTGTTAAATCTGTACAGCTTTAAATGCTACTTCAGACAGCCTCCTTTTCTTCTACTTCCATTTCATATAACCTGCCATAGGTGCGCAGTGCCAATAACCGGCTCTGCTTCTCACAAACAGATGCACACTGATTTAATTTAAACACCTGCCAGAGGTGAAGGAGAATTGGAACTAACGACCAGTTCAGAAAGTGGAAGGGGTAATTTTCAGGACACGGAGTAGCATGTATTTGTGCATTCACTCTCCCTGAGATCGTGAAGGGCTTACATTTGTAATATCAGGGTTTGGAGGTGACATATTTGCATATGTATACTAAGAAAGTGATACTGAATGCAATCCTTGACTCACCAATCTCCAATATCAATTTTGCAAATGATCTTAAAGGACTCAGGATTTTATCTGTAGCATTAAGGTTTTGCTGAGAACAACCTTTGTCTTACCAGTAAAACAAAGTGCTGGGCACAGTAGCACCATCCACATTGGCTAACACACCCCTTGAGGTTTCAGCTATTAATTCTGTGGCACGTGGAAGCCTTTTATTGCTCTGAATTCTTGCATTCATTTGGGGTACATGACAGAGAGAGATTTGGGGGACAAACAGGGCCTGAGGCTTTGCACCTTTCAGGCAATGTTACCTCATTTATGGCATATTTTCCTTCTTACTATAGGCTTTATTTTTTAGTATATAGGCAACCCAAAAAGAAATACCCCCAACACCAAACTAGTGTTCCATATCTAGAATGACCTTTCAGCAAAATAAATAAATGAACTCCACACAAAATGCATATATGCAGATAACAAAACCCTGGACCCGAACAGCAGGATATGGAGATGTTCAGCTCCAGAACATTTCCAGGCACTTCATGCCTTAAAGTCATTTTTCAGTAAATCTACACTTCTTTTTCAGTTCTTTTTTTTTTTTTTTTTCAGTTAGGAATAGTTCAAATGAACCTTCAGGTAGATGCAACACTGCTCTGCAGAAATTGGCAGATATTGGGCATGACTCCTCATTAAATCTGTATGCAAGAATTTGAGTAGACCTTTCCTTTGGACTCGATTCATGTAAGTTTCCATTCCTTGAATTTCGCTTTGATTTCTAGGTTCAAATACGTGCAGAAAACTGAAAGCCAAACTGTTGAAAGTACGATCGTGTGGTTTCATGAAAAAATTATGGGGTTTGCATGAGTTTGTTGTGAAAACAAAATTCAAGCTGCATTTTAGAATCTGGTCTTAATTTTAAACGTGCAACAAAATATCAGGTCTAGTGAATTTCATACAATTTACAATGCTATTATGAACATCTTGCTGCTCTGCTACTGATTAAACACATATCTTGAATAAACAAAGCTCTTTGTTATAGCTAAATCACCTTTTTAACATGTCTGAACATTGCAGGCCACATATTTGGTAACATTACTGCAAGATCTTCAACTCACTACAAGAAAGACACTGAGGTGCTGGAGCGCATACAGAGAAGAGCAACAAAGCTGATGAAGGGTCTAGAGAAAAAGTCCTATGAGGAGCAGCTAAGGGAACTGGGGTTGTTTAGTCTGGAGAAGGGGATGCTGAGGGGAGACCTCATCACTCTCTACAACTGCCTGAAAGGAGGTTGCAATGAGGTGGGCGTCGGTCTCCTCTCCCAAGTAACAAGCAATAGGACAAGAGGAAACAGCCTCAAGTTGCACAGGGGAGGTTTAGACTGGATATTAGGAAAAATTTCTTCACTGAAAGGGTTATGAAGCATTGGAACAGGCTGCCCAGGGAAGTGGTGGAGTCACCATCCCTGGAGCTATTTAAAAAATGTGTAGACGTGGTGCTTAGGGACATGGTTTAGTGGCGGACTTAGCAGGATTAGGTTTACGGTTGGACTGGATGATCTTAAAGGTCTTTTCCAACCTAAATGATTCTATGATTCTATTCTATGATTAACTTCCTTCTCTTGCCATCACTCTCCATGCAAAATCCCTATAAGATTCAATGAGAGGTCCATGAGCAGAAAAATGGCAGGATACATGGAATCCAAGTATAATCCAGTTATTCCATCTTAGATGATTTAGTTGCCTATTGAGACTTCTGTACTGATAAGAAGAATCTCCAAAACTTCCTTTTAAAAACTCCACCTTCTCCAAAGTTGAACAAGAAGTGTCCAAAATCAGAAATTCTGAAATGGGCTTATGTAGTGTTAGTGCAACAACTCCAGTGAAAAGTTGGGCTAAGAAAAAAAAAAAGAAAAAGACAAGCATATGGTTATGAAAACATCCTTCTCAGTTGTTTCATTCATTGTAAGCCATGTAATCATAATTGCAGCAGTTTTGTTTTTAAAAATAAAGCAGTCATCATTTCATCTATTCAATATTACAAACCTTGCTGTTTACCATAAAAATTTGGCCTTGAGAATTTTGTGTACAGGAATTCCAGGAGCTATCTTTAAGTACTTCTCCTATGATGTTAGTCTTCTTGGGGTAAAGAGTGTGGGAGAAAAGAGACAGCTGTGGCCAGGAGATATAAGGAAAAAATCCTTTTGTGCAACTCTTAGGTGTGTGTTGAGACCGCTGGTAAAGCAAAGGATTTGGGGGCTTTGTGTAGTGGTGGTGGTATTTTTAAAAGGTACACTAGACTTCTAGTAAATTTATATGTTTAGTTTCCTGAGTTTTCAAGGGCAATAGGAGAAGTTGTAAATTCTGTCATGGTGTCATCCTATGATGGTTTCCCCACTTCTGAGCCACAGGGTGGTGCAAAGTGGTCCATCCCTCCCCGGTCCTCCTGGAAGTGGTTTCTGAAGTTGCTATGTGAGGGGATTTGGACACACAAAGGACTCACTGGTGGTCGAGGAATCTTAGTACCCATTTTAGACCTTTTCTCACCCCTGCTACGTTCAGTCCATGCAGCTGGTTTTCCAACATAGCCCCTTCCCACTGAGCCTTTTCAGTCTTCCTGGCCCTGTTTCCTTGCCTGCCAAGTCCAAAGGTCCCCAACCAAGCTACTGCTGGCCAGTGCAAGCTGAAATCTGTTTCTCCCACTGTTCCTAATTACTTTTGTTTCTTGTTCCAAATTTCTCTCTTCAGCCTAATTTCCCAAGTCCAGCTCTGTCTAGTTTATCTCTTTTCTGTTTTGGCCTTCAGATGTCTTCAGCATCTATGTTCCTGTTCCTGTTACACCAAGCCAGACGCTCTTCTTTCCTCCTGACTTCCTAATATATGTAACTCTTTTTTTTCCCCTCAGTTCTTTCCCTCTTGCAAACTCTGTATCACTCTCCATCTGCTCGTCCAGCTTTTTCTCCAGGCTGTTTTTCTTTTCTACTGATGTGCAGTTCTCTTAAATGGTCTGTGGTCTACACTTGCTCCATTTTCCTTTCTGTCCCCAGTCCTGGTGCCTTAGCAGAGTTTCCCTTTCTTCTGCTAGCTTCTGACTTCAGTCACTTTTCAGGCTTATTGCTAGCATACTGTTACTAACACACATGGACCTTACTTTTCTCCTTCATTGTCTGAGCTTACTGAGGTACCACAGTTAAGAGCTTAGGGAAGACAGGGCTTTCTGCATGCCCATGTGGACATAGCATGCGCTGCAGCACCATAATGTTGTGACTGCAAGAGACGTCCAGGTCAGCCCCATGTGGGAGAATGCCTACTGCATTCAGAAAGAGTTCTTGGATCCAGTTTGCAATTTCTGCTTCAGAAAATAAAACAAACAGACAGACAAAAAAAAAAAAAAGGAGCTGGAGACTTCAGGCAATGCAGGGGCATAGGCATGCAAACTGCATGAATCCTTAACACAGTGAGAGCAGTGATTTGAAACTCCTATCTGTCAATACTTAAAAGGCAGAGTTCCCAGCTTTCCTGAGCTGTGTGGATCTTTGCCTTTCTGTGCAAAATTCTTCCTCCCATAAGCTCACTTTCCTTCTAATGCAGAATAGGGTACGTTTCAAATTTCCCCCAAAAGAAAGAAGTAGTGACAGAAAAAACGTCACTCGGTCCTGTTAGAAACATTCCTAGTTTACAGTTTGGGAGTGGAGTCAGACTCCTTTATTGCTGAACAAATGGTTTAAAAGGCTTCCAGAGAGCATTTTTCTGTAAAGAATGCAAGGCTTTAGTAAAACATACATTCTCCCTGGAGGTTTTCAGCATTTTCCGATTGGTGCCTTTTATGGCATACGTTATGTATTGACACAGATTAAGTTTCCCTCCTGTCTGGAACAATGCATGCTCGGGAGGAGAGCTACTGACCTAGAAATAAGCGTGAACAGATCATGGCAAGTGGTGGAGCAGAGCTCCTGGAGGACGGCTAGCTGAAGGCAGAGCACTCCCTTCAGCTGTGCCATTCTGACTCTCTCCTCCTCCTTCTCCCCCTCCTCTCTCTCTCTCTCTCTTTTTCTTCCCCTCTGTCCTTCACTGTTACACTTTCCCTAGACCCCTTGGCTTTGTTGTGCTGCTTGTCTGACTAGCAAGAGGGGGATTGGCTGCTCGTCGGCTCAGGGACCGCTTCCCCGCGGCTCACCCCAACCCTCCCACCCACGCCTGGGTCAGGAAATGTGAGCAGAGCTGATGGAGGCGGAGAAGCAGGGCTGAAGGTTCGCACCGGCGCTGGATGTGACAGCAGGCAGCCGAGCGCTCTGCAGCCTGTGCAGCGTCCGACCCCAGGTCCAGCACGGACCTGACCATGGAGGGCTGCCGCTGGGCAACTGCTGGCACCCTGCTCCTGGCTTCCCTCATCCTGGTAAATGCCATTTCTTTCCCGCAAGTATGTGTCGATTGCAGCTGATATTGTGTCTGTGTGTATATATGCGGGTGGGTATGTTTTTAATCTTTAAGACTGCAGTTAGGGAGAGTTTGTTTTGAACACATCGTGTAACTCCTGTCCTCTCTAAAGTATTGCAGGCGTGGAGGCTTGATATTGTGAGTTGCTGCAGGTAGAACCAAGAAGTTGATGTTGGCATCACTTTTATAAACTTGGAAAGCAATGACCTGTGAATGGTGATTTAACTGCTTGGGATTTAGAGAAGAGCTGTTTCTCCCCTCTTTAAATCAAACTTTATCATGCTGTAATGTTCCTGAAATTTTCTTCCATCCTAAAAAACAGAAGAGAAAAAGTATTTTTCAGTTGTGCACATGCAGAGAAACAAGGTACAGCATGTACCGAACTTTTTCCTGCAGCCAGTTTAAATAAGCTCTCATTACTGCTGTAACTCATTACAGAGACAAGTTTATACCAACTTCTAGAAGATACTTTATATGATATCTGGTATACTTCAGGGCTGCAAAGCTGATCATTATGATTTTCTCACATACTTCCCCTCATTATCCTGATAGGATGCTCTACAGCTGAGCACTGTAGCTCTGCTGTTTGATTGAGATTAAATGTTCCATTTTGACTCATACTTAATTTTGTAAGTATGAGCTGTATGTTTGCTATCAGAAAATCTGCAGTAAGAATAGTATATGCACACACATTCT
The DNA here is from genome assembly GCF_026419915.1 of Harpia harpyja. Lineage (NCBI taxonomy): Eukaryota > Metazoa > Chordata > Aves > Accipitriformes > Accipitridae > Harpia > Harpia harpyja. The sequence continues at coordinate 79,760,664 of NC_068969.1, read as the reverse complement.
TGGCATACATATGTGCTGTCTTTTTCTGAAGATTTGACTGAATGTAGTCATTGAAATAGGTAAGAATCTTAAAGAAATGTATGAACTTTATAGCAGCTTGCATCTCCCTATTTATCTGTATAATATAATTTATGACAATCATTGTAAACTAATCTTAAGACATTTTTTTAGCAGCCAGATAGGGACTTAAACAATGGGATAACCCTATTCAAAACGCTTATTAAAAAATATTTTATGATTTTTTTAAAAAAAATTGCATATAGAATCACTAAATACTAATTAATCACAAGGAATAAGTGCTGTCTGGATTGATCTAAAAGTCTTATTTTGTTTAAAGGTCTATTATCCATTTAAAATACTGAATTCACACAAAACAGCATAAAGTCAGCATAGATTCTCTTTCATTTATGAAAATGAGAAGTTTATAACCTGATGACTATAATATGTTATGAGTCAATCCTGCAGTAATAATTTAGGGAAGATCAACAGGAGATATGACTCAACAAGACTGTGTAAGGACTGTAGGATTTGGCCCCACGTTAAGCTCATACTTATAACATTTGTGCTTCACTCTGCTGCTTGTGAATTAAGTTCTCAGTCCCTAATTCATGAAAATAAATAGTGCATTCTGCTGCCAACTATTATGCATTATGTTCCATACTATAGTAGTTTGTATGACTTACCCTGCCTCAAGAGATTTCCCCCCCACCTCCCACCAAATCTTTGTGCCTTAAGAATAGTGATGTGAAGCAAGCTTAACTTTCTTTTTTGAATCAGGCTATTCTTTAGCTCTTTCCATACTCGGGAAAATCTCTCACTTGCTTTCAGCAGGAGATTAGGTAAACATGCAAGAATTTGACTTATAGTTGGCTAGAGATAGAGGTAAGTTGTAGGATACCTTGGTATACATGTTACTACTGTAGTTCATTGCAGCATGAGGTCGCACAGGACATAGTAGAAAGCTCATGGATGTTTTTGAGAAAAAAAAGAGGCATTGGATCAGGTGTGTAACCTGGCTATTAGCCTCGTAGGTATTAGCCTTTAGTCAAGTACGTGGAATTAGTTTGAAAACTATGACAATCAGCATTTCAATTTATGTGTTTCACCTTGTATCTCTCTAAAACCCCTGTCTTGGCCACACTGAGAAACATGAGCAGCTTCTAGTCATGTAGCACTCTAGTAACATCAGCAGAAGTTTACAGCTGTAAGCACTAAGGCTAGGTAACAAATGCTTACAGGATTGGTCTTACAATAATTTATCACATGTTCCAATATTTTCAGTAAGGCACTGTAGAGCGAAGTAGCAGCTAAACTCTTTGTTCCACACCCTTGCCTCAGTAATGAGGTTGCATAGCCCAGACGTGCACAGTGCATGCTCACATGATGCTAAGGGGATGGACAAGCCCACAGGTAGTATCAGCAATAACCTCTCCTGTTACCCTCGTTAGCCAGCAGGTAGAGTCTACTTCAGGGCAGATGACCTGGAGTGGTGCAGTAGTGAATGTAGCTCACTACCCCATCAGAGTTCTTAACCTTCTTCAGAAGAAATTGTATTCATTTTCAGTTGAGTGGTGTTTCAGTAAGGTCTGTGGGGGCTCAGCAGTTTATTGTTTAACTGCACTAGAACTTGCTCCATACTCAGACATCCAGTTTCCCTGGCATAAATGGGAGTTAGGTACTTTCATAGATACTTTTGAGAATCTGAGCCATAACACTAGATGCCTGTTTTGAAAAAATAATATCAGACTAAAAGTAACTTGAAAAGACAGTTTCTCTCTTTGCAGACTAAGACCAGGTATTTGGAGAATTTTGCTCATTGCTCTGTGAACTTTTGCATGCTAAGGAAATATTAGCACACCACTTTTACAAGAAACAAAAGAAAGCAGGCAATCCATTCTGAAGATTCCCTTTTCTATTGGTTTAAAAATAGAAGCCTAACACAAGCAAATCACAGTTGTCTAACTCAAAGGAAATGTGGCCAAAACCATAACCATCCATGTGTTCATCTGAACTTGAAGTCAAATCACTTCATGTCAGAAGGGCATTTAATCACATTTGCATTTGTTGTTTGCATCTTTTCAGCAGCTTTTTTTAGCTCTCTTTGTTGCTCTTGTGCTACTTACTGAAGTAACACTAGGAACTGTAATAAAGTACGTGTGTTTTTCTGCAGGATTTCTTTCTTTTGCTGTGCTAATTTGTACATGGAAAATAGTCAAATACAATAGTCCATTCCTTCCAGGCTCTTTGGCATTACATTCCCCTATTATCTAACTGGGTCTGTCTTGGATGACCACAAGCACAATTAGCCAGTGGAATGAATATGATGTTTCTTGTTTACATCTGAATGTATAAAGCCTGGCAGTTTTTCCTTTCATGTGTAGATAGGTCTACCTACTGTTGTATGTCTGCTCCTCTGTTTCTACAACTGTAGCTGTATAGAGTGGGATTTTTCCAGTACAGGGTCCAAAGTGCGCACATACATTTTCATGCGCAGTCATGCCTATGTAGAGACTGGCATTTGATCACATCAGTTGGGTAAAATGCACTGAAATACAGAGTACAGCTATACAAAGCTAAGATTTATTCATGTGAAGGAGTGCAAAATTTCTCACCCTTGTGGTTTGTGGCCAGTGCTGCTGTGCTCTGAATGTCTTGTCTATAAAACAAAACAATTTCTTATATGAAGGTCTAGATAATAGTATGTATACTCATCACTTTCTTCTTACATTCCTCTAGAATTTTGTGTTCGGACTTATTTTATTGATCTCTTCCTTCAGATTTTTTTTTAAGTATATCATTTATTCGCTCGTTTTCTACCAAGTGCAAAGGCTTTCATGAACTGAACTAAGGTTGTGTTACAGGTTTTTTTTCTTTTGGACTTCAGTGAATGGGAGTCAGTACTTTATGTAGGCTGTTGAGCTATTGGTCTGCCCCTCAAATGTCAGTAAAGTTAAAAATGTTTTGTTTTAATGACTTTTGCTAGATTCATAGGTTTGGCAAAGAATAGTAAAAGGAACTATAAAATTGAACACTGTGGAGTGTCTAAACGTTGGAGTATAGTCACCTGTAGTCATGGATCTGTCAGCTGGACAAACTTACATGCTTAGGAGGTTCATGAGTTAATGTAAAGCCTGAGTAGTCCACATGCCCAGACAAATAATTCTTCAGGAGAGGGCTATCAATCTCTGCATAACTGATTTCTCACTGAAGCAAACAAAACCTGAAACCCTTATAACTGTGTTTTTAGCCATCCAAATATAACCTCATGGTTTCTGTTACAGTGTTGTTGTCTTGTCAAATCTGCAGATGGCACTGTTGTTTCTATTGCTTTTCTTAGCTATTTTCTTAAGCTTGTAAGAAAAGTAAGAAAATTATTACTGTATGGGCAACAATTACATGGAAAAAAAATGGGAAATTGCAGTCTGTTGCCATGGAGGCATGTATTCTCTCGTATGAGGAAGGAAAGCAGAATAATAAGGCCATCCTTACAGAAACAATCAGAAAGCTGAACATAGTGAAAAACCAGTGAAAACACATCAACCACCAGATGCTATGGTATCAGAATGGGGAGCAGGAAAAGGAGAAAGAAATTACTTGTTCCAGTCCAAGCCAAGGGCAGTTATGAAAGAAGTCTTCTCATGTGGTGGACAGCAACTAATCAGAAGCTGGCACGAAACATGGAATTCCATCAGAATATCATACTCTGATATGAACCACAACTTGTTCCTAACTGGTGTACAGGAATGGCTAACTTTTGCTTTTGGCACCTCCATCATTTCATATCAGCCAGTGTATGTAGGCTTGTCTTAACAGATGGTTGACCAGCTGTGAATATTCAAGGTCTTATAACATCCCCTAGCCCTTAAATGTATGTTCAGGCAAAATTGGGGATGTAACCAAGAGATATACATTTCATGGAGTGATGGAAAATCTTTTCTAGGTCCTTAATGCAGTGTAGTGTTGAACACAGACCAATAATAGTCAATGTTTAGTGCAACCTGATCATTTAGATGTCCTTCTGTCTCAGGGAATGTAAAACATTTCATCACAGGTCTGAGATTTGCTATCATGCGCGCTAAGACTCACTGTACATGTTCAGACCTATTTTTTTAATCAGCCAAAATATTTCCATATGCAAAGTGGACACAGAGAGAGGGTTGTCTATTGGGGATTATAGATACTAGAAAGATTTAAAGGTTGGTATCGTGGTTTTAAAGATGCCATTCTCAAATGTTTCATTTGTCTTTCAAGATAATTGTATGCAGTATCTTATCTGTCTCTCTTGAAGGCTCTCCCACAACCAGATAGGGTCATCAGCCTTTAAAGTTTTTGCTCTTCTTTTTGGAAGTGGCAAATACCATTCCTGGAATACTAACTATTAATACAAATATAATGGTTCATAAGTATAGTATTAGCTGAGATTTGAGAGCAAGCTTCTCATCTATACAAATTTATTCGCCTCTGTTAACTGCAATAGAACTATATTAAATTTCACCTGCTCAGACTTTGTATTAAAGTCTTTTCATTTAATAACTGTTTTCATGTTGAGCTTTTACATGTGGTATTTAGATGCCATGCATGGGAGCAATTAAAATACCTTCAAAAAGCATTGGTCATGAATACTTTCTTGTGAAACCTCTGAATGGCCAATTTATCTTATTTTCAACAGGCCACCTTTGCTGGGTGTTGTGAGTTTGTTACGGCCTGAATCTGAGTGTGCACATTGAAGACTACTGTAGGCCAGGACCTTCTCCCTGCTTCACTGACAGTGAGATGTTACCATATCAAAGATTACTAACTCCAGGTGCATTTCTAGGTTTTTTTTTTCTTTTTTTCTTCCTTTAAGTACCCTGATTAGAACTTCGTTTCACATATGAGCACTTTTTTTCTTTTTGCTGCCAGAAACCAACTTTTCCGAATTTCTTATAAAAGTAGCTAAAGTTGTGGTGAAATTGGAAGGCAATATGGACAGGTGACTGGGGGAGGAAAAGCAGCATTTGTACTTGTGAGATTTAATTTGCTTCCAAGGCAATCCTATGTATAAATCCTAATAGTTTTGCCACGTGTGAATTATTTGGACTGCTTATAGGAGCAGTCCTTTTTTGAGTTGTGTACAGAAATAAGTGGTATGTTCACTGATTCTACAGTATATTAATTTTAACATTGTTTCCATTTTCATCTTCACTGCCTTTATGGAATTTCTTCCACAGCTTCAACCCTTTAGAGGTTGTCCTGGGATTTCTGCCTTTCAGGGACTTCTTGTAGAGCAAGTCCAGCAGAGAGGGTGTCAGGGTGGAGGGAAGGGGGTGTGTGATAATGTAAGACATCCTGAAATAAATTCCAAGAGTGCTCAAGAAATGAGACAGGAAATTATATGCAACATATAATAAATTCAAACTGTCCCATAAAATAAATATTACTCATTTTGTTTCCATATGAATGTACTGTAGGGGTGTCAAATTTCCCCTTCTAGCTTTGTGGGATATAATCTCAGTCCCTGTTTGAAGTTTGCTAGTGTATTGTTCAGATCCTGTGCTATATCAACAGACCCAGAAATGAAAGGGAATAAAGGAAGCAATAAGTTCTCCTACCGTTCTGGTGCTGGCATCATATTGGTGGATTATTTATTTATTTACTTACTTAACTGGCTTATTTAAATCCCCATATTTCTTTCAGCCTGGACTGTTAAAAGCAACTGTTGTTGAGGGCAAATATAACTGCCCTTTACAAGCCCAGGGCTGTCTTTTCTTTTTTCATTTTGGTATATGGATGGATTATGATTATAAATGTGTTTTGGATATGACATTTTCATAGTTCCTGTAACTTTTAAAAAAGAGAGTGGGGGGTTTTCATGTTACTGTGGTATCGCCAATATGTTCCTTAAAGGTCTAGCCAGGGCCATGTTTTAAAGATGAAAGATCTGAATCAGCTCAAGGAGAGAGGGACTTCTCTGAAACTAAAAACATGAGTTGTCACAGCTTGAATTGTAAGACTCTGCCTTGCTAATCCAAACTTTAGCAGTGTCATCATTCTCTGATGGGCTCAGCCACCCGTCAGTGCTGGTGAGCACCAGGGCAAGTGGGAGTGCATTATCACATCTTACCAGAGCTGAAGACTGGCATAGAGAGGAATGCATACCCTTTCTCTGCAGCATACTGGTTCCAAAGTGTGGCTATGTCTTTTCTTTTATTTGGTGAGAGCAATGGAAACATAAATATTTTCACCATGTGTGATATTAGAGGGCAGCATGAGAGTAGCAGCAGTTTATATCCTGATAGTGTCTAGGTCCTTCCATCTTTGTAATTCAATGTAAAATCATGAAAAAAGAAAATCTGGTACTCCTAGAAAACTCCAGCTTGGTACTGCAAACTCTCAACAATTGAGTGTAATTTCCTGTAAAGAAACATTACTTTGAGATCAATTACTTGGTGATTAAGGGAGGGAATAAATATGTAAGATAAACTCTGAGGTTTATAGTTAATTCCTAAGGGTCCCATGAACACTTTTTTTTCCTGTCTTCCCTTTATTTTTTGTTACAACATGGGATCTTGAGCTTTCTCTGTGATTTATTTATTTCTTTACTTCTCCCTCTTCCCTTCCTCCCCCTTTCTTCCTTCCTTTCTTTTTTCCTTCCTTCCTCCCTTTCCCTCTTCCTCTCTTCCCCTCTTTCTCTTTCCCCCCTACTTTTTTACATAAATATTTCCCTTTCAGTTTTCCTGCCTCCACCAAGGCTTAAAATTTCAACCCTTTATACGGCCCCTTGTTGTTAAAATAAACACATACACGGCTCCATGAGGTAACTGAGGGAGATGGCAGACCATCAGAAGAATGGGAGGCTTCATTTATTTTGAATAAACCTCATAACTGCGGGTGTTTATCTGAAATTACACAAACCCCCTTCACTGAAATGCCTCCTGACCAGAGAGTGCCATCTTTCTGTTGCAACTTATGGCACCTTGTCTTAATGCTCTGACCTGCTCCAGAGGAGGCTGAGCCATCCTAGGGCTGATGAGCCTGTTAAAATCTATGCTAATGTGACAAGGTCTTCTAGCTCAGACTTTCAGAACCAGAGTTTCTAAATCCAGTCCACATGGGGTTTGGTGCACATTAAGAGGACTCACTGTTGGATGTCATGACCTGTATGGAGAGTTAGGCTGGGTGAATATGTGAAGCTTAAGGTCAGTTTACTAAAGCAAGGGAAAATGGCTAATACACATTCCCCTGGTTCTTTGGGGGAGACAGTGGTTCACCTGTGGGACTGGGAGTGTCAGCCATATGTTGGCCATTTTTTCCTGAAGCTGATGGACACAGCCCAGCCAGCACATAGCTTTCACCTCTCACCACTTAGAAAACATTTGGCATGCAATAGGCCTTGTGACAGATAAGAGTTTTACTTTTCTCTCTTTTCCTTTCTGTGTGCCTCTGTGGGCTCTTTCCCCGACTGCAGTTCTTGCTACGTGGAAGGCAAACCCGAAGTCCTTGAGTAAGATGCACTTTTGAACCCATACTGTTGGGTGGGTTCCGAATTCTGGAAAGTGATTTCACCCATCCTGCATCTGAACCAGTCCTAGCCTCGAAAAGCCTTCTGAGTCAATCAGGCGACAAGTCTGAAGCTGAGCCAGCTTGGACCTGCTCTGTATTGGATCACCCATGCCTGGTGTTTACACCAGCACGGCAGGATTTAAATACAACAGGGTGTTGTAACTTGGGTTTGTGAGAGCAAGAAAGCAAGCTCTTGTATTCACATCACTCTCCTGGTGTATATTTTCATATGGGTAAGTGGAGTGAGAGATAGGACTGATCTGAGTTTTATAAGGCACTGTTATAAAGTGTTACAGGGAGCACAGCGTGCAGCATGTTGAAGTGATATGGTGTCAGCTCCATCCTCTGCCAGCAACCTGCCCCCCCAGCTGGCTGCTGCCCTTTTGGGTGAAGAAATGAGCTCACGTTTGGCACATTTCTCCTGGGATACAACTTCCAGTCCAGGTTTGGGGATGGCTGTTTAGTTCCTAAAGTCCTGAGATGGCTGTTTATCATTTCTTCCCTGTTTTGTTGCAGACTAGAAGCTGTGTACTCCCTATTATGTTTGAAGACACTGCATATATACAGTTGTATGACTTGCTTCAGGACAGGAAGAATCCCATGGGACTATGGGGACAGCACTGACAATGTTTTTATTCTTCAGAGAGCACTTGATGTGTGGAGCTAACAACTGTCAAAGGGTGCAAATGTGTTTTCAGGATGACAGACTTCAGTGTGACACTTCGTCCTTATTATTTGTGCAATAACCATATCAGGTCATATATGGCTAGGAAGGGAGGAGGGGTTATTCCCCCCTTAGTTAACCTTTGCTTTCCTGCGCAAAAGGAAAAGATGCCATAATTTCCCTTTTTCTGTTCCCTTATTAAAGAGCCTGCCTCCCATGACTGTGCTGTTAAGAGTAAAAGAAGACAAAAAGGAATGCAGCGCTGAAAAGGACTAACACAGCAAATTCTTACTTATGTCCCTGGGAACTGAGCTAGCTGTATGTGTATCAGGTGTCTTCCTTCAGGGTAAAAAAAAAATTGTCTACCTATTCCCCTTCCCCCTGTCTGTGTTCATAGGAGCAGAATAAGTATTGAAAAGCTGCAAGAGGATCTCAGTGAGATTTCTTCTTCTCTCCTTCTCATCAAGGTGTGTTCCCCTGTTTCTTCTAAGTTATAGATGATGTTGATCCTGAAGAAAGAGTAAATTAAAAACTACTCAGAAGGAGATTTGGACTTTTTTGTTTATTCCTTTTTAAGAGGCTGAAATATAAAAATAAATCCTGGCCTATTTATCTGCACTAGCAAAATCTGAACATAAAGTAATTACCCAAAGTGCAGTATATACCCTCACACATGTGTGCTCCTGTGCCAGTGCCTTCCTTGGGGCGTGGAGTCACTCAGATCAAGGGTTCCCTGTGCCAGGGGTTTTCCGTAGGAAATACACTCTTGATCCCCTCACAGGCCTTTTGCCTGGTCTTGCAAGTGCAAAGGAGGCAAAAATTCCTAAGTTAATTTCCAAGACTGGAAGCCTGGGGCAAGTGGGCTGGTAATGTTCAGCTCATAGCCCCACACCCAGCAGAAGGGAGCTGCTGCCCTGCAGGGAGCAGGGGAGCCAGTGTACAAGGTATAGCCACTTCCACCTCAACATCTGATCCTCATTGCAGCTACTTTTCTTTCCAGGTGGTTTACCAGAGAAAACAGTGTTTTAGCAGTAGTTTGGACAGTTCTATAATCTACCTTTTGATTTGGCCATATGGAACAGCATGCAGTTAATCACGGGAGCAATTGTACCTGTCAGTAATTGTACCGGTCACTCAGCATCTCAGGTGCAATAAACAGCTCTGGCAGCTTGGGTGCAAGGGCATTTTCTCTCTTCATCTTCTTTTAACTTCAGTGAGAGCAGAACTCCCATTACTTTGGTAAGAATGCCAGGTAGGCAGGTTTTTCTGGCTTGTGTGGTCCTTTTGGAGGGTGGCTAGGTGGCAGGTCTAGTGGCTGACGTCCTCTCTTTGTCTTTACAAGGGATACACTCAGGGTAATGGGAAGAGAAGCTATCTACCACACCAGCTAAACAGTGTTCATTCATCCTGACCCTGAAGCAGACCCCTTGGGAAAAGAAAATAGGTTGGTGTTCATTCCCAGTAAGTCCTTGGACATACTGCTAAGGCTGGCTTGGGGACCTCTGCTTTCATGAGGTGCATGAAATGGGCAGATATCTGCTTGGAGCTGGAGGACAGCTATTGTCATGGGGAATCCTAGTGCTTCCAGGGAATTATGCTCCTCACAAGGATAAGGCTTACTTTAATAAGCCCTTTCTTCAGTATGGTACAGTTATTCTGGAAGAGTGGATGTGCTTCAGTCATACAATACTGTTTAAAATGAAGTGCAACTCTTTGCCTAGATACATTAAACATGTTTTTTGTGCATTGCAAAGTGGATGTGTCAGAATATTTTACTTACAATGTTTCTAAGTAATCACTCTGAAAAGTTTCAACAGCTAGTCAGGAATGTCTTGCATATTAACATTTTGTTTGACAGTAATTACGAATATTAATTCAGCTGGCTGTGATTTTGTTCTGCCTTGCCTTCCTTCAAAAGCCAGAGATTTTCAAGCAATTTCCCATCTAAGCTGTAATCCAGCTGTTTCCTTGGATGGAATGCAATAAAGATACACAACATTGTGCAAATGAATTCTTATAAACCATATATTTGCATTGGTTGAAATTTTGAAAGATATGTTTCTGAAAAAGAGACGAGGTCACTGGCCTTGTCTCCTGCTGTTACACACCTAGGTAAGTGCTGAGACCAGTTTCTTCCTGGTTCACTACAGACAGCTTTTCAGTACTGTGTGAAGTATGTATTTGACCTAAGTGACAACCATCAGAAGATGATCAAGGATTACTCAAAGGAGAATGTATGGCTTGGCAAGAATTCATATAGGGATGCACTTGGACGTATCTGAAAAGGGAGGGCAGAAAGACCATATAATAGGGAAAAATACTGGTTTTCTGTCCCTAATATCATTTTCACAGTAGCAAAAGACAAGTCTAGGCAGTGGCCTCAAAGGAGCCTTGCATATTGTCATTGACAGTTCATCGTACCCCTAAACAATGGGGATATGATAAGAAACAGATGATTTAAATTTCTTAACCAAACCCAGAGGTGCATATCATCTGGGAAATAACTGTGGCTTAAAGTCTGTATCAGTGCCTTAGTCCAACAAGACGTTAGCTGCATTTTTCACTATCTTGCTGTTTAATCTAGGGAACACACTGGGTGCTTGAAAAATATGACTTTAGCAGTGTTTTACTGAATGAGGAGGAAGACTGGAACCCTTGGGAACTGAGGAGCAATTAAACAATGTGATCTGCATTTATACACACTCTTTTCTGTGTGACACTGACAAATAGTTGGATTCTGTAGGGATAGCACCATTCCAAACAAAATTTTAAATTCAATTCCAATATGTGACTAAGATTTATTTTCTTAAGGCTGAACTTCTTTTATAGGTCTCAGGGTATGAACAGAGGTTTTGCTACTCTTCATGTTTCTCCCTCTGTGCACCCCCACACATGTGTACACACATGGTCTTAGAAGAAACGTGGTTCTCTCATCAGGGATGGCAGCTCCTGGATGGCCAGGCAGCTGTTGTGATTTAAGGATGTGTGACGCTTGTGGTTTTTACATATTATTCCAGATAGTTTAAATGATTTCTGTGTGCTGTGTGTTAGTGGAGAGGGTAGGAAAGACCTGTTATTCATCTCATAGTCCATATAGAAAATGAATGCCTGACAACTCTTTAATAAATTCAGAAATTACTGTTAAACACTTAAGCTAGATTTTTTTAAGAATAAAATTGGATACCTAGCTCTTCTAGTCTTACTTCTGTCAGATTATTTATATTATAAATGTCAGATTGTTTATATTATAAGAAGTCCTTTGTTCAGCTTGTAGTTTACAGACTTTTTTTTTCTTGTAAGCATCTTCACCTGAGTGCCCTATCCACTGACAGTGATTTCATTTTGTACAAGTGATCCTTCTTGCTTTCTTCTCCAAAAGCACAGGGCTTTACTTCTCTCTCATTAGAGGACTCTTTGGGAGTTTATGCCCATTTCCTCTGGAGCTTCTGTGTTAGGTGGTAGCTGCAGGATCACCCTCGGGTTAAATGTGTATTAGGGTAATGAGAGATAAAGAAAGAGCTGATTTTGATTAGTGCTAGCAGACTTACTTTTTTTATGTAGCTCATTGATAAGCAAATTGCTTTCAGGTGACATTTCTGCCATTGATGCTGTAGATCTGAGGACATCATGAGTTTTGTGTGGACAAAGCAGTGGGTGTTTCCTGGGAAGCTCAGGCTGAGAACCACCTAGAATGGACAGAAGGGAGAAGGAAGCTCTTCAGATACCAGCAGCAGGGCATAATGAGCCTTGATGACTGTCTACATTTTGCTGCTTTAGCATACACTGGCATTTCCAGAAGCACTAACCTGGGGTACTTCTGGCAGAGATAAAAGATTTTTTTCTAAGGAAGCTTTAAGTGGTGGCAGCTTTACTCCTTGCAGCTTTAAAGGCATGTACCCCACACCCCCCTGGGTTTTTTCTCCTTTTTTTTTTCTTTTTTTTTTTTTTCCTGTTTACTCTTAGTGGCAGGAACGTTAGGGCTTTCAAGGAGTATTGTAGGAGTTCTTGTATTGCAGAACACTGCTATGTTCTTGACTGTTATCATAAGTATTTTAGTGTAGGTTCTTCAGTTTATTTCACTTTGTTGAAAGAGGGTAGAAATCATTCCTTAGCAGTATAAGCTACTTTTGAAAAATCTGTGCTAAACAGTGAATTCTTACCTAGTAATGGTATATATCCTTTGAAGCTGTAAAAGACCTGCAATAGACAATCTTCTTCAGATTTAAAATGGCTTTTCAGGCACTGCTAGAATTTCAGGCTCAATCTTAACTGTGTAGTTCACAGGAGGGGAAACCACTCTGCTTTCTTTAACATTAAACATGGATGGAGTTGAAATGAATTATGTTTATTCCACTTGTTAAAAGAAAACTTGGAGCCTGTTCCAGCTTGAGATCACATGCTTTCTGGGAATATATAGGTCTTATAACAAATCTTGGAATGCAAATAACAGGCACATGGCTCTCCTCTGGGTGGGAGTACAATTTATTTCAGAAAAATTTGGACCCTTAGAATGTCTAGCTGTGCTGATGCTTATAATTTGCGATGAGGTAGGAGTACTTGGTTCAAGTGACTTTACCTTGCAATCCTTTTTAATTATGTCTTTGGGCTTTCAACCAGTGGTGAATGATCAGGACAAAGATCCATTTGCAGTTTGAAGATATCTTTTTCCTTGTAAACTAACAGCACAGACACACATTTTATTTTTAGCAGACTAAAAGTGCAAACACACATTTTCATTTTATAAAAAATACCCTTCAGAAAGCGGTCAGCTGAAATAACCTCAGTAAATTGGCATGTCGTAACTCTTATCTCATGTCTACATGTTAAAGAGATTGTATCTAGAGGATGGATCACATCTGGCTATGGTCAGAATTTGACCACTTATGTTACTTTAATTTTTACACTTACCCTTGCAATTATTGTGTTGGAATTAAATCTTTTTGCATTTTGATAATGATAGGATAAACTGAGAGTGTCAAATAATTGTTATACACTCATTAAGCAAATCCAGTATCATGTCTCACAGACTAAGTTAATTTAGCTTTTTTTCCCCATCAGTAGATCCAAAACAAAATTACATCATACTAGTGTTACAGCAACAAAAAACCTGATTCAATTACCCATCTAAACTATCTTCCAACAGCTGTTCTTCAGAAGAAAGTGCTACATGTGTTTAAAATGCCATTACAAGCTGTGCACCATGAAGCAAAATGAAATTGGAGGTTGGCCACACCACAGAATAATCATTATATTTGGCATAGCTGGCAACCTCCGCTTGGCAAAAGTGCTAAGATAGAGCAGCAGGATCAGAGTGGAGGTGCTTCAGCAGAGCTGTTTGAAGAAAGCTTGCCTCCTGCCTGCTTGGTTTAGCTTCCTTGTCATTCACAAGATTTATTTGATTAATTAAAAAAAAATCTTTACAAATTGTGTTGGGTCCCCTTTTCAGCCTATCTTTTAATGTTCTGCCTCTGAACTCCTTTAATTTGATGGAGTTTTCATTTGACCTCAGCATGCTTTGGACCAGATCCTAAAGGTCTTTCAAAAGGGTTGGCTGCCTTTGTGTCAGAAGGCCAAACAGACTCAGCTCTATTTAAGTGGCATTTGTGTATTTGCTGTTTAAAATACTCTGGTTTAAAAAAAGGAGCACTCATGCCCTTGAAGGGTCCATGAGCAGCAGCATGAGGAATGCAGCAGGCAACCATTGTGAAATGCTGGGGAGCCATGACTGGGTGGACAGTCTGGTGTGTTGCTGTGCACTGGTCCTGCACTTGGCCCTTGCCACTTATTGAGCTCTTCCTTTCAAAAGAAATAGCTGTATTTGGTGTGTTTGCAGAGAGGAAAATTCTTTCTTTTTTAACCCATGCTGCCCAAACAGACTGATGCATTCTTTAAGATCAGGTTTGGACTGTACCTTGATAAAAGTAATAATGGGAAGAGAGAGAAAGAAGAAAAAAATGGCTGGACAGGTGTCCTGCAAAGTTTTTTTTTTTTCTCCTTCAAACAATATGTCCATAGAAGTTTGCCAATTTGGCATACAGTCTGAGCTCACTTAAGCAGGTTTAACACGATCAACTTTCTATTTAGTTACCACTAATTTATTGTGCCAGTGTATGTCAGAGTAGTATCAGGCTTTTGGAAAGGATATAGCAATACAATTATTCTGTCAACCTGAGTAAGCTAAGTACTGATCCATGAGCTAATGACTTGCTTCAGGGCAGGAAGACTCCCGTGGGACCATGGGAACAGCACTGGCAATGTTTTCATCCTTCAGATGCATGGAGCTAATAACTATGAGAGGGTGCAAATGTGCACAACACTGAGATTACGGGCTTTCTGTTTTCAGGAGAACAGAGTTCAGTGCGAGACTTTGGCCTTATTGGTGAGCTGAGTATAGAGACAGCTTATAAAAGACATGAGCTTTCACTTCAGCTAATCTTATGCCTGGGTGTTTATTCAGTGTCACAGACAACACTAGTGGGTGAACTGCAATCCCCTTGCAGAATTTTATAGGACTAAAAGGTTTCCATATTGGAAAATTCTTTCATTATTAATGGTTAACATATATAATGAATTCCTGGCTCCTTAAAGTATACTGAATAGTTAACCTCTTACCTTGATAAATCCCAATTAACACACATTTCATATCTTAACATGCCAGACTTAGTCCTTTGCTCTACAGACACAGACTGTTCAGTTTAGGATCTCGGTTATGTGTGACAAATTCAGTATCTCCTTTAAACAGATGTATATTGACCCTGTTCACAGCCCTAAACCATCGCCAACATTTTTGGGTTTTGCCTGTGAATAACAATGTTCAAGACTGGTATGTTTCACTAGGTTTCAGATTTCACGACAAAATTTTTACATAGCTTCACTGAAGATAATATGATTTCAGTGTTGAGCTATCTCTGTGGCTCAAATAATCCCTCAGTGTTGAAAACCAAAGTTGATTCCTCTAACAAGCAATGATGCTTGGTGATGTTTCTCTGTTGAAGGTGTACCATCAAAGTCTCCCTCATATAGTTTGCTTGCCTCTTCATTTATTCCAAATACAGTTAGAAATGCTATTTACCAGGTGTTGGCCCCACAGCACCAAGATTTGAAGGAGAACACTGCCTGCTTTCCATCAGACACAGGCATTTTCCATGCACCTTTGCGTGCTTTTTTAGGTTATTCAGTTTCTTCCAACAAAACCACGTGATCCATGAGGGACAATACCTATCTAAATGGTTAAATCATTTGTGTCCCTACAGATCTATGTTTCTGAGCTGTATTTGCATGAATGAAAATGAAATGCTGGATACATGCATGACTGCATTATTTGAGGCAGGTACTGCCGTACATTTATGAGTTAATCCTAGAAGAGCTGAGAATTTCTGAGTCCACCAGTGCTGCTTTTCTATAAAATTGTTTGTGCCCAACCATAGGCATTAACAATAGCACTGCCTGGGTCTGTGCCTCGCATTGGAGAACTTCAGCTCTTCAGGTAGTGTACACTTTCTTTTTTAAGTTAGCAAATAGCAGGGATAAAACAGTTCGGGAAACTTTGTCCAGAAAGTTTTCTAGATCTTTGGACAGAGAAGTAACGATAGTTCCAGTTCCCTATGGTGAGTGCATGAAAGTCGTTATGTTGAATGTCTTTGTATCACATTGATTCACTATGTTGTGATTCTTTTTTCCTCAAGAGCATCTTGGAAGGCACTTTTTAATATGCCCCTTCATAGTTTCTAACACAGTAACAAAACTTCAAAGCACAATTTCTAATGTCTACAATACTCCACCTCTTCCTTTTAATCAAGAAAAATCCCTTGCCTCACTGTTGTCCACTGTTGCTCTTTTATAATAGCCATCAGCAGTCTCAAACTGAGGCAGAGTATGATGCTCAAAGTATGAAAGCAAGTTCATACAGCAACCCCCCCAACAAGAACCAGCTGCCAATCGGTAGGAATGTCAGAGACTAACAGATTTATTCATTGCTTTCAATGACCAAGATGATATCCGATAAAAAGAAAGGTTAAAACTAGCAACAATAATTTTTGTCCTTTAAATGATTTTTTCTGATTTTTTTCCTTCTCCCTCTCCTCAGAGCTCCAGAACAGCTCGCTCAGAGGAAGACCGAGACTCACTGTGGGATGCCTGGGGCTCATGGAGCGAATGTTCACGCACTTGTGGAGGAGGGGCTTCGTATTCACTGAGACGCTGCCTTAGCAGCAAGTAAGTGGGTGAACGCTTTTTACTTTACTGATGGGAGAATTCAACCTACTTGTATGTGTCAGATGATAAGAAGTAATCAGTAGAGGTCCTGAACTACGCTGATATTTCCAACTCGATGTCAAAAAATCAGGGTGGTGTGTTTTTTAATTCAGGCAAGCAGCCAACACGCTTGATAAGGCAACAGCCTTTTAAAATATAGTGAAAACGTATGGGGATGCAAAAGTTGCCTGGACAGCTTGCAAGGCTGCCAGCTACTGAAAAGTGAAACCTCCCTACCCTTTCACCGTTTAAGCAGTAAGACTTTTCACACACTTGTACCAGACTACAACTAATTCACTGGGTTTAGCGCCCCACAATCTCAGCCACACTGAAACTATAAAACCATCACATTGACCCAACATGGCATCCTGAGCTCTATAAGAATGATAATTCTGCAGAGGATATCTTATGAATTAAATTTCAGATAGGAAGTCTTCCATACCAGCAAACCCTCCCAACAGACAGAATTAGAATGGCCCAGTGCAAAGGTGAAGTCTGGGTACCCAGTCAGACATCTGAGATTTTATTCCTCCGCAGTTACTAGCTTCCAATGGAACATAGACAAGTCATTTGACATCGCTTCCACTCTATAGCATGTGTAAGTTTTACCTGCAAAGTATTTCTAGCAAGTATTATTTCTATCTACTTTAGGAAAAAGTTTACCTGTAGTAAACATGGTATATGTGATAACTATTAACAGATTTCTGATAAAGGATGTGAAGGAAAACTCCAGACCAAAACTTCATGGCTTACTGCAATCTCTGATACCTTATATATTGTAGTATAAAAAAATGTAATACAATTTTCCATCCTGCATATGTTTCTTTTGTATTTTCTTTCATCTGCTTATAAAACTGATGTTAATAAAACAAAGTGTGACAATACACTGGAGATTGTTACCTACATTTGACATTTTAATACCTGATGCTGTTCAGTGAGGACAAGAAACAGCACAAGGCATTGAACCATAAGATCAGAATAGAGTATTGTGTATCTTAGCTTTATCTGTGTGCAGTTTGGTCTCCTAGTTCCAGCTATTATTGAGTTGACAATGTGCAAAAGTCTGCTGGAAGGAGGAAGGATAGGCAAAAGCATCTACTGAAACCAGTGGAAAAAAGAAAAAACTTTTCTATTCCATTCCCATGGAAAAAAAATAAGAATAATTTGGTTTTTAAACATGGGGCCAAATTCTCCTCTCTTGTTGGTTCCATAGCAAATAGTGGTTCTGCAAAAACCTCGAAACTGGGAATTGCAGAGACAGGTACTTATTTTCAATCACAGTGTATCCTTTTCACACTTAGGAAAATGAGTGATCTTCTATATGTTCCTTTAATGTAAACATGATTCCAGGCATATCAGGAGATCTGGGGAATCTGAGTAATACAAGGGCTTGCTGACTACACTTCTGCTTCCTCACTGAGAACTGCCTCAGTAGTTTCTAGAGGGGAAAAGTCTTGGAACTCCATGACAGTATTAGTAGTCATAGTGCTCTGTAGTATGTGAGTATAAACCATTCCTTCTGGGCAGGCTCTCCCCATCTGCTTCTCTTTGATTCTTTTACTATTCAGGATGTCCCTGAAGCTACTCAGTGGAACAGGGAATAAACTCATAAATCACACAGTACTTGTTTTTCATACAATACCTTACTACTGCCCTGTCAGTACAACAGCAATGCTTCTTGCCTTAAGAAACCAACTGCAAACTTTGGCCCGTTCAGATTGGGAAGCCCCCTATTCCAGGATAGGATACAGGGGTTTAACTAGGTGCACAACTTTTGCTAGGCAGTAGCAGTAAATCATAAATAGTAAAATTTCACCTGGAATTAGCACAGTATCAAATATGTGATAGTTTTTCCTTTTTCCTGATCTGTGTGCAATTGCTAATTAAATAAAGGGTTTAAACGATTAAATTTTGTGCTAGGCAAGCATTTTAAGTCGCTAAGAAAAAGGCAGAGAGGGAGCAGGGGAAAGAAACTTACCCAGGCTTCGAAGGTTTGGAAATAAGCCTGTGCACATGAATATTTCAAACCTGGCAAGTCTAGAACAAAATGCCTACCTCTCTGGGACAATTTCTTGGTTGGTACAGTTTCTGTCATGTATTTGCTGTGTATAATTTCATGGCAGCATGAAGGAAGATACTAGATATTTTTGGCAAATGAAAACTGGCAATATATTTAGGTGTTTTGGAACAAATTACTCCTTGATGTTTCTCATCCTGGGAGGAATGTTCGTAGTGCCTTATGTCTTAGTTCTGTATGAGGTGACTTTCAGAGCATTGCATGAAAAGAGAGAACCCAGTGCATCTGCTTTGAAGAAAAGCAAGGACTAATTGCCCATTCCTAAACACCGTTAGTATATGCAGCTAAATAAAGGAAACCAGTTTTCTTTCCAACTTTTGTTTGCCAAAATTATGTTAGTGCTTGTGTTGTTTGTTTTGGGAACATGTTTTGTGTTAGGCCTTCACAGCTGTGATGAAAGAATGGAAAGTGTTAGTGAGAAATTCTATTTTCTAGTGTTTTAGATGGCAAACACTTCAGGGTAGGGGCTGTTTAACAGTACATTTCGTTAGAACAACTGGTCCTGATTATGCTAAGGACATTTAGTGTGATAGTAATATAAATAAATATGCCCGTCACACAAGCAGACAGGAGTTGTCAGCCCAAGTCAACCATGCGTCCTGGTATCCCACGCTGACAGCGAGCAGCACTGGGTCACTCCGGTAGCAGAATAAGCAGAATAAGGAAAATAACATTTTGCTAATTAGTAGTTAAAGACTGGGCTAAACCTCAAAGCATGACATTTTTCATGCTCTTTGTTGACATTAACTCTTTATAACTTCAGATATTCTTGTTATTTACACCAAAGAACAGACCCCCTCTAAATGTTACAGTTGTCTGCCTCAACTCACTTGAAAGTGAACCTTCCAGCCTAATTATATATTGGGTGAAGAAGTATTTATTTTTATCATTCCAGAGTGTTTTACCAGAAGTGTTTTGTCTCAAAGAGAGGGAGTCTCTCTCTCTCTCTCTCTCTTTTTTTTAATACAGAGCTCAGGAAAGAGAAACTCCTCAGCTCCTCATCTGTCTCCTCTCCATCATAAACTGTCATGCAGCACTGCTGATCAAAACCTATAGAGAGAAGAACCACAGACCATTTCTGTTTTTCTTGAGGGCCAAACTAACAACTGTTGTGCTTCTACAGAGAACTGAGTTTTATTAGCTGTTGGATACTTTGGCTACAGGGACACGGAAATACACAGGCAGAGCTGGTGGAGTGACACTGCAATATGGTCTTTGCCCTCTTCCTCAGAATCTGGCTATTATTTGTTGTGGTCTGTCTATTGCACAGCACATCTGGAGTTTGTCATGCAGCATAGTGATGGATAGTACTCACACACCTTCAATCTAGGTATTAATAATAAGTGTGCATGTTGATTCAAGCAAACTCAAACAAGGTAATAAATGGCTGAATATTTGTTAGATACCTGAAATTCATGTGCATTTATTTAATTTCCTTGTATTGGAATAGATTTTCAAACCTTAAAAGAAACTATAAATTCTCCTATGCTAAGTTCACCCATCCTGGTCCTAAAAATATTCTGTGTGTTCTGAATTGTACTTTACATATTGACAAGTACTGCAGTAATGTCAATAGTGTTTTATTGTTTCTAGGCTTGGCAGGAAGATAATTGTGATTTTTTTCCTATCATCTTCCAAATTCGTCATCACTTTCTAGTAAAGCAAGGTTGTAGGTAGCAGAAGAGCAAGATGTCCTAGAGTTTTCGGAATTATTTTAGCAGATAATAGATAGGTAGTCTTTTTTTCAGTCTGCTTAGAAATCCTACCTGTTAGTCTTGCTGCTGTTTCCAGCTAAAGCATGAAGCAAGGAACAGTTTGTGTGAGTGTATAGCAGACTGCTAAGCTGGTTATGGAGTCCCATGGATACTGAATCTGGGTTAAGGTGTCAAAATTTGTGATCATCACTCTTACTTCTGGGAAATCATGTGTAAACTGCTGAATAGAGTGGAGGTTTTCCACCATTAGATGAGGGATGTATGTTTAGTAGCAAAAGAAAGTCAACATTAACATCGTCCTGACAGGTTTCCCTCAGTAATAAAAGTGACAGAGATCTAAAAAAAAATTTAAAAAAAAAGAAAACAAAAAAAAGAGGGAATACACATGAGAGAATCACAACCCCAGCTTTGTTTAGAAGCCTCATACTGGATCTGTTACTTGCTAGAATACTTTTTTTCCCCCCTTTCAAATGCCTCTCTCCATTCCTTCAGCTGATGGCTGCCTTTTGGTAATGCAAGTGAACCACCAGTATGAAATAACCTTTCCACCAGCTCTGCTTGCTAAATTAGCTGAAGTGAGTGATTCACTAGTTTGGTAATTCAGTCCACTGCCATTGCATTCTGCAGGATGAAAACAGTAGATCTACATAAATGACTCTCAGTTTTATTGCAGTTTGACTCAGGTGATCAGTAAAATAGCCACCAAGACATACCTTTGGAGGTTAGGTTTAATAAACTAGCTAAATTAGCTCTAAATTGGCTAAAAGTAGGTCAGTATTATGCTGTGTGATGTTTTTCATAAGACAGAAGCCCAGAATAAATTGGATTTATTCATTAAGGAGTAATCTTTTCTCATTTTGGTCACACAGATTATCAGTTCATAAATCAAGCATCAGATGGTTTCGTGCCTGTCAGATGATGATGGAATAGATGCATGTTATCCATGTTAAAGTTAAATAATAGAATAAGAACCCATTACAACAACACTGACTAGCACTGAAAAGGGGATACATCAAATACTACATATTTTAAAAACACTGTTTAAAGTTGCAATTGTATATACCTTTCATACCAAAACATTTTCTGCTGTTCTGTTGCTGCTTCACAACCGAATTTAGAATTTAGTCCAAGCATGTGGCTGTGGCCCATAGTTTCGGGCTACAGTCACAGACTTATCTGTCTCAGGGGCTTAGATTGCAAAAGAATCTGAAGTTTTTCACATCTAACATTGACAAATGGTCCTTTAAACTTTCTGAGTGAAAATTACAATGGAACCGTTATTCTAGTTTTTGGGTTGCTTCTTTGTCAGATAGAGGCTAACAAATTTCTGCAACTATTGTGCAATGATATAAATGCAGTCTGCTCTAATCCTGGCATTACTAAATAAGGCAAATTATGCCACTTTATGAAATGTTCCTATGCCAGTCACAATGATCATTTTAAATACTGTGGAGTTTTATGACTTCTAGAATAAGACCTTTGCTATCTTAAGGCCTGTAGAATAAAGAGCAAAACATATTTGCAAAAATGCTGTCATAATTGCTGAATACATCCACAAAAATAAATAACTTTCTGATGAAGCATGCCACATCACTGAATGGGAGTACAGTCAATGTCATAAAATTCTTAGGTGACCTGTGCTACCAAATGATTTTGGAGGATGGTTCTCATTACACTGATCAAAACTATATCTGTATGCTAGCTCAGTGTATTACTTCTTGCAAATGACCTTCAGGATACCTTAATAGCTGGCTTGTTTTCTGCTTCAGTTGATACCTGTAGCTGGTTTACTCTGTAAAGGACATCCTCCATGCTATACTGTGTGATTTTAAACATTTGGAATAAATTTTGAGTATATTTAGTTTGTAGATGCTTCTGGTTAAAGCTGTGCCATCTAGCAGCATTTTAAAAGGGAACTTTTTATTCTCTTTACTCTGGGATTAGTCAAATGAGTAATTATGAGAACATTTCCTGCTTTCATTTGATGGAGAAGCGTTTCTATTTTTCGAGAGAGACTACAATTCTAACTCCTAATGGCAGAAGCAGCAAGCGACAATCTTAAATTTGAGTCAATAATATAAAAAGCTGCAAATTTCACACAATCTAGATCAACGTTGTAATCTGTGGAGTGATTGCTGACAGTCTTTGGAGAACGAGTTAGTCACTGTCCTAATTTCCTACTTCTAAGCCTCAGTGAAATAGCTAAAGATATATAAAATGCTTTCCTAGTGTTGTTTGCCCATGTAATCCATTGCTAGAGTTGCCACAGGGATGTTTTATGTTGGTGTTTTGAGTGAGAAACTGATCTACTGATCTGTGTTACAATGAATGGTAATCAGCATTGTACCTACAGATGAGTGATGGATATGGTTTCCATAAATCTGTCTTTCTGTTGAGAAGTAGCCTACCTAACAAAAATGTCTGTGAAGCCTTCACCTGGATCATAAACTGTTCATAAGTCCAGGTTCACTGGAAGAGCTCTTGTATGTTCATAATTCTTTCAATAAATCTGTTCTGGATTTTAAATGAAAAAGAATTAAATCAGCCAGGCCTTTGCATGATGTGGAGTTTTTGTAAGCCTTACTACCTATAAAAAAGAAGTTAAGATGTGATTCTCTAAAGCCCCAAGCAATAGATCGTACATGAGAAAGCATAAGCATTTCAGCGGAGCTGGTCTAACACATGTGATTCAGACCCAGGTTCAAACTTCCTCAAAGCATGGGGAACTAGGGTTCCTGCTCAGCACATTTGTTTTGTGAAGACCAGCTGCAAAACTTGGATCCAGATCCAAGCTCAGGCATGTTCAGATTTGGGGTGTTAGTACTTTGGGGCCTGCAATATGTTCTAGATGTTATCTTTGTGACACAGCAGGCCAGGTGAGATTTAGTATTGTATTTTCTTTCCACTTGGACTGTGAAGAGACCTCTTGCTGTTGTTTTGCTGAAAGGCACTTCTTTAATTCTTGCTTTTTTTCTGCCTTTCTTGCCTAGTGAGCATCTGAAAAATATTTGCAACTGTAATTGCTTTCTGTATATATGCAATATGTTATATATGCAAATGTAAAGCTAAAGACACTTTTTAAAAAATTCTTAAGAAAATAAAAAATACTGCAGTGACATACGTGAGAGACTAAATGGCTGAAAATAAACAGTAGTCTGAAAGCACTCTGACAAATTTTTCTCCTTTTCCTTTATTATTCTCAAATTTGATTTTTGTTATTTTAATTGGACTAGGCAATCATATTTTACTGAGAGTTTAGGCACTGTCATTTAATGCCAACTGTTACTTAGAAAATAAAATTCAGTGGCTCTGAGTAATGCAAAGAAGAATTTGAAAGTAAAAATTAGAATAAATTATTCTGTTCAGCAATTTGTACAGCAAAAGTCCAAGGTCTGCCTTACTTCTGAGTAAATATAATGCCACCCTTAAACTCCAAGGGAAGCAGAAGCTACCCAGAGTAAGAGCTTTGTGCAGGTTGGAGCACTGTTGGAGGTGCAGCTGATCATAACATTTCCAACAAAATTCTCAAATCTGAACCAGTCCCCTCATCAAGCTTCCAGAGTTTAAAATGAAATTGTGACACAAGCCTAATCGTACTTTTAGAAGGAAAGGCTTATCTCTGCAAAACCAATAGATATATTAGCTTTCTCTGAGCTCTATGCTATCTTGGCTAGACTGCTAGAAATAGCCAACTTAGTATATCAGTAGGTGGGCTAGCTACCTTTACATTACTTTGGTTATTTCTTGCACTATAGCCTACAGTATAAACAAAACTTTAGAAGAGATTGGATGGCATTCTGTAGGGAGCATTCAACACAACTTCAACAAGCATCAAGTAGCCAGAAACATGTACTTGTTTTCTACTAATATCACCATGAAAGGGACTTCATCTTTGAGAAACACTGTTTACTTGTCCTTCAAATTCCTAAACAGCCAGTCAGGTTTTGGTTCAGGCTAAGTATTAAATAAAGGCATTTTTTCCTTTCTTTTTTCTAACACCATCTCTTTGGTATAATGTGTAGTCATATTGCATATGTGTATAGCCATATTCCATTCTTTTGATTCCAGTGAATTTATTCTAGATATACAAGAGTTTCACAGAGTAAAGCCCAGCATGATGGCTTTTTTGTTAGTTCCATACTCATCCCCTTCACATACATGAGGGTCAATGTTTATTTAATCATAGAATGGGCTGGGTTGGAAAGGACCTTTACAGATCATCTAGTCCAACCCTCCTGCCATGGGCAGGGACATCTTTCACTAGATCAGGTTGCTCAAAGTCCTGTCCAACCTCACCTTGAACACTTCCAGTGATGGGGCATCCAGAACTTCTCTGGGCAACCTATTCCAGTGTCACACCACCTGCATTATGAAAAAAATTCTTCCTTATATCCCATCTAAATCTATCCTCTTCCAGTTTAAAATCATTGTCCCTTGTCCTGTCAGTACAGGCCTTGGTAAAAAGTCTTTCTCCATATTCCATATAAGCTCCCTTTTTATATTAAAAGTCTGCAGTAAGGTCCCCTGGAGCCTTCTTTTCTCCATTCTGAACATAGAATCATAGAATCACAGAATTCCTTGAGTTGGAAAGGACTCATAAGGATCATAGAGTCCAACTCCCTGCTCCTCGCAGGACTACTTGAAAATAAACCATATGACTAAGAGCATCATCCAAATGCTCCTCGAACTCTGACAGGCTTCATGCCGTGACCACTTCCTGGGGGAGCCTGTTCCCGTGACTGACCACTGTCTCAGTGAAGAACCTTTTCTTAATGTCACATTGAACTTCCCCTTACACAGCTTTATTCTGTTTCCTTGTGTCCTATCACTGGCCACCAGAGAGAGGAGATTAGCACCTCCTCCTCCACTGCCCTCCTTGAGGAAGATGTAGACTGTGATAAAGTCACCCTTTAGCCTTCTCTTCTCCAAGCTGAACAAACCAAGTGACCTCAGCCAGTCCTCATGTCTTGCCCTTGACACCTTTCACCATCTTGGTTTTCCTCCTCTACACACATTTCACTTCAGTAGTCTGATGTCCTTCTTATACTGAGGCGCCCACAACTGCCCACAGTACTCGAGGTGAGGCCACACCAGTGCAGTGTAGAGTGGGACAATCACCTCCCTCGACTGGCTAGCGATGCTGTGCTTGATGCAGCCGAGCACACAGTTCACCCTTTTGGCTGCCAGGGCACACTGTTGACTCATATTCAACTTGCCATCAACCCAAACCCCCAGATCTCTTTCCACGGGGCTGCTCTCCAGCCTCTCGTCCCCCAGTTTGTATGTATAATCAGGATTACGCCATCCCAGGTAGAGAATCCTGCACTTGCTCTTGCTAAATTTCATATGTTTGGTAATTGCCCAGCTCTCTAGTCTGTCCAGATCTCTCTGTAAGGCCTCTCTACCCTCAAGGGAGTCCACAGCTCCTTCTAGTTTAGTATCGGCAAACTTACTTAATGTACATTTGATTCCTGCATCGAGATGATTTATAAAAACATTAAAGAGCACTGGCCCTAAAATTGAGCCCTGGGGTACCCCACTAGTGACTGACCACCAACCTGATGTGACCGCATTTACTAGAACTCTTTGAGCCTGACCCATCAGCCAATTACTTAGCCAACATATTATGGGCTTGTCTAGCTGTATGCTGGACATTTTGTCCAGAAGGATGCTATGAGAGACAGTTTCAAAAGCTTTGCTAAAATCCAGAAAAGCCACATCTACTGGCTTCCCTTGGTCAACTAGATGGGTAATCTGGTCACAAAAGGATATTAATTTGTTAAACTGGACTTTAACCTCATGAACCCACCTTCTACCCCAACTCTCTCAGCCTTTCTTCATAGGAGAGGTGTTCCAGCCCTCTGATCATTTTTGTGGCCCTCTGGATCTGCTCTAACAGGTCAATGTCTGTCTTGTACTGGGAACCCCAGAGCTGGATTCAGTACTCCAGGTGGGGCCTCATCAGAGTAGAGTAGAGGGCAAGAATCACCTTCCTGGCCCTGCTGGCTATGCTTCTTTTTATGCAGCCCAGGATAAAATTGGCTTTCTGGTCTGCAAGCAGACATTGCCAGCTCACATCCAATTTTTCATCCACCAGTATGCCCAAGTCCTTCTCTGCAGGGCTGCTCTCAGTCAATTCATCACTCAGTCTGTATTGATATTGGGGTTTGCCCCAGGCCCAGGTGCAGGGCCTTGCACTTGGCCTTGTTGAACTTCATGAGGTTCGCATGGGTCCAATCATGCTAAGTATGATACATTATTTACAACAGAATTATTGATTCCCTAATAACAATATTGCAGAAAACATTATTTATGCAAGAAGTAGGCCTTTGGTGGCCACAGATCAGTACCCATGCTTTTATTTGCCTGGCCAGCTTCCTGCATGTAGTGACTCAAGTTGGTATTTTGCCTCCTGGTTGTTTATTTTTTTTGCTCCTGCAGAAAGAATATTCATAAGAACTGTAACTAAATTTGCCAGGCAAAGTTGGCTTCTCTAGGGAAGGTTGGCTTGTCTATCCATGCCCACTTTTCTTGTCTCAAAGTTAACTATTCCTGTAACATTTCTGGTATTTCACTATTTCAACAAGGTGCAGAAGTCTGTAGGAGACAGTCTCCTAAACATAAAGAATGAAAGATTTTTACAGTTGCAATGCCAAGGTGCATGGCAAAACATACCAGTGCATCTACATTGTGGCAGGCAAGGTGCTTATTAACAAAAGGATATGGAAAAATTTTTACACATCTTTTCAATATATTGTCAACTGAATGATTTGGACATGAAGTTGGGCAGACCCAACCAGACATTTTGAAAAAATAAACTCATAAAGTCAACACAGTCCTGCTGCGTCTTCCTTTTTCTTAACAATTTGGTGTTTATGGCTTTCCCTCACATTTCCATTATGGTATGCTGAAAGAATAAAAGAGACTTTTTTTCCCCTGGATAAGGACAAACACAGAAGTTGTATTGAGGATGAGAGGGGATCATAACGCTGTGCAACATTTGGGAAAGAGGTAAGAGCAACAGGGTGGGGAAAGAGAGATGCAAGATGGTGTTACTGTGTGTATAGCACGGTCTCATGCCTGCTGGCACCAGGGAAAGGGGAGGGCTAACACAGTCTGCCTAAGATCTCATGGGAGCAGAAAGGCCCACAGCATATTTTTCTCACAGGTGCAGTGCAGAAACCAGAATCTGTCCAGAAAAGTGATTATCAAGGGGTGTGAAAATAAAGGAGAGTGAAGATTGTCCAACATTACATCATCTTTCAAACCCCTGTAGTGAACAGTTGCATCAAAATTCACATCGACAGAAATAACCCACCTCTGGCTCATAGTTGCTTGCTTATATGGAGATTTGTTTCTTAAGAAAAGCATTTCAAACTTTGATGACTGCTGAGGGTGGCAGGAGTTGATGAGGTCCTCCTCTGCAAATCTCTTTCATCGTTTTTGGTAATTACAGATAAAGGCAACTTTGGCATGGAGTTGCTATTCTTTCTGGCATGGATTATTGCAAGGCTTCTAACTCTAGCTGAGCACAAATACACATCTACTTTAGACCTTTGGGGCGGCGGGGGGGGACACGACTTGAACTAAGTCCCCCTACAAACTGGAGCCTGGAGAAATAAATACTGGGGTTTCGGGTTGTTTACGTTAAGAGAAGTGAATATTTTAATATATTAAAAGTTGTTAACCTCTTTCAGAAACTTTACTGGAAACAAGTGACTAGGTTTGAAGAATGAAACATGATTCCCATTGACTTGCTTTTCTTTCATATTCACTTGCTAATAATTGCCTGTCAAGCCAAACCCTCAGCTACCTTTTCCCTTCTCAAAATCCCCTGCAGTGTATAGATAACAGAGAAGACTAGAAGTACCTCTTACGGTTCCCACTCTTTGTGTGCTCTCCAAGATGAACTTGCCATTCTGGGTGACTTCTGACTTTTACAAATGGCTGTGTGTACTCCTTCTTCATATGAGTTCTCATTTATATCCTACAGAGGTCAGAGGATGTGTGGTGACTGTATCTCATAATGTCGTCTCACTAATCTGCTGTGGTCCTTCCTTGCATGTTAAATGCTCTGTGCTGTGGCATTCTGCAAAGCATCCACACTGAGATAAGGGACCCGTACCATTAATTTGAACCCTGACTAGAGGAAAAAAACTAGTCTGGCCTGGTGTCATGCAAGGTGCTGTGTATTTCACTCTAGCAGGATTAAGTTCACTAGATGGTTTCAGCTTCCCTATTTTAAGCATAGACAGGATCAGAAACAGAATTTACTTTTGAAAATCAAAGTTTATGCCCCCCCGCTATTTAATTTTTTTTTCCCCAGAGTCTTTTTAACCATCTTTTTTTTTTTTTTTCCTACAAATCGTATGATTTTGAATCCAAAAGTAGATACTTGAGTTTAAGAGAATCTGGAATACTGTCCTGAAGCAGCATAGCTCTGAAACACAAACTACTCTACAAATCTATTGTGAAAATATATCAGCTTAGGCTGAAAGCAGTTTACCTGCTTTTGGTTGATGGGTGATAACTGGGAAACTAATGAGCTTAAGCAACAAAACCCCAAAGTTTGCTCTTGGAGAGGGGACAAGGGAAGTTTTGGAAGAGTGGTTCCTAGTGTTCATGAATCATCACAGCACTAGCTACATCCAGAATTGCACATTTTTTTCTGTAAAACCCTGGCCATTAACCAAAGAAGGGAAACTGGAAGAAAACTCTGAATAGTTCTGTGGCACATGTCTAATGAAAGTACCCATTCTTTTCTCTAATGGAAAGAATTACTGAAAAATAAGTGGGTTTTCATTTCAAAACAGACAATATGAAGAAACTCTGAAAAGAAGAAGAAGAAACTGTGAGGCAGCTGATCGAAATGAAGTTTAAATTTCCCTTGCAGTTCAATGGTTCTGAGGTTAATAAATTGTGGTAACAGCAGGTCTATGTGAAGCAAAGGGATGTCTGATGGGTTTTATGGCATTTCTAAGAGATAGGTGGAGCATGTATCAAGCTTGGCAAACAAGCTATTCCGTGTGGAGTACAAGGCCTGCACTAGGACTGCCTGCATGCTGCATATACTTTTTTCTTTGCTACCTACCAGTGTAAACCAAGACTACCTCTACTGAATGTAGTGGAGTGTAAACAGGTTTGGCCTGCCCCACCATATCTCTGCCAGCTTGTCTATATTGCTCAGGAATGACTGGGATGCTGGGGGAGTTGCTTGCAGTTATTTTCAGGTTTTTAGTTCATAGCCTATTGTGAATATAATTTTTATTGTTACCCTGCTAAAACTGTTTTTTGTAGTGCTAGATACTTTGTAGACACTTTTCACTTCTGTGCATGCTTGTAATGATCAAAAATTGCTTCAGTTAATTACATAACATTACAAAAGCATTGAATTAGTGGTACGTCTATTGTGCTTTTAATAGCATCCTTTTCATGCTAAATGCTACACAAGAGAATATGTTATCTTTCTGCTTACATTTCTTCTGAAAAAGTGGTAAGTTTATTTACTTGTTTATCTTCTCTTGTGATAATTTACACCCCTGTGATACATTTGCAAAACTGTGTTTTGCCCTGATTTTGTACTGACATAGGTGTAAATGACTGCTGGAGGAATTTCACAATTAAGTTTTGTGGATAAAGGTAGGAGGAAGTATGGCTTCAATAATTTAAAGGAAATCTGTTCAGATTATTTTAGAGTTAACTCAGTATGGAAAAAGTTCTTCTGTTTTCAAAAAAACAAAGGAAAAAGGAACGACACAAACGCATGCAGATGCTGTCCTCTCTCTTGGATAGTTCAAAATGGTTTGGATTTAAAAATTCACTCTTGGCAGGCATTTAGTCCTCAAGGAATGTGTACTTGTTAAATCCTGGCCAAAAAAAAAAGGGGGGTGGGAGAGGAAGTTGTGAAATTAAGAAATTAAAAATGTAAGGAATTCTATTCTTTTGAAGGATAATCTTTAAAAGCCAAACCCTGCATTCTGATTTGTACTGAGGACCTCCACAGAGTATGCTGTCTGAACTCATAAAACACATGAAACTTCACCTAAGGTCAAATACTCGGAATACACACTGCTGAGTGCTAAAAAGATACCTGGGTGTTGACCTTTCTTCTGGGATTCCCGCCAGCATCAGGGCTGGTATGGGTCTGCTGTGGGGGAAAAGAAGGAGAGCCATGGAGAGCACGTCAGGGCACGTGCTCTCCTTGACCTCTGTTGGACCCAGGTGCTCTTTGGATGCTGTTCTGCAGCATGGATCTGGGAGTAGTGAGGGGCTGGTGGGTCAGGGGGGAAGTTTTATACTCTCCTTCTCACCTCACTTCAAATTGGGAAAAAGCCCTGTCCTGCTAGCCTGTCATTTCACACTGCTGCAGGCAGGTTTCTTTCCTCCCAGTGCACAGGTTGTTCCCCAGCAGATAAAGCCTGGCTGCTGAGACTGTGTCAGTACTAAGGTGTGTGCCTGGGTAGAAGCAGAGCTGAGCCTTTGTGAAACCATTGTGGATAGCTGGGAGACACGGGGCTTTATTAATGTGATTCAGATGTTGATTTCCAGCTATGTTCTGTACTCTGAGCTCCAACCTTATTTACAAACTGATCCCGCCTTCTAGAAACTAATTTTTAAAGCAAAGGTAGGAAACTGAGGAGTTGTAGAATTCATACCTCAATACCCGTATGGGGACAGAGAGCCCTTTACTTTGGGGAAGAGGGTTGATGGGGAATTAGGTGATTAGCGATCATTGTAGGAAAGATGCTGACAGAATAAACATCACGTGTTTGCTTTTTATATTCAGCTATTAATGTTTTGGGGTTTTTTTTTTAATTTTTGGACACAGGACCTGTGAAGGGCGAAACATCCGGTACAGGACATGCAGCAATGTGGTAAGTGAAGTATAGTTTTGATATGATACAAATCATCACATACAACAGTCGCGTCCAAGTTACATAAAGTGACTTGGTAATGTGATAGTTAAACTACTATAGCTATCTAAACTGCCTTCATACCTCAGGACTGTGGGCAAACTTTTGTCAGTTTCTTGAAAAACTGGAGAGATTATGGCATAGCATGATGCTAAAACTCTTTGGAAGCCATCGCAGTCACAGTCTTTTCAAATAGAGTGTCAGTGAAACTTCAGAGTTGCTCTTTACAGTCCCCCTGGCAGAATCAAGACCACTCGTGTTCCCAGTATTATTTTGATAACCAGCTGGTTCACACTGGGGAGTCTGTCAGGATGGAATATTAACCTGCTAAGGACTGAAGACAAGTCAGTAAGACATGTATGTTTCTCCTCACCTGTGCCCTCCCAGCATTGCTATTCTGTTGCATGTCTTAGAAAAGCAGTTTTAGATAGCCTGCACCAGTGTTTTGGCCTTTCCAAAGGCTCTTGGTTGTTTTTTATATATGGTGGATACAGTTTTCAATACAATAAAATAAGAAACTTCAACTTCTGTGCTCACTGAAGTGAAAGTGTGTTTTCACTGGTGAAAATGGAAATAAAGACTTTCATACAGAAAGTTTTATTGGGTGCCAAGAATAGTAAAAGCTCTCAAATTACATGGACAAATGTCAGTTTTACCAGTAAAGATGGAAAATTAAATCAAACATGCACTGGGCCAAGCTTTCTCATGCCTGATAGGGACATATTCAGAAGCCTTTCAATAGGTGCTTTGTCTAAAAAAGTTTAAAAGTTTAAGTTAAAAAAATGAATATGTTCCCTCATATTTAGCTCGTATTTTCTTCAATAGACTACAGTTCATAATGAAAGAAAGTGCTTCTATCTGAGTTGTAGTCTCCCATGCATAAGATTTCTCACATTTCTTCCTCTGAAATTTGTTCTGGGTGTATCCTTTGGGTTCCTGAAATCCCTCATCAGTCTAGACATCTGCTTCACTAACTGATAACAACCAGAGTAGTCAATAAATAGGTCTGCTGGCTGATTAACAGTCCAATTTCCATCTCTGAGGCACTTAGGCTACACCACGACCATGGTGGGAATGGGAAGGTTGATTTGTGCCAGTCAAGTTGCATGCTGTAGCTCTGTGGAATATCTCAGACACACAGACACACAGACACACACAGACACACACAGAGATATACTGTTAAAGGCTAATTGGACTACAATCAGACCCACAGTCCCCTTCCCCTTCTGACCTGCCCTTGTGTATGCTAAGAGCAGTGAGGCAAACTAGCATCCTGCTCTGCTGCCATTAGCTGTTCCTGCATCACCATGCGGAGAGGCTGGGGTTTTACCTGTGTTGCAACCCTTATTTTGGAATCACTGAGCTTAAATTTCCAAGATAAGGAATAAAGTTTTTAAATGTTATTTTTAGCTTAGGTTCTGTTTTGGAAATGTGCACCTGAACAGTTTTCCTTCAAAATAAAACCTTGCATAGTTTTTTCAGGCAATTCCTTTACATACCTTGTATTTGGCAATACTGGCTCCAGGCTTTCCAACATAGCAGTGAGGCGTGCAGCTGCAGAACTCAGTTATTTCATACCAAATAATCCAAACTGAAACTTTCAAAAAGTGCTTTACTATGCTGAAATCAGTGATAGTTTTGCCTCTGAATTATGAAGACCCAGGACTGAATTTATGTTTTTAACCCCCTTTTTTAGAGAGGGTAAAGAATGGATTGTGCTACATTGCTCTTTTCCTTAATAAAAGGATTAAGTGAGTTTTCGTTTGTTTGGTTTTGGTAAACTTGCAAAACTAGCAATAAATCAAACTACTATTCTCAAGGTTCTGACTGCATCATACTTTGACCAGGCCCTCCAAATACAGCATTATGTCGTAAGGAAAGTACTTGGCTGTATTCATTTCACAGACATTGATTTCAGGGGAAAGTATTTTTTATTTTTAAAGTATGTTGAGTCTTTGATTCAGATGTTATGCCCTTCCACTTATCATCTTTATTAATCTGAGATACTGTGCACCAGTATCCACAATATCAGTCATTGCAAGGGCACTGCCACCATGATCAGCATCAGAACTTGTTGTAGGGTCCTGCCACAGCCATGGTGGTCCTCAGCCCCTTGTTTCTGGAGCTAGGTACCATTTGAAATACCTTGTGCAGCACCACTGTACGACTGAAATACTGTTTGTCTCTTTCAGAATAGTAAAAAAAAATCATATACTTTCTCTTTAATGAAGTCTATTGTCTTTGTCTCCAAAAGCCAAAGATACATACATACTTACAAATTGGATCTTGGAAACAATTCATTAACCCCATGGCTTGTTATAGATTTCTGCACTGGAAAAGGCACACAATATTGTGTGTATTTTTGTTAACTCAGACTTTGCCTTTTAAGATTTCATCCACAAATACGCTGAAAATCAGGAGGACGGAACTTCCAGGCTCAATGAGACCTACAGTTTCATCTGTTAGATGACAGTCTGTTGCTTAAAGGAAAATTAGAGCAAATCCCCCCATTCCACCCTTGCACATGAAGCTAGCTATCATGCATTGTGGAAAATTCCTTTTTGATTCTTGTGGAAACCAGTGACTCTTGAAATAAAAGCTTTCATTACCATTAGCTTGTGCATAACTTGAGGACTGATCTTATTGTTCACAAAATAACCAGTCTTTTTATTTTCTGCAAACTGTCTTTCTGTGAACTGACATGTTTTTGTTTATATGACTGTCTTCTTACAGGAAAGGATGGGTAGTCACATATACTAAAAGCAAACTCTTTATTTCAAAGGGGAAATTGGAGAATGAGAATAATACTTCTTGGTGTCTGGCAATGAGCACGTTTTCATAGGCACTATCATTTGCAAGATTTTGCTACAGCTGGTTTTAATTCATCCTGAAATTAAATTACAGGGGAAAAAAAAGAATGATATAAAGAAATAGAGAGGCAAAGGGAGAGAATGATGTGTCTGTTTCTTCAGTGACCTGTATTATTCTAGGGATGCTGAACCATTTTCATAGCATAGACTATAAGAGAGATTGATACTGCTGTCTATAAAGCTTCTGAGCTGTCCTTAAAAGAACAAATCCAGTCCAGTATGTTCACCGCTTGCATTGCCTGGTGTTGATCAGAAACTGGAAAGATTACAGGTATAAAGCCACACGTATACATAGTAAAAGAAGGAAAGAGGGAATCTGAAGATGGTTTAGGGTTGAATTGCGTCTGCTTTTTTTCTTCTTACTATTCATATTGACTCCAAGTATGTTTCCAGCCATTTTAGAATATAAGCATGCGGTCAAGAGAGCGAGTCATTTGTTTTTCTTTAGACAATTACTCCGAATGCAATGAAAACATGCTTTTGTATCTAGGTGAGTTGTTATACTAAACATTATGCAAAACAAGCAAAAATATTTCCAAACTGCAAGTCGGATTGATTTTTTTAGTAGGTTTTTTGTTGTTGGGGTTTTTTTCAAGCTAGCACGCTCTCATTCCTTCTTTTAGGCATGTTCTTAGCTGCCAGGTTCTCTCCAGCTTTTGTAGCAGACTATCATGCCACCTCATTTGCCCTTTCTCTTTTTCAGTGCTTCTGCCACTATGCTGGTATTTGCTTTCTCTTCCCCCATTTACACAAAAATTTGTCTGGAATGTGTACTGTTTCCATGCCTCCTCTCTTCATTCTCCTCCATTACCGAACCCCTTTTTGTGATTGAAAACATTTTTATTTTCCCTGATATTTTTCCTTTTATTGCACTGCGTTCTGAATCAGACCAGAAAAAAAAAATGAGAGGCATGAGACTGGCACTTCATTCCCAAAGGAGTTTGCTTTTCATATTTACTTGCTTATACCTGCCAACATGATGATGAACACTACATATAAAGCTGCTCTTGAGACTTTGCTTTTTGACATGAAAATAGACAATGCTGGAAGCTGCAAAATATTACTATATCTCTTTCAACAAGGTTTAGAGCAGTTCTGTTAAGCCTAAGATAAAATTTGTAGGTGGTAGATCCCATTAATCAGACCACCAAAACTTGTAAACACCAGTAAACGCTACCTGCAGCTCTTTTTTATATATACCTTGCTTTCTTCACTTGGCTGAAATACCAACTGTAATGACATCCCCCATTTTTTGGCTTGCATTCAGACAGGCTACTTCCATCCCTGTTTCTTATCAGCTCATGCTGCATTTTGTACACACCAGCACCGATACTGCCTATCTTACTTTCGACAAAATGACACTGTCTTCTTTCCATGCAGCAAAGCCCAGCCTGTTGGAAAGTGTCAGACCTAAACTTCCATGTAAGTGCCTAATTCTCAGAAGCATTGGCTTGTGTGTATGAGAAGCATCATCACCAGGCAGAAGTTTTTCAGAGCTACAAAAATGATTAGCAGGATTTAATTTTTCTACCCTCTGGTGGCTAGAAATGCCATGTAAAGTCTTCTGCAATCAAAACTCCCACTTTGCATTTTAAATAAAAAATAAATTTAAAAAAAACCCCAACTACTACACATATCTCCCTGCTAACACCAGATTTACTTAATGTCAGTTTACTTTTCAAGTCAAAATTCTTCCAAACTCAGATTATTTATTGTGACTACAGTCTGTTCTTCAAAATGCTGGATTTTAATAACTATCATCTTGTTTCTGAATGGGTGCATTTTAAAACCTTAGTGTGTTGTCTAGGAATTATTTCTTTGTGCTTGGAAACAAGTGCTTTTATTATGTTGCTAATGGTAGAAGCTTTGACTTCTGGATTTGCTATTTTCTCAACAAGCAGACTTGTTAATCTTTGACTATTAAAAAATAGAACTACCCCCCCCCCCCCATTGCTGCCATTCCGTGTAAATGCATCAAGAATCTTTGTAGACCAAACAACCTGGATCACTTCCATTACAGTGGCATTTCAGGACTCCGTTCAGGACTTTTCAGGAGTCTGGATGATTCATAGATTTAAATTCAGTATTTCTGATAATATTTTTATTTATTTATTTAATTATCTCTTTTTGATCTGCCAGTGTGGCACCCATGGTGCTTTTAGGAAAGTGTATTCTAATAGTAGGTACTTGTATTAGTTTTGAACTGAAATATTTGGAAGTTTTTAAAGCTGAAATACAAGTTACT
This sequence comes from Harpia harpyja, assembly GCF_026419915.1. Taxonomy (NCBI): domain Eukaryota; kingdom Metazoa; phylum Chordata; class Aves; order Accipitriformes; family Accipitridae; genus Harpia; species Harpia harpyja. Next base: position 79,724,385 of record NC_068969.1, on the reverse strand, counting down.
GTATCTAATTTAAACACTTTAATATTTAAAAGGTATGAACAAACAAAAATTTTTAAATACCATGAAAAGCTGCATGTTGAATTATATGCCAAAAATGGGAACATACTTAAAAAAAAAATACTTTTTTTGTAATTGATTTTATAAATATTTCTAATGACAAACCTTCATGGAGGTTTAGATTTATACTTCACTGACTGTTTTAGCCCTCCTCTCTGTTCCATGTTTATTTAATACAGACTAGAAGCATCTGCTGATATTCCCCCATTTATTCATATTATTTCTCTCATGTTTCTCTCTGTCAGATACTGCAGTGTCTTGGGGTTGTCAGAGAAAGCTATAGTATGAGTCCCTCTCAATCTAAGCAGTTAAGCATGATCCTAATCTATTTAGAAGTTCACAGGAGTAGAGTAGTGAAAAACCTGGCTGCAAGAAATTTAATTCAAGCAGGCACTCAACAAGGCTTCAAGGCCGAGTGGAGTTTCTGTTAAATCCCTAGATCTCCTAAGTCTCTGTATTTTTATCTAAAGTTCTTATTTAGTCTTGGGCAAGCCTCTACTTGAGGACTTCATGCTTTCTTTCTCAGTAGGGAAATTGGTGCAGCTGAAACGCTGTGCGTACTTCATGGAACTGGTTCAATAAGCTGTTCTGTCAGATGCTACACAGAGTAGTCCAGTTGTTAGTCATTTTTTGCACAGAGGAAAAGCTCCAGGTATAGTAAATCTTTCTTGGCCTTTGCAAATATATAAGCACATATATTGTAAACTGTTTTAAGGTTCTTTGACTGTTTCCACCTATTGTAGCTTAAATATGATCTTCCACATTTCACCCACTAAGTAAACTTTAAAAAGCTTAACCCTCTTTTGTCCCATGAAATCTGATCTACCTATCACCATCAAGCGACATCTGGGATTCATCTTATCTTTTCCACTGGTTTGTTGATTAATAGAAATGGTTTTGAAAGGGATTCAAACATTGCAAAACTCCATGGACCTTATGAATTACAACAGGGTCAAATAGGAGGTCAAGTTAAAAAAAAATTTTGGATGTGAGGAAGCAAATGAAGCCATAATAATATGGCCAGCATTAGGTGCCTGAGAGGTGAAGATGAAACTCCTGTGTTTATTTTAAAATAAGTTTCATACATCAAAGGGGTTTCTGATCATCTTTAAAATGATATATATTTTCATCGCAGTGGAGGAAATCCTGACCTGATAGGATGAATGGAGATTACAGGTATCCAGCACAGGCTCCGTGTTTCAGGAATATCTCATGAGCCTTCACAAGATCAAGGTCATGAAACAGCCATCTAGGACTCACAGAGTTAGAGGTGGAACAGTTGTTTCCTATTCACTGGAAATTTTCTTCCCTAAAAAGTCTTAATGAATAGGAAGCTTAAAGATAAATGGACTTAGACGAGACTTTCAAGTTTATTAGTTCTTTCTGATTCTTCAAGGAGTGCAATGGCAGCAGTTCCTCATGTCTTCAGGGCCCCACAGATAATTTCCAAAAGAAAACAAAACTGGTACAATTTGAATATAGCACCAAGGCTGGATTAACCTGAAGCAGGACTGTAGTGCTTTGCGGCCAGATGCCAGTGCTACTGCATGCTCCAAGCCAAACACAGGCCATGCGGATGTGGTTAGCAAAATACCTCGCAGAACTACATAACCTATGCAAAGATATGCTGCCTTGGGTTCACTGCTACACTGACTTGGCCTGTGACTTCTGGCTGTCTCAAAGTGTGGGCACACCTTTGTCTGTCAATCTGTTGTGCAGGTAGACAAACTGCATACTGTTAAATAACTTCCAGGATCAGACCCTTAGGTGGAGTAAAACATAGCTTCACTCAGGCCAATGAAGCTGTGCTAGCTGGCAGCTGTAGAGGATCCCCTTCCACTAAGCCCCTGTGCACATACTGAAAGCAGGCTGATTTTTTTTAAAAGGGGAAAAGACTTTGTGGAGTCAGGGTCTACAGTTTCTCCTGTCCAGGAGCCAGCACTGCAGAAATGAGGCACAGGAAGACTGCCTCAAAACAGCAAAGACTCTTATCTAAAGGTGTGTGAAGAGTTTAGAAGAAAATAGAAATTTACAGCTTGAACAAATATGCAACAAAACACTGGCTTTGCCTTATCTGTTATTTCAGCAACTAGAATATTCATTTACAGGCTGTAAGCTTGTATCTGTCTTTCATTATGTGATTGCACAAAGCCCAGCACAAAGAGGCTCTGATCTCCACTGACATAATACAAACAGTAAATAGTAAGTTTAGAAAGAAAAAAACCCCCATGGACAAGAGATTAATAAGCAGTGCCAAGTTCTGTACAGTTCCTACCTTTTCAGTCTCAGTGACTTGTGTCTAATGATGGATAATATTCGGACCACTACTTTCCTTAACATTGTCCATTTGGTATAAAAAAACATTACACAGGTTATGCAGGTGTTATGTGTGTAGGTACAAGTACATGTACTTTCTTAACTGGAAGGAAAGTTCCACCCTGAGGGAAAGGGACCTTCAAGGCCATCAGGTAGATTTTGGATTCAGGATTTCAGTAGGAGAAAAGTGGTGGGCCAGACTGTGACCCTTTTTATATCTGTGTGCCAAGATAAGTATGCATGTCTGTGTTTCTGACTGCTTGAATGTATTCTTTGAGTGGCTTCAAGTTTCACATGAAAACTTTTTGAAACACAAGCTCTACTATTTAAATCCATTGTTTTATTTTGATCATGATATCAAAGACTGGAAGTATTTAACATTGGTCCTGGTCACCTGCCGTGTCCTGAAAGCTTGTTGTGTTGACTGTACATTTTTTCTTTCTTTGATTTAAAAATAAAATCCAACACAACAAACATAGTATTGAATACTGTACAAAGCAGGATTATGAACTCTGTATGTCGTGTGCTTTATTGGGCCTTTCTGTCTTTGTAAAAATAAAGCTATTGCAAGCCAGGAAGTTTCGAAGGTAGAGCCAAGCTTGAACCAAACAAGAGAGTTGGCTTGGATCTCTGCAACAAGCCTAAGCCAAGCCAATAGACCTGACTGTATTCACTTACGGACAGAAAAATTCAGAGAAGGGTATTCACCAGAAGAATTTGTGGCAGGAAATAAGGCCACAGTGTTCCTCTTTCCTTGTCTCTTCTCTATTTGAAGATAGAGCTAAACCAGACCTTGGGTCAGATTGTAACTGTCTTGTTCATCCTCTGTTTAAAAGCAGAAGATAAAGATCACTTTTTCTCTAATTATGCAGCTATAAAGGAATAATGAATTTCCCACATATTTTTCTGCTCTCTTCACTCTGTGCTGCTGTCCAAATTTTGTCCTGTATCAACAGTTTGCCCAGATCACAAAAAGGGCCTGATTGCCTCTAAGTTTTTCTGGAGATTTTAAAATCCAACTGAAATACTTCCAACATTTTACTTGGTTTTTTAATCTTCCATAACATATGAATAGAAAAACTGTCTGCTGTCTAAGTCCTCCAGCAGTAAAATTCCAGTTACAAGTTTGGACTTTCAACCTCCACTTTCAAAAAGGATGAATGAGCTCTGGATTATTGCTCTCTGATACATATTCTTCTAGAGCAAGATTTAGCCCAAATCCTTTTTTTCTCTTACACCTTAAGCCATTTAAACTTTTGTACCAGGAATACTATTCCCTTGTACTTAGACAACAGAACTTTTGACTGAAGCTTGACCCCATTACTTTTGGGCTGCATCACACTCAAATACAAAGCAAATTAACTGAAAATTGCTCTCACAGTACAAAGCAAATTAGCCGAAGATCTGTGGCTTAAGACCATGGCTTGTATGTGTGTATAGTTCACTGTAAGAAATGTTTGGAGTGGTGTGATCCTACATCATTCAACATTCAAACAAAATGGGCATAACCACATTGCCAGTCTACAGTGAATGAGAGGCCAGATTGGGCCTGGGTTTGGGCCAAGGGTATACAAATGACAAATTTATAGCCAAGATTCTGCCAATTTGCTTCAAGGGGAGATCTGAAAGCTTGATTTTTAAGACAGGTTTTATTTTAGACCTTAATACTAAACAATGATCCTTTAATGTCATAAAATAACATGCAGCCCCCATGCCATTCATTATTGAAAGTTGTAACAATCTGCCCTGTTTAAAAGAAGCAGAAAAGCATTAGTGAATGAAGGTGTAGAAAAAGGTCTGAGAAACAGAGTCGATTATTTAAACCTCAGAAGAGATATTTTGCCTCAATAGGAGCAAGATTTTCCTAGCTGGGAAGGTAAGTCTGTGAATAAGGTTGTCATTATTGATAATTGAATTTCTACAGGATGAAGTAGTTTGAGGACAAAGAGAGAATACAGGCATCTTATAAGGATATTGTCTAGTTATGTGGTTGTATATGTATATCAAAATCCTTTCCTATCAAGTCTATAATCAACATATATGATTCTCTGTAGAAAAATGTTACAGTCCTCAAGTAAAGGGTATAGCAGGTATTCATCTCACCTGGTATTTGACCAGGTATCATTGAGAAGCAGATTTCCTTACAGCAGCAAGGTGGAGGTCTATGGGACCTTAATAATCTGCGGCAGCCATATTGCCAACATTTGGGTTTTTGTCACAGTTCTCATTATGTTTAATGTTTTTCCTAAAGCTTAGCTCCTGTATTCCCATAATTATGTGAGAAATTCAGGTTTCTTCTAAAAAAAACAATGAATCTCTAGCCTTTGTGGTTGCTTGCACAGGAAAACTTGAAATATCATTCTTCAAGGATCAAAAACTGGAAAGGAAATAAAAAGAACTCATGTTTATTTTGCCTGAAATCTCTTGATTTTGAAGCCCTTCTTGCTTACTTGAGAACTTGACTCATGGTTTTCAGTGCTAAATGATGTCAAGAAAGTATATGTGAGTAAGAAAAGCGTCACGTTCTCATCAGCAAGGGACTTTGATTTTTATATCAGGTGTACTGGGTTCGGAGTAGGGTTTATGTGTCTTACAAGCCTCCTGAAGATTAACAGAGGGGCTTTTTAAAGGTCTTCTCAGTAAAATAATACTAAGTCACTAATTAAGCAAGTTATGAAATCTTAGGTTAAAGAAATGCAAATATGTATCACATTTTTCTGGTTCTTCTTGCCCTACCAACTGATTTAGGTCACTGGGGTGAAAAAAAGCTAGTGAGGAGAGCTTAAATAATCAAACAATTAAATCACATATTTCTTTCTTCTTTCTCTTCAAACAAAGAGGAAAATTTGTCTGGAAGAGAGTGGCTGTGCACACGCACTTCTCCACATACGTGCACAAGTGGAAAGAGATTCAGCAACAGCATTTCAGGGCTGCGATTAAGACACGTACAGTGCATTTCTTATGTCCCAAGCATATTTACACATGGTCTTGATGTTTTTTCAGTACTTTTGCAGAAAGAAGAAAGCAAGCTATAATTATCCAGTTGAAATATGTGTAGCTCTAGCTATTTCAATCAGTCGTCTTTGTCTAAACAGAAAAACTCTCCACATCTGGCAGCTGTGGAGCACAGCCGGCTGCATGATACTGTGACTGGCTGTCCCAAATAGACCTGCTGACCTTTTCCTCTTTCTTTTCTGCAGGACTGCCCACCAGAAGCAGGTGATTTTCGTGCCCAGCAATGCTCTGCTCACAATGACGTCAAGTACCAGGGACAGTTTTACGAGTGGCTTCCCATCTCTAACGACCCTGACAACCCGTGCTCGCTGAAGTGCCAGGCCAGAGGAGCGGCTCTAGTTGTGGAGCTGGCACCAAAGGTTCTGGATGGGACCCGGTGCTACACTGAATCCCTGGACATGTGCATCAGTGGCTTGTGCCAAGTAAGGAAAGCAGCCCTACCCTAATGCCTTTCTTCATGACCTGTCCCCTCAGATCTCTCTCACGTGCTCA